>NC_140095.1:0-600000 GCF_964237585.1 Gallinula chloropus | reverse complement strand
ACCCTGCTTTGGCAGGGGGTTGGACCCCACGGGCTCTGGAGGAACCTTCCAACCCCTACAGTTCTGTGATTCTGTGATCACTAGAAAAGGATTTCAGGCAATTTTTATTATTCAGAAGGTATCAGGGTTAAATTATGGTCTGAAAGAGAAAATAAACACCTTTTGAGAGAAAACCACCTTTCTCTCAATGTCACTGACCTACCCGAGAGCTAAGTTCAGGGCTCCCCGATTCATCTTAGTGCTCAGTCCCACACTGTACAAACACCTTGTGGAAAAAGCTTTCTGTACAGGTTTTTTTTTTTTTTTCAAGAAAAGCCCTGCATTATAACTTACATCCCTTCAAGTGACTTCAACTGTGCTCTCTGCACATTAAAAATGTTAAATTCTGGGCAAATCAGAACAAATATATTCCTTGCTCAGATCCTTTCACCTCAAGCAAGATCAAGTAATTGGTACAAGAACTTCATGGGTTTTTAGAGGAAAATCAAGGGAATTAACATCTTTCAAGCAGCGTAATAGCTCTACAGTTTATGTTAAAGTAAATCATCTGAGTAATGAATTTAATTCCTCAGAGTAACTTTCCAGAAAAATCAAAACTAACACATTTTAATGAAGAATGAAAGAATTTTTCACTGCAGAAGTCTGCAAAATATTTGAGTATTTTTAATAGAAAAGCAAAAGTGAGCTGAGACAATCCCAAAGCATGTTTAACAGCCACGTGCTACCCAAGTACAGACAGCAACAAAGCAGTGGCAGTGTGGAAGGGAACTGGTTCTCTTCACTTTGACAGAACAGAAGATGGATACCTCAAGGAAAAAATACACCCAAGACAGACCTCAGAATCTCCAATTCCACCAAAATGATGTTTCAAGTCCTGCTAAGCAGGAAAAAGCAGCTTTTTAATTGGCTTAAATGGCTTTATTGAAATGACACACACAACAGCAGTATTTGTAGATGGGATGTGACTGGGAGAAACGGGATTCTCTAACCAGAACAGAAGTCCTGAGGCTTAAACAGATCCAATTGCAGCATGAATCCATCAAGGCTCATCGTTAGCCTGGCACTGACTGATGTCTCTGCTGGTAACCAAGTGTTCCAAGCAGTGGCAGTTAAAACAATAACCGAAGTCTCCTTGCCTCCCCCACCACCTCCCACTTCCAGGCATTGAAGCAATTGTTTAGCAAGCCCATACTAATCAGGAGCTAATTAAATAACTAAAATTGTTTCAGCATTCATCATTTTCTTCCCATGAAGAATCACTTTTCTAGATCTTTATGGCCTTATCCGCATGGCTTGGACACGTGAAGGTCTGAGCTTACCCACACTGTGCTGCCAGCGCTGGGGCAGGAAGGCACCCACCATGCTGGGACCTGTGCCATCCTCATCACCACAACAAAAGCCAACACTGTCACCTCCAGCACCAACAACCTGAGCTGCTTCTCCACTCCTACAAGCCCAGGGACCAAGCACTGCAGAGCCCATCGCTGCCCCACACAAACACAGGAGTCCCACCTTCCTGTTGAACCTGGCATGATCCCACTGGAGAGGGCACCTCAAGATCTTCATCCCTTACTGCAGCCACCCTTCTCCCTTGGTCCCTTTCCAATTGCTTTGTCCTTCACAGGGATTTGATGTCAGAATATCAGGAGGGAAACACTCTGAGCAGTAACTTTGATGGTTCCCTCAGAACTCACTCTTCCTTTAAGGAATACTTTTTTCTTCCCCACCCCCCCCACCCCGCCCCCCCCCATTCCAACCAGAAGTCCAGCAAAGTCCAGCAACCCAAACTAAAAGCCAGGGCAAAGTTTGCTCATTAAACAGTTTCACTGGCCCCAGCAGCCCCAGGACAGAGCATACCACTAGGTCCTTCGGGGCAGAGACAGCATCTCCCCAGCAGCCAGCTCCCCCACCTCACTCCCAGAAGGATGTCAGCACACAAAGCGTGAGAGCTTCTGCCTCACTGTTTCTTCACTGACCACCCCACCAAGTGTTTAAAACAAGCACACATGGATAAGCCCTCACTTGTTTTCTGTGGTGTGGAGACCCCAACAGAGCACGCACACACACACACAGGAGTCGCAGCTGCTGCAGCAGCCGGTGTACAGTACCTCTTGATGCAGCCTCCCCGCATCCGAATACAGCCTCCTGCTCCTGTCTGCGTCCATCCATCCCCTGGTAACCGACGGGAAAACCCCAAGCAATACTAAAGACAACCAAAAGCTTCTTGATTTCATCATTTCACACCTGTTGAAAACAAGAGAACAGTCGTAAAGCAATCATCTCACACCAAAACCCAGCTCAGATACAACAGCATGGCAGAAGCTTCGGCTGACGGTGCCTCTCCACACCAGGTCAGTGCTGATGGGACACTGCAGCCCCCACAAACACCCAGCAAAACCCCTATGTTCCCTTTTCACACCCATCTGTGTATTTATGAGCTATTGCTGTGAAACAGCTCGTGTGGTGACCAGACACTGGAGGAGAAACATCATGAATTGGGAACTAAGGAAGAATGCAAGGAGCCTTCAGTGAGAACACAACCATGGACAGGATTTCACAGCCTGGGCAGAAGGATGCAGATACACTAGCAAGAAATGAGGCCAAACTAGGTAATGAAGAAAAAAAGCCACTGGGATTAACCCACCCCATGCATGCTTAAAGGAAAGCAAGGTTTATGGAAAAGGACAGTCAAAGAACAGAGACCACCACAGACCCTCACAGGAGGCCCTCAGAGACCCGAAGGCACTCATGTAATGAATATGTAAATATTATTAGTTCCAGGAAATGAAATTAAAATGCATGTACTGGGATGATACAAGCTTTTTCTCTCCCAAGTGAAGGTACACACATTAGGTTAGAGTGATACCCTGCACACCCAGTGCTGCGATAACAAATGCCTGCTTTCTAAAACTCCAAAACTCAGATAGGTTCTTGACCAACTCTTCCAGTCACACTACCACAGGCAAAACCAAACCACATCAAGCACAACACGATGGTACTGCAGAACCCAGCAAGTGACTTGGTCCCATCTCTGGACAACCCACCAGCACCACGTCACTCACGGTCCAGGACACACACCCATACCCTCAGACCTTCAGGCCAGCCCAGTTTCTGCAGCGTGGCAGAAATATCATCATTCTCCTCAGGTTCAGAGGACAATGCTGCAGGAGACCAGCAAGATGCCAGTGAGGACCTTCTACCACAAGAGCAACCACCTGGAGCAGAAGTTCTTGTCTCACATGGGGTTTTTTAATTAATGTGGAAGAAAACAGAGTGCAGTTACTTGGACACCAGTCAGGCTGAGCTACCACGCGTTGCACACACGCATGGCCCCGCACTGATGCCCTGGCAGCTCAGCCTGGCAAGCTCCATACTTCATCCCAACTTTTGGGGGGAACCGGACAAGCAGATCGTGTCATTACTGCTCACATTGAAAATACCAAAGGCATCTCCAGGCCTGGCACCATTTCCATGGCAGCTGAGGGAAGTGCTGACCTTTCACAGCAGCTGCAGAGGATGCTATGGCAGACCTATAACGAAGCATAATGGCCACTTAATGAGGCAAGCGATGGCATTTCTATAGCATGCAAGTGACAGCCTGCTGCTCCGGCTGAACAACACACATTAACAAGGCGAGGTACCTGCTAAGGGCACAACTAAGCCCTGCTGAATCAAGTCACCATGACATACCTTGCCTTGACAGGACTCATTTAGCAGCATTCCCACACCACGTATTTGCTGCAGGGTGTATCCAAGCCTTGGTGCATCACTATTAATTCTGGAGCCACGACCATTTACACCAGCGCTGACTTGGGCTTGGCCATTTGATCTGCCCAAAAACCCGCTGTCAACGGGAGAGCACAGAGCCTACAGCCACCACACACCGGGCAGCTCAAGCATCACTTCTCCTTGCTAATGTAAACACCCTGAATTGAGAGCACTCAGGATGAAATCAACATTTATTAGGCTTTCTAAATTCCAATTAGAAGCCTCAGATGTGATGTTACCGGGGCTACAGATAAATGTTTAATAAGCCAAAGTCACTATATCAATAAGCGACAAGTACATTGTTACATTATGAATCGCTCCTGCACAGCAATCCTCTTTCCCACAGTTTTTATAGAGGTATTTTGTATGCTCAGCTGATGCCATCCCTGCAAACACAACTACTTCACTTCACAGTTCTGGAGACCTCTGACTCATATGCTGCTTGAAATTACCATCCTAGAGCAAATCAGGGGACTGGCTAGTTTGATGTATATTCAGTAAATAAGGAACCACTGGGAAGCACGACAGTGTTTGGATTAGGATGCCTACAACAGTGATGAAGCTGAAAGGGCAGCCTCCACCTGCTACAAACTACAGTCGTGTTATAAATGGAATTTGTAGAGCATCTTTCTCCAGTCAGTTTAGAAATCACTTATTTTTATTGCATACTGACTGACAGTACACTAATTGCTCTCACTCATAATAAGAGGAGGACACACTAATACACATCATATATCCAAATAGCCTAAAGCAAGCAACAAATATGCACCATAAATATCGAGTGAGGGTTGACTCTGAAGCCATACAGCACTTTCACATTACTTGGCACCCTACACCACAGCTCAGCATCGCTTTACCCTGAGGTAAGCGGAAGGCTCCTTGCAGAATCCAGTCTACAGCTGCACCACGCAACAAGGCAACTGGATTGGGGTCCAAAGTTCCCCAAAGTCAACAAATACAATTCGAAGTCACTGAACAGATCTGCACTACCAGCGTAAACTCAGACAAGTGTCACTACCAGCCTCCTTCCCTCACTTGAGCAAGGGGCAGATTCATACGACATGAGCCTGTACAGACACCACCAGCTAGATAAACCACAGCTCACACAGAGAAATGGCTGCATGGAACAAGCAATTTACTCAAATAGAAAAAAGGTGAGCAGCATTTGTGGCTAAACACTAGAAGATGCCCAAGAGCTGAGGGTGGAGGGGGGGCATCTATCTCACACCTGGGCTCAGCAGCACCTGTGAGCAGAGACAGTCTGATCTACCCTGTAAGGCAGAAATCAGCAATTGCAATGCAGACACTAGAAGCAAAACAGCCTATTTCCAAGCTCAGACGGCCCCGATATTAAGGCAGGTACTAAACAAAGCCTGAAAAAGTTTACCTTAAAGGATGCAGTTTCTTCCTCCAGCATCACAGCTCCCTTGCAGCTGGCACTGCCTTGCCAAAGGGGCACTGCCACAAGCACTGCGATGCCACTGGAAGAAGCTCAGACAACAGCTCACTTGAACACACAAGTGCTGCTGTGACAACAGCAGCCACAGAACACAAGCCCATCCTGAGCCCAGGCACCGACACACAGCCAGGGAGTCTCAGCAAGCAGGGAAACTGGTGCAGCACCTCGCAATGAAGAGGACAAGCAGCGAGCCAAAGACACAAGCACAGGTTGTAGGGCACAGGTTTTAGAGCTGCTCAAGCAAAAAGGGTCACCTTGAGAAACAAAGCCAACTAATGACACCAGCCCTTTCCATGGAGGACAACACAGATTGTTTGAAGTACTATGTGCCATGCAGGGGAAGCAGCTGAACAGCCAGACTGCCGCAGAGATCCCACAACTTTCTCCTCCACAACACGGATGCTTTAAGAATTCAATTACTGTGACTGTAATAAGATTAAAGCATTTGCCCAAAAAACCCCAACAGTTACCAGTTTTGGTTTCAGGGCTATTTAAACTGCAGCTTATTTCTTTAGCATTGAGAAATTAATAGTTCGCAATCACTTCTAATAATTTCCAACGGGCTTCACATTAGGAAGGAGGAGGTTGAACTTAATCACCTGAAGTTATAGTGTTGCTACAGCAAAAGGACCAAAGCATTACCTCCATATAAACTGGCTCTGTTATCACCAGATAAGAATCCTGTCCTCAGTTCCTCTGCCATCAACTATCCCAGTTGCTTCAGCCTTATCTAAACAGCATTTCTATTGCCTGAAAAATAATTTCTAGGTCCATAATCCCTTGTTGAGTGCTACAAAATTAAGCTACAAAATTAAGGGGGAAATCCGTTCTAAGATAACCTTTTAGCAATGCTTAACAAAGGCAAATAACCGTTCCTACAGCATCTCAGATAAATACTTCAAGTTTTCATGCATTGAGAACTCACTGGAACGAGCTCCGATGTTTAGGTACAGACCAGGCATCTCATTTGGGCAAACACACAGGTACCAATATTTAGTCTGTAAATCCCCCAAGGCGTTTCCGTGCTTCCCAGAAAAAATCCGGGGAGCATCATCACCCCAGCGGGGATGTAGCACTTCCAAGGAACTCCTGGACCTCACACACAAGAGGCTCCAACCTTTGCTTCCGAGGCTGCCTCCGCGACACTGGAGCAACGCCCAGCCACGGGCTTACTCCGAGGTTACGCTCGGGGGAGCCCCGGACCACCCGTCCCACCGCCAGCCCAGCGCACAGCCGGTTATCCCCACCACCCAGGAGCGTTTCGGAGAAGTTGGGGAGGAAGCCCAGGAGCTCCTAGAAAACCATCGCTCCTGCCGCAAGCTCAACCCCGCGGGCTGCGGGCGGAGGCTAGAAAGGTCGCCCGGGGCTCGGGTGGGGAAGCGGGGGGGCTCCTACCTCGCTCGTTACCGGCGCCCGCCCCGGGAAGCGCCCGGCCGCGGGCAGCGGGGCCGGAGGCGGCGGGGCCCGTCGGGGCGCTCCGCGGGGATGGCCGCCGGCACCACGGCGCCACCCGGGGGCCGCGGGGGGAAGCGCCGGCTCCCTTCGCAACCGCGGCGGGACGCGCCCCCGGCCCCCGCCGACGGCCCCGAAGCCGCGGCACGGGAGGAACCCGGAGCCGGGAGGAACCAGGGGGGAAGGAGCCGCGTCTGCCCCGCGGGCGGCACTTCCACCGCTCGCTCTCCGCGCTCCGGAACGCGGGGCTGGGGAGGGGGTAACAACCCTCCGAGCCCGTCCCACCCCGCCGGCGGCTCCCACCTGTTACCGCGCCCAGGTGGGGGGTCCGCGGAGGGCGGCGGCAGCATCCGGAGGGCTGCCTAGCCCCGAGCGAGCGCGCCCCGCGGAGCGGACGGCAGCAGCGGCGAGAGGCGCGGCGCCCGCGGGCTCTCTCCCCCTCAGCCCGGGCGGGGACGGCGTCGCTCCGCAGGGCGCGGGAACCTCGCGGGGCAGGGCGGTGCGCAAAGCCGCTGCGGGGCGCTCCCCCGCGGCACTCACCTGGGAGGGAAGCGGGGCGGCGGGGCGCGGCTGCCCGGGACGGGAGCGGCGGCAGCCGAGGACGCGGCGCGGGCCGGGCCGGCCCTATTTCTGCTCTCTGGGCCGGAGCCGCCTGACGTCAGCGCCGCATTTGCATATTCCACCCAATCGCCGGCACCTGTGCGGGCACGCGGGACCGCCCCCTCGGGGCACGCGGCGGGAGGGGGCCGTCGGGGCGCCGCGGGGCGGGGGCAGCGCGGGGAGCGGCGGGGGGAGCGGGCAGCGGGGCACCAGCTCCTTTCCCTTCCGCTCCCCTCCCCTGGCGGCACCGACTGCCGGGTGCGGGGTTGCGAGAGGGGCTGGGGGGACTGCTTGGACACCCTACCCCGCCGGGAGCCTGAGGCCGTCGGTGGGCTAAAGACCCGGGGGTACCCCCTTGGGGTGCGCAGTACCTCGGGGTGCTGCTGCCGATCCCCCCCCCCCTTCCCGGCAACCCCAGCGTCCGTCCCCGGGAGAGCCGCTCAGAGCAGTGCGGGACCCAGGCTCATCTGGGGCCGGGCGAGAGGCGACCACCGACCCCTCGCGATGTGTCTCTAAAACTGGGGTGTCCTTGTGGGGCACCGAATTTCGCCCGGTGGGACCCTGTAACCCCCCCACGACCGTGCACGGCAACCGCGCAGCGCAGAACACGCAGCTTGCAAAGCGCTCCTTCTTTCCCCACGGACCCCTGGCTCCACAGGAAGGCAAACACACCGCTGCCCATCCATTCTCCTGTGCAGCATCACGTCTGCATCCAAAAACACAATCAAAATAAAGTAAAATACCATTTCCCCATTTTTTTTTTTAAAAAGGGATGTTTCCAGGAAGGGAGGGCACAAGGGGACTGCAGAAGCGAAGAGGATTTTTGGGGGGGTCCTTGATTGCAGAGGCAGGAGGTGAGCAGTCTAAAAGCCCTTATAAAACACACTGGGTTTTGTGTTTCTTCCCTATAAAGACTCTTAACAGCTGGATCCCGATGAATTAAATGGGATTTGACATTGGCTTCGGCGTGAAAAGGATGGGACCCATCAGATGAGGGCTTAGAAAGACACAGAAACTACGTCCAGTCCAGAAGAAAAGCCATGCCATGAAGTTACAATCGAGATTTTTCTTTGCCAGGAGCACCAAGTGATCAGACAGGTGGTTTTTTCCATGATTTTTCACACCTTTGGGTCCAGCCTGTTAAATGCAGCACCTCCAAAATACTTTCAGTGTATTAAGAAAATGTAAAAAAAAAATTAGCTTATTCTAGCCAAACGGCTTGTAGAGACTGTTTTAGGAAGGCAACGATCTTGAAATTGCTGATTTAAGGTTTGGATTAAAAAGAAATCACAAATGTAATAAACCGGGGAGTATCCAGGGTGAATTGTGGGTGGGTAATATAAGGGAGGGCTCTGCAGTGTCTTGACAGAAGAAATGAGTGCATATTTCACAGCTGGCCTGTAGGTTTAAGAGGTCTGAGCCTTTAAAAAAATGAAATAAAATAAAGCTGAAATCTAATCAGAGACAAATAGGTTATTTTCAGTGAGATCTTTCTCCTGAGAGAAAAAAATTGGAGATGGTATCGGCGGAGACAACTCTTCCCCATTTCCTGAGGTGAAGGAAGAAAAGTCTGCCCGCTTACCAACATCACTTAGGCTATGAGAAGATGTTTGTGCTGTCAATTTAGCCATTTCTCTGTCTCTCTTGAAGGCAGACACAAGCACGACGTGTGCATTAGCAGACATCTGAGGTACCCGCACAGCCCCTATTTATTTATACCCACGCCTGCTTGGGGATGCAGAGTCGGGAGGCGACCGTGTTCCGCCGCCACCGCCAGCTTGCAGAGGTGATGCTCGCGACTGCATTTGTAGCAGTCGGCATATTTTCCTCGCTTTACACCGTCTGATGCAGGCTGAAGTGCCCAGGCTGGACTTGCTGTGCTTCTGCCAAGACAAAGCTCGGCATGGCAGTGCTGGAAGGCTGCTGCGACCTCTTCATGTCATCAGCTGAGGGGTCCCTGGTCCCGGCGTTGAGTCCCCGGGCTCACCTACCTGCAGCTGGGATCGCAGGGAGAGGGATGGCTAAACGAGGAGAGCACTTACCCTGCACAGAGGGTGCGTGGGGCGGTTGGGCTCACGTAAAGCGCCCGTCTGCTCCCCCATCAGTTATCAGATGCCAAAGGCGACCATGTTCCTAAGCCAGGTCTCCTGGATGCACACACCTCCTTTTCCCACCGTGAGCACAGTCAGGTACCAACAGTCATTTTAGCATCTTCTCTCGCACGCTTGGGTCCTATGTGATCCCCTGGTCTTTTGGTTGTGATGTGTTCCAACCTCCTGAGAATACCATTTATAAAAATCAATCAGCAAGCATCCCCTCCTCACCCCCTCACCCTCCATCCAACTCCACCCCCCTCCTCTTCAAACACCTTTTTAAAGGTCCTGAGACCTTCTAAAAGCCCTGTGGAAGCCTGCATGCATCCCAAGGGCAGTTTCTGAAAGGGAGCTGTGGGAGCTTTGCTGAGGGATGATGTCTGCTGTCCCCCCACCGTGCTGGTTCACCCACCTGCAAAGGCTGGGAGAAGCCAACAGCTCTGTTATAGAACTGGGGAAATAAACTGCTTGCTCCAGAGCAGGCTGGCAATGAAAAACTGATAAATTCCTCATCTAAAAGCCTGGGTGAGCTTGAAGCAAAATAATTGTTGCTTTCCTTTGAACTGGGAATTGGAGGGGCCCAAAAAACAGTGATTGGAGGCAGAAGGAAAAGATAAATGAACGATTTTAAAGACAGATTTGAGGAGAAGATTCCTATGCAGAAAAAGGGGGAAATCAAGTTTTCAAGTTTTTTTCTCTCAAAATACAGGATAACCAGTTTGCTGAAAGGGGAATTAAGCATCCTCTGCTCCTCTCAGTTTAAAAATAGATATTAAAACCAGAAAACAAGCAAGAAAGTAAAAAAAAAACAAAACCCCACCCTGGAAGTTTAGAGGGATGGAAGCTGCTGAAGTATGTTTCATGTAACAGAAGCAAACCCAAGGTCTGTGAAGAAGGAGAGAGACCTCCTGGGCCAGCCGCGGTCTCGCGTTCTTGGGTGAGAGGAGCTGGAAATGTGCAACTTGTTGTCAGCTTTGACTGATGCGACTTCAGGAAGTTGATGAGAAATTTTAAACAACAGATTGGCAAGGCAGAACTCCGTGTCACTGAAGATACGATAGCATTCGAGGGTGACCACGGCGGTTAGTTTAAGGGAAAGAGTTTTGAAGAACAGATGGTCTTCTCTTATTGGGCTTTTTTTTTGTTTTTAATTAAAAAACCCCTCCAAACAAACTCACAACACAACAGAGCGATGCACTAAGACTCCCTGATTTCTACCAGTAAAGGAATTAACTGGCAACCCTCTGAGCCTCCTGAAGTACTTCCAAAATCTTCCTCAGAAGGGGAGGAGAAGGGTTCATCTTCAAAAATTCAAACTTTGAATGACAGCGGATCACCCACCCACCCCTTGTCCAGTCCTGCTCTCTAAATGCAGTAATTAAACACGAGTTTTTAAAAGAACATTGTATTCACTGCAAGCAAGGAGCTGAGGAGGTAATAGGACAACAAGATTCATGCTCATCACTTTTAGTTATTTGAACCGAGAACCTAAATCAGACCTGATTAAAATAGGAACTCAAACCCAGATTCAACCAAAACTGGAGATATTAAACAAATACAGATGTGACAAGAGTTGTGATTCAATTATTAGGAGTCCATCTTTTAATTGCTCATTAAGATGACAGTGTGTATCTTTGCCTACATACATTTAGCAAAGCCTTTTCACTTTGACAGCGCATAAAATTACCCACGCCAACTGTATATCTCTTACTCTTTATGTCAACTTTAGAGTCGCTGGTTTTTCATTATCCTCTTGGCCACAAATTAATAAGGAGGAACAAATTTAATAGCAGCCTCAAACCTTTAGAGATTATCTCAGCCTTGTGTATCTGTGCCAGTTAAATTGCCATTTCTTTCTGCTTAAATTTAATGTGGTCATCTTGATACAAACACACACATATTTAACGCTGCTCTCAGGGCACAGTACTGGCACACCGAGGGGCTGCTCTGAAAAGCTGACGTGGAGCTCCAACTTGAACTTCTCCAACCTCATCACCCTCCCTTTAAGATGTGACAAATGGTCCTGGAGCACCTCCCCTACAAAGAGAGGCTGAAGGAACTGGGTTTGTTCAGCCTAGAGAAGAGAAAGCTGTGGGGGGACCTCACTGCAGCCTTCCAGTCCCTGAAGGGAGCAGAGAAACAGGACTTGGTGCAGGAGTTCCTGGACACAGGTTTTCTTCCCATAAACAAGGTATGTTGGGAAACAACCTTTTATTTCAACATCATCTGCTGAAATGCAATTCAATTCCCTAAGCTGGCAGAGAAACTCTGGGAGGTTTGCTGGTCCACAGTACAACAGGGAGCTTGCTAACACTGACGGGTACTGTTGAGAGCAACGCATGTGTAAACAGGAATAAAAGTCTTGCAGGTTCTGGGGGTCTGAAACAACAAACAAGCAGTTGTCACCATTTGTCAGCTTCAGGGTTAAACAGATTTCTGGCAGGAGAAAGCCAAGTTCCAGAAGATCAGTATATGGAAAAGACAGCACCAGCTTCAAGGCAGAAGGGATGTGCTGGCAATTTCCTCTCAATTCCTGACAAGGCATCTCAAACACAGCTGGCAGATCTTCAGTCAAAACCAAACAGGAAGCAAACTGCTTGAGGCCTTTATGAATGTGAATAGAGAAACTCCAGAGAATTTTGACTATTGCAACACTCTCCACTGCTCCCTGGTCAGAGGGCCGAGGATCTGAAGTAGTGCTGAACTCAGGAGTCTCATCTCCTTCGTGAAGCCCCATTTCAAAAGAGCCATCTTCTTTGTCTGTGGTCTTGGTGTCACCCAGAGGGCTCCCTTTCTCCTCTGTAAAGCAGGAGGGGGGGGATCTCTGCACAGTCTGCACTATCAAGGCAGAAAGGTGCTGGGTAAAATCTTGGTTTGTGGCAGTGTGTGACATACAATGAAAAGGCAAGATGACAGTGTTACAGGGGTCAGGCACTGCACGCTGTTCTTCCTCTGAAGGATCCAAACTGCAAAAGAGATAACAAGGCAAAGTACGAGCCTGAGTTTCAAAACAGTCACAGCTACCTACAGCTCATGGTGCTGCTGCTGCTCTGAACTTTGAGGTATAATCTTGTTACTGCAGTTACATCAGCCTAATTTCATAAAACATCCTAAATAGTCAAGAATGCATAGGTTGCAGTTGTATTCATTTCTGTATTTCTTTTATCCATTTACAGCATTTAGTTGATAGAAATATTCCTAATTCATATTATTCCTTTGTCCTGCCACTGAATTTTCAAGATGCTTTCAGATCATCTTGTGTCTATACATTGTTTTGTCTGTACATAGTAACTATTTAATTTGTTAGATCAAAAATAGCATGGCCAGTAGGTCTGGGGAGGTGATTGTGCCCCTGTACTGGGCGCTGGTGAGGCTGCAGCTCGAGTGCTGGGTCCAGTTCTGGGCTCCTCACAGGACATGGAGGTCCTGGAGCAAGTCCAGAGAAGGGCAACCAGGCTGGGGAAGGGGCTGGAGGGCAAATCCTCTGAGAAGCAGCTGAGGGAGCTGGGGGTGTTCAGCTTGGAGAAGAGGAGGCTGAGGGGAGACCTTCTCCCCACCTCCACTGCCCAGCCAGGAGGGTGCAGAGAGGTGGGAGATGGTCTCTTCAGCCAGGGGACAGGAGATGGGACAAGAGGCAATGGGCTCAAGCTGTGCCAGGGCAGGGTCAGAGCAGATGGGAGGGCAAAGTTCTTCCCTGGCAGAGTTGTGGGGCTGTGCACAGGCTGCCCAGGGAGAGGCTGAGTCACCTTCCCTGGATGGGTTTATAAAAAAGGGTAGATGAGGTGCTCAGGGATCTGGTTTAGCTTGGGACAGGAACAGTTGGACTTAATGATCTTAAAGAGCTTTTGCAACCTTGTGATTCTGTGATCTTCATACTGTGCACAGCCACTGGTTGAGAGGCTGGGAGTGTGCAATTTATCAGAAGTTAAAAATAAAGTGTTCAGCTCATCTTCCATTTCCCAAACCCAACAGGCACTTTGCAAATCACTGGCTTGAAGCCACTGACTTTATTCCAGGGTTCAAAGGTTACAAAGACTTTATACTCTTACCACTGATTTCGCTTGAAAACAACTAGAGGCAGCGTGCAACCAGACACACTGGTTTGCCTTAAAGCCGGGTTTGAAATGCACCATCCACTATTGGGACTCAAAAAGCTGATGGGGGTTTAAGCCAGAGCTCAGGAGTCTCACTTACCACATCTGGGGTCACTTCCATGTGCTTTACAGGAATCCAACAGAGAGGCAGGTGCCTACGGAACAAAGAACCATCAGGCAGTGGCAGCTGCTGCCAGATTTCAGCAGAAGTGAAAAGCAAAGTTAACGTTGGCTCCTGCTTTTTAAGGCCAGCAGCTCCCTGCTGAGTCCTGACTGCTGTACCCGTGGGCAGCTGAACAGCTGACCTGTGAGGATGCTGACACACCAGGTTTTTAGTTCAGGCTGGGCACTCTGAGGCAGCCAGGAACGCAGTGAGAACAGATGTGGCCTGTAGGCCTTTCAGCACACTACAGACTTCAGCAGCAGCGCACAGCCAGGCGAAAAGGCAAAGGCCCTGGAGAAAGCCCAGCCACGCTGGCAGCAGAGGCAGAGTCCCTCAGGGCTGGCTGTCTCATGCCCTGAAGCCAGGCATATGAAGGGCATTTCCTATATCAAAAATGACATCACAACGCAGAAGTTAAACAGCTGGAGTTTGAAGGAGACCAATTAGGCCAACACCTATTGCCAGAGAGAAGGTTCTTCCACTCTCTGAGGAAGAGACCTGTCTTCCAAAAGGTGCTGAACTGCTCAGTTCAGAGAGCAGTTCAGCATCTCAGAGCACACTGAATGAGACACTAATGCCAGGTAAACATCTCAGTCCTGACAGCGACAATTCTCTGCAACTCTGGTGAATTCAGATCATGCACTCACTGTACAAGGTGGACCAAACCCACCACTCAAATTTGGGGCTACCTCCTTTCTCAATTATAACAGCTCAGAGAATGAAAATACCTTTGCTGTGGATTACTATAACAACATAAGTTTAATATCAGAAATTAGCTTGCAAAAAAACCAAACACTACCACATTAAAACTGCCATAAAATAAACACAAGTGTAGCAATTATCTGATTTTTACATCCAGAGTCTGGTATTTCAAAATATCTCTGGGGAACTGTATAGTCTGTAGGAGTCAAACTACCAGATTGCAAAAGACTGCTGGCTAGGACTGTTTCTTCACAAATTATTTCTAGAAGAAATACAAAGACCTTTTAAAATTGCTGAAGTAAAACCAAAATGAATGTCTAACAGTGTCTGTCAAACAACTAGAATTAAGATTGCATCATCAAAATGTGACCATCAGTCATTAAAGCTGCAGGGTCTCTTCACAGAACAGCCAGGACAGAACAAAACCAGGCACAATTTTAGTATCCATAAGTGCACTGGAAGGTGCACTGAAGACTGCTAAAGCTCATTTTTTAAGCTAACCACCAATTTAAATCTCAACATCTTGTGTGAGAATTCTCCATGTGATTTAGTTTTAACAGAACTGGTCCATTTCCTTGAAACTTGCCCTGAGTGTTACCAAAGCATTGCCAGGCTGGCAAAGCCACAGCAGAGCAGTTTGTGAGCTTCACAGCATTCACTCCCATTTTTGCAGGCGTCAAGCAAACAAGCAGAAGATCTGTAAAACCTTTAACCTGGCTCAGAAGGTCCTGTCCCTCAAATGCCACTCAAGGAAATGATCTTACCTCGAGCCGGCCCGCTCACGCGTGTACAATGTACGTGCAAATAAACAACAGAATTCCAATCACAGAATCCCAGCCTGGGCTGGGCTGGAAGGGACCCAAGGATCACAGAGCTCCAACACCCCTGCCACAGGCAGGGACACCAACCTCCAGGCCTGGAGCTACACAAGGTTGCCCAGGGCCCCAGCCAACCTGGCCTTGAACACCCCCAGGGATGGGGCACCCACCCCTTCTCTGGGCAGCCCCTTCCAGCCCCTCACCACTCTCTCTGGAAAGAACTTCCCCCCAATATCTGTCCTAAACCTTCCTTCCTTTAGCTTTAATCCATCCCCCTTGTCCTGCCATTGTCTGCCCTTTCAAAAAGCTGATTCCCTCCTGTTTCTCTGCTCCCTTCAGGGACTGGAAGGCTGCAATGAGGTCCCCCCACAGCCTTCTCTTCTCCAGGCTGAACCAGCCCAGCTCCCTCAGCCTCTCTCTGTAGGGGCCCCTGCTCCAGCCCTCTGATCATCTCCGTGGCTCCTCTGACCCCTCTCCACAAGTCCCACATCTTCCTTGTACTGGGGCCCCAGCTCTGGACACAGGACTCCAGCTGGGGCCTCCTGAGGGCAGAGCAGAGAGGGACAATCCCCTCCCTGTCCCTGCTGCCACCCCTTTTCTGATGGGAGTCCAGGATACCATTGGCCTTCCAAGCTGCAGGAGCCACTGCATGTGAGCTTCTTCCTCAGGCATAAGAACTCCTGCCTGTATCTTTCTGGATTGATGGCAAAGTTTAGTAGATGACACCAAACCATCTCTCAGGCAGAGGAAGCACAAGAGAGATTTACTGCTTGAACAAAGCAACCATGTTAGCCAGAAGGAAACTCAAATTGACAAGAAAACCAGAACAGGGCAGCATTATTTCTGGATTTCTCTTCTCTATATATGTTTAATCTTTGCCATAAGCCATTTGGAAGACATGTTTAAGTTGAATAAAATGCTAGTGAAACAGATGGTGTCTAGAGAAACTGCAGAGAAAACAATTCACAGAAATAGTGCATCAGAAAATGAATTCCATTATTCCTGATTTCAGGTCTAACAATGAAATAAATTGCCTAGCATAGCTCCATTTTTTTAAAAATAGACTTCTCAAAATCAGTATTTTGAAAACAACCCTTGATAGCTAGGTATGTAGCAAAGAATTCATTTCTGTTGTTAAAGCTGAGGAATGTCCTAATCCTGTCCTACTCCTTGCTATCCCACTATATATTAATATATTTATAAATATCCCACTATATATTTATATCCCACTTTTATATTTATTTTTATAAATATAAAAGCCCTTCCTCAAGACTCTACTACAGGAATCTTATGGAAAAGGACCACAGTCAGTAACCCCAGTCTTACACCAGTTTTCCTGTAAAATTCCCAAGTAGTTCAGAAAGATCTTGGTATTTTTTCCAAGATTCATGTGCTCCTTAAACATTTGCAATAATGGAAAAAGATGATTGATCAATAAGTAACACCTAAACAGTCACAGCCACTGCTAGCATGCATCTTTACAGCTAGCCCTGCATAAAACCCCAGGCTGCCCTATAGCCAGGCTGTCTCACTCCTGCAACTTCAATGCTTGATGCTTTAAAGCCAGCGTTGGCTTAATTTGGGAGAACCTGGCATTTCACCTGGAGGTGAAAAGTTATCCAGAAGGGCTCCAAAGGCAACTCAAGCACATAAATAGCAACTAAACCTGCATCCTAATTGCTTCTCCTTTAATTTAAACGCTGTCACTTCATTTTTACTGAGTGATCTAAGACCTCTACTGATTCTGCAGAAATGCCAGGAACAGACTCTTTCCAAAGACCTCTTCCCCCACCCACCAATTCACTGGTAAGAGTAAGCTGTTTCACCCCCAATTATGGAGACTGTCATCACTTTTCTAAATGGTTACAAAGTCGTCCCCAACCAGATATACCCTACTGCATTTTAAGCTTTCATTCAGGCAAAAGCAAAAGCATCTTTATCTCTTCTCAGACACACATGAATTTCCCAGTCAGTCAGTCCCACGGGCCCCTGCAGAAGATGCAAGACACGCCACTGTTCTACGTTCTAATGCAGTGGGTACCCTTGGTTGAAGCATCCAGTGAAATGGGATTTTCAGGTAAGGTCAGCAGGTGCTGTGGAACACAACAGTGTGCTGAAATCACAGGCTCAGTCTGAACCCAAACTCCAGAACTGCCTCTTACTCATCTCCTTTTCCGACCTCCATTCTGGCCTGACAGAAACACAGCCCTTGCCAACAGCAGGAATGGAACAGATGCTCCAGCTCCCCTTGTGCAGACCAACAAGCAGAGAAGCAGTTTTAGAACGTGTCTACAGATGCCACAGTTCCCATGAAGGCATGTATCTAGACTAGCAAGAGAGATACAGTCCTCTGCTGCTGCTTGTTCTGCAGTAAAAGCAGCCCCGTGCCCCAACTTCTGTTCGAGTTAATTAACACCACAGTGAACATCAGGTCAGCTTTGCCAGGTCACATGTCACTTGCACTACGCCAAAGCTGCCGGGTCTGTCTGCTCTGACTTGATAAGCCCCATATCCCTACACAGAACATCCAGGTACATCAGTGCAGCCCAGAGACGCAGAACCCAGAGGCTCAGCCCAGCAGCACGATACATACATGATTACCTTGGCTGGAGCTGACAGGACGAGGCAGAGAGGGAGAGGAAGGACGAACAGGAACAGAAGAACAGTTTGGTTTGGAGCTGGCAGCGGTGAGCCTGGAGTCCTCACTGATCTAATAAAGAAAGTAGGCAATAATTAAAGAGAAATCCTAAACACACGGGACACGTCAGAACCTGAACTGCACTAAGTCTACAAAGATTTCCCAGTTGGAGTAAAAAGAACGTTAGTACCAAATGTGTTGGGTTTCTGAGGGGTGCCACACGTTGGTGCTCACACCCTCTCAAGTTCCCATTTCCCACTAAGCAGAATTCCACTAAGAATTCGGTTAGAGAAGTCATTCTGATCACTGATCCCTGCACTGACAAAACCAGCAGCAAGTTTCACAAACCACAACGACAACAGGATTCTTAGGCTGCAGGGGCATCACAGCTCCTGATAATACAACTTATTTCCAGAACAAGATTAACCCACTGCACAGCAGACAGGAGAACAGGACAATTCAGACTTCTGATCCTTTCCCATTGCTCAATACTCGCAAGAAGAAAGTCTGGGAAAATCATTTCAGTCCTCTGCAACACAAGCACTGATCTCACACCTCAGCACTCTCTGTATAAGATGGAAAATACAGCTGTTGAGGTCAGCTGCATATTTATTGTGTGTACCATTAGGCCATTTTCTCTTTTCCTCCCACTTCCTCTATCCCAAGCCAGCAGAAAAAGGAACATCCTGAAACTGCATTGAAATCTAAATAGGAGAAAGAGGTGATGTTCAAACCTCACACTGCAGTAAAGCACAAACACTGCACACACTTCCATGAGAAGTGAGTTTAAGGAATTCTGCTCAAAGCCAATCTGGAGAGGACTCACAGGCTTCTTTTGTACCCAGCACGTTCTGCTCTCACAGCACCCAACTCACCTTTTTATCAGAGCTGCTCAGTTTGTGTTTCACCTCCTTGGCTTTCTGAATGGCTTTCAGCACTTCCACTGTGTCTGGTTCCTTTTCTGTGGTGATAGTGTTATCCAGACAGACCTAAAAATGTTAAAAACATCCAGAAATACAGAAAACAAGGCAGCTCTGTAACTTATTGTTACTTATGTCATAAATAAATAGTTTGATGCAGATGCTGTGCATGTCTGTAACCCTGTAAACAAGGTAATGACCACGTCAGACCTCATGACTTGAATGCAAACTCAGAAGTGCTTGGGAAGCTCCACACCCCACTGGCACAGGCACCTTCCAACAGGAACACCCTGTTACCCAGTGAAAGCAGGGCAAGCTCTCCCTTAGATCTGAGGAGCACACCCAGCAGCGTATACATGGTTCCATTCTCTAGAGACGTACTCCAACCCCCACTAAAAACTCCTCAGGCTTGTAGAGCATTCACACAACTTTCCTTACCAGGCTTTAGAAAGAAAAAGCTGTTCTTACATACCTCTGAAGCCCTGTCCCCAAACTGAGCCAGTACTTTGGTCCCATAGTCAGGGATGATGCTCAGTGGGTTGCTGGATAACACCACCTTTTCTAAGCACGGGAGGGTTCCTATATTTTTTACTTCATCAATCTGAAAGTTTTTCAGTAAAAGGATGAATACACAGATTGGCTAAATGAGAACACCACCACAGTCTAAGCATTTCTTGACTAAATTACATACAAACAGTAACCAGGAAAAAAAATTCTCTCCAGCCACTTTATTTGCACTTTCACCCTCTAACAGGAATCACTTGTGTTCTAAAGCAATCTGACACTAAAATCAGTAGTTACCTGTTCGATTTTGTTGTTGCTCAGATCCAAGTTGACTAAAGAGTACAGCTTGTTAAGACCACACAGCCTTTCCAGCTGATTTCCTGCTAGATTCAGAGTTTTGATGTTTCCCAGTCTTGTGTGAACACCTTCCAGCGATGTCAGCTTGTTGTAGGATAAGTCCAGGTGAACAAGGTTGTAAAGATGCTACGAGAGCACAGAAAATCCAGGTCACACACCAATTTGCTAAAATTGAACCATATCAAAGGCTTGTCCATTTGCTCATGCTGGATGCTGCCCAGCTGACAAACACAACACGAACTTGCTCATTACACAGGATTAAGCCTGCAGGAAAGGGAACTTCCTCCACTCTATTTTTCCCAAGCCATTGACACAGCCAGCAACGACTGGATTTAGTGAAGAACTACGTGTTGCATGTCGGTGTTGGCAAGTAAGAAATGCACCCTTACGAGGGCTTGATGCTAGGAAGCTATTTGGGCTTAAACTCTTCTCTGCAAGATGAGTGGCAAAATCCTTTAGCAAAAGGATTCTGTCTTGGAAGGTCCTGGGCAGCCTGGCAAACATCACCTTCAAAAGCATCCCTTACCTGTAAGTTTTCTACCAGAGACACCCCATTGTGACTCAGGTCCAGGAACTCAATCTTGGGAATTAATTTCTAGAAGGGAAAAGGTGCACATGTTAAATGCATTTTAGCTTAGAAACCTGGCTGTACTTCCTTCACCAACCAACTAACAACTAACAGGCAAAGGGCAGGAACTCTCCAAGGCACAGACCCTCTTCTCAGCTTTCAGCAGTAAAAAGCGTTCTGCACCCATTCTAGTGCAGCCAGAGTGCAGACTCCTGCTCGTGAGAGAACCAGATTACTCTGATGAGCACGGTCACGTTTGCATTTGAAACCTGGGTTCTCACTGAAGACAAGCAAGTTGCCCCCAGTTTAGCCCCACTAACTACAGATCAAACTCATTAAGAGGCCTTTCCAGCTCAAACAGGCCTGTCTGTATTACACAGAACCCTGGATAAAGATTACAGAACTAAAAATCAGAGTAAGTTGAGCAGTGCATTGATCTCCACAGCATTACCTTGTGGAGCTCAAGCACGGACAGTGCAAGGGGAAATCTTTCAGAAGAGAGATACATGAAGAAATTGCAAAATCCCTGCTGAGTCATGTGACACAGAAGACCAGCCATTCTTTCCCCCCACACACAAATGAAGAAAGATTTCTTACCACTGAATCATCAATTTGAGAGATGCTGTTGTGACTCATATCCAAGGTTGTTAAAGTTCTCCAAGTTGGGATAACTGCTGTCACTGGACAGCTTGAAGTTGTATCCTCTGGCTCCCACTGATCAAACTCAGAGGCCTCTGGCACCAGGATTTCCTGTTAAAGACAAGCACCCTAAAAATATGTTACCTGCATCTTTGGTGAAAGCCCATTGTTTCACAAGAAATCCAAATGACCTTATGGAAGAAAGATCCCTAAGCCTTATCATCACCCAGATTAAAGTTAAAGGACTTAAAGCAGGAGCTGAGTGTGTCAGAATGATTTTAGATCCACAGGGAGGGAGTCCCAAACACTGGCAGCCAACCCAGGCTGGAGAATGGGAAGGAAGAGAGGGACTGTGAAAGGTACGCTCCTCAGACCCTTGCCAAATCACAGCCCAGAGAAGAAGCCACACGCATTCAGCTCTCGAGGAGTAACAGAAGCACATTCCAATCAAAGCCAGGGGATGAAGTCCAAGGCACTGACAAGATGGGTTTGAAGAAAGCATTAGACCATCTCATAAAAAGGCATCTAGTTTTCCCATGTGCCCATAGCATTCTGGCCAGAGCACATGGCACCAGTGCAAAAGGCAGGCGGTTGCAGTTCTGGTTGCTGTGAATAAAATTTTGGGAGAAATCTCTTAAGGTTTGGGGGTTTTTTTTGGTCTTACATATATCTTATAAACTCTGAAGGCTCCCACTCACAAGCTTTCAGAAGGGCCAGAAACTCTCAAGTATTTTTCTAAATAATATGCTCTATATAATATTTTTCTAAATCATATGTTCTTCTCCACCCAGAGAATCCTCTGAACAACAGGTTCTACACACAGAGGATGGCAAAGGCAACTGAAGATCCACAGGAATAGCAGTAGAGCTGCGGTTTTGCTTTCTAAATTTCCCAAGCCCTCCAGTGCACCTTCCCCAAACCACTACTTCGTTTCATCTTTGAACATACCACACAGTTACAAGGAAATTCTTCATGTAATAAAAGGGCTGAAAAGACACTGACCTGTAGCAAGCAGTGTTAAAAAAGCTACTCAGCAAAAGTCTTTGTAATTCACTGATTTGGTAGAAGAACAAAATATCAAACTGGTTCCAGACAAAAATTATCTGAGGCCATTTTACATTTGTTCTGTAATGGCATTTTTCCTAGAAATTCTGGGCCACTCATCTCTAAAACTGATGGTTTTGTTAGTTTGGTTTGGGTTTTTTTAAACTTTCCAATACAGTTAAAGGTGAGAAAGGGGACAGGACTTACACACACATGCATGTATGCACCTGTATACACTGGCCTAGCCATAGTGTTGTCAAAGAATGCAAGGTTGAAATGAATATTTCCTGCCTCCCCATGCCTATTAGCACCCAGTAAGGCTCTGTCACAGAAACCCTAGAGGGCACCACTGAAGAGATGACATCACATGGCAGAATCAACGTCTTTCTTAGAGAACTGTGTTGAAGGTTGGTAGAATAAGCACCTGTAACACCGAGCTCTAAATGCTTACAGGTGTTTACTGCCAGTAAAGATCTTGTGCATTCTAACTAGGCTCCAGAAGCATGCCAAGAATCCCATCACTCTGGCAGAAACACCGCCAGTACTTGTGCAAACATGGCTCACCTTGAAATACTGGAGTCGACAGGTAAAATCTAGAATATGACCTAGATCAGTTTTGGCATCT
Organism: Gallinula chloropus; assembly: GCF_964237585.1. Lineage (NCBI taxonomy): Eukaryota > Metazoa > Chordata > Aves > Gruiformes > Rallidae > Gallinula > Gallinula chloropus. Next base: position 577,556 of record NC_140095.1, on the reverse strand, counting down.
CCATTAGCACACGTAGGCTTCCCCTGCAGCAACTGTTGAGTGACAGCATATGGCTGCAAGGGTCTGATGTTGAAGACTTTTCCAGCCATTAAGAGCTGCTCTCCTGAAAAACACAGGATGATGGTATCGAACACAATGCTGCCCCAGTTACCAAAGAGTAAATGGTACCTGCAAAACCTAATGTCAGGGATTTCATGTCTATCATTTATATTCTAAGCTCATGATTAAGGCACCAAAACAATGTCTTTTTTGCTTCTAAAGTAGAAGCACTGAATTCAGATAAATTTTCTTTAACACCAGAATAACCCAAGTGTTCAAACAGGCACTCTCTGCATTCAAGCCTTAAGCTCCCAACGCAACTAATGGCAAATTTCCCTCTTAACAGGGCTGGAACCAGACAAAGTTCATTTATATAACATACAAATTGCTAAACTTTGAGATATCCCTAAGTTCAATAGCAGCAGCACCTACCATCTAACAGACAGACCTGACATCCTTTGCTAAGCTGCTGATGTGCAAAGCTGCAGCATCTTCTTGGACAGTCTGAGGACTTTCACCACACTACCACCAGAGCAAGCTCCCAGGGCAGGAAATGCATTATCTGGCAACATTTTTACAATCCCATTTCTTTCCAGGAACACTAGGAAACAGCATCCAAAAGCCTCCTCTGACAGCATCCCAAGAGCAAATGTGGATTACAGCAGTCAGAATACATGCACACGTGGAATTAACATCTTCCTCCTCTTCCTTTTAAGGACACCAGTTTGACCTGACAGACAGGAGAGCATCGGCTTTCCTGATAAGCAGAGTTCTCCAAAGAGTAAAACTCCCTTTGGCTTCAGTGGGAGCAAGTCCCAGAGTCCAGCTGCACATCACCACAAGGTTCCACTCACATACAGCGGTCAGACATCAATGATTTTGGCACTAGTGAGGCTACAGGCACTACAGAGTCAGGGAACAGTTCTTCAGGACCTTCCTTAAAGTGTTCCACAATTTGCTGAGTGCCCCCTCTGAAGTGGCTTCACCTAAAGTTAATTTTGTGCCAGAACAATCTGAACCACGCTTCACCTATCACCTCAGCCAGCCAGAATCACAGCACAGCATTCAGCCTCCTGTCCCTTAAAACAAAGCCAGCATGGGTTAATCATTTCACACGCCTCCTGCTCCTGGGGAGCCACTTAGAGATGTTGCAGTAGTGCATTTCATTGTCAGCTGTCAGCCTCAGAAAAGCACATCCTTTCATTAACTGACCAGAAGGTCTCATGTTTCCTGAATTCTGGAAGAACAACATTAAGACAGGTGAAGTGATGCATTCAACACACTCTATCAAGGCTCACTGAAATGACACAAACTTCCTGACTGGTTGCACTAAAACATACCAAGGAATTCATCAATTTCTGATTTATTTCCAAAAGCAGCTGTGCTTCTGTGACAGTTCCTCCTCAAATACAGCTTGGATCAAAGCACAAACAGCAAGAAACAGGTGAAGAGGAAGAACAAGGCTCAGTCTGATGTGAAAGACTCAGATCTCATGGTCTGGAGATTAAATCTCACAGGTATACACACGCATGCACATGGAGGGAACCATCCCCAGTTAAATTCTTGCAGGTTCTTTACCTTTGTGGAAGAGCTCTTCAGCCAGTGCAGCAGTGATCCCATTGATCTCCTGCAAAGATTAAACCATTGCAATGAAGTGTTACACACTTACAGTTCAAAGTGCATCCTTGGCCAAAATAAGTCTCCCTTTTTTGCTGTGGTACAGGACTTTTAAAAATAGAAATCAACTGTCATCACATCTTATAGATTCTCTTTGTAACTTGAAAATACTTCATCAAATTATTTCATTTCATAGGTTTTTCGTTTCCAAGATGGAAGATACTGAACTACATTTAAATAATCACATGCTGCATGTTTCCAAAAAGGGCAACAGCAACTAGAGCAATTCTTACTGACCATCATCAGCCCAATGCCAAACAAAGCCTGGTTTTAAAGAAACTATTACCAGTACAGTTTTCTTCAAATTTGAACATTAGACTAACCTAATGCATTAATGCCTTGGCCAAAACCAGGACAATTAAGCACTCAACATTTCCTTAGAGCATCACTAATACACTGATAACTTTAGATTAACAAGTCTACAGGGAAGAAGAGATCTGTAAAAATTAGTCTTCTGGACTTAACCTCCTTGCTGAAGAATAATTCAAAGTCCCTGTTCACCATCCTCTATCTTCTCTGCCCTTCTGGACCTACACAGTGCTCAACCCCCTTTCTACACACTGACAGCTCCAGGAGGAAAAGAAAAAGCCTGGAAAATTCTCCCTGTGGGAATTTGTTCTTTTAAAATCTAAAGGAGCACAAAGGTCAGTACAGGTATTTCCCATACTTCACAAAACGCAAATGCTCTGTAGAAGTCCAGAAATAGTTCTGAGCTCTTCCAAGAGCTCTCTCTAAGGCTCACAAGAAGAACAAAAAACTATCTGTGATAGTTTAGGCACACACATCTCATTTTAAGGTAGCTGCAAAGGACAAACAGGCATTACAGATCATCATGAAATGAGTATTTGAGGAGTTTACTTCACTGACAAACCCCTCATGATTCATGACAAGGAAATAAATCCATGGGCCATCTGCAGCACAGTTCAGCTCATCTGATGAGGCAAACATTTCAGACAAGCACATTCTTAGTATAACTGAAACCCCACTCACTGAGGAGGAACAGTTTGGAGAAGCAGCTCGAAGCTGCATTCCGAACAAAATTCAACAGTTCTGTTATTGGATAAAGCCAGTTACACTCACCTGGCATGCAGAGATCTGACTGAAACCCAGGCTCTGTGTTCCCTTCATCATCTGGGGGACACAGCAGAATTTTCCTACCTTTATAATCGAAACAAGGTCATGACGTGGAGGACACATCTCCCCCTTCCTGTTAAGCAAAAAGAACCTCCTTCACTGAGAGTGATATTTTCTTTTGCAAGACTTGTCAAAAATAACACTAAGGCGAAAATATCTACAAAAAAACCCTATGTCCTTATATAACTAAATCTAAAAAACATCCCATAAATGAAAAACCACACTGTAAAATGGAGCAAGCTAAAAACTACTAATTGGCTACACACACTGTTTGCATTGTTAATTTATCTGTTATGTCTAAAAGTTATCTGCACACCTTCTGTGTTGACCATTTATTATGGATAATAACGACATGTTCAGTTACTTCCAAATACCTTCCTACAACTCCTCCTTGGTGTAAGGCAGTCCCTACCTCTGCCTTCAAGGCCGTAGTGTTTTGAAGATGTGATCACCAAATACTTCTCAGTGTGAATAACTTTGCTGTTTCATAGGAAATTCAAGGATATTGTCAGGGACTATGTAATCCAGATTTGACCATTGACAATATCCATCCTGAAATTCCCCACTCCTGAAACCAATTGTCCAATCCAAAGAATCCATTTTCCTGTATCTTTTGTGTCTGATCTATTAATTTCTGAATGCTGGCATGGATTGACTGAGAGTGGACACATTCATGCAGCACATGCCTTTCAAAATTTTCACAACCATGTCTGTGAGCCAGCAACAAAAATCAGTTGCTGCTTGATTCTGTAAAGTCTTACAGAATCCACACCTGCAGCTGAGTGTCTTGACAGTTTCAGGAGTCAGATAACACCAGCCTCACCTTTTCGTGCAGGCACCACCCATTGCAGTCTGTGTTCTTAGGCTGTGCAGAAATCACCATTTCCCTAATTTTCATTTACCATAAATACATACATATTTCAAAGACTGTTAGTTAGTTCCATATGTCCCACAGCAAAACTCATAGTCCATTGTGGCTGCAGTTGGAACACTTGACATAAGTTACTGGGATCAGCATCTCCGCCTGGTTCACACAGGCTTGCTTTTTTCTGGATCCATGGCATCTGTAATGACACAGCCAGATCTCCTTTCCCCAAATTACTACCTGTAATTTAATTTTTTACTAACACTTGACATTGACTTTTTTTCTTTTCATCTTTTCTTTTTTTTTTTTTAAACCTCCTTTTAAACCTCCTGCATATTTCACATTGGAGGTACCAAGCTGTTCTGTGGCAGACATAAACAACTCAAAACATACAGAGCTTTGTTTAATTGATCAGCTGGAGAGATGTCCTTCTCTCCCCCTTTTTGTTTGTGAAGCAAAAACACTTGAGAGTTTGATTCATACGTTCCACCATGGCCTGACCTGCAGGCCAATGTGGTGTCCCTGTAACATAGGTAATGTCCCACAATTGGAAAGAGGTTTGTATTGTTTGTGCTGTATATCCTGGGCTGTTGTCCATTTTGATTTCACGGGGTACATGGCATTGGACACGGTTACCAGATTCCCGCGTTTGTGCCGTCCAAAACCTCCCGTGTGCCTGTGCCACAAGGTTTCACGCCAGGGGCAAGGCCGCTGGGGAATTGCTGACAGTCCAGGTGACTGTGCAACCCCTTTAGCCTCAGTAAACAAAGAAGTGGTATTGTAGCTAAAGCACCTTAGCAGATTGATGAAACAATTCATGCAACTTTTGAACATCCAAATATTTTCACACTGGCTTCCTTGGAATTTTCCCTGGAACCCCTTGCTTCTCAAATGCAGTTCACTCATCAATCAAACTTTCAACGTCTAAGTCTTTTCCCGCAATCAGTATTTCAACCAAGTAATGATACTGTGGTGAATGGGTTAATATTTTGTTCATTGAAACAAGGTATGAATGACAGGAAACCACTTAGCTTCTAATATTAGTTCTAATATCAGGGAGGTTGCTGACTTATATCTCGAAACCCGTCACAACATCTGCTGACACATTTCGAAATCGGTCACCACATCTTATTTTGTAAAAATAACTGTGAGGAACTATGGACCAGAGTATTTTTTATTAAGGCTTATGCTAAGCTTAATATGAAATCACTTATGCCAGCAGCTACCAAAAATGTGCAATTGCTTATGCAAGCTACCAGACACCGCTTGTCCAGGATAAGATAACCACAATTGCTTACACAAACTAAACCAGATACCGCTTGTGCAAGATAACCGCCAGATGTCCAGGAACCACAGATAGGACAAAGGAGGAAGACTTCTTACTCCGGCCTCAAAGACCACCAAGAGGCAGAAAACGACCCCCTAACAACAACTGAAGCATGCGCAGAGTATCTCCACTACTTCATGAACACGGAAGTAAAAAATATATAAAAAGGGACTGTTTGAACTGATCAGCACGGCAGTTGGCGGAGCGCAGACTCTCCTGCCGTCCAGCGCTGCCTTTGCTCATATTCTACTTGCTATAATTAATAAAATTCTAATTGGATTATGATCCATTGTAGTCTCAATTTATAACACTTTCCTTCTAGGCAGAGGCCCCATGCTTCTCCTCGCAGGGTTGCAGATGCCGTCTGATAGAATTCTGTGCACTGTTAGGAGCTGTTGCTATTTTGGTTTTGGTTTTGGTTTTGGTGGTGGCTGGTTTCTATTGTTGTTACAGCTCTGTACACCAATAAAGTTTAGTTTGGTTCAGTTAATCAAGAGTTTCTATATATAAATTCTTCTACAGAAAATACAATAACCCTTTTCAATTTGCAAAAGCAACATTTCCCAGCATTTTCCACAGTGCTACAAACTCTGACCAAAGCTGTGCCTACTTAGTTAGGTCACACGCTCTTGCAGGAATGTATAATAAATTACTGTTTCACTAATGTTTCTACCTCAAGTCCTTTCTTTAGGACCATTGGCATTTCTAACACATTGAAATGGAACAGTGAGTTGGAAATGCTGAATGACTGCAGCCATGGGGGTGCCAGAAAACCTGCCATCCAACTGCTTTAGGTGAGTCGGCCCTGGCCATGGGGTCTCCAGCCCTGGCCATGGGGTCTCCGGCCCTGGCCATGGGGTCTCCGACCCTGGCCATGGGGACTCCAGCCCTGGCCATGGGGTCTCTGGCCCTGGCCATGGGGTCTCCAGCCCTGGCCATGGGGTCTCCGGCAGAGCCAGCACTTGACAGCAGTCCAGTGACCGCATTAGGCTTCGTGCCACCACCCCCACTCACTGAAACTTCAAAGCAATATTTAATGGCAACTTTCCCTCCCTGGAGGTTCCTGGCTCCGTGTTACGCTGCAGCCAGCGACAGGTATCTGCAGCCTCAAAGCTCTGCTGCATTTAACAGCCTCGAGGTGAACTTCTGCTCTTGGACTGCAGCATGTTTAGATGCTCCAGCTGGTACAATTGCTTCCCTAGTGTGATATATGTCCATCTGATTCGTGTTAATATGGAATCATGTTGGGGGTGCATCATGACCTACCCTTGTATGGCCAGGGGCCTGGGAGGGACAGTTTAAGATTCTTGCATGTGCTGAATGAAGGATGTTGAAGCAGCAACAAACTAGATAAAGGATGTGCAAAGCTTTGCCTAAAGGACCACAGTGTTAGCACATTGTGTGCATTGTGATACCTGAGGAGAAACAACTTGTCTCTGAGGAGGAGGTGATGAAGAGGAACAGAAGAATAGGAAGGCTCCTGAAATCTGCCTCAAGTCTGCAGAACCAGCTGCCTGACTTTGTTAGCAAGACAAAAGCTAAAGCTGCCCTAAAGGATGCCTGGTGGGGGTGTCCTGGCGGGCGCTCCAGCCTGTCAGTGGGGCCTGCGGGCGGTGCTGGCCCTGGAAGAGATCTAAGCCAGGGGCTGGGGCTGTACGGGGTGCGGCCTGGCGGAGCGGAGCCTGGCGGAGCGGAGCCTCCCGCAGCAGCCGCCTGCAGCCCGGTGCCGTCTGCTCGCCTTTGTTCGTTTAATAAATCGTTCCGTTTGGTTCTAATCCTGTTTGGGACCGAGTCACTTGTAACAGCTGGGGGCTCGTCCGGGATGGCTCTAGTACTGAACGCTGAGGTGATCTAGGAGGGGCGCCGCGCCATTCGGTGGCTCCTGCTCGGGTCGGGACTAACGCCATCCTGAACCTGAGAATCGGATTTTTACGAGCTCCCTTGCCAGCTGCAGCAGGTTTTTGTGCCCGGAATTGTGCGCGCAGAGACCCAAAGGAGACGCCAGTCGTGCAGCGTGAGGCGGGTTCCGTTCGGCTGCCCGAGCGAGGCCGGCAGGAGCCGTGTCCGTCGGCCCGGCCCATCGGGTTGGGGCCGAGTGAAGACGACAGAGTCGTAAGTATTTTGCGTGTAGCGTTGGGTTGGGTGGGATTCGGTTGCCTGTGTGTGTGAGAGTGCGACTGAGACGGAAAGTGGTTCCGAAGCGAGTGCGGAGGTTCTTCTGACCGCGGCTCCGATCTCCCGCCAGCGACTCGTCAGGGAAGGGCCGGAGCGAGTCCTATAGGACTCGGGGGGGTGACAGGTCCCCAGCCCCCTGCAAGACACTCTTACAGGTAACCGAGGGCTGTAGGAATTGCCGGAGTGAAATTCCGAGGTGGGTCAGACGACAGACCCCGGGACCAGAAGAAAAGGGAGCAAATTACCCAACGTCCATTAGAAATGCTGATTAAAAATTGGAATGATCGGGGCCCTAGAGAAGGAAAAAGTAAATGAAACTGAGTTCAGAGTTGTGTGTGGAATGGCCAGAGGGGCTTGTGAGGCTGCCTGTCCTTTGGCCTGGTTTTGGCTCATTTGAAACCCCCAGCTGGACAAACAGGCGTGTAAATTCACAAAGGCCTTTTAGTCAGGAGGAGAGGGATTGTGCAGTCAGGACTTGACGTCCTTTTCCAGCTTCAATGTTTGCACTAAAAGCAGGAGAAGGGCTTGAAGATCCGTGGGAGCCGTTGCCAAGCCCGGCGGCGGCTGCCCCTCCGGGAGTCGTGGCATTTCCAGCGGTACCAGCGCTGCCCCTGCGCCTCCACCATCAGCAGCACCGGCACTAGACCGACCTCCGGCTGCAGGTGTAAGAAGCGGGGACCCTGTTAGATGATCCCCTCCGAGTAGCCGAAAAACTGGACCAATTCCTAGGCCCTAATACTTCTACCTGGGAAGAAATACAGTCCATTTTAGGGATTTTGTTCACTGCTGAGGAGAAGGGAATGATTAGACAAGCTGGACCGAGAATATGGGAAAGACAGAACCAGGCAGGACCCCCGGGAGGGCAAAAATGGGACAATTTGTAGCTAAATCCGGGGGCTGGGGGAACATAAGAAGAAAGTTAGAGAAGCTGGAGGACTGGCAAGAAGGGAAATACTATTCAAAAGAGGTGCTGGTAGCAGGGCTGGAGCCTCCAAATTGTCAAACTGTTTTTTTCACACTAAGAAAACATTATCCCAACTTAGAGAGATGGAGACGGGATCCTGGCTTTGCTACAGGTGAATGCCTGCACCAGAGTGGCATGTTAAGAAGGTTAATTGTTCTACCTCACTGGGGAAACAGAAGGTTCTTGCTGCCTTTTAAAACTGCGTATAGCAGCAATAAGAACAAAATTCTTCCTGAGCTGGATATTCCAGTGTTACCGAATGTTTTGTAACAGTGATCAATTGTACTTGTGACCTGACAATGAGAATATCTTTCTACAATCTAAGATGCCACGTTACTCAAGGTGTTACAGTGTACAGCTGGCTGTCTTTCTTACCCAGGTGTGTGCAGATGAGCCCAGTAATACCATATCCGTAGGGAGGCAACAGCAACGAGCTACATCTTCACAGCTTTGCAGGCGCTGGACGTGCTGCTGGCTGTAGGGGAAGTGGTGTGAAAGCTGGTCACGGGGAGTCTGTATAATCCAGGTCGCTGGGTCCTGAGTGGCAGCCCAAGGAAACTTGCTTGAAACATCTCGCACACCCTGGTGTCTTTATAAATCTTTTAATTGCATAACGTCCTTATGACTTTGTGGATGTGGGGGTTTTTCTGTGCACTGTGGGCCTCTTTCCTGGGTTGCTCACAGGACATTGTGGAGTCTGGTTTGATTTGTTATGAATGGGCTGGAGATAAAATCTTCCCCGCCACAATGCCATTTGTGTTGGGTTTAAAGAGGTTTGCTAGGGAGTTTGTTGGGAAAATGAATCTGGGCTTGATGATGCTTTGTTTCAGCTCTCTGTGCCTGGCCTCTTGTTCATTAGAGATGTGAATTTGTTCCTGGTTTAGTGCTTTGTCATGGTAAGGAAAGCCACCCCTAAGGTGGGACAACCTTTTGGATAGGAATGTTGTGGTTCAAAGTTCTGAAAGCTGACCCGAGGCTGCTGCATCAGCCAGGAGAGGGGATAACAGTTTGCTCAGTCGTTAACAGATCATTCTGAGCAAATGCCCCCTAATTCCTGAGAGGGATAGAACTGAAGCTGCATCCTCTTTGCAAGGGGAGATGGCTGAGCCTGCAACTGCAGCATGTGCCTGAGGAGCACTTCACTCGGAGGTTTCTTTACAATCAGGCTTCTAAACTGGTGTTAAGATGAGTGAAGTGACTTTCTGCTGGCTGCCAGTAGCGCCTTCGATTTGGGAACTGCAGGTAGGTCAAAATTCTGCAATTTTGAAGCTTAATATGGGGATGTCTCTGTGTTTGGTGTTTGCTTTATTTTTGAGAGAGGGACATCTTCTGCTGTAAAGGCCAAAGGCATGTAAGCCAGATGTGTAATATTTTAGCAGAGTATAATGATAATTATGGGTCTGCACTTTTGACATGGCAAAAAAATCCATATAAAATAAGATGAGAACTCATGACTCAAGTTTGGTTTTTTTTTTAAAGTATGTTTGATATTGTTCAGGTATTTATCAAACCAGGAAATAAACCCACTGCTATAAAATGGTAAATTATGAGGTAAGGTTTTATTTTCTTTTCCTCTAACTTCATAATCAAGTATAAACAACATAATTAGGGCCCCCATAACACTATTTCATGAGGGGCAGATATGAAGAACACCCAAGAATGAGTAAGGGATCAATCAGAATGCTATTACAATATTGTTTGCATTTTCAGATAGGTTCTTTGGATACCCAAGTGAGAATTTATGAAATACTGCCTATGTGTATATTCCTTTATAGTTTATTTGAACATATAATAAATATGAACGTTGGTCTCCATGAAAAAGAATTAATTTTCCCTACCTTATTGTAGGTACTTAGTGAAAAAAATATGCCTCACCTATGTAGTCTTCTGTAAGGGAACAAATTCAAAGTCTTTATTGTGAAATACTCTAGTGGGAGAACAGCAAATTATGGTCATGAAAAGATCATTATAAAGAACTTGTCTATTTTGCTGAGATACCAAATTTATTGATACTTCCATGATCTGCAATAAAGCACAAGATTGTTGGAAAAGGTGAACAGTGGCCTTAGTCAGGACATTATGTGAGGCAGAGCTGATTTATTGGAGCATTCAGGGTCCAGGATTTTAATTCTGGACTAGGTGTTTCCTTTGGAAGCATAGCTTCTTTCCTCTACTGTTTTTTCTGTAGCACATAACACAAAGCAGTCTTCTAATTGTCATGAACATTGATAATGAGTGGTATTTACATTCATATATCAAAGGATGAGTTACTGGAAATCCCAAATACTAGTTTAATGACAATTCTGATTTCAGTCAATATGTTACTAGAAAACTGAATGGACATTTTATTTTTAAATATCTGAAAATGTTTTTCCTAAATTGCTAATAAATGCAGTATTTAAATATTTTGGTTAAACTCAATTAATATTGCAGAAGAGAGAATGGTAAAATACACAAAACTTTTATAGGACTTTGGAGTTGAAGTTCTGGTTTTAAAAGTGTTTTTAAAATGTAGAAGCTTGAATTCTGTTTACTTTCAACATTTAGACTCATAAACTTCATGTCTACTCTTGTAATGTCTAAGAATTGAATAATAAAAAAGACAAACAATAGAAAACCCTACTTTGCCAGATGAAATATACTTCTTGTTTTTATTCCTGTTCTCCCACAGTTAAAAAAAAATCCCAATGTTAAAAAGTAATCCCAGAATTACTGACTATGAAAACAAATAAATTGTCATCATATTTGTCTTGTTATATGAATAGAAAAGGCAAGACATAAGAGAAAGGCAAGATAAAAAGCCACTATGGAAATAAAATAGTTTATGTTGCTTGTGTTATGCATCTGTTCTTTTTTCCTCGTAATCCTGTCTTCTTTTCTTAAAAAAAAAAGAGTATATACTATTTTTCATGCAAATTATGGTGAAGTGAGACCTTGTGATTTGAAGAAACATAGGTCATTGCACTTATTTTGAGCTGGGTAGTTATATTATGGTGCCAAAAAAAGCTAAAAATAAGTGACATACAGATTGACCTCAAACACTGTTTCTGCTGGTTTGCAGTTAATGATGTATAACTTACAGACATGGGATCAAACAGCTAGAACAGAGTCAGAAGGAAGAAGAAACATCTTTCAAGTACTTCACTTCCATCGGAATCATAGAATGTGTGAGGTTGGAAGGGTCATTTAAAGGTCATCTAGTCCAGTCCCCCTGCAGTAGGCAGGGACACCTTTAACTAGATCGGATTGCTCAGAGCTTCATCAAGCCTGACCTTGAAGTCTCCAGGGATGAGGCCTCCACTAACTCTCTGGGAAACCTGTTTTAGTGTCTCATCACCCTCCTAATAAAGAACTTATAATGTCCAACCTAAACCTACCCTGCTCTAGTTTAAAACCATTGCCCCTGTTGCTACATGCCCTTATAAACAGTTCATCCCCAGCTTTCCTGCAGGTCCCCTTCAGGTACTGGACGGCTGCTATAAGGTCTTCCCAGAGCTTTCTTTTCTCCATTGTAGAAACCCACTAGGTTGGTCAAGCAGGGCTTGTCCTTGGTGAAGCCACCCTGGCTGTCTTGAATTGCCTCCCTGTCCTCCATGTGCCTTAGCATAGCTTCTAGAAGAATCTATTCCATAATCTTCCCAGGCACAGAGGTGAGGCTGACAGGGCAATAGTTCCCAGGATTGCCCTTTGTACCCTTTTAAGAACCTGGCTGTAATTATTCCCTTCTTCCAGTCATGAGGGACTTCAGCTGACTGCCATGACTTTTCAAGTATCATGGAGGGTGGCTTGGCAACTACATCAGCCAATTCCTTTGGGATTCCTGGGTGCATCTCATCATGTCCTATGCACTTGGGGATACTCACGTTTCAAGGTCACGAACCTTGTCTTCACTTACAGTGTGATGGACTTTGTCCCCCAAGTTCCCATCTTGCATTCAAGAAAAGGCACTATACATTTAAACAGTGTTCCCAACACAAACCAGTACCTCTGCACAGCACTGCAGACAACCATGGGAAGACAGATCAATTCAGGTGCTCTGAATGCCTCTGCAGTACTTCTACTGCACAGCATGTTACTGCTTATTTTGGTGGCATTCCTCTGATTTTGTTAACTGCAGATAAATTGCAGAAAGATGCAGGGAATGAAATCATAGATATCTAGAAAGAGATATTTCTATAGACATCAAAATGATGTGCTGGGTGCAAGGGAATAAAATTAGGCTAAAAATAGTGTGCCATATGAAAAGAGTTTTCATTTTAAAAAATTGGAAGTTTGATAACAGGAAAATGTTCTAATTTTTATTTCACGAACTGCTTCTTTTCCCCAAAACTCACAACACAAAAAAGAAGCAATTTCAAGCGAAATATTCCAGAAGTATCTTTGAAATTACTATTATGACATTTCCCTTAATACGGAAAAAAACTCAAAATTCAGCAATTTTGCAATTATATTAGTTTAAAATATAGCAAAAGTTGTCTTTCTATTCCACCTAAGAATGATTTCTAGTAACATCAGCAAACACACTACTTGTCTAGCCTTACTTAGGGTTAATTTTTTGAGCTGAAGGCAAAGAATTTAATCTCTTTTGCTTGCAACTCACATTAGGAATATTACTTCTGAATTCCACAGGGTTGTTCTATATGTGGACATCAGTGAATGCTTGGCAATGGTAATGAGGTATGAGGGACTGTGAGTCAGCTGGGAGTAACCCAATCTAAAAATTAGTTTCTATGTGAAAATGTCGAGAAGATAATTGAGTTTTCAACATTCATAAATGTAATCATGCTGATCTCTTATGTCCTGTTTATGTTGCCAGTTATTTGAGAGGTATTTTCATTCCTCTAAATATTGCAAATCATTATAAAATGCTTCTTGTGGGAAACAAAGCAATCCTTTCAAAGAAGATATTAAGCAGCTCAACCGGCAATGCAACACGTAGCAAACCACTACTGGGTCGTATACAGGCAATGATACAGAATGACCTCATGGGATAAGACCACGGGTATTTCTGGGAGGCCTGTGATTTAGGATTTGACAGGCACAGACTATGCTGCTTGCTGACTTTGGCATTACTTTTATGGCATGTTGTGCCAGAACAGCTGCAATGCTGATGAACTTGTCTGAACATGCAAACAGATACCACTTACCCTATTATGCTAATTTATGGTGACCGTTTTTTAATTTTCTTATCTATGGGATGAAGAAAGAATATTCTATCAAGAGCCCTAGCTGATTATCCACAACAACTCATGAGTATTGCTTACTAGACAAACCCACAACACTCAGTCAAGTGGTAACCTATCAGCTGGGAGAAAAAAATACTCATTTTGTGTGAAATATTAATTTTCTCTTTGCTATTCTTCTTGTCTTCTATCCTCCTTCTTATGCTAGTTGCCTTAAGAGTAGATCACCATTCCAAACTGTTACCATACCTTATCTTTTTCTAGACAGAACACTCACATTTCATAGGCCTAATACTGCTTTTATAAGCCTAGAGATTGTGTTAGCAAACTTCATGAAGTCAATAAATGGAGGAGGTCAATAAATATACCCATGACACATTCATTGACACATTTTTGTTGCTTCCTAAAATTTGATACTGAAACCACAGATATTGTTCAGGCTCACAAAATGTGTACTTGCCTCTGAGCTTCCATTATATACTTGCTAAAAGTCTTTAACCATGCTGTATAGCCTTAATTAAATACTGATGTGTTTAAAGGTCCCAGTAGCACAATCTAACCTTTCTATTGCCTCCTCTGCTTAATTTAGGGATAGTTTCTGTCCTTAAACTGGTTTCACAATGATGAAATAGCACAAAAGCTCTTGTACTTTGAAAGAAAAAAATCACCACAATAAACTGCAGTTTCATGCTCATTTATTCTAAACTTAAATGTTCCCATTATGAGCAAAATGACACAAGAAGACACATGAATGTGCAAAAATATGGTTTATATCATGTGAGTCTCCTTTTTATTTTAATTTTATTATAATGTCTGTCATTTCATGTCTATAGTCACTGCCTCTTGTGCAAAACTGCATGTATGCGAGTGAGTAAAAAATTACAATGCTTTAAAATAAAACAAGAAAACTGATTTTGCCAAAGGATTTGTAGGTATGAATCATGTGAGCAGCTCTAAACCTCCATCACCGGCAAGCGATACCTATCCTGACTGGAATGATACTTATAGAAGTTCACCAACACACACAGATTTTTGTATTCTAATCAATGAGTCTTACTGGACATGAAAGATAATGATACTAATAATCATTAATAATATAAATTCTGACTGTAGCCAGTGAGAGGACAGTGACAGACATCCCAAAAAGCCTGATTCAGTGTCCATGTATCTACTTCTGGAGTACTAGTATGGTTCAGCTGTAGTGATCAGTTCATGGTAGCATTGGGGAGCACAGAGGATATTAAGCCCTGACAATAATAGGGAATCATGAAGCTGACAGAAGCTACAGAATGCTTTACATATATGTTTTGCCCATTCCTAAAAAAAACAAACAAAAAATCCCCCAACCAACCAACCAACCACACAAGAAGAAACTGTGTCTGGGTAACATGATGTGATTCAAGTAACTTCTGCATACCTCAGAAGTGATGATGTGCCATAGGAACAGAGCTCAAGTATCATTCCCCTGCTACTGATCTTTTCATCCAATAAACCCAGGAAAAGAAAAAAGGTTTCTTTATAACCTGAAAGAAAACAAATGCTTTTATTGTTATTAACTGTAGTTGGTCATATTGTCTTTGGGTGATGGCTCTGACTCTCAGTAAGATGTGCTTGAGTGTCCATAGAGGCTCTTTTTGCACAAAATGGAATTGAAATGCACTGCCGTGATGAATTGAAAATATTAGAGACTAGCAAGAGTACTGATTAAAGAATAATGAACAAAATTCCAGAAAAGGGTCCAAAGGACAGATACATCCAGCTGTAATATTAAACCAAGCTATCTTTCACTGCTACCACATGCCAGAGGTGTGGAATAGGTAAAATTATGTAGTGAGGGAGTGATGACAGGTCTGTATCCATACATCATTGCTATTGAATTGCATATGTGCACCTTTTATTTATTTAGGTATTTTTGCTATTACTCTTGGATGTGTTTCAGCAAGTTAGAATTTCTAATTGACCTATTGGAAACACTCTAAAAAGAAAAAAAATAAAAAGAAAAAATCTTTTCTGAGAATATTACTGATTTCTTTTGGTTTTCATATAAGAAACAAAAAAATGCTGTCTTTTGGAATTATAATGCAGTAGGGATAATAAAAGAAATCTGTAGCTTAGTCTACTAAGACTCAAAGTGTTACCCTCCTTATTTTATTTGGTTTGTTAGTTCAATGTGACATTAATTTAGAAGATTATGCAACTTTAATATTTTTACACATCTCTTTTTTCAGTCACTGTTAAAGACATTGAGTCAGCATTTCTGTTTTCAGTTCTGTTATTCAAGGATCAAAATGGCAAAAAAAAAATGAAATAAAATACCCCAAAGTCCATAATTTTAAACAATAAATAGTGGTAAAAAAAACCCCAAACAAAACAGTACCAAAATGTCAATAATGGATTGAGGAAGATATTGGTACAGTAGACATTTTTCCTGTCTGACAGACAAAAAATTTCATCATGATCATTTGGTGGTGGGAGGACGTATGTTCTCAAAAGTCCTAAATTAGTTAATTGCCAAATGTTTCTGACTTCCCAAGATCATAATTTTCCCATGTTTTCCCATTTCAGTTCTTATTCAGCTGTTAATATTTGTCAATGGGAAGTGATGTTATGTGGTTTGAAAGAGACTTGCAGGTGCCATGAATAAAATTTGGGTCATCCAGATGATTGACATTTCCCCTTTCAATGGTTTTGATCTCTGGTAAAAGCATCCTGAGTTTAGCAACACAAGTCAGCTTTTATCCTGGAAACTAACAGCCACTGCAGTTCTTAGTAAGACATCTTGAGTACAGGGCATTACTATATGCACGTGGCTTCCAAAAGGGATCTTGCATACATCTGGCTGAGTAGAGGCTTGGTGTTTGTGACTAGGCATTCTAGACTCCAGTAGAGTTAGATCATGGTACCTTGGTACAACAAGGTGCTTTGAGTAAAAGGATAACGTCACTTTATCTGACAAATAGGAAAATATTTTCATTAGGCTTTGAAATTGCTGATGTTGAATCTTATCATGGTTCTCTTTCAATTCTCTCTTTCTGAAGTTACTCTGCTCTTACACAAGTTCTTCATGTTTCCGAATTGTTTATCAAGATGAGAACCATCCCCCAGAACCATATTATGACCTTTAACATATACAGAAATTTACCATTTATCACAGGTTTTGTTTTCCCTCCCTTAGTCAATTTTTTCATGAGATTGTGTCGTGGAATTCTCACAAAGGCCTCAATTAGTTTAAATGGAAAAAAAAAATAAATTGCTTCCATGAAATAGATTTTGAGCACAGAAACAGTCACAGTCCTCCTGTTAGAGATCCTCCTACTATATTGTCAGATGTTTACAGGCAGAGGGAAGCCGCAGAAATACCCCTCCTGAAAAACAAGTTGCACAGGTATGACTAAGGAGCACCCAGTAATTGTATAAAGAAGGCTTTTGTTTTTTAAAATACAGTAATTGCCCATTCACGGGTGATGATTAGTCAGGAGAGACAGGTGCTGGGGAATTAGAGGAGATGCATGACTTTTGAGGCATGACAACTGTATGGAGGGACTAAGATCTCTAATATCTTAAAAAAGCACTAAGTACTAGTCAGTGTTCTTGGCTTGTAGAAAATACGTTTTAGGACCTTTACCAAAAAACCCCCATATATCTTTTCTTTACAATCCTGTAAAAACAAAAAATCTGTAACTGTGGGTGCATGGTGATTTTATCTTGAAGTCTTTCAACTGATGAAGAAAGAATTACAAGTACAATTAAAATAAACATTACTATCAGAAAAACTATGATATTTTAGGAAAAACTAAAATTTCCTAGAACCTCTTACAATTACAATATGGTTAGCTGATACAATCCACAAAACATTTCATTTTCATCTACACTCAAATATTTTCGATAATGCCCTGTGATTAAAATGATAAAAAACACCCCCAGACAGTCTGAAGACTGTCTGAGTGACAGCAGGTCAAGTCGGTGGCCACAATCAGAAGCAACATGGCAAAGACAGATTATGAAACAGTAAAGAAATCTTGACTCCAATATAATTTAAGTTAACTTTTTGGAGGTCTCATGGTTGTTTGTATATTTTATCTTATAAATTTGAGGCATGAAGTTCAAAGTCATTTATATAATATTGAGGCCTGAGTTGAATATTGGATATTAGCGGAATTATATGGTTAATAAACCCCTAAATACTATGTGGTCTTCTAACCAAAACATCAAATAAGGTCTTGCTCATTATTTTATTTTCAAATTAGTGAAAACATTTCCTTCATTGCTGTTATAAATTTGAGACATACTCCAGTTGATAAAGCCAAACAACAATTTATTAATTAAGCAAGCCCGCAAGATATAGGCAAATATCAGCGCTGGGCGTCCGGAGGAGACCCTTGCTCCTGCAAACGGCACGCACCTCACCCTTCTGGAGTCCCCTTTTTATAGTCCTGTAGTTCCGGGTACACGTGGCATATTCCGGTGTTTTTCTGTAGCTGTGTAAGCTGGTAGTGGGGGTCGTCCTGGTCCCCCGTAGTCTTCCTCTACGTTGTGTTCTGTGTATTATTTGGTTAACTCATTTAATCCTATCAGGATGTTGCTAGTGATAAAACAATGGTTCCCCTTTTGACCTGGTTACCTATTCACAGCCATAGTCTACCACAGGCACCAACTCAGCAAGATCTGAAGTTCTTTCAGGGTGTTACTAGTGATGGAACAATGGTTCCCCTTTGCCCTAGTTGCTTATTTACAGTCATAGAAGGTTTGAGAACAATTACTTATTACAATCCCCCCTTTCAATTTTGACCAATTTGTTTCTCAAACCGACTAACTGCTTTTTGAGATCATAGCATCGATGCCTCTTCTTTTTCTAAATCGGTTTTGGGTCATCATTCAAGAAACATTAACGTGATCACCTTCGTTACATGGGTACTTGGCAGCATCTGTGTATATACAATAGCTGGTATTCAAAGAATCCATTAATTCCAGTTCCTGTGGTTCTGGACCAATTGGGACTCTATCATCCCAAGAATCATACCTTGTCATGCCCTCACTGGCATTATAAATATAAGGACATCTTGCTATTTTACTCATTGCAACCTCAAAAACTTTCCAGGTGGAACTATTCAGTGGCACTCCTACCAAGCATGTGATAAATGGAGTACTTGGTGTGGCAAGACTAGCACAAAAAGTAGTAGCATTCAAAGCTTGAGATAATGTAACCCAATACGTTTTGCCTTGGATCTAATGCGGTCCCAGTCCCCAAATAACAAAATACAAAATTTAAATAAATCTATAAAAATACAATTATTAGCCCCCCTTTATTTAAGGCAATTGGTGGGTTCATAATAACTATTCTAGAGTGGTGACGCTTGGACTCAATCGTTTTTGTTTGGTATTTTCTGGTTCTTGGGTATCTGGTGCCTTTTTCAGCCTTGGTGTATGGAGCCACCTCGTGATAGGACTGGAGGGCTTAATACCCCACGATTTCCTTATGCCTCTGCCTCCTTTGCCTACTCCGTTGCTTGGAGCAGCAAGGTGTTCCATCTTCTCGGCAGCAGTCATAGTCTTCAGGGGTTCTTCCTGTCCTCAGCTTACAAGTGTTATAGGCTTCCCAATTTTTATGTTTCACTTCCAGGGCTGAACAATCCAAATGTTTCACCTGGGACCAGCACACTACCCGAATTATTTTTGGGCTACCTTGTTTATATTCATTAGGATATGTACAACCTAATTTGGGATTTATCCCTTTTGTATATATCCTCCACCACTCTTCAGACCCTTGGATAATCTCTCCGATTTTTACTGCTAATTTAAGGGTTAATTCGGTTAGTTTTCTTTCTGCCCAATAACATTTTTCACAAATGTCTGGGGTATATTCTCTTTCTCTATAATGTACCCACCAATTGTCTTTACACACTCGACACTCAAAACAAAAGAAAGTGTAACATATACATCCAACATTTGAACAAAATAAATTGTCATTCATAGACAGTTTTACTCGCTGGTTCTTCGAAAGGTGGCGTTTAAGTTGTCAGGATTGTTTGTAGTTTCCCACGGAGATTCTGGAACCGGTCTTTATTCTGCTCGTGTGCGTCCAACCTCTTTCGGCCGTTCAAACCGCAGTATCTGTGGTAAGCAACACAAGAAAGGGTCCCTCCCCCCCGGTATCTTTTTTTCTGAGTTGTTGTTTATTGACCTTCTGGCATGTCAGGCACTTTCCCACCATCCTTTTGGCGATTTTATAAATTCCAATACACATATACTTGGTTCCAAAGTGGTCCACTAGTGCCTGTACTACCCAGTGGATAAATAAACAGCGACCTGTTGGCAAGGGTATGTCCCTCAAGTCAGGTCACACTTCAATATGATATTCTATTATGTCTAAGCAGTTATGCTCAAGTTTTTGGTTATTAGTCTCCCCTTTTGATAAAAAGGTGGCAGGATTGAGGCATGATTCAGCAGTTATAACTAAATCATCTTTTTCCATTAAAATTGCTTCATACTTCAAAATCCTAGAATCAGTGAGACCTCTTCCTGCCTTCTGAGTCAGAATTGTCCTTACTTGATGTGGAGTGCTTACTATAAGTGCTCTTCCAAAAGTTAGCCTTCTGCTTTCTACCACCAAGAGGGCTGTGGCTGCTACTGCCTGTACACATTCAGGCCACCCTCGGGATATTGGGTCCAGCAGTTTAGATAAATAGGCAATTAGCTGTCGTTTGCCTCCCCACTTTTGAGTAACTCCCCCCCCCAGGGCTGTTTCCTTATCTATGGTAGCAAACAAGTGGAATGGTTTGTTAAGGGAGGGCAGTGCCAACACAGGAGTAGTGATCAAGTTTTGTTTTAATCCTTGTATTAATTCTTTTTCTTCATTACTCCATACCAAGTCATTAGGCTCTTCTAACAATTTAAAATATAATCCCTTTGTTTTTAGTACAAATGATTCAATCCATAGGCGACAATAGTCTGTCAATCCCAAAAATTTTCACAGCTCTTTCTTAGTTTTCGGGAGAAGTAACTCAACTACTCATCTTCTCAGGGTTTATTTTCTGTCTCCCTTCACTGATTAGATGTCCTAAATATTTAACTTTCTTTTCCATGTACTGCAGTTTGGTTTTTTTGATACTTTTAGTCCCTGTTTCCCTAGGAAATTTAGCAAAGCATTTGTTGTTTCCTTTACGATTCTCTTATTTTTCCCTGAGATTAAAAGATCATCTACATATTGTAGAAGGGTGACTTCAGTTGGGACTTTAAACTTTTCTAATACTTGTTTCAATGCTTGTCCAAATAAATTTGGTGATTCAGTGAATCCCTGAGGTAAAACTGTCCATCTAAATAAATTGTTGCTTTTGTCCTGTGAAAGGATCTTCCCATTCAAAAGCAAACATGTCTCTACTATCAGGGTCCAGTGGACAGGTCCAGAAAGCATCCTTTAAATCAATCATACTAAACCATCTGTGGTCATCTGGTGTTTTACTCAATAGAGTGTAAGGTTTAGGAACTACTGGGTGACGCACTTGAACTATTTGGTTTAACTGTCTTAAATCCTGTACCAAAGGATATGACCCATCGGGGGTTTTGTTTGTTTGTTTGTTTTTGGGTGGTTTTTGTTTTTTTTTTTTTACTGATAAGATTGGGGTATTAAAAGGAGACATACATGGTTTCAGAAGCTTATCCTTAATTAAACTCTCTATAAATGGTTGGAGACTTTTACAGCCTTCCAATGAAATAGCATACTGTTTTTGGCAAATAATGTCATTGTCCCTTTTAAGTTTAATCTTTAAAGTGGTAATGTTTAATCCACCTCGATTACCCTCTCGCACCCACGCTATTGGATCAATTTGGTTTTCATCTTCCTCTGTTAGTAAAGCCATGGATACCACAATTTGGTCATCCTGGGTTTTCAATTCCAATCCTAATTGTATTATCGAATCTCTTCCCAATAAATTAGTTCCGGAATCAGGGATATATAAATTGCCCACAAATTTTCTCATCACCTAATCTTAAAGTGGTATTTTCAAACATGGGGACTGGGAATCCTTTCCCTTTTACCCCGATACAGTTATACTTTGGTCTGATAGCTTCAGTCCTTGAGGTATAAAATTTAAGGAAGTCCTAGAAGCTCAACCAGGGAGACAACATCCTCCTCCTCCTGGGGTCCCACCTTCAATTTTATCAAGGGTTCTTGGTAGGACCTTAAATTAATAAACCCCTGACTTCCCTATTCATGTTCAAAGGACATGAAGGGAATTACCCTTTCTTCTTTTCTTAGCTCAGGACATTCTCACTTAAGATGTCCCTGTTTGCTACACCCGTAACATCCTGCTGAGAGAAAACCAGCCCATAGGGATTGCCAAAGTTTTCCCCTACCTCGGCCAATTCCTCCTTCATTCATGTTTCTCACACCCCTCCCACTTCCTTTTGTCCAGCTTTTCCCTCTATCTCTAGGTGAGACTGGCTCTGTTCTTTTCTTTACTACCTCATCAACAGCAGATACCATCATTTTTGCTTTCTGCTTCTGCTTTTCTTACTCTCTTTTCACAAACACTTTCTGAGCCTCTCTTAGTAAATCTTCCAAAGATCTTTCACTCCAACCATCTATCTTCTGTACCTTTCGCCTAATATCAGGTCATGCTTTAGTCACAAAATAAACTTTCAGAAGACCTTGTGCTACAGGATCTTCAGGATTCATACCCGAATATTTTCTCATTTGATCTCTCAGTCGCTGTAAAAACACTGAGGGTGTCTCATCTTTTTCCTGCTCAATCTCAAAGGCTTTAGTAAAGTTTAGGAGCAGCCTCCTTTATACCTTCTATGATTAGGTTTCTTAAATCTCCCATGTTAAAACAGGCTGTTTCTGCTAGTTGGGGTAGCAAGTATTGTGATCAATTGCTCGCAGAATCTTTTCCTTTAGGCTTTGCACATAGATTTTCAAGCTATCAGGAAGACGCCTAATCAGTGTTTTAAGGTGGACCGGATATACCGGAGCAGCAAGGGGAATGCCCTGCCCCCATGGCTCATACATGCTTGAATACACACAGCCTTTTTGCACTGATTCTGCCAGCCCAGATAATTTAATGGAGCCAGCAGTTTTTCACCCAATCCTGTCCCTGGGGTAAGGGACAAGATCAGTGCATCTCAAGATTGCAAAACTTATCTATCCCCCAGGCCAGGGAAGAAGCATCATTAGAGATACTGACTGCCTTAGAGGCGGCCATCCTATAATTACGTACAAACTTCACAGGGGCAATACATCCTGAGAGGGCCACACTGTAGTATCCAAATTTCCCCTGTTCACTCTCAGGAGGTCACACTGTAGTTACACAGTTCACGTTACCCATATCATACACTCTTTATTCTTTCATCGCCTAGACAGCTAGTCCCCTCAGTGGGCAATCATTAACCCCAAAGGACTGTCTGGCGGCTTACCGTGTAGCACTACCCTTGGGCTACCCATGGGATCAGACAGCTTGCTCTTCTTCTGTCCCATCGTCTGGAGCGCACTCAGTCAACAATATATTCACTCGCTTCCCCTGGTTCGTGGCTCACGCCCTCGCGGGCAATGAGAACCGCACTACTGAGGGTCCGCACTCGCTTGGGGAATCCGAGCTGCCGGTCCCCCTCTCATGCACACACACACTCGCCGCGCTTCCAGGATCCCCGACCCAGACCGAACGGATTTCCCCCCCAGATACTCACGCGTCCTGCGTCTTCGTCCGGACCTTTGTGCACAAAGTTTATAGGGTCTGCCGGCCTCCTTTGCCTAATATCTTGGAATTTGGGTTCGTCGGTGCAATCGAGATGGGAAATGGGCTACCAAGGCCGTCAAACAACAGGCGGGGCGCCTCCCTGATAAGACCAAGAGTCCCATCTCGCGAGTTGCATCCGAGTCACGGCACCAAATTGTTATAAATTTGAGACATACTCCAGTTGATAAAGCCAAACAACAATTTATTAATTAAGCAAGCCCGCAAGATATAGGCAAATATCAGCGCTGGGCGTCCGGAGGAGACCCTTGCTCCTGCAAACGGCACGCACCTCACCCTTCTGGAGTCCCCTTTTTATAGTCCCGTAGTTCCGGGTACACGTGGCATATTCCGGTGTTTTTCTGTAGCTGTGTAAGCTGGTAGTGGGGGTCGTCCTGGTCCCCCGTAGTCCTCCTCTAAGTTGTGTTCAGTATCTTATTTGGTTAACTCATTTAATCCTATCAGGATGTTGCTAGTGATAAAACAATGGTTCCCCTTTTGACCTGGTTACCTATTCACAGCCATAGTCTACCACAGGCACCAACTCAGCAAGATCTGAAGTTCTTTCAGGGTGTTACTAGTGATGGAACAATGGTTCCCCTTTGCCCTAGTTGCTTATTTACAGTCATAGAAGGTTTGAGAACAATTACTTATTACAATGGTCATGAAAAGATCACTATAAAGAACTTGTCTATTTTGCTGAGATACCAAATTTATTGATGCTTCCACGATCTGCAGCCAACCTGAGAGCAGCCACAGCACATTATGTAAACTTGGAAGTGCTGTAACTTTCCCACAGACAATTCTTTTTCTTCCACTTGAGCTCAGGGCAGAAAAAAAAAAAGAATAGAAAATTGGTGTGTTGACATAAATCTTTTCCAGTGCATAATGTCTTTTCCCCAGTGAAATCAGTTCTAACATTGATGTTCCAGGAGTTTCAACCAAAGTAAAAGGTGAAGCTAAAGGCATTTATTGCAGCTAAATTTCTTCCACCAATTGAGGTTTATGTTGCCTGGTATAATATTCAATTATGTGATGTCCATGTTTAGCTTGTGAGCCTTATCAGAAGTTATAAACTTAAATGGTTTTAAAGGGTGAGACTGTTACATATGATATCCTATATAGTAAATGTATGCATATAAATATATTGAAAGTTATATATATTTATGTATATCTCATGTGCCACATATATTCTATACATGTTATATTCGGTATAGCTATATGTACACTGTGGATTATATAGTATAATTGCACACTTGATATTCTATATTATTTATTATACATTCTAAATTTTATACATTATATCATAAAGTACATCTGTGAAGTTTTCTAGATTCCTCAGTCTATGCAATAAAGCACAAAATTGTTGGAAAAGGTGAACAGTGGCCTTAGTCAGGACATGATGTGAGGCAGAGCTGATTTATTGGAGCATTCAGGGTCCAGGATTTTAATTCTGGACTAGGTGTTTCCTTTGGAAGCATAGCTTCTTTCCTCTACTGTTTTTTTCTGTAGCAGGTAACACAAAGCAGTCTTCTAATTGTCATGAACATTGATAATGAGTGGTATTTACATTCATATATCAAAGGATGAGTTACTGGAAATCCCAAATACTAGTTTAATGACAATTCTGATTTCAGTCAATATGTTACTAGAAAACTGAATGGACATTTTATTTTTAAATATCTGAAAATGTTTTTCCTAAATTGCTAATAAATGCAGTATTTAAATATTTTGGTTAAACTCAATTAATACTGCAGAAGAGAGAATGGTAAAATACACAAAACTTTTATAGGACTTTGGAGTTGAAGTTCTGGTTTTAAAAGTGTTTTTAAAATGTAGAAGCTTGAATTCTGTTTACTTTCAACATTTAGACTCATAAACTTCATGTCTACTCTTGAAATGTCTAAGAATTGAATAATAAAAAAGACAAACAATAAAAAAAACCCTACTTTGCCAGATGAAATATACTTCTTGGTTTTACCCCTGTTCTCCCACAGTTAAAAAAAAAAATCCCAAAGTTAAAAAGTAATCCCAGAATTACTGACTATGAAAACAAATAAATTGTCATCATATTTGTCTTGTTATATGAATAGAAAAGGCAAGACATAAGAGAAAGGCAAGATAAAAAGCCACTATGGAAAAAAAAAGTTTATGTTGCTTATGTTATGCATCTGTTCTTTTTTCCTTGTAATCCTGTCTTCTTTTCTTAAAAAAAAAAAAGAGTATATACTATTTTTCATGCAAATTATGGTGAAGTGAGACCTTGTGATTTGAAGAAACATAGGTCATTGCACTTATTTTGAGCTGGGTAGTTATATTATGGTGCCAAAAAAAGCTAAAAATAAGTGACATACAGATTGACCTCAAACACTGTTTCTGCTGGTTTGTAGTTAATGATATATAACTTACAGACATGGGATCAAACAGCTGGAACAGAGTCAGAAGGAAGAAGAAACAGCTTTCAAGTACTTCACTTCCATCGGAATCATAGAATGTGTGAGGTTGGAAGGGTCATTTAAAGGTCATCTAGTCCAATCCCCCTGCAGTAGGCAGGGACACCTTTAACTAGATTGGATTGCTCAGAGCTTCATCAAGCCTGACCTTGAAGTCTCCAGGGATGAGGCCTCCCCTAACTCTCTGGGAAACCTGTTTTAGTGTCTCATCACCCTCCTAATAAAGAACTTATAATGAACAACCTAAACCTACCCTGCTCTAGTTTAAAACCATTGCCCCTGTTGCTACATGCCCTTATAAACAGTTCATCCCCAGCTTTCCTGCAGGTCCCCTTCAGGTACTGGACGGCTGCTATAAGGTCTTCCCAGAGCTTTCTTTTCTCCATTGTAGAAACCCACTAGGTTGGTCAAGCAGGGCTTGTCCTTGGTGAAGCCACCCTGGCTGTCTTGAATTGCCTCCCTGTCCTCCATGTGCCTTAGCATAGCTTCTAGAAGAACCTATTCCATAATCTTCCCAGGCACAGAGGTGAGGCTGACAGGGCAATAGTTCCCAGGATTGTCCTTTGTACCCTTTTAAAAAAACTGGCTGTAATTATTCCCTTCTTCCAGTCATGAGGGACTTCAGCTGACTGCCATGACTTTTCAAGTATCATAGAGAGTGGCTTGGCAACTACATCAGCCAATTCCTTTGGGATTCTTGGGTGCATCTCATCATGTCCTATGCACTTGGGGATACTCAAGTTTCAAGGTCACGAACCTTGTCTTCACTTACAGTGTGATGGACTTTGTCCCCCAAGTTCCCATCTTGCATTCAAGAAAAGGCACTATACTTTTTTTTTTTTTTCTGAAAATACAGTGTGTGTGAGCCTTGGCAGAGGAAATCTTAATGACAGAAATATGCAGTGGTGACTCCTGCTTACAGTCTGTGCCAAAGTTAGAGGGCTGGTCTCTAAGAGATTATCAACAATTACAGGAGAATTACAGATAAGGTAATCATAGATACAGAGACACAGTAATGAAGAAAGGCCATATTCAGAAAGCTGTCTCTAGTGTCTGTAGCAATGAATATTCTTGGTTATTAGTCATAAGCACTCTATTTAGAATCTCAGAATCACAGAATGGTTTGCGTTTGAAGGGACCTCAAAGATCATCTAGTTCCAGCCCCCACTGCCATGGACAGGGACACCCTCCACTAGATCAGGTTGTCCAAAGGCCTATCCACCCTGGCCTTGAACACTGCCATGGACATCCACAACATCCATTTGAAGAGGAACATTTATCTCATTCTGAAATAATGTCCTGGCTTTCATTAATTTTGCAAGCTATCTTAGGCCAAAATTAATCTCTAAGAGTTGCAAATTTATTCCTCAGAAGTCCAGAAGTTAATTCAGGGTCCAGTCGTAAGGACTAAGCTCAACCTCTATCTGGCTAAAACAGCGCTTCAGCTATTCCAAAGACCCCTGAGTTAACCTTTGAGTATGAGAAAGCAAACGAAGAAGATTTGAGCACTGTGTATATCATGGGAGGGATGGGGAGAAGCATATTTTTCTGATAAAAACATACTTGCCATGAAGAGGTTCCACAGAATGACAAGAATCCTTTTGTATTAAAACCATCACAAAAATAATGGTTATACTAAAGGCATCATTGACTTTTTATTCCTTGACATGTTAAAAAAAGCTCTGTAAAGAAAAACCTAGCAATATTTGACTGGTAGAGTTTGATGTTCTCTGCTCAGTTCTGTTGGTTCCTGGTTTTCTGGGACCAAAACTAATGTATGCAGTGAAACACAGATGTTTGGCTCTGCTCCACTAGTAAATCCATCTTCTAATGTACCAACACTACACCTCCTTCATGAAAGCACAGATCCTAATATTACTAATGGATTCTCTGTCCTTTGTAAATTACAAACAATGATTTTATGTGTATGTAATGTATCTAAAGTACTTCTTAACATGGTGAAACCTGAGATTTAGGCTTAACAAAGTCATTCTGCTTTGTGAGGACTGGGTGCAACTTGTTCAGAATATTTGAAATTAAAAAGAAATAATTAAAATTATGTGTCAGAATCAAGCCATATTAAAAAAAAAAAAAAAACCAACCTAATTCTTTACTTAATTTGATTTGCTCACTATTTTGACAAGGTTTCTGCTTCAAAATTTTTCAGAGTATCAAACTTTCCCAGAGTTCTCCAAAGTCTGATGAGCTTGCCTCTCTCATAGGAAGAGCTCAGTGATCAGGCTTAAATTTGAAAGAAAGTTATTCCACATACTGCTTCTATCTTCTGGAGATATGGTCTTGTGCCACAGATGTGCATTTTTCATTAGCTTTAATAGAATTTCTTTCTGCCCACCCAGAGAACAATTTGCTGCAACACATCAGTTAATTTCAGAGAGGATATTTTAAGCTACATGATGACATAGTTATATAGGACTAACATGAAAATGGTTTCAGACTTTTTCCTTTAAGTATAACATTTTAACTTTACATTTACACTATATAGATAAAGCCCAGAATGGGGAATTTCAGAAGGAGAGAGCTAATGTAAGATGCTGCAATACAGATCTCAAAAGATGTGTGTAAATTATTATGAATCCACAATTCAAAACAAAAAGGAGAAAAACCATTAGGTTAACCGAGATAACACAGTGGTAAGCATTTATGTATGAGTTAACTACTTGACTCACCTATAGGAATCCTACAATATTCAGTAGGTCTAATTTCACAAAGTGATTTTTCCATCTGACTCAAGCCTTGCTGCAAATTCCTTCTTTCTCATGCCCATGAATATGAAACTGGCTACCTTCACAGGGATTGGGATACTGAATCAGGCCAAAGATGAAAAGATTTTTGTGTTCCACCATGCTTGTCTTTTCCAAAACTCTGGTGAATGCTTTCCTGAACTGCAACATCAAGTCTCTGAACAAATCAGAAATCAAAAGCTAATAATTATTTCTGAAAGAAATATTAGGCTTATTCTGACTCCTTGCATCATCACATTGGCCATTCTTGTCCCCAGCAGACAGAATCTCCTATTTGAAGTAGTGTTACTGTTGAAAGTGGTGTGACTAGTGTAGTCAGAACATGGAATTAGATTTGGCTTTTGTTTTTTTAAATCCCATACTGTATTTCTATGATATTTTTGTAAAACTGTCATTTGTTGACCCCACGTTCCCTTGTAAGTATCTAACATATTATTCCATTCAAAGATGGATAGAGTGGTAAAAGAACTGAAACCTTATTTTGGAAGACATACTAACATATAATCTCTGGAAGGCAGGTACTATATGACTTCTATAGCAATCTCCAGCAGTTTAATATTGCTTCAATATTGTTAGGCAATATAGGATTGGTCACGGACAGAATTGAACTTTAACATATTTAGAAACAAAAATATTTTAACTCTTCTTTCAGTGAGTCCTTCCATATTATCTTGATGAATAAACTAATTTTGTATATCGTTTCAGGATTTTACCTGTGAAAGCCTGGACAAATCTTGTGTACTTCTTTCCTACAATACAGGAAATAATACACAGATTGTCCCTAAAACTACATAAACTTCACAGAATCACAGAATCACAGGGGTTGGAAGGGATCTCGAGAGATCATCGAGTCCAACCCCCCATACCAAAGCAGGTTCTTTAGGACAGGTTGCACAGGGAGGCATCCAGATGGGTCTTGAATATCCCCAGACATGGAGATTCCACAACCCCTCTGGGCAGCCTGTCCCAGGGCTCTGTCACCCTCAACGGGAAGAAGTTCTTCTGCATATTGGTGCAGAACTTCCCATGTTCCTACTTGAGGCCATTGCCCCTGGTTCTGTCTCCACAGACAACTGAAAAGGGGCTGTCCATTTCCCCCTGTGTCCCATACTTCAGATACTTACTTAGAATTTCTAATTGACCTAATGGAAACACTCTAAAAAGAAAAAAAAAAAAAGAAAAAATCTTTTCTGAGAATATTACTGATTTCTTTTGGTTTTCATATAAGAAACAAAAAAATGCTGTCTTTTGGAATTATAATGCAGTAGGGATAATAAAAGAAAACTGTAGCTTAGTCTACTAATACTCAAAGTGTTACCCTCCTTATTTTATTTGGTTTGTTAGTTCAATGTGACATTAATTTAGAAGATTATGCAACTTTAATATTTTTACACATCTCTTTTTTTCAGTCACTGTTAAAGACATTGAGTCAGCATTTCTGTTTTCAGTTCTGTTATTCAAGGATCAAAATGGCAAAAAAATTGAAATAAAATACCCCAAAGTCCACAATTTTAAACAATAAATAGTGGGAAAAAAACCCAAACCCAACAGTACCAATATCTCAATAATGGATTGAGGAAGATATTGGTACAGTAGACATTTTTCCTGTCTGACAGACAAAAAATTTCATCATGATCATTTGGTGGTGGGAGGACGTATGTTCTCAAAAGTCCTAAATTAGTTAATTGCCAAATGTTTCTGACTTCCCAAGATCATAATTTTCCCATGTTTTCCCATTTCAATTCTTATTCAGCTGTTAATATTTGTCAATGGGAAGTGATGTTATGTGGTTTGAAAGAGACTTGCAGGTGCCATGAATAAAATTTGGATCATCCAGATGATTGACATTTCCCCTTTCAATGGTTTTGGTCTCTGGTAAAAGCATCCTGAGTTTAGCAACACAAGTCAGCTTTTATCCTGGAAACTAACAGCCACTGCAGTTCTTAGTAAGACATCTTGAGTACAGGGCATTACTATATGCACGTGGCTTCCAAAAGGGATCTTGCATACATCTGGCTGAGTAGAGGCTTGGTGTTTGTGACTAGGCATTCTAGACTCCAGTAGAGTTAGATCATGGTACCTTGGTACAACAAGGTGCTTTGAGTAAAAGGATAAGATCACTTTATCTGACAAATAGGAAAATATTTTCATTAGGCTTTGAAATTGCTGATGTTGAATCTTATCATGGTTCTCTTTCAATTCCCTCTTTCTGAAGTTACTCTGCTCTTACACAAGTTCTTCATGTTTCCGAATTGTTTATCAAGATGAGAACCATCCCCCAGAACCATATTATGACCTTTAACATATACAGAAATTTACCATTTATCACAGGTTTTGTTTTCCCTCCCTTAGTCAATTTTTTCATGAGATTGTGTCGTGAAATTCTCACAAAGGCCTCAATTAGTTTAAATGGAAAAAAAAAGAAATTGTTTCCATGAAATAGATTTTGAGCACAGAAACAGTCACAGTCCTCCTGTTAGAGATCCTCCTACTATATTTTCAGATTTTTACAGGGAGAGGGAAGCTTCAGAAATACCCCCCCTGAAAAACAAGTTGCACAGGTATGACTAAGGAGCACCCAGTAATTGTATAAAGAAGGCTTTTGTTTTTTAAAATACAGTAATTGCCCATTCACGGGTGATGATTAGTCAGGAGAGACAGGTGCTGGGGAATTAGAGGAGATGCATGACTTTTGAGGCATGACAACTGTATGGAGGGACTAAGATCTCTAATATCTTAAAAAACCACTAAGTACTAGTCAGTGTTCTTGACTTATAGAAAATACATTTTAGGACCTTTACCAAAAAAACCCCATATATCTTTTCTTTACAATCCTGCAAAAACAAAAAATCTGTAACTGTGGGTGCATGGTGATTTTATCTTGAAGTCTTTCAACTGATGAAGAAAGAATTACAAGTACAATTAAAATAAACATTACTATCTGAAAAACTATGATATTTTAGGAAAAACTAAAATTTCCTAGAACCTCTTACAATTACAATATGGTTAGCTGATACAATCCACAAAACATTTAATTTTCATCTACACTCAAATATTTTCGATAATGCCCTGTGATTAAAATGATAAAAAACACCCCCAGACAGTCTGAAGACTGTCTGAGTGACAGCAGGTCAAGTCGGTGGCCACAGTCAGAAGCAACATGGCAAAGACAGATTATGAAACAGTAAAGAAATCTTGACTCCAATATAATTTAAGTTAACTTTTTGGAGGTCTCATGGTTGTTTGTATATTTTATCTTATAAATTTGAGGCATGAGGTTCAAAGTCATTTATATAATATTGAGGCCTGAGTTGAATATTGGATATTAGCGGAATTATATGGTTAATAACACCCTAAATACTATGTGGTCTTCTAACCAAAACATCAAATAAGGTCTTGCTCATTATTTTATTTTCAAATTAGTGAAAACATTTCCTTCATTGCTGCCTACTGCAAGCATCACTGGGGTTTGTGTAATTTTTGTCCTTGCCATTGCTAGATTCCGGGACAAAGAAATACATTTTTTATCTGGGGATAAAAAAATGGATAAAACCCAAAAAATATTTCAAAGTAATTACTCTGAGCTAATCAGATTTGATCTGTAATCTGGAATACTGTCTACTTGTTACAGATATTCTCCTCTCATTGAGCTAACTCTACCACAGTGAAAAAATTATGAAAACTAGGTTAACACTAAGGACAAAATGGCTTCAACCCTGAATAGCAGCTAAACTTTCAGCCATACATCAGATTGGATACTATCAGCAAAATAATTATTTAATTAAAAGAATTTGTGTAGCTTTTAACAGCAACTGAAAACCCCAAGTTTCACACTGCCTGAAATAAAGGCAACAAAATAAAGTGCCTAGTTTCTAGTAACGAGAGTATTCTGTCACTGACACAATGCATTTCAGTAACTTTTAGGGCTTAACCCTCACCCTATACTGTACCACAGCGTAGTGAAACACAGAGATACAGAGAAATGTGGCTAGCTGAGAAAAGACAAACCCTTTTCCAGAAAAGTAAGCTTTAAATAGCTTCTTACCCTAGAAGCTACAGAAATGCATGAATCAGACTAATATATGCATAATGGACTAAAATTCATGTGAATTCATTCTGCAGAGTTACATTGTGTGTACCTAAACAGTCTTTGAGACAGAAGTATCAATGTAATTTAAGGAAGTTTCCCATTTACTGTGTTTTGTTTGGCATTGTGAAGACTTCCTAGAAAGTTTAAACTGGATTTTTGTAACAGGGGTTTTTTATATTAAACTGAAGTAGAAGATGGAATCACGTAATGCACTCCAGCTGCAAACAGGCATTGGGTCTTTGGAACCAGGCTACAGGGAGTCTGAATTTAAACAAAATAAAATGTTATGTGTATTGTGTGAAGACCATACGTGTAAGTATGAATTTTAGGAACATCTTGAGAAACCTAAAAAAAGTTAGCGATACTGTCATATTAAGGTCTAATATTTGAACTAGTCTGAAGCCAAGTGTAACTACTGCATTCCCAATGTCATAAAACAATTTTTGAAGTTGATAGTTCACAAAATGTCAGATCTTGAGGTTTTTTATTAACCTATGAGTAAATGTTCTCTCCTGTATCCCTGCCCTATGTCATTGAGAGCAGAGGATTCCAGTTAGGGAAGGAATATGCCAAGGTGATGGCTTAATCAAATTATAATTATTTAAAAACTGCTCAGAAGCTTGAAATTGTAGGAAACATTTCTATGGAATTACTGAACATAATTCATATAAGACAAAATGAGTGATAAATACTTCTCAATTAACTAAAAGAACAAGTCCTTATCATTTGTGCAACAAATATATATGTAAATATATTTACATTTAAAGATACCAAACTGGATACATTAAAATGGTTAAAAGATTTGATTCCGTCTCAGTTCTTACCTATGTGGGTATTTGTTTTTCTTAATGGCTATGAAAGAAAATATTGGAACTGAGTTCATATATGATAAATTAGATTCTAAATAAATAAGAACTGGGTTTAAACTTCTATCTGATTTCTTGAATTCTTGAGGAACATGAAACATTAATTGTGGATTATTGATTCAACAGGGATGTGCAATCATTCAAAATCTATAGACCTGCATATATCCAGTGAAGTATCTTGCTCACTACCTTCAAAAGGAAATGAATGAATATCAGCAGCCAGGAGAGTAGTTTCTAAACCTCAGACTAATTCTATGAATGAATGTCCAGAAGTTAAGCCAGTCTTTACCGGAGAGTCTAAACATCTTCCTACAAACACACAAGAGGGCATGAATGTTCATGAAGCAAACACTCAAATAAGAAAGGGATATTTAACAGTGCTTGGGATTCTTCTGAGATTCATGCATTCACTTCCAGATCTCCCTGTGTTTTCTCTGGAAGTCTCTTTATGTTGGAGAAACATGTAGTTGATAGCTAAGGGAAGGTCTTACTGCAGGCATGTCTTTCATGTCTGAGAATGAAATGAGTACAGAGACTGGAAAATATGTAATCTCTCTAGATAGTGCAAAAGAAGGGGGGGGGGGAAAGTCCTTGACTTCAAGAGCCTTAGTAAATGATCACTTGCAAAGCAAGATATGCGTACAAGATAGCTCAAAAGAAATTGGTTATTGGTAAGTAACTTTCCCTTTCTTTGTTATCAGTGCACTTTTCAACTGGGAATAACCACGACGAGATGCTGACTCTAGCTATATTGCTTTAGCATTCTTTTAGTACTGATGTAGTGTCACTTTTGAAGTCATTCCAGGCTAAAATAAGCACCCAACTTCTCTGGCTTGGAAAAACTGGCTCCACCATCTTCATCTTGTACCTGAGCTGGGATTTATGTAGCTTTTGGCAAGCACAAACGAGGCTTCTCACCCAAATACCTGAACATATATTTAAGCCAATCACATGCACACATACACACATATTTGACAAATACCATTGATTTTACTGGCTCATTGTACAACAAGATATATAAAATTTGGTTTCATACCATTTTACTTCTTTTCATGCTGTGTGTATAAAAATCCACTATTTTAAAATATTTCTCACTTCAGAATATATTCTTCATGACATTTATGCTGGTCCACCTCTCCTCAGATATAATATAAACATGATAAATTTCCCATGTCCATTATTTGCAAACCTGTATAACTTGTACTAATCTTATACACTTAGCTAAAAAGTTCTGATTGAGAAAGTTGAGGTTTCTTGGGAATTGTTTTACTGCTGACCTATTGCCTAGTGAGAATCTATGCTAAGGAGTACCAGAGTGACCACCCATTTTTTGTTCATGCTGATTCAAACACTTTAATGTGCATTATTTTACTTCTAGAGCTCACTGGGGTTCAACTACCACTGTTGAACATCGAATCTGCACACTTGATGATTTCATTATCAGTAATTTGTACACAACTATGACCTTCAGTTTTACATCAGTATTTTCTAATGATTTAGTTTTAAAATACATTTTGTAGTTTCTAGAAGTTTCTGGGAAGCAGTGATCAAAAAGGGAGTGTAAATGCTCCCATAAGAAGGCTCATCTGCTACAGCCTTTCAAAACAGTATCTCCTCCAAGTCCACAGTGTACCTACAACAGGTGCTGCACTTTGAAACTGGGAAAACATAGGTAAAATTCAGTGTATAATACATGATATTTTAAAATATTAAGCAAATCTATACTTCTTTAAGATTAAGATTTGAACATAAATGATGTCTGCAATACATTACGCATATTTGTGAGTTCTAAATGACATGTTAACAAGGCCTGAAGAACATATATATACTTATATGTGTTGGTGTAAACTACTGTGAGCAAGCAGAAATCTCTACATTGTTGACGATAACCAATCAAAACTGATCAATTCAGAGCAGAAACTGTGGTTCTGATGAAGGGATTGTCGTGGTTTCACCCCGGCTGAGAGCTGAGATCCACGCAGCTGCCTGCTCTTTAAAGGAAAAGAGGAGGGGGAGAGGTGTGTGGTGGGGGTGAGGAAAGGGAAGGGAGAAGGAAGGGGCAAATAACAACCCAAAACCAAGAAACCAAAAGCCCGTGGGTTGGGATAAGGAGAGTTTACTAGAATAGCAGAAAGGTACAATATTAGAAAGCTAACAGGACTTTAGAGCAAAATTATATGAAGCTGTTGATACCCAATGCAGTGTCTCACTGAACCCACAGCTCAGGCCGTGCCACCCAGAGCCGTCCCGGAACCTGATCATCCCCCAAAAACCGCGCATCCTGGAGCCGCCCCGCTCCTCCTCCCATCAGCCCCCCTTTATACAGAGCAGGACGTAATTGGCATAGAATACTCTCTTTGGCCAATTTGGGTCACCTGTCCTGGCTTTGTCCCCTCCTTCCTCATTAATAGAGAAATATGAAGAGCTGAGAAAGTCCTTGACTGCTTGACCACAACTAAAAACATCAGGGTGTTATCAGCACTGTTTTCATTTTAACTCTCAAACACAGCATTCCATCCGCTGCTACAAATGAAGTGAACTCCATCCTGACTGAAACCAGGACAGGGATTTAAAAAATTGGAAATTTAACTACAGAACTGTAGAATTTTTATATCACAGATTGTACCAGGAAAATGAAGGTTATCAACTGCTGTTCCAATCAATACTGTACTCCCTATGGGATGAACATGTGCAGAGGACCCAAAAGTACATGCAGTACAGCTAATGTTGACAGAGCTGTGGCTGTTGTCAGGCCTACTGATGACTTTTGAGTTTTTGACTTCATCTGCCTTCTAGTGATTTGCTCTCTGAAGATAAGTTTGATGAGGAAAAGATAAAAAGTCATCAGCACCTTTAGTTTACAGAGACAGAAACAATGCTGAGTAATTACAGCTTATTTTTCTCTAAGAATGTTTTGAGAAATCATATTCCTAAATAATTTCAGAAAATTAGGTAGAAATTTAAAGTTTCTTCAATAATTAGGAATTAGGAGAAGAAAACACTACAAAAGCTGATAGAAAGAAATCCAAAGTAGGATCACAACTGATGAATCATAGAATAGTTCGGGTTGGAAGTGACCTCTGAATATCATCTGGTCTAATCCCTCTGCAATGAGCAGGGACATCTCAAGTCAATCAGGTTGATTAGAGCCCTGTTCAATTATTCAGCCGTGGTTTGTTTCAGATATAAGGAGAGGAGAATAAACCAGAAGAGATTCACACTGTTAGGCCAAAAACATTGAATAGTGCAGGTCATGAGTTCATTCAAAATGTGTTTTTTAGGAAGACACATATCAGACCACAATAAATACAGAAAATCTTCTATGCCATAAAAAGAACTGCTCAATCATTTTGATATTCTGGACAACTTCTTTTTCCATGGTTCTAATGAACCATGGAATTCTGATTCTATTATTAGCAAGAAATTGGTAACAATCGTTTGTACCCTTACATCTGAAATTTTATTTTGTGGATAAAAGCTGAACTACTTTTTTCTACATAGCTAAGAAAGGAAGGAATGAATAAACAAGCAACTAAAACAAGAAAGAGCAAAGAGAGAGATAAAAGAAGGGAAGCATTGGGACAATCCAAAGGACCTGAATTTCCCTGCATGGAAATCATAAATGTCTTAAAGAATTGGATAAAACTTGGATAGAAAAAAGGTAAAGATAAATTAATGAAGTTTAGGTGATGTCCATGTGGACATTTAGGATGGGTGACAGGTTTCTCAGACCAAACACCTCGCTTAGTATACATGAAAGCATTCCCCAAAATCTATTCTGCATTTATTCTCATTATTCCTTTATTCAAATGCCTGAGTTGGAAACAGACACTCCACAGCTCTGTGCAGTAATCACTTGAAACCACCATCGTCAGAATTGCAAGAAAATGCATTTCTCCTCCAGTAACAGCTGTGGGAGAGATCAAGGATTATCCTCCTAGATTTAGACCATGTCCACACCAGCACTAGTGTGTTACTAGTTACCCAGCCCCAGCTAGGCAAGCGTTTGTGCATCTGGAGATGGCAGACTAACGCAGAGCTCAGAGTGTCAATTTATCCTGTGTGAAATGACCGGGGGAGGGAGACATAATGAACAGCTGCATTGAGCTGAGAAGCGTAGGAGAAGGTGAATGAGAAATAGGAAGATAAGGAATAAAGTGAGAAATAAGAAAGGATAGAAAATGAAAGGACTGTGTTCATATGTAGAAAATGTGTGCAAAGTCACTTGCCATTAAACACAGTAAAAATGAGAAGGGACATCATTGTCCATCTGACTCCATTTATCTGATAATCAACACTTTTTATACTCGTAATCCTGAACTCTCGTTTTAAACCCACATTAATGAGATGATCAGGCATTTCTACAACTGCCTTATGAACCTTGCCAAAGAGAACTCATTTTCTCAGATCATTTGCTGCAGTATCAGTCCATCGTCTCATCCTGACCAGACTGTCTCACCTGTTAGTATAAAATTATGCAGACAAATAAATTAAAGTGCTTTGACATTCCACTACTCTTTTTCTTTTTTTTTTTTTTTTTTGGCTGAGGAATCTTTGGTCAGTAACCAAATCAGCAATTTCAAAATATTAGCATTTACCCATTTTAACACACCTAAATTTTCTTTAACCAATCACATAGTTTCATATGTACCCAGGTGTGACTTGTTATGCTCTTCAACATCTTCTCATTCTGAAAATTTTTATTTGTATCTGCAAATCAATACATTTCCTGTTACCGTCTACTTTTTAAGCAAGCACAATGAGGTTCATTTTGACCTTTTAACTCAATGAGAGTTATGCCAGGAGCAGCAGTCTTGCATGACATTTTTGGGGAGGCTTGTGTTTCAGGCATACAGGGTTTGCTACTGTTAAGCCT
Source organism: Gallinula chloropus (assembly GCF_964237585.1). Taxonomy (NCBI): domain Eukaryota; kingdom Metazoa; phylum Chordata; class Aves; order Gruiformes; family Rallidae; genus Gallinula; species Gallinula chloropus. The sequence continues at coordinate 539,417 of NC_140095.1, read as the reverse complement.
CAGACTTCTGGTCTCCATCTCAAGTTTTAAAGCACATTACAGTAGGCTACGTGTGCCGACCCTAGCTAAAACTATGCCAGCATTTCCATAATAAAAGCTCTTATTTCCAGAGGTCCCAGCTGTACATTCAGCTGTAAAAATGCGCTAGGCTAAAATTGGATGTACAGGATTCAATGTGGAATTAATACAAATTAAAAGAAGATTCCACTTGACTATTTCTGAGCTATAGCTTCTGAAAAAGTAACGGTTTGTGAGATTCCTTTTTGGCCTCTCATCTTGTAAATCAAAAAGTAATTTAACTTTTTCAAAATATTGATGTTACTACGTGATGAGACCAGTTCTGCTTCCACAGGAAGGATTCCTCTATACCTTAGACACGGGGATTTATTTTCATGTATACAAGAGGGCAGCATATGTAGTTGTTTACCAAGAATTCAAAAATGACACACTGTCATCCTGCCTACACAGTTCACTGCTACTGATGTTTTATGCTCATCAGAATCCTACTCCTGCAAAAGCAAGGATGTGTACATCAATATATAATTTTGGTTTCTTGGCAGGGAGCAGAACTCATAACGCACTCTGTCTTAAACTAGCTGTGGAAACCTTGTTGCTTTTACTTTATTCCTTGTGCTTTGTGCTGTTCTTTTACTTCATTTAGAATAAAGGTAGAAATAATACTAAATAATAGATTAAATTCTGACAGGTCTTCCTATTTCTCCCTAGTTTTATCTCTTTAATTCCATGAAGCTCTCCTAGGCCCATCCTTAACGATCCCATGTAACATGCCTTGCCTGTGTCTTCTACAACCTTGAAGCATACAGTTCTCTTCCACTCAAGCATATTGTAAGGGCTCAGAGGACGTGTCTGTGTGCTCTTTTGCAGACTGGCATGATTGATCTGTCTCAAACACAAGCTGTGTGACAGCACCCCAGTAGTACTGACCAGCTTGAGCCTACTGATTTGTGGCTGATTCAGGGAGCCTCTCACCTCTATCTACCAAGTATCTCATCATCATAACCAGATTGGCATGGAGATGGATGTTCCTTTTGCATCTTTAAAGCCTCCAGTTATGAGGACTCTGACACGTCCCTGGGAAGGTTGGTCAAGTAAATCACTGTAAAGAAATGTATTTCTTGCATTGAACTAAAACATCTCTTGGTGTAACTTCCACCTCCATGTGACTGCTTGTGAAGAGAGAGCCTGCATCCTATTTTCAGTCACCTGTTAAGTACTTTCCTGAGAATGAAAGGTCCATCAAGCTAAAGTATGATATCTAAGCTCGGGATCAGCGCAACACTGACAGGAAGGAACCTCAACTTTCACCCATGGATGAGTGATTTTCACTAGCAGATTGTCAGAGTTTTCAAGTCTCAGAAATCTTAAAATCTTATTTACGTGAACATGCAAATCATGTTAAGGAAAAAGCAGTTTGGGGTGTTTTCATGTACTAATACCCTTATGTAAGATCTATACCAATATGATTGTAGAAGGAATCTGATGTGTAGCTTCTGAAATCACTTTTAGGGCAGGGCTGACACTGACATTAAAAAATTGCCTTTCAGCATAGTATTATGCATAAACAGTAGGCATGTCCTTGTGTGCACTTAGATAGAACTCTCTTTGTAATGCCAAAAAAATTAAGTGCTGTATAGTACTGAGTTCAACTCTAATTTGCATTAATTAGGAACATGAATCCTGTGTGTGAGAAAGGAAGATCCTGTTAAATTAGAGTTCTGTCTTAATACTTTCTTGTTAAGCTCTTCTTCAACTTTAAAAGCTGCTCCTCTGCCACCGTGAGAGTCAGCAAATTACAACCGGTCTTGCTCTGCATCCTTGGAGAAGGCTATGAAGACATCAGTCCTTTTGAATCTGTCATCCTTTGTGATTCCTCCTCTTGTCTAATGTGTTATTCATCTTCACAATTATCTTTCATTCCCTTAAATTAGGTTTTTCCATATGATGTTTTCTTTAAATATGAACTATAATCATTGACTGGAAATTGTGCTTTTGGGAGATTTCTTTTTTCCCAACTTGTTCCTTTCCACATTTTTTAATATAGAGAAAACATGGATTTGCCTCTCTCTGAAAAGAAATCAACAGGACCTTAGGAAACATTAACGCCCAAAAAGAGTACTAACTGCCAAAAATGAACTGCTATAAAATTGCAGTGTTGCCACATTTAGGTAAAGGATATTTGTTGCTAAAACCAAGAACATTACTGTAGTGCAGGGGGCCAAATGCTTGGGATGATTAATCCAAGTCTACTTCATTATATTACATTTTAAGTTTATGTCTGTGTGTAATCCTGGTTTTAGTTCTGGAAAAGCAAGGCGTCCCTGAATCTTAATATAGAGGCTTCCTTCATAGCATATGCTAATGCCATTTGTGCATCTCTACTTTGAACAATGGTATAAGCTTGTGTATTAGGTAACTGTTACTATTTTAGTAAAGTGGCATTTATTATTATAGGTTAACGACATTAAAGAACAATGGTAAATTTATTTCATATATCCCAATTTTAATATCATATACTCAATGAGTTCTATTATTTCTATTTTGAGGTGCAATATGTTGCTTTTGCTTCCTTTCAGCTTTGTTGTATTGATATCATTCAGTATAATCTTACTTGTTTATAGAAAACTGATATAGCTCGATGTCAGAGAAGGTGGAGTATCTGTACTTTGGATCTTAAAATGTTGTGAAATTTAATACATGTATAGATGAACTTGATTGTGAATACATAAGAAGGCAACTGAACTTTGGTTCCCATCTGTAGCCTACAAGGACGCATCATCACATAAAGGAGATGCATGACTTGGCAGAGTGATGCTGTACCAGATCTCACATAAACCTGGTACAACAGGTCAAGGCATTATCATACCATCCTGATTACCTTGGTAGAGTTCTCAATCCAGTGCAAAATAAAATCAGATGATTTGCATGTTCCATTACAAATTCAGTTCTCACACTTGCACTAGCTCCAGTCCTCGTATATACAATTTTACTGAAATGTTCAGGACAGTTGAGTTCAGACAAATCCATATCCATAGAGAGGCTTCCTTTGTCCTGAACTACCATAGTCCCATGAACCTCAACAGGCTTGAAATATTTAAAGCCACTACAATTTTCATCAATGGAAAAAAAAAGTCAAAGAAGGTCTTAAGGTGTGCTGACCCAGTCCTGTAAAATAGTGTTCCAATAGACTGGATTAGAGTCCAGTTTGGACTGTACTCTTGGAGAGAGATGGAGACAAAGAATCCTTCATTTGCAGTTATTTCAAGAAGTGCACCAGAGAGTAGACCAGTTTCATTCCTCTTTAATTGCCCAGGTATTAGGATTGACTAGCCCATCAGATAAAGAGCATTTCAAAAATGTATATTGGGGTACATTACTGCTGCACTCCCAAATCCTCTGGAAGCTACCTTGAGCTTTCAAGCAGAATAACTCAGACCACCAAAATGAGCTCTCTGTTACTCACAGTCTATAACAGACTTCACTTCCCTCATAAGCCACCTCTATTCATCTCATTGTAATACTCAAAAGCATATTAATCTATTGCCATTTTCCAAATTAATAGCATATTTTTAGTGTAAAACAATCCTAGATTGTTTCCTTTCTCTCTTTTGTGGAAAAACAAGCACAACAAAAATACCCCAGCAAACAAACAGCCCAAAACAAAACAGAACCCAAAACAGACAGACCCCTTCCCTGCTCACACCCCCCCCCCCAAAATAAACACTCCAAAACCTCCAGGGGTTTTCAAAATACTTTTTAAAATCTATTCTGACTCTTCAGACAGAAGTTCTTAGTTAAATTCTGAAGACCAAAACCAGCAAGAAATCTCATATCAATTATAAATCAGCCCTCTGACCTTTTCAGTTTAATGTCTCAGCTTTGCTGTGACTTTAATTTCACTGCGTTATATCTGACTAAACTTTAGATCAGAGGGACATGCTACAGAGCCCTACACAGTATATACCTATAAAATAAAAATATGTTTTATTTCTATATATAAAATATTTAATTACCTGGTAGCATCTGATTGTTGGGGAGTTGGGACCTGTCATTTTATAGCTATTGGATTGTTTCCTATAGGTTTTTCTCCTGGTTTTGTTATCTGCTTGTTAACATTTAAATGTTGAGGCCCTTTCAAGCACAAACTTTTCCTCCTCCCTTACATTTTAGTCATTCCTTCCTCTCTACAGTCAGCTCTTTTTAGAGACAGATTGAGTTTTATGTTTCTGATTTGACCAGGCACCAAATTAAGATCAGCACCAGGCTTGGGGTTCAGGGAGAGGCATCACTTATTGAATCATCTGTATGACTGGCAGGTAAAGTCACTCACCCAAAAGGCAACCTGTCTTCCCCAGAGGGTGGGTCAAAGCTTTCATTACAAAATATTGGCCATTTTCTTCCGTTACTTAAATGATCATCTCCCCTCCCACATACACTCTGAAAGATAATTTCCAGAGGTCTAGTTATTTCAAATCTGTTTAAAATTCACAGGAGAAAACAATGCCTGCCATACTTAAAGCAAATACACATCTTGAAAAGCTGCTGCAACCAGTCCAGTGGGTTTTTTCCTAATTTTATTTATTTGAAATATGTTGATACATACATAAATATGCATGAATTAATATTAATCCATATATTTTGAGTAGATTTTTCATTATAGAATATAAAAAAAGATCATATTCTTAGTACCACACTAGTCTCATTCCCCAGTTAAGAGAACAACAACAAACTTGCCAAAGCTAGGAAAAGTTTCTAAATGAGCTAGGAATCAAATTTTGCAGTTTTACTTCTGGTAGCTGAAGCATGTCACAATTTTCTCCAAAACCAGCACTTACCAGGGCTGTTCCACAGGTCAGATATGCTATATGGTACAGTTCAATCTGACCCCTATTAATACGGGAGTGATGGCAAAGGGGCAGGGGGCTGTTAGCCACCTCCTTCTGTCCATCACTTTAGGCAGTAGATACCTGTAGCTAATGAGAGATTGCCAAGGGCTAAGAATAGCTTTGTTGCCTTTACAGCCATAGGAATTCCCACTCTTCCCAGAAAGAGAATTATCATTACAGGAATCTGTTAGTACACCAATCCCACGAGCATCCCTGAACCATGATGTTTCCCTCATAGATATTTCAGGGAAGTATAATTCAGCTTTTACCCCACTCAGGATGACTAATGGGCCGACTGCAGCTTCACTGTTACAAGGCAGGCATAGGGATTTCAAGAAGCTGCTCAGATTTATTGCAAAGATTTCAAACCATGGGGGAAAAAACCAAAGGAGCATCATCACACAAAACTATTGCTAGTGATTGGTTCACACTAAATTTTCAAGATTGTTCAAGCATTATTTTTTTAATGTATGAAAAAAAATACTATTAAAGACTTTTTAAAAATATCCATATCATTGGTATCACCATCTTCAAACTACCATGACCAGTCACATAAGCATGCTTCTGTTTCTTTAAGTGCAAAATTCTGCTGCAAAGTTGGGCTAAAAGGTTAATTTCTCCAATGCCTTAGTATTTGATTCTACATGGGATTAAGCAGGAGTGAAAAATAAAGGAGAATAAAATTGCTTCCCTGCTTGTGTATTGTGTTTGTGTATTATCATAGAATGACAGAATCCAAGACTGGTCTGGGTTGGAAGGGACCTCAAGGGTCACAGAGCTCCAACCCCCTGCCACAGGCAGGGACACCAACCTCCAGGCCTGGAGCTACACAAGTTGCCCAGAGCCCCATTCAACCTGGCCTTGAACACCCCCAGGGATGGGGCACCCACCCCCTCTCTGGGCAGCCTGTTCCAGCCCCTCACCACTCTCTCTGTAAAAAGCTTCCCTCTAATATCTCATCTAAACCTTCCTTCCTTTAGTTTTAATCCATAAATGAGTGAAGCTGTTGTTTAATCTGCATTTCTTTGTTTAGGGGAGTCTGGCTTGAGGTAGAAATGCAATTGTTTGGGACTTGAGAGTACTTTTTAAATATTTACCAAAAGTAGTTAGCTATTCAGCAGAAAAGCTAAATATTTGCCACAGGAATTCAACTGGGGAACAATCTTCCTGCAGAACTTTGGTCTTCTAAAATATCTTTACAATATTAGCCCATGTGCATGCTTGAGGCTTCATAATGCCTGATACTGCCTCCTTAGTTTATATAGGAAGGCTGGTGATGGCACCAAGCTGTGTGACACGCTGGAGGGAAGGGATGCTGTCCAGAGGGACCTTGACAGGCTTGAGAGTTGGGCCTGTCCTGAAGGTCAACAAGGCCAAGTGCAAGGTCCTACCCGTGGGTCATGGCAATGCCGAGCACAGCTCCAGGCTGGGTGGAGAACAGATGGAGAGCAGTCCTGAGGAGGAGGACTTGGGGATGTTGGGGGATGAGGAGCTCATAGTGAGCTGGCAGTGTGCACTTAGAGCCCAGAAAGCCAACTGTCCCCTGGGCTGCTTCACAAGAAGTGTGACCAGCAGGTCAAGGGAGGGGATTCTGCCCCTCAGATCTGGAGTGACGCCCCCTGCAATGCTGCATCCAGCTCAGTGGTCCCCAGCACAAGACAGGCGTGGAGCCCTTGGAGCAAGGCCAGAGAAGGCTGGAGCACCTCTGCTATGGAGGCAGGCTGAGAGAGTTGGGCTGGTTCAGCCTGCAGAAGAGAAGGCTCTGGGGAGACCTTATAGCGGCCTTCCAGTTCCTGAAGGGGCTACAGGGAAGCTGGAGAGGGACTGGTGACAAGGGCAGGGAGGGACAGGACAAGGGAGAATGTTCTTAAGCTGGAGGAGGGGAGAGTTAAATTGGGTATTAGGGAAAAAAAATCATCTTCCCAGGGACAGTGATGAGGCCCTGGCACAGGGTGCCCAGAGAAGCTGGGGCTGCCCCTGGATCCCTGGCAGGGTTCAAGGCCGGGTTGGATGGGGCTTTGGGCACCCTGGGCTGGTGGGGGGTGTCCCTGCCCATGGCAAGGGGTTAGAACCAGATGGGCTTTAAGGTCCTTTCCAGCCCAAAGCTGCCTGGGATTCTGTGATTATTTTTTTTCTTGTCTATTCTTATTTGTAGCATTTCCAGTAGGGATTATTTAATCTTATTCCCTAGGTTAATGGAACTAAACTGGTGTAGAAATAACCACAGTAAATACACTACAAGTGCTTTGCAGCCTTTGTGTTCCAGGGGAAAGCTGTGTCTGGCTTGGCAAAGAGCAGCAGTTGGATGTGACAGCAGTGTACAACCTTATTGTTGCTTTGGTGTTGAACAGGGGTGTGCAGTGATATGGGGGTGCTTACTTCCTTGCAGTGTCTTATACTTTGTCATCTTAGATTTGGTTTCTTAACTTCCAGATAGAAGGTTTTAAAAGAAAATAATTGAGTACCCAGAAGCTGCTGTTCAGAGACACCTGCAAACAATGGATTTCTGTGGGATTGGTGCATATAAGAGAGCGAAGACAGAGGCCTCTTGTAGGTCTGACAGAGGACTAGAGCTCCTTTTCTGTGGGCTACAATACTCCACGTCATGACCTTGTTTCGATTATAAAGGTAGGAAAATTCTGCTGTGTCCCCCAGATGATGAAGGGAACACAGAGCCTGGGTTTCAGTCAGATCTCTGCATGCCAGGTGAGTGTAACTGGCTTTATCCAATAACAGAACTGTTGAATTTTGTTCGGAATGCAGCTTCGAGCTGCTTCTCCAAACTGTTCATCCTCAGTGAGTGGGGTTTCAGTTATACTAAGAATGTGCTTGTCTGAAATGTTTGCCTCATCAGATGAGCTGAACTGTGCTGCAGATGGCCCATGGATTTATTTCCTTGTCATGAATCATGAGGGGTTTGTCAGTGAAGTAAACTCCTCAAATACTCATTTCATGATGATCAATAATGCCTGTTTGTCCTTTGCAGCTACCTTAAAATGAGATGTGTGTGCCTAAACTATCACAGATAGTTTTTTGTTCTTCTTGTGAGCCTTAGAGAGAGCTCTTGGAAGAGCTCAGAACTATTTCTGGACTTCTACAGAGCATTTGCGTTTTGTGAAGTATGGGAAATACCTGTACTGACCTTTGTGCTCCTTTAGATTTTAAAAGAACAAATTCCCACAGGGAGAATTTTCCAGGCTTTTTCTTTTCCTCCTGGAGCTGTCAGTGTGTAGAAAGGGGGTTGAGCACTGTGTAGGTCCAGAAGGGCAGAGAAGATAGAGGATGGTGAACAGGGACTTTGAATTATTCTTCAGCAAGGAGGTTAAGTCCACAAGACTAATTTTTACAGATCTCTTCTTCCCTGTAGACTTGTTAATCTAAAGTTATCAGTGTATTAGTGATGCTCTAAAGAAATGTTGAGTGCTTAATTGTCCTGGTTTTGGCCAGGACATTCATGCATTAGGTTAGTCTAATGTTAAAATTTGAAGAAAACTGTACTGGTAATAGTTTCTTTAAAACCAGGCTTTGTTTGGCATTGGGCTGATGATGGTCAGTAAGAATTGCTCTAGTTGCTGTTGCCCTTTTTGAAAACATGCAGTGTGTGATTATTTAAATGTAGTTCAGTATCTTCCATCTTGGAAATGAAGAACCTATGAAATGAAATAATTTGATGAAGTATTTTCAAGTTACAAAGAGAATCTATAAGATGTGATGACAGTTGATTTCTATTTTTAAAAGTCCTGTACCACAGCAAGAAAGGGAGACTTATTTTGTCCAAGGATACACTTTGAACTGTAAGTATGTAACACTTCATTGCAATGGTTTAATCTTTGCAGGAGATCAATGGGATCACTGCTGCACTGGCTGAAGAGCTCTTCCACAAAGGTAAAGAACCTGCAAGAATTTAACTGGGGATGGTTCCCTCCATGTGCATGCGTGTGTATACCTGTGAGATTTAATCTCCAGACCATGAGATCTGAGTCTTTCACATCAGACTGAGCCTTGTTCTTCCTCTTCACCTGTTTCTTGCTGTTTGTGCTTTGATCCAAGCTGTATTTGAGGAAGAACTGTCACAGAAGCACAGCTGCTTTTGGAAATAAATCAGAAATTGATGAATTCCTTGGTATGTTTTAGTGCAACCAGTCAGGAAGTTTGTGTCATTTCAGTGAGCCTTGATAGAGTGTGTTGAATGCATCACTTCACCTGTCTTAATGTTGTTCTTCCAGAATTCAGGAAACATGAGACCTTCTGGTCAGTTAATGAAAGGATGTGCTTTTCTGAGGCTGAGAGCTGAAAATGAAATGCACTACTGCAACATCTCTAAGTGGCTCCCCAGGAGCAGGAGGCGTGTGAAATGATTAACCCATGCTGGCTTTGTTTTAAGGGACAGGAGGCTGAATGCTGTGCTGTGATTCTGGCTGGCTGAGGTGATAGGTGAAGCGTGGTTCAGATTGTTCTGGCACAAAATTAACTTTAGGTGAAGCCACTTCAGAGGGGGCACTCAGCAAATTGTGGAACACTTTAAGGAAGGTCCTGAAGAACTGTTCCCTGACTCTGTAGTGCCTGTAGCCTCACTAGTGCCAAAATCATTGATGTCTGACCGCTGTATGTGAGTGGAACCTTGTGGTGATGTGCAGCTGGACTCTGGGACTTGCTCCCACTGAAGCCAAAGGGAGTTTTAGTCTTTGGAGAACTCTGCTTATCAGGAAAGCCGATGCTCTCCTGTCTGTCAGGTCAAACTGGTGTCCTTAAAAGGAAGAGGAGGAAGATGTTAATTCCACGTGTGCATGTATTCTGACTGCTGTAATCCACATTTGCTCTTGGGATGCTGTCAGAGGAGGCTTTTGGATGCTGTTTCCTAGTGTTCCTGGAAAGAAATGGGATTGTAAAAATATTGCCAGAGAATGCATTTCCTGCCCTGGGAGCTTGCTCTGGTGGTAGTGTGGTGAAAGTCCTCAGACTGTCCAAGAAGATGCTGCAGCTTTGCACATCAGCAGCTTAGCAAAGGATGTCAGGTCTGTCTGTTAGATGGTAGGTGCTGCTGCTATTGAACTTAGGGATATCTCAAAGTTTAGCAATTTGTATGTTATATAAATGAACTTTGTCTGGTTCCAGCCCTGTTAAGAGGGAAATTTGCCATTAGTTGCGTTGGGAGCTTAAGGCTTGAATGCAGAGAGTGCCTGTTTGAACACTTGGGTTATTCTGGTGTTAAAGAAAATTTATCTGAATTCAGTGCTTCTACTTTAGAAGCAAAAAAAGACATTGTTTTGGTGCCTTAATCATGAGCTTAGAATATAAATGATAGACATGAAATCCCTGACATTAGGTTTTGCAGGTACCATTTGCTCTTTGGTAACTGGGGCAGCGTTGTGTTCGATACCATCATCCTGTGTTTTTCAGGAGAGCAGCTCTGAATGGCTGGAGAAGTCTTCAACATCAGACCCTTGCAGCCATATGCTGTCACTCTACAGTTGCTGCAGGGGAAGCCTACGTGTGCTAATGGAGATGCCAAAACTGATCTAGGTCATATTCTAGATTTTACCTGTCGACTCCAGTATTTCAAGGTGAGCCATGTTTGCACAAGTACTGGCGGTGTTTCTGCCAGAGTGATGGGATTCTTGGCATGCTTCTGGAGCCTAGTTAGAATGCACAAGATCTTTACTGGCAGTAAACACCTGTAAGCATTTAGAGCTCGGTGTTACAGGTGCTTATTCTACCAACCTTCAACACAGTTCTCTAAGAAAGACGTTGATTCTGCCATGTGATGTCATCTCTTCAGCGGTGCCCTCTAGGGTTTCTGTGACAGAGCCTTACTGGGTGCTAATAGGCATGGGGAGGCAGGAAATATTCATTTCAACCTTGCATTCTTTGACAACACTATGGCTAGGCCAGTGTATACAGATGCATACATGCATGTGTGTGTAAGTCCTGTCCCCTTTCTCACCTTTAACTGTATTGGAAAGTTTAAAAAAACCCAAACCAAACTAACAAAACCATCAGTTTTAGAGATGAGTGGCCCAGAATTTCTAGGAAAAATGCCATTACAGAACAAATGTAAAATGGCCTCAGATAATTTTTGTCTGGAACCAGTTTGATATTTTGTTCTTCTACCAAATCAGTGAATTACAAAGACTTTTGCTGAGTAGCTTTTTTAACACTGCTTGCTACAGGTCAGTGTCTTTTCAGCCCTTTTATTACATGAAGAATTTCCTTGTAACTGTGTGGTATGTTCAAAGATGAAACGAAGTAGTGGTTTGGGGAAGGTGCACTGGAGGGCTTGGGAAGTTTAGAAAGCAAAACTGCAGCTCTACTGCTATTCCTGTGGATCTTCAGTTGCCTTTGCCATCCTCTGTGTGTAGAACCTGTTGTTCAGAGGATTCTCTGGGTGGAGAAGAACATATGATTTAGAAAAATATTATATACAGCATATTATTTAGAAAAATACTTGAGAGTTTCTGGCCCTTCTGAAAGCTTGTGAGTGGGAGCCTTCAGAGTTTATAAGATATATGTAAGACCAAAAAAAAAACCCCAAACCTTAAGAGATTTCTCCCAAAATTTTATTCACAGCAACCAGAACTGCAACCGCCTGCCTTTTGCACTGGTGCCATGTGCTCTGGCCAGAATGCTATGGGCACATGGGAAAACTAGATGCCTTTTTATGAGATGGTCTAATGCTTTCTTCAAACCCATCTTGTCAGTGCCTTGGACTTCATCCCCTGGCTTTGATTGGAATGTGCTTCTGTTACTCCTCGAGAGCTGAATGCGTGTGGCTTCTTCTCTGGGCTGTGATTTGGCAAGGCTGTGAGGAGCGTACCTTTCACAGTCCCTCTCTTCCTTCCCATTCTCCAGCCTGGGTTGGCTGCCAGTGTTTGGGACTCCCTCCCTGTGGATCTAAAATCATTCTGACACACTCAGCTCCTGCTTTAAGACCTTTAACTTTAATCTGGGTGATGATAAGGCTTAGGGATCTTTCTTCCATAAGGTCATTTGGATTTCTTGTGAAACAATGGGCTTTCACCAAAGATGCAGGTAACATATTTTTAGGGTGCTTGTCTTTAACAGGAAATCCTGGTGCCAGAGGCCTCTGAGTTTGATCAGTGGGAGCCAGAGGATACAACTTCAAGCTGTCCAGTGACAGCAGTTATCCCAACTTGGAGAACTTTAACAACCTTGGATATGAGTCACAACAGCATCTCTCAAATTGATGATTCAGTGGTAAGAAATCTTTCTTCGTTTGTGTGTGGGGGGAAAGAATGGCTGGTCTTCTGTGTCACATGACTCAGCAGGGATTTTGCAATTTCTTCATGTATCTCTCTTCTGAAAGATTTCCCCTTGCACTGTCCGTGCTTGAGCTCCACAAGGTAATGATGTGGAGATCAATGCACTGCTCAACTTACTCTGATTTTTAGTTCTGTAATCTTTATCCAGGGTTCTGTGTAATACAGACAGGCCTGTTTGATGAGCTGGAAAGGCCTCTTAATGAGTTTGATCTGTAGTTAGTGGGGCTAAACTGGGGGCAACTTGCTTGTCTTCAGTGAGAACCCAGGTTTCAAATGCAAACGTGACCGTGCTCATCAGAGTAATCTGGTTCTCTCACGAGCAGGAGTCTGCACTCTGGCTGCACTAGAATGGGTGCAGAACGCTTTTTACTGCTGAAAGCTGAGAAGAGGGTCTGTGCCTTGGAGAGTTCCTGCCCTTTGCCTGTTAGTTGTTAGTTGGTTGGTGAAGGAAGTACAGCCAGGTTTCTAAGCTAAAATGCATTTAACATGTGCACCTTTTCCCTTCTAGAAATTAATTCCCAAGATTGAGTTCCTGGACCTGAGTCACAATGGGGTGTCTCTGGTAGAAAACTTACAGGTAAGGGATGCTTTTGAAGGTGATGTTTGCCAGGCTGCCCAGGACCTTCCAAGACAGAATCCTTTTGCTAAAGGATTTTGCCACTCATCTTGCAGAGAAGAGTTTAAGCCCAAATAGCTTCCTAGCATCAAGCCCTCGTAAGGGTGCATTTCTTACTTGCCAACACCGACATGCAACACGTAGTTCTTCACTAAATCCAGTCGTTGCTGGCTGTGTCAATGGCTTGGGAAAAATAGAGTCGAGGAAGTTCCCTTTCCTGCAGGCTTAATCCTGTGTAATGAGCAAGTTCGTGTTGTGTTTGTCAGCTGGGCAGCATCCAGCATGAGCAAATGGACAAGCCTTTGATATGGTTCAATTTTAGCAAATTGGTGTGTGACCTGGATTTTCTGTGCTCTCGTAGCATCTTTACAACCTTGTTCACCTGGACTTATCCTACAACAAGCTGACATCGCTGGAAGGTGTTCACACAAGACTGGGAAACATCAAAACTCTGAATCTAGCAGGAAATCAGCTGGAAAGGCTGTGTGGTCTTAACAAGCTGTACTCTTTAGTCAACTTGGATCTGAGCAACAACAAAATCGAACAGGTAACTACTGATTTTAGTGTCAGATTGCTTTAGAACACAAGTGATTCCTGTTAGAGGGTGAAAGTGCAAATAAAGTGGCTGGAGAGAATTTTTTTTCCTGGTTACTGTTTGTATGTAATTTAGTCAAGAAATGCTTAGACTGTGGTGGTGTTCTCATTTAGCCAATCTGTGTATTCATCCTTTTACTGAAAAACTTTCAGATTGATGAAGTAAAAAATATAGGAACCCTCCCGTGCTTAGAAAAGGTGGTGTTATCCAGCAACCCACTGAGCATCATCCCTGACTATGGGACCAAAGTACTGGCTCAGTTTGGGGACAGGGCTTCAGAGGTATGTAAGAACAGCTTTTTCTTTCTAAAGCCTGGTAAGGAAAGTTGTGTGAATGCTCTACAAGCCTGAGGAGTTTTTAGTGGGGGTTGGAGTACGTCTCTAGAGAATGGAACCATGTATACGCTGCTGGGTGTGCTCCTCAGATCTAAGGGAGAGCTTGCCCTGCTTTCACTGGGTAACAGGGTGTTCCTGTTGGAAGGTGCCTGTGCCAGTGGGGTGTGGAGCTTCCCAAGCACTTCTGAGTTTGCATTCAAGTCATGAGGTCTGACGTGGTCATTACCTTGTTTACAGGGTTACAGACATGCACAGCATCTGCATCAAACTATTTATTTATGACATAAGTAACAATAAGTTACAGAGCTGCCTTGTTTTCTGTATTTCTGGATGTTTTTAACATTTTTAGGTCTGTCTGGATAACACTATCACCACAGAAAAGGAACCAGACACAGTGGAAGTGCTGAAAGCCATTCAGAAAGCCAAGGAGGTGAAACACAAACTGAGCAGCTCTGATAAAAAGGTGAGTTGGGTGCTGTGAGAGCAGAACGTGCTGGGTACAAAAGAAGCCTGTGAGTCCTCTCCAGATTGGCTTTGAGCAGAATTCCTTAAACTCACTTCTCATGGAAGTGTGTGCAGTGTTTGTGCTTTACTGCAGTGTGAGGTTTGAACATCACCTCTTTCTCCTATTTAGATTTCAATGCAGTTTCAGGATGTTCCTTTTTCTGCTGGCTTGGGATAGAGGAAGTGGGAGGAAAAGAGAAAATGGCCTAATGGTACACACAATAAATATGCAGCTGACCTCAACAGCGGTATTTTCCATCTTATACAGAGAGTGCTGAGGTGTGAGATCAGTGCTTGTGTTGCAGAGGACTGAAATGATTTTCCCAGACTTTCTTCTTGCGAGTATTGAGCAATGGGAAAGGATCAGAAGTCTGAATTGTCCTGTTCTCCTGTCTGCTGTGCAGTGGGTTAATCTTGTTCTGGAAATAAGTTGTATTATCAGGAGCTGTGATGCCCCTGCAGCCTAAGAATCCTGTTGTCGTTGTGGTTTGTGAAACTTGCTGCTGGTTTTGTCAGTGCAGGGATCAGTGATCAGAATGACTTCTCTAACCGAATTCTTAGTGGAATTCTGCTTAGTGGGAAATGGGAACTTGAGAGGGTGTGAGCACCAACGTGTGGCACCCCTCAGAAACCCAACACATTTGGTACTAACGTTCTTTTTACTCCAACTGGGAAATCTTTGTAGACTTAGTGCAGTTCAGGTTCTGACGTGTCCCGTGTGTTTAGGATTTCTCTTTAATTATTGCCTACTTTCTTTATTAGATCAGTGAGGACTCCAGGCTCACCGCTGCCAGCTCCAAACCAAACTGTTCTTCTCTTCCTGTTCGTCCTTCCTCTCCCTCTCTGCCTCGTCCTGTCAGCTCCAGCCAAGGTAATCATGTATATATCCTGCTGCTGGGCTGAGCCTCTGGGTTCTGCGTCTCTGGGCTGCACTGATGTACCTGGATGTTCTGTGTAGGGATATGGGGCTTATCAAGTCAGAGCAGACAGACCCGGCAGCTTTGGCGTAGTGCAAGTGACATGTGACCTGGCAAAGCTGACCTGATGTTCACTGTGGTGTTAATTAACTCGAACAGAAGTTGGGGCACGGGGCTGCTTTTACTGCAGAAAGCAGCAGCAGAGGACTGTATCTCTCTTGCTAGTCTAGATACATGCCTTCATGGGAACTGTGGCATCTGTAGACACGTTCTAAAACTGCTTCTCTGCTTGTTGGTCTGCACAAGGGGAGCTGGAGCATCTGTTCCATTCCTGCTGTTGGCAAGGGCTGTGTTTCTGTCAGGCCAGAATGGAGGTCAGAAAAGGAGATGAGTAAGAGGCAGTTCTGGAGTTTGGGTTCAGACTGAGCCTGTGATTTCAGCACACTGTTGTGTTCCACAGCACCTGCTGACCTTACCTGAAAATCCCATTTCACTGGATGCTTCAACCAAGGGTACCCACTGCATTAGAACGTAGAACAGTGGCGTGTCCTGCATCTTCTGCAGGGGCCCGTGGGACTGACTGACTGGGAAATTCATGTGTGTCTGAGAAGAGATAAAGATGCTTTTGCTTTTGCCTGAATGAAAGCTTAAAATGCAGTAGGGTGTATCTGGTTGGGGACGACTTTGTAACCATTTAGAAAAGTGATGACAGTCTCCATAATTGGGGGTGAAACAGCTTACTCTTAGCAGTGAATTGGTGGGTGGGGGAAGAGGTCTTTGGAAAGAGTCTGTTCCTGGCATTTCTGCAGAATCAGTAGAGGTCTTAGATCACTCAGTAAAAATGAAGTGACAGCGTTTAAATTAAAGGAGAAGCAATTTAGATGCAGGTTTAGTTGCTATTTATGTGCTTGAGTTGCCTTTGGAGCCCTTCTGGATAACTTTTCACCTCCAGGTGAAATGCCAGGTTCTCCCAAATTAAGCCAACGCTGGCTTTAAAGCATCAAGCATTGAAGTTGCAGGAGTGAGACAGCTTGGCTATAGGGCAGCCTGGGGTTTTATGCAGGGCTAGCTGTAAAGATGCATGCTAGCAGTGGCTGTGACTGTTTAGGTGTTACTTATTGATCAATCATCTTTTTCCATTATTGCAAATGTTTAAGGAGCACATGAATCTTGGAAAAAATACCAAGATCTTTCTGAACTACTTGGGAATTTTACAGGAAAACTGGTGTAAGACTGGGGTTACTGACTGTGGTCCTTTTCCATAAGATTCCTGTAGTAGAGTCTTGAGGAAGGGCTTTTATATTTATAAAAACAAATATAAAAGTGGGATATAAATATATAGTGGGATATTTATAAATATATTAATATATAGTGGGATAGCAAGGAGTAGGACAGGATTAGGACATTCCTCAGCTTTAACAACAGAAATGAATTCTTTGCTACATACCTAGCTATCAAGGGTTGTTTTCAAAATACTGATTTTGAGAAGTCTATTTTTAAAAAAATGGAGCTATTCTAGGCAATTTATTTCATTGTTAGACCTGAAATCAGGAATAATGGAATTCATTTTCTGATGCACTATTTCTGTGAATTGTTTTCTCTGCAGTTTCTCTAGACACCATCTGTTTCACTAGCATTTTATTCAACTTAAACATGTCTTCCAAATGGCTTATGGCAAAGATTAAACATATATAGAGAAGAGAAATCCAGCAATAATGCTGCCCTGTTCTGGTTTTCTTGTCAATTTGAGTTTCCTTCTGGCTAACATGGTTGCTTTGTTCAAGCAGTAAATCTCTCTTGTGCTTCCTCTGCCTGAGAGATGGTTTGGTGTCATCTACTAAACTTTGCCATCAATCCAGAAAGATACAGGCAGGAGTTCTTATGCCTGAGGAAGAAGCTCACATGCAGTGGCTCCTGCAGCTTGGAAGGCCAATGGTATCCTGGACTCCCATCAGAAAAGGGGTGGCAGCAGGGACAGGGAGGGGATTGTCCCTCTCTGCTCTGCCCTCAGGAGGCCCCAGCTGGAGTCCTGTGTCCAGAGCTGGGGCCCCAGTACAAGGAAGATGTGGGACTTGTGGAGAGGGGTCAGAGGAGCCACGGAGATGATCAGAGGGCTGGAGCAGGGGCCCCTACAGAGAGAGGCTGAGGGAGCTGGGCTGGTTCAGCCTGGAGAAGAGAAGGCTGTGGGGACCTCATTGCAGCCTTCCAGTCCCTGAAGGGAGCAGAGAAACAGGAGGGAATCAGCTTTTTGAAAGGGCAGACAATGGCAGGACAAGGGGGATGGATTAAAGCTAAAGGAAGGAAGGTTTAGGACAGATATTGGGGGGAAGTTCTTTCCAGAGAGAGTGGTGAGGGGCTGGAAGGGGCTGCCCAGAGAAGGGGTGGGTGCCCCATCCCTGGGGGTGTTCAAGGCCAGGTTGGCTGGGGCCCTGGGCAACCTTGTGTAGCTCCAGGCCTGGAGGTTGGTGTCCCTGCCTGTGGCAGGGGTGTTGGAGCTCTGTGATCCTTGGGGTCCCTTCCAACCCAGCCCAGGCTGGGATTCTGTGATTGGAATTCTGTTGTTTATTTGCACGTACATTGTACACGCGTGAGCGGGCCGGCTCGAGGTAAGATCATTTCCTTGAGTGGCATTTGAGGGACAGGACCTTCTGAGCCAGGTTAAAGGTTTTACAGATCTTCTGCTTGTTTGCTTGACGCCTGCAAAAATGGGAGTGAATGCTGTGAAGCTCACAGACTGCTCTGCTGTGGCTTTGCCAGCCTGGCAATGCTTTGGTAACACTCAGGGCAAGTTTCAAGGAAATGGACCAGTTCTGTTAAAACTAAATCACATGGAGAATTCTCACACAAGATGTTGAGATTTAAATTGGTGGTTAGCTTAAAAAATGAGCTTTAGCAGTCTTCAGTGCACCTTCCAGTGCACTTATGGATACTAAAATTGTGCCTGGTTTTGTTCTGTCCTGGCTGTTCTGTGAAGAGACCCTGCAGCTTTAATGACTGATGGTCACATTTTGATGATGCAATCTTAATTCTAGTTGTTTGACAGACACTGTTAGACATTCATTTTGGTTTTACTTCAGCAATTTTAAAAGGTCTTTGTATTTCTTCTAGAAATAATTTGTGAAGAAACAGTCCTAGCCAGCAGTCTTTTGCAATCTGGTAGTTTGACTCCTACAGACTATACAGTTCCCCAGAGATATTTTGAAATACCAGACTCTGGATGTAAAAATCAGATAATTGCTACACTTGTGTTTATTTTATGGCAGTTTTAATGTGGTAGTGTTTGGTTTTTTTGCAAGCTAATTTCTGATATTAAACTTATGTTGTTATAGTAATCCACAGCAAAGGTATTTTCATTCTCTGAGCTGTTATAATTGAGAAAGGAGGTAGCCCCAAATTTGAGTGGTGGGTTTGGTCCACCTTGTACAGTGAGTGCATGATCTGAATTCACCAGAGTTGCAGAGAATTGTCGCTGTCAGGACTGAGATGTTTACCTGGCATTAGTGTCTCATTCAGTGTGCTCTGAGATGCTGAACTGCTCTCTGAACTGAGCAGTTCAGCACCTTTTGGAAGACAGGTCTCTTCCTCAGAGAGTGGAAGAACCTTCTCTCTGGCAATAGGTGTTGGCCTAATTGGTCTCCTTCAAACTCCAGCTGTTTAACTTCTGCGTTGTGATGTCATTTTTGATATAGGAAATGCCCTTCATATGCCTGGCTTCAGGGCATGAGACAGCCAGCCCTGAGGGACTCTGCCTCTGCTGCCAGCGTGGCTGGGCTTTCTCCAGGGCCTTTGCCTTTTCGCCTGGCTGTGCGCTGCTGCTGAAGTCTGTAGTGTGCTGAAAGGCCTACAGGCCACATCTGTTCTCACTGCGTTCCTGGCTGCCTCAGAGTGCCCAGCCTGAACTAAAAACCTGGTGTGTCAGCATCCTCACAGGTCAGCTGTTCAGCTGCCCACGGGTACAGCAGTCAGGACTCAGCAGGGAGCTGCTGGCCTTAAAAAGCAGGAGCCAACGTTGACTTTGCTTTTCACTTCTGCTGAAATCTGGCAGCAGCTGCCACTGCCTGATGGTTCTTTGTTCCGTAGGCACCTGCCTCTCTGTTGGATTCCTGTAAAGCACATGGAAGTGACCCCAGATGTGGTAAGTGAGACTTCTGAGCTCTGGCTTAACCCCCATCAGCTTTTTGAGTCCCAATAGTGGATGGTGCATTTCAAACCCGGCTTTAAGGCAAACCAGTGTGTCTGGTTGCACGCTGCCTCTAGTTGTTTTCAAGCGAAATCAGTGGTAAGAGTATAAAGTCTTTGTAACCTTTGAACCCTGGAATAAAGTCAGTGGCTTCAAGCCAGTGATTTGCAAAGTGCCTGTTGGGTTTGGGAAATGGAAGATGAGCTGAACACTTTATTTTTAACTTCTGATAAATTGCACACTCCCAGCCTCTCAACCAGTGGCTGTGCACAGTATGAAGATCACAGAATCACAAGGTTGCAAAAGACCTTTAAGATCATTAAGTCCAACTGTTCCTGTCCCAAGCTAAACCAGATCCCTGAGCACCTCATCTACCCTTTTTTATAAACCCATCCAGGGAAGGTGACTCAGCCTCTCCCTGGGCAGCCTGTGCACAGCCCCACAACTCTGCCAGGGAAGAACTTTGCCCTCCCATCTGCTCTGACCCTGCCCTGGCACAGCTTGAGCCCATTGCCTCTTGTCCCATCTCCTGTCCCCTGGCTGAAGAGACCATCTCCCACCTCTCTGCACCCTCCTGGCTGGGCAGTGGAGGTGGGGAGAAGGTCTCCCCTCAGCCTCCTCTTCTCCAAGCTGAACACCCCCAGCTCCCTCAGCTGCTTCTCAGAGGATTTGCCCTCCAGCCCCTTCCCCAGCCTGGTTGCCCTTCTCTGGACTTGCTCCAGGACCTCCATGTCCTGTGAGGAGCCCAGAACTGGACCCAGCACTCGAGCTGCAGCCTCACCAGCGCCCAGTACAGGGGCACAATCACCTCCCCAGACCTACTGGCCATGCTATTTTTGATCTAACAAATTAAATAGTTACTATGTACAGACAAAACAATGTATAGACACAAGATGATCTGAAAGCATCTTGAAAATTCAGTGGCAGGACAAAGGAATAATATGAATTAGGAATATTTCTATCAACTAAATGCTGTAAATGTATAAAAGAAATACAGAAATGAATACAACTGCAACCTATGCATTCTTGACTGTTTAAGATGTTTTATGAAATTAGGCTGATGTAACTGCAGTAACAAGATTATACCTCAAAGTTCAGAGCAGCAGCAGCAGCACCATGAGCTGTAGGTAGCTGTGACTGTTTTGAAACTCAGGCTCGTACTTTGCCTTGTTATCTCTTTTGCAGTTTGGATCCTTCAGAGGAAGAACAGCGTGCAGTGCCTGACCCCTGTAACACTGTCATCTTGCCTTTTCATTGTATGTCACACACTGCCACAAACCAAGATTTTACCCAGCACCTTTCTGCCTTGATAGTGCAGACTGTGCAGAGATCCCCCCCCTCCTGCTTTACAGAGGAGAAAGGGAGCCCTCTGGGTGACACCAAGACCACAGACAAAGAAGATGGCTCTTTTGAAATGGGGCTTCACGAAGGAGATGAGACTCCTGAGTTCAGCACTACTTCAGATCTTCGGCCCTCTGACCAGGGAGCAGTGGAGAGTGTTGCAATAGTCAAAATTCTCTGGAGTTTCTCTATTCACATTCGTAAAGGCCTCAAGCAGTTTGCTTCCTGTTTGGTTTTGACTGAAGATCTGCCAGCTGTGTTTGAGATTCCTTGTCAGGAATTGAGAGGAAATTGCCAGCACATCCCTTCTGCCTTGAAGCTGGTGCTGTCTTTTCCATATACTGATCTTCTGGAACTTGGCTTTCTCCTGCCAGAAATCTGTTTAACCCTGAAGCTGACAAATGGTGACAACTGCTTGTTTGTTGTTTCAGACCCCCAGAACCTGCAAGACTTTTATTCCTGTTTACACATGCGTTGCTCTCAACAGTACCCGTCAGTGTTAGCAAGCTCCCTGTTGTACTGTGGACCAGCAAACCTCCCAGAGTTTCTCTGCCAGCTTAGGGAATTGAATTGCATTTCAGCAGATGATGTTGAAATAAAAGGTTGTTTCCCAACATACCTTGTTTATGGGAAGAAAACCTGTGTCCAGGAACTCCTGCACCAAGTCCTGTTTCTCTGCTCCCTTCAGGGACTGGAAGGCTGCAGTGAGGTCCCCCCACAGCTTTCTCTTCTCTAGGCTGAACAAACCCAGTTCCTTCAGCCTCTCTTTGTAGGGGAGGTGCTCCAGGACCATTTGTCACATCTTAAAGGGAGGGTGATGAGGTTGGAGAAGTTCAAGTTGGAGCTCCACGTCAGCTTTTCAGAGCAGCCCCTCGGTGTGCCAGTACTGTGCCCTGAGAGCAGCGTTAAATATGTGTGTGTTTGTATCAAGATGACCACATTAAATTTAAGCAGAAAGAAATGGCAATTTAACTGGCACAGATACACAAGGCTGAGATAATCTCTAAAGGTTTGAGGCTGCTATTAAATTTGTTCCTCCTTATTAATTTGTGGCCAAGAGGATAATGAAAACCCAGCGACTCTAAAGTTGACATAAAGAGTAAGAGATATACAGTTGGCGTGGGTAATTTTATGCGCTGTCAAAGTGAAAAGGCTTTGCTAAATGTATGTAGGCAAAGATACACACTGTCATCTTAATGAGCAATTAAAAGATGGACTCCTAATAATTGAATCACGACTCTTGTCACATCTGTATTTGTTTAATATCTCCAGTTTTGGTTGAATCTGGGTTTGAGTTCCTATTTTAATCAGGTCTGATTTAGGTTCTCGGTTCAAATAACTAAAAGTGATGAGCATGAATCTTGTTGTCCTATTACCTCCTCAGCTCCTTGCTTGCAGTGAATACAATGTTCTTTTAAAAACTCGTGTTTAATTACTGCATTTAGAGAGCAGGACTGGACAAGGGGTGGGTGGGTGATCCGCTGTCATTCAAAGTTTGAATTTTTGAAGATGAACCCTTCTCCTCCCCTTCTGAGGAAGATTTTGGAAGTACTTCAGGAGGCTCAGAGGGTTGCCAGTTAATTCCTTTACTGGTAGAAATCAGGGAGTCTTAGTGCATCGCTCTGTTGTGTTGTGAGTTTGTTTGGAGGGGTTTTTTAATTAAAAACAAAAAAAAAGCCCAATAAGAGAAGACCATCTGTTCTTCAAAACTCTTTCCCTTAAACTAACCGCCGTGGTCACCCTCGAATGCTATCGTATCTTCAGTGACACGGAGTTCTGCCTTGCCAATCTGTTGTTTAAAATTTCTCATCAACTTCCTGAAGTCGCATCAGTCAAAGCTGACAACAAGTTGCACATTTCCAGCTCCTCTCACCCAAGAACGCGAGACCGCGGCTGGCCCAGGAGGTCTCTCTCCTTCTTCACAGACCTTGGGTTTGCTTCTGTTACATGAAACATACTTCAGCAGCTTCCATCCCTCTAAACTTCCAGGGTGGGGTTTTGTTTTTTTTTTACTTTCTTGCTTGTTTTCTGGTTTTAATATCTATTTTTAAACTGAGAGGAGCAGAGGATGCTTAATTCCCCTTTCAGCAAACTGGTTATCCTGTATTTTGAGAGAAAAAAACTTGAAAACTTGATTTCCCCCTTTTTCTGCATAGGAATCTTCTCCTCAAATCTGTCTTTAAAATCGTTCATTTATCTTTTCCTTCTGCCTCCAGTCACTGTTTTTTGGGCCCCTCCAATTCCCAGTTCAAAGGAAAGCAACAATTATTTTGCTTCAAGCTCACCCAGGCTTTTAGATGAGGAATTTATCAGTTTTTCATTGCCAGCCTGCTCTGGAGCAAGCAGTTTATTTCCCCAGTTCTATAACAGAGCTGTTGGCTTCTCCCAGCCTTTGCAGGTGGGTGAACCAGCACGGTGGGGGGACAGCAGACATCATCCCTCAGCAAAGCTCCCACAGCTCCCTTTCAGAAACTGCCCTTGGGATGCATGCAGGCTTCCACAGGGCTTTTAGAAGGTCTCAGGACCTTTAAAAAGGTGTTTGAAGAGGAGGGGGGTGGAGTTGGATGGAGGGTGAGGGGGTGAGGAGGGGATGCTTGCTGATTGATTTTTATAAATGGTATTCTCAGGAGGTTGGAACACATCACAACCAAAAGACCAGGGGATCACATAGGACCCAAGCGTGCGAGAGAAGATGCTAAAATGACTGTTGGTACCTGACTGTGCTCACGGTGGGAAAAGGAGGTGTGTGCATCCAGGAGACCTGGCTTAGGAACATGGTCGCCTTTGGCATCTGATAACTGATGGGGGAGCAGACGGGCGCTTTACGTGAGCCCAACCGCCCCACGCACCCTCTGTGCAGGGTAAGTGCTCTCCTCGTTTAGCCATCCCTCTCCCTGCGATCCCAGCTGCAGGTAGGTGAGCCCGGGGACTCAACGCCGGGACCAGGGACCCCTCAGCTGATGACATGAAGAGGTCGCAGCAGCCTTCCAGCACTGCCATGCCGAGCTTTGTCTTGGCAGAAGCACAGCAAGTCCAGCCTGGGCACTTCAGCCTGCATCAGACGGTGTAAAGCGAGGAAAACATGCCGACTGCTACAAATGCAGTCGCGAGCATCACCTCTGCAAGCTGGCGGTGGCGGCGGAACACGGTCGCCTCCCGACTCTGCATCCCCAAGCAGGCGTGGGTATAAATAAATAGGGGCTGTGCGGGTACCTCAGATGTCTGCTAATGCACACGTCGTGCTTGTGTCTGCCTTCAAGAGAGACAGAGAAATGGCTAAATTGACAGCACAAACATCTTCTCATAGCGTAAGTGATGTTGGTAAGCGGGCAGACTTTTCTTCCTTCACCTCAGGAAATGGGGAAGAGTTGTCTCCGCCGATACCATCTCCAATTTTTTTCTCTCGGGAGAAAGATCTCACTGAAAATAACCTATTTGTCTCTGATTAGATTTCAGCTTTATTTTATTTCATTTTTTTAAAGCCTCAGACCTCTTAAACCTACAGGCCAGCTGTGAAATATGCACTCATTTCTTCTGTCAAGACACTGCAGAGCCCTCCCTTATATTACCCACCCACAATTCACCCTGGATACTCCCCGGTTTATTACATTTGTGATTTCTTTTTAATCCAAACCTTAAATCAGCAATTTCAAGATCGTTGCCTTCCTAAAACAGTCTCTACAAGCCGTTTGGCTAGAATAAGCTAATTTTTTTTTTACATTTTCTTAATACACTGGAAGTATTTTGGAGGTGCTGCATTTAACAGGCTGGACCCAAAGGTGTGAAAAATCATGGAAAAAACCACCTGTCTGATCACTTGGTGCTCCTGGCAAAGAAAAATCTCGATTGTAACTTCATGGCATGGCTTTTCTTCTGGACTGGACGTGGTTTCTGTGTCTTTCTAAGCCCTCATCTGATGGGTCCCATCCTTTTCACGCCGAAGCCAATGTCAAATCCCATTTAATTCATCGGGATCCAGCTGTTAAGAGTCTTTATAGGGAAGAAACACAAAACCCAGTGTGTTTTATAAGGGCTTTTAGACTGCTCACCTCCTGCCTCTGCAATCAAGGACCCCCCCAAAAATCCTCTTCGCTTCTGCAGTCCCCTTGTGCCCTCCCTTCCTGGAAACATCCCTTTTAAAAAAAAAAAAATGGGGAAATGGTATTTTACTTTATTTTGATTGTGTTTTTGGATGCAGACGTGATGCTGCACAGGAGAATGGATGGGCAGCGGTGTGTTTGCCTTCCTGTGGAGCCAGGGGTCCGTGGGGAAAGAAGGAGCGCTTTGCAAGCTGCGTGTTCTGCGCTGCGCGGTTGCCGTGCACGGTCGTGGGGGGGTTACAGGGTCCCACCGGGCGAAATTCGGTGCCCCACAAGGACACCCCAGTTTTAGAGACACATCGCGAGGGGTCGGTGGTCGCCTCTCGCCCGGCCCCAGATGAGCCTGGGTCCCGCACTGCTCTGAGCGGCTCTCCCGGGGACGGACGCTGGGGTTGCCGGGAAGGGGGGGGGGGATCGGCAGCAGCACCCCGAGGTACTGCGCACCCCAAGGGGGTACCCCCGGGTCTTTAGCCCACCGACGGCCTCAGGCTCCCGGCGGGGTAGGGTGTCCAAGCAGTCCCCCCAGCCCCTCTCGCAACCCCGCACCCGGCAGTCGGTGCCGCCAGGGGAGGGGAGCGGAAGGGAAAGGAGCTGGTGCCCCGCTGCCCGCTCCCCCGGCCGCTCCCCGCGCTGCCCCCGCCCCGCGGCGCCCCGACGGCCCCCTCCCGCCGCGTGCCCCGAGGGGGCGGTCCCGCGTGCCCGCACAGGTGCCGGCGATTGGGTGGAATATGCAAATGCGGCGCTGACGTCAGGCGGCTCCGGCCCAGAGAGCAGAAATAGGGCCGGCCCGGCCCGCGCCGCGTCCTTGGCCGCCGCCGCTCCCGTCCCGGGCAGCCGCGCCCCGCCGCCCCGCTTCCCTCCCAGGTGAGTGCCGCGGGGGAGCGCCCCGCAGCGGCTTTGCGCACCGCCCTGCCCCGCGAGGTTCCCGCGCCCTGCGGAGCGACGCCGTCCCCGCCCGGGCTGAGGGGGAGAGAGCCCGCGGGCGCCGCGCCTCTCGCCGCTGCTGCCGTCCGCTCCGCGGGGCGCGCTCGCTCGGGGCTAGGCAGCCCTCCGGATGCTGCCGCCGCCCTCCGCGGACCCCCCGCCTGGGCGCGGTAACAGGTGGGAGCCGCCGGCGGGGTGGGACGGGCTCGGAGGGTTGTTACCCCCTCCCCAGCCCCGCGTTCCGGAGCGCGGAGAGCGAGCGGTGGAAGTGCCGCCCGCGGGGCAGACGCGGCTCCTTCCCCCCTGGTTCCTCCCGGCTCCGGGTTCCTCCCGTGCCGCGGCTTCGGGGCCGTCGGCGGGGGCCGGGGGCGCGTCCCGCCGCGGTTGCGAAGGGAGCCGGCGCTTCCCCCCGCGGCCCCCGGGTGGCGCCGTGGTGCCGGCGGCCATCCCCGCGGAGCGCCCCGACGGGCCCCGCCGCCTCCGGCCCCGCTGCCCGCGGCCGGGCGCTTCCCGGGGCGGGCGCCGGTAACGAGCGAGGTAGGAGCCCCCCCGCTTCCCCACCCGAGCCCCGGGCGACCTTTCTAGCCTCCGCCCGCAGCCCGCGGGGTTGAGCTTGCGGCAGGAGCGATGGTTTTCTAGGAGCTCCTGGGCTTCCTCCCCAACTTCTCCGAAACGCTCCTGGGTGGTGGGGATAACCGGCTGTGCGCTGGGCTGGCGGTGGGACGGGTGGTCCGGGGCTCCCCCGAGCGTAACCTCGGAGTAAGCCCGTGGCTGGGCGTTGCTCCAGTGTCGCGGAGGCAGCCTCGGAAGCAAAGGTTGGAGCCTCTTGTGTGTGAGGTCCAGGAGTTCCTTGGCAGTGCTACATCCCCGCTGGGGTGATGATGCTCCCCGGATTTTTTCTGGGAAGCACGGAAACGCCTTGGGGGATTTACAGACTAAATATTGGTACCTGTGTGTTTGCCCAAATGAGATGCCTGGTCTGTACCTAAACATCGGAGCTCGTTCCAGTGAGTTCTCAATGCATGAAAACTTGAAGTATTTATCTGAGATGCTGTAGGAACGGTTATTTGCCTTTGTTAAGCATTGCTAAAAGGTTATCTTAGAACGGATTTCCCCCTTAATTTTGTAGCTTAATTTTGTAGCACTCAACAAGGGATTATGGACCTAGAAATTATTTTTCAGGCAATAGAAATGCTGTTTAGATAAGGCTGAAGCAACTGGGATAGTTGATGGCAGAGGAACTGAGGACAGGATTCTTATCTGGTGATAACAGAGCCAGTTTATATGGAGGTAATGCTTTGGTCCTTTTGCTGTAGCAACACTATAACTTCAGGTGATTAAGTTCAACCTCCTCCTTCCTAATGTGAAGCCCGTTGGAAATTATTAGAAGTGATTGCGAACTATTAATTTCTCAATGCTAAAGAAATAAGCTGCAGTTTAAATAGCCCTGAAACCAAAACTGGTAACTGTTGGGGTTTTTTGGGCAAATGCTTTAATCTTATTACAGTCACAGTAATTGAATTCTTAAAGCATCCGTGTTGTGGAGGAGAAAGTTGTGGGATCTCTGCGGCAGTCTGGCTGTTCAGCTGCTTCCCCTGCATGGCACATAGTACTTCAAACAATCTGTGTTGTCCTCCATGGAAAGGGCTGGTGTCATTAGTTGGCTTTGTTTCTCAAGGTGACCCTTTTTGCTTGAGCAGCTCTAAAACCTGTGCCCTACAACCTGTGCTTGTGTCTTTGGCTCGCTGCTTGTCCTCTTCATTGCGAGGTGCTGCACCAGTTTCCCTGCTTGCTGAGACTCCCTGGCTGTGTGTCGGTGCCTGGGCTCAGGATGGGCTTGTGTTCTGTGGCTGCTGTTGTCACAGCAGCACTTGTGTGTTCAAGTGAGCTGTTGTCTGAGCTTCTTCCAGTGGCATCGCAGTGCTTGTGGCAGTGCCCCTTTGGCAAGGCAGTGCCAGCTGCAAGGGAGCTGTGATGCTGGAGGAAGAAACTGCATCCTTTAAGGTAAACTTTTTCAGGCTTTGTTTAGTACCTGCCTTAATATCGGGGCCGTCTTAGCTTGGAAATAGGCTGTTTTGCTTCTAGTGTCTGCATTGCAATTGCTGATTTCTGCCTTACAGGGTAGATCAGACTGTCTCTGCTCACAGGTGCTGCTGAGCCCAGGTGTGAGATAGATGCCCCCCCTCCACCCTCAGCTCTTGGGCATCTTCTAGTGTTTAGCCACAAATGCTGCTCACCTTTTTTCTATTTGAGTAAATTGCTTGTTCCATGCAGCCATTTCTCTGTGTGAGCTGTGGTTTATCTAGCTGGTGGTGTCTGTACAGGCTCATGTCGTATGAATCTGCCCCTTGCTCAAGTGAGGGAAGGAGGCTGGTAGTGACACTTGTCTGAGTTTACGCTGGTAGTGCAGATCTGTTCAGTGACTTCGAATTGTATTTGTTGACTTTGGGGAACTTTGGACCCCAATCCAGTTGCCTTGTTGCGTGGTGCAGCTGTAGACTGGATTCTGCAAGGAGCCTTCCGCTTACCTCAGGGTAAAGCGATGCTGAGCTGTGGTGTAGGGTGCCAAGTAATGTGAAAGTGCTGTACGGCTTCAGAGTCAACCCTCACTCGATATTTATGGTGCATATTTGTTGCTTGCTTTAGGCTATTTGGATATATGATGTGTATTAGTGTGTCCTCCTCTTATTATGAGTGAGAGCAATTAGTGTACTGTCAGTCAGTATGCAATAAAAATAAGTGATTTCTAAACTGACTGGAGAAAGATGCTCTACAAATTCCATTTATAACACGACTGTAGTTTGTAGCAGGTGGAGGCTGCCCTTTCAGCTTCATCACTGTTGTAGGCATCCTAATCCAAACACTGTCGTGCTTCCCAGTGGTTCCTTATTTACTGAATATACATCAAACTAGCCAGTCCCCTGATTTGCTCTAGGATGGTAATTTCAAGCAGCAAATGAGTCAGAGGTCTCCAGAACTGTGAAGTGAAGTAGTTGTGTTTGCAGGGATGGCATCAGCTGAGCATACAAAATACCTCTATAAAAACTGTGGGAAAGAGGATTGCTGTGCAGGAGCGATTCATAATGTAACAATGTACTTGTCGCTTATTGATATAGTGACTTTGGCTTATTAAACATTTATCTGTAGCCCCGGTAACATCACATCTGAGGCTTCTAATTGGAATTTAGAAAGCCTAATAAATTTTGATTTCATCCTGAGTGCTCTCAATTCAGGGTGTTTACATTAGCAAGGAGAAGTGATGCTTGAGCTGCCCGGTGTGTGGTGGCTGTAGGCTCTGTGCTCTCCCGTTGACAGCGGGTTTTTGGGCAGATCAAATGGCCAAGCCCAAGTCAGCGCTGGTGTAAATGGTCGTGGCTCCAGAATTAATAGTGATGCACCAAGGCTTGGATACACCCTGCAGCAAATACGTGGTGTGGGAATGCTGCTAAATGAGTGCTGTCAAGGCAAGGTATGTCATGGTGACTTGATTCAGCAGGGCTTAGTTGTGCCCTTAGCAGGTACCTCGCCTTGTTAATGTGTGTTGTTCAGCCGGAGCAGCAGGCTGTCACTTGCATGCTATAGAAATGCCATCGCTTGCCTCATTAAGTGGCCATTATGCTTCGTTATAGGTCTGCCATAGCATCCTCTGCAGCTGCTGTGAAAGGTCAGCACTTCCCTCAGCTGCCATGGAAATGGTGCCAGGCCTGGAGATGCCTTTGGTATTTTCAATGTGAGCAGTAATGACACGATCTGCTTGTCCGGTTCCCCCCAAAAGTTGGGATGAAGTATGGAGCTTGCCAGGCTGAGCTGCCAGGGCATCAGTGCGGGGCCATGCGTGTGTGCAACGCGTGGTAGCTCAGCCTGACTGGTGTCCAAGTAACTGCACTCTGTTTTCTTCCACATTAATTAAAAAACCCCATGTGAGACAAGAACTTCTGCTCCAGGTGGTTGCTCTTGTGGTAGAAGGTCCTCACTGGCATCTTGCTGGTCTCCTGCAGCATTGTCCTCTGAACCTGAGGAGAATGATGATATTTCTGCCACGCTGCAGAAACTGGGCTGGCCTGAAGGTCTGAGGGTATGGGTGTGTGTCCTGGACCGTGAGTGACGTGGTGCTGGTGGGTTGTCCAGAGATGGGACCAAGTCACTTGCTGGGTTCTGCAGTACCATCGTGTTGTGCTTGATGTGGTTTGGTTTTGCCTGTGGTAGTGTGACTGGAAGAGTTGGTCAAGAACCTATCTGAGTTTTGGAGTTTTAGAAAGCAGGCATTTGTTATCGCAGCACTGGGTGTGCAGGGTATCACTCTAACCTAATGTGTGTACCTTCACTTGGGAGAGAAAAAGCTTGTATCATCCCAGTACATGCATTTTAATTTCATTTCCTGGAACTAATAATATTTACATATTCATTACATGAGTGCCTTCGGGTCTCTGAGGGCCTCCTGTGAGGGTCTGTGGTGGTCTCTGTTCTTTGACTGTCCTTTTCCATAAACCTTGCTTTCCTTTAAGCATGCATGGGGTGGGTTAATCCCAGTGGCTTTTTTTCTTCATTACCTAGTTTGGCCTCATTTCTTGCTAGTGTATCTGCATCCTTCTGCCCAGGCTGTGAAATCCTGTCCATGGTTGTGTTCTCACTGAAGGCTCCTTGCATTCTTCCTTAGTTCCCAATTCATGATGTTTCTCCTCCAGTGTCTGGTCACCACACGAGCTGTTTCACAGCAATAGCTCATAAATACACAGATGGGTGTGAAAAGGGAACATAGGGGTTTTGCTGGGTGTTTGTGGGGGCTGCAGTGTCCCATCAGCACTGACCTGGTGTGGAGAGGCACCGTCAGCCGAAGCTTCTGCCATGCTGTTGTATCTGAGCTGGGTTTTGGTGTGAGATGATTGCTTTACGACTGTTCTCTTGTTTTCAACAGGTGTGAAATGATGAAATCAAGAAGCTTTTGGTTGTCTTTAGTATTGCTTGGGGTTTTCCCGTCGGTCACCAGGGGATGGATGGACGCAGACAGGAGCAGGAGGCTGTATTCGGATGCGGGGAGGCTGCATCAAGAGGTACTGTACACCGGCTGCTGCAGCAGCTGCGACTCCTGTGTGTGTGTGTGCGTGCTCTGTTGGGGTCTCCACACCACAGAAAACAAGTGAGGGCTTATCCATGTGTGCTTGTTTTAAACACTTGGTGGGGTGGTCAGTGAAGAAACAGTGAGGCAGAAGCTCTCACGCTTTGTGTGCTGACATCCTTCTGGGAGTGAGGTGGGGGAGCTGGCTGCTGGGGAGATGCTGTCTCTGCCCTGAAGGACCTAGTGGTATGCTCTGTCCTGGGGCTGCTGGGGCCAGTGAAACTGTTTAATGAGCAAACTTTGCCCTGGCTTTTAGTTTGGGTTGCTAGACTTTGCTGGACTTCTGGTTGGAATGGGGGGGGGGGGGCGGGGTGGAGGGGGTGGGGAAGAAAAAAGTATTCCTTAAAGGAAGAGTGAGTTCTGAGGGAACCATCAAAGTTACTGCTCAGAGTGTTTCCCTCCTGATATTCTGACATCAAATCCCTGTGAAGGACAAAGCAATTGGAAAGGGACCAAGGGAGAAGGGTGGCTGCAGTAAGGGATGAAGATCTTGAGGTGCCCTCTCCAGTGGGATCATGCCAGGTTCAACAGGAAGGTGGGACTCCTGTGTTTGTGTGGGGCAGCGATGGGCTCTGCAGTGCTTGGTCCCTGGGCTTGTAGGAGTGGAGAAGCAGCTCAGGTTGTTGGTGCTGGAGGTGACAGTGTTGGCTTTTGTTGTGGTGATGAGGATGGCACAGGTCCCAGCATGGTGGGTGCCTTCCTGCCCCAGCGCTGGCAGCACAGTGTGGGTAAGCTCAGACCTTCACGTGTCCAAGCCATGCGGATAAGGCCATAAAGATCTAGAAAAGTGATTCTTCATGGGAAGAAAATGATGAATGCTGAAACAATTTTAGTTATTTAATTAGCTCCTGATTAGTATGGGCTTGCTAAACAATTGCTTCAATGCCTGGAAGTGGGAGGTGGTGGGGGAGGCAAGGAGACTTCGGTTATTGTTTTAACTGCCACTGCTTGGAACACTTGGTTACCAGCAGAGACATCAGTCAGTGCCAGGCTAACGATGAGCCTTGATGGATTCATGCTGCAATTGGATCTGTTTAAGCCTCAGGACTTCTGTTCTGGTTAGAGAATCCCGTTTCTCCCAGTCACATCCCATCTACAAATACTGCTGTTGTGTGTGTCATTTCAATAAAGCCATTTAAGCCAATTAAAAAGCTGCTTTTTCCTGCTTAGCAGGACTTGAAACATCATTTTGGTGGAATTGGAGATTCTGAGGTCTGTCTTGGGTGTATTTTTTCCTTGAGGTATCCATCTTCTGTTCTGTCAAAGTGAAGAGAACCAGTTCCCTTCCACACTGCCACTGCTTTGTTGCTGTCTGTACTTGGGTAGCACGTGGCTGTTAAACATGCTTTGGGATTGTCTCAGCTCACTTTTGCTTTTCTATCAAAAATACTCAAATATTTTGCAGACTTCTGCAGTGAAAAATTCTTTCATTCTTCATTAAAATGTGTTAGTTTTGATTTTTCTGGAAAGTTACTCTGAGGAATTAAATTCATTACTCAGATGATTTACTTTAACATAAACTGTAGAGCTATTACGCTGCTTGAAAGATGTTAATTCCCTTGATTTTCCTCTAAAAACCCATGAAGTTCTTGTACCAATTACTTGATCTTGCTTGAGGTGAAAGGATCTGAGCAAGGAATATATTTGTTCTGATTTGCCCAGAATTTAACATTTTTAATGTGCAGAGAGCACAGTTGAAGTCACTTGAAGGGATGTAAGTTATAATGCAGGGCTTTTCTTGAAAAAAAAAAAAAAACCTGTACAGAAAGCTTTTTCCACAAGGTGTTTGTACAGTGTGGGACTGAGCACTAAGATGAATCGGGGAGCCCTGAACTTAGCTCTCGGGTAGGTCAGTGACATTGAGAGAAAGGTGGTTTTCTCTCAAAAGGTGTTTATTTTCTCTTTCAGACCATAATTTAACCCTGATACCTTCTGAATAATAAAAATTGCCTGAAATCCTTTTCTAGTGATCACAGAATCACAGAACTGTAGGGGTTGGAAGGTTCCTCCAGAGCCCGTGGGGTCCAACCCCCTGCCAAAGCAGGGTCCCTAGGACAGGGCACACAGGTCGGTGTCCAGACAGGGCTAGAATCTCTCCAGAGAAGGAGATTCCACACCCCCTGGGCAGCCTGTCCCAGGGCTCCCTCGTCCTCACTGGGAAGAAGTTCTTCCCCAGATTGGGGTGGAACTCCCTGTGCTGCAACTTGAGGCCATTGCCCCTTGTCCTGTCCCCACAGACACTGAGAAGGGGCTGCCCATGTCCCCCTGTGTCCCACCCTTCAGCTATTGATACCCATTGATCAGATCCCCTCTCAGGCTTCTTTTCTCCAGGCTGAACAGCCTCAGCTCACTCAGCCTTTCCTCACAGGGGAGATGCTCCAGGCCCTTCATCTCTGTAGCCTCCTCTGGACTCTCTCCAGGAGATCCCTGTCTTTTTTTATCCCAGGGAGCTCAGAACTGGACACAACACTCCAGGTGGGGCCTGACCAGGGCAGAGTAGAGGGGGAGGATCCCCTCCTTTGACCTACTGGCCACACTCCTTTTGATGCCCCCCCAGGATCCCATTGGCCCTGTTAGCCACCAGGACACTGTTGGCTCATGGGCAGCTTGTCATCCACCAGGACCCCCAGTGATGTTGGACTTTGCTCAGTTTGGAGATCCTTATTCAGGAGAAGTATTTGTAAGTTACTGAATTGGTGCTTTGATTAATAAGTAATTTCATTAATATGCTGTTAAACCATTGAATCACAAACAGAAAAGCTCCTAGCAATTTGTTAAAATCACTTAAAAATATGTAAAGGGTTAATTTCCAGGTCAAATAATTTGAAGTGTGCTCTGATCTAAAATTCCTATGAGTTTCATCAAAGCAAATCTTGGGGATGGGTCACTGACCTTCACTAATACTTGCTCTGATCTACGGAGGAACAAGTTTACTGAATCAAAAACATTGCTTAATTTATGTTTGGATTGCTAAATTGATTTCTTCATGGTCTGTGGTAGAATGATTGCAGTTGTGCTCTGCATTTGTAAAGGAAAAGTAAGTCTTGGGGCCAAAGACTGGGATATAGAGCCCTGCTGCATGAGGAATTGACTCTAACACAGCAGGGATGTGTGTTTTTGGATACTCAGCCTTCTGTGTCTCAAACTGTTTGGGGGGGGGGGCTGTTCCTGGGAAGAGGTAATAAGCAGTCTGAGACTCCATAGGAGTAGAATGGGCTAAACCAGGACACCTAGTTTAAAAAAGGGCTGATGTTAGTATTTATTGGAAAAGCCTTAATTTACCTGATCTGTATTAATTTTGGAGAACACTGCTGTCACCTGTGTTGTGAAATTTCTCTTCCCCTCTTCGGAGGTGCTGGAAAGCTCTTGAAGCCCTTGGTTGCTGCATGTGGACCTCTGTGGAGTGAAGTGGTGCAGCTTCCCAGGGTTGATCCATCATGGGACTAAATCTGGTGGAGTTGGAGGAGTATGGGCCAAAATATCTAAGAGGGAGCTCACTGCTGTAGGGAGGTATTTTTGGAGGGGCTTTGCATCTGCTTTCAAGGCTGCTTCCATGCTCAGGGTGGATGCTGTAGGGGTGACCACTTCTCGTGGACAGCTCTGTGCTGGCTTGGAAGGGCTCTGAGTTACCTGTGCAGCACCAGGTGATGTAACCTGGAGTCACAGCTCCTTTCATGAAAGGAGCTTTCAAATGTGGCTCTGTGAGCTGCTGCCATTGTTGGTGGCTGATAGGACCTTCTGGTGCGAGCATGGCAGCAGAGATATGGATAGCCTGGGTCTGAAGTAACCCTGGAGCTACACCTCCAGGAGAACTTGGCCAGGCAATCCTGATGGAAAGCCAGAGGTACTGCTCCCCTCAGTCCCTGTGAGGTAGCTCAGACTGATTCTTCAACCCGTTGGGGCATTTTACAAAGAGCATCTTCTTAAATCCTGAAATTGGACAGCAAGCCTTTCTGCTCTTCCCTGCTTTCTGCAAGTGCAGGAGCCAGGCTGGTTTTGCTGTGATGCTTGGGGCAAGTCCCTCATCTCTTCCCAACCCTTGGTGCAGCAGAGCAGTGCTGTAAGTCTTTGTCAGCCCTTCCAGCAGCAGGGCTCCCATCTGCTGCAGGGAGCTCCACCAGCACGTCAGCACAGCTCTGTGTCTCAGAAATGAAGTTCTGTAGTCTTTTTTCCAGGGCACTGCTGGCAGGTAGCCTGGATATCCTAGCTGGGTAGTGTGAGAGCAGAGAATCACCCTGTGTTGGTATGTGTATAGTTGGTTTGTGCTGAATTGCTAATGGAGATGTTGGGATGTCACTGATGGCTCCTGAGCAGTGGTGGTACAGGCTGGCAGGCTGCACAACCAGAACTGCTCTGTGCTTCTGCAGAAATCCTTAATTGCTCTCATTTGGCTTTCAGGCCACACCCAGGGCTTGCTACCCACATTCCTGATGAAGTCTTAGGAGACCCAGGTGCACAGCACCCCACGCTCCTGGGGGCTCCTCAGTGCAGAGCTCAGAGGGATGCTCTGGGTGCTCTCACAATACCGGTGGCTCTTGCACCTCCAAGTGCTGCCAAGCTTCCTTCTTCCCCTTTGCTTTCTCCCCTCTCTGTGCTGTGAGATGTTCAAACTTCACTAATGCACCTTAAATGGCCCCTGTAAGGAGTCAGGCACAGTTGGTGTGCTGTGGGATGCCAAATTTGGACACTGACAGCACAGTCCAAGGGCAGACTAGACCAGCTGTGCCAGTATTTCAGTTCCTTGGCCATTTTTACCCATTATGTTTGTTACCTTATCTGGCTTATGTCTTAAATTACATCTGCAACCCCAGAGCATCACGTGTAGTTACACCCACGCTTGGGTTTGTGCTCATGAATGCAGCAAATGTGCATTTAAGTACTGTAACGCTCTTACTGGCATTTGGAAGGTACTGGCTGTGTAGGGTATCTGTTGTTTTTGGTTTAGTCACTGCTTGTGTGGCACCTGATGGCTTAAAACCTCCCAAGTAATAAATGTCACCTTAACCTTTGCTGTGACCGTGCTCACTGGGTCCTACCAGCCTGTCTGTGCCATCCTGCACAGGCCAAAGCAGCCTTCTGGAGTCCACTCAGCCTCAGCTCTGCTTGTCCAAGAGTCTCAATTACTGATGAAATTTCTAATTACCTTCAGATTGGCAAATGGTGCTTCACTTAATGGTGATCTTCAGCTGCAGTGGTGGTTATTCCAGGTGGCTGGGGAGTCACGGGGATGATTTTGGGCTCCTTCTCCCACTGATGTTGTATTTCCCAGTCTGACACACTACAAAGTTGTGCAAAACTGCAGAGGGTTTTGATAAAAGCTTTCCCTTATAATTCAGATCAGTGTAATTTCAAAGCATGAGCTTGGAATAAGGCAGACACAGTGTATCACTTTTGTATGCAGTTGAAGATCTAATATCCTGGCATTATTTTAAGAGTTGTTAGTAATATATTCTCTGCCATGTGTGTGCTCCTCCAGCTTGTGAGGCAGCTTGGAGAAAGGAAGGGAAGAATGAAATTTGAATTAAAATCAACTGGACTACAGCCTGCTCCTGTTTTAAACATTGAGGGTAAAGGGACAGAACACCTAGATTTATTCTGTATCACTTTGTGTACTGATAAATTCACTCCTTGTTATACCCCCATTTATGCGGTATATCTAACAGGCTGTAATTGCTGTCTGTAGACTGTTTGAAATCTTAACTAATGTATTATTTGTGTGGAGATGAGAAGCTTTTCATAGTCTTTGGATGCACGTGTTGGGGTCCTTCCTCTGCATCCCCAAACCCCTTCCCCCTGTACCTAGAGGGTTTAGTAAATGCTGTATCTTGTGGGACAGTCCCCCAGGGGTGGGGTGGTCAGTAAATGCTGCATCTTAGGAGATGCTCTTGCCTGAAGTACTAGGATATCTGGAGGTTGGGTACTTGGAAGCTGGCAGGTACCATGTGCTTGATTATCAGGGTAAAATTGGAACAGTTCTAGTTTGTATAGATGGTTCTGGTTTGATAGTGAGTGGCAGGGACTGTCGGGAGGCCTCTAGAGCACGGCTTCAAGATGAAGTTGATTCAGAGGAATCAACTATTTAAAGGGGCAGATGCTGGCAGGACAAGGGGATGGAGTGGAGCTGGAGGAGGGAAGGGTGAGATGAGATATTGGGGGAAGCTCTTTACAGAGAGTGTGGTGAGGGGCTGGACAAGCTGCCCAGAGAAGGGGTCGGTGCCCCATCCCTGGGGGTGTTCAAGGCCAGGTTGGATGGGGCCCTGGGCAACCTTGTGTAGCTCCAGGCCTGGAGGTTGGTGTCCCTGCCTGTGGCAGGGGGGTTGGAGCTCTGTGACCCTTGGGGTCCCTTCCAAGCCAGACCAGTCTGGGATTCTATGAAACCCTCCTGTATGTGGTCTCTTAAAGGAGGTCAGACTGGTATTTTTTAAACCTCTGGTAAGGTGCAGTGTGTTACCTCTTGGTGTCCTGCAGTGCCCAGCCTGCTGTGGGTTATCCCCTCCTAGCTGAGCAGGACCACCAGCTGCTGCAGGGATGTCCTCCTCCAAAGCAGTGCCCTGGGTACTGATGACCCTGAATTTTTGTGCCAGAGCTGGTGTTGGATGCTGTCCCTAGGGAGCTGAGGGACTGTGGGTTTGGGATGCTCAGCTCTGCCTTGACCAATCTGACCCCAGGAATCAAATTTCTGTAAGTTTTTCTCCTGTCACAGTTGAGCAACTGTGAGTAAATGCTGGTGTGTTCCTGGAGGAGAGAATGAGACCAGAGTGAAACGTCTTGCAAGTAAAGAAACTAAGGGAATTTTAACTTGGCTGTGAATGGCAGAGGATTATGCTGTCTGATATTCTGT
Source organism: Gallinula chloropus (assembly GCF_964237585.1). Taxonomy (NCBI): domain Eukaryota; kingdom Metazoa; phylum Chordata; class Aves; order Gruiformes; family Rallidae; genus Gallinula; species Gallinula chloropus. Next base: position 501,764 of record NC_140095.1, on the reverse strand, counting down.
ACAGATGCTACTTAATGTTAGAAGACTAAATATTGACTTTTTTCCCCAATATAGCATATTTTCCCTTCCAGAAAGGCTCAGGCAGTAGCTTATAAAGGAAGACAAGTCTACTTAAAGTCCTTTCTACCATCATGCAGAAGGATTCTCAGCTTCTTAGATCAGAAAGGGTACATCGGTAAATCTGGGGTTTCTGAAATGGGCATCCCCTGAGCTTCCCTGTGACAGCGCGGAAATTTATGGAGCTATACCTGGGTTTCTCATCTAAAGTCCAGAAATAGTAATGAGTAAAATCAGAGATGCAGCAATTATCTCAATTAGCTACCGTATGGGTGAGCAGATGATGCTGTGTGATGTGAGACATCAGAGCTGCTCTCAATGTTTATACCAGACAGGACAAATCTAAACTGCTTTCCTCTAAACAGTAGCACATGATTTGTATTTTTTCCTTGTGCCTGGCTCAAACAAAAAATAAAGTGGATGTTCTCTGCCTCATTAGCATCTTTTTTGAAAATAAACTGTGTTTGTGGTTGTAAACAGAAAATCCCGATTCCCCAACTAAGCTGCATATTAGTCATAGCCACTGCAGTGCTACTGCCTGTGTGTGGAGGCTCTCCTAGCCCTGCATGGGGTGTCAGTGAGATTTTCTTGACCCCTCACTTGAGATAAGGAAGAACACCCTTTGAAGGGGGGAAGGGAAATCCCTGTGATGCTAATCTATTAATAGGAACAGCCATTTCTTTATTAATTTGCTAAATGAGCCCAGGCTGTCTATTTGGAAGGTACAGAAGTTAGGCTGGTCCTGAGAGCAGGTCCCTGGGGACTTGGTGTGTGCAGAGGTAACATCTAATTTAAGTGATAGAGCTGGTGTGAGCCCAGCCACATGTTCTGAGTTTGATTTATCCCCTTGCAGTCTCCTCCCCAAAGTGCTGGCGAATGGCTGTGCTGTACTCTGGCAATACAGGGAACTTGTGGGTCTGGAATCTGTCACCAGTTCACCTGCATCTCTCCCATCTGCCACTTTGGTTGGGTTTTGGTGAAGCTCCCTGTGTTGGCCTTTGCTTCTGGGCATAGAGAAGGGCTCCTTTGGATTTAAACACCTTGGTGTTAAAGGGCTGGATACAGAACTGGATGTGATGTTATCTTACTGCTCGCTGTACGTGAGGCTGGTACCTGGTTGGTACCTGACTTGGTGGCATGTGTTAAGCATCATCCTCGTGGGCTCAGACTAAGAGGAGGATGAGTGTACAGCTGCAAATCCTTGTAAACATTGGGCTGCAAGTGGAGGAAGTTGGGGAGAGAAAGAGGGGCTACAAGGAGATGCTGTGAAGATTTGCTCCTTAAAATAGTACACTGAGCTGTTGCTCAGCGATTCCTGCTTGGGATGTGCCTCTGTCTGGAGTCCAAAACCTCATCCTCTGGCTGTAGTCAAAGGAGAACTAGGTAAAAACAGCAGGCAGGTTCTTGGCTTTCCAGATTTCAAGCCTAATTGTGACTGTTTAATTATTAACAATGCTCTTCTGGTTATAGTGCAGGAAATCACATGTGGGGACAAAAGGATAAGCAGCCCTTACAGAAAACCCAGGAAAGGGACCTTTTCCCCTCCCTATTGGTACATTGTCCATGTGCATTACAGAGTCACAGAATCATAGGGGTTGAAAGGGACCTCCAGAGCTCATGGGGTCCAACCCCCTGCCAAAGCAGGGTCCCTAGGACAGGTCACACAGGTTGGTGTCCAGATGGGGCTGGAATCTCTCCAGAGAAGGAGACTCCACACCCCCTGGGCAGCCTATATTGTGTGCCCATTGCAAGCCAAGTATAAAGTACCATGTAGTTACTGCATTGCCCAATCATGCTTGTCTCTGTGTGCCTTTCAGAGCAGTATTTGAGGGCAGGGAGCCTTCCCCCACTCTCCACCCAATCTTGCTCTGCCTGGTCTGCAGCCCCCTGGGTCAGTGTGGGGCTGAGTGGGCACATATCTCCAACCAAGTGCCTGACAAACCATGTGTGGCTGTGACTGTCAAGTGACTGGGGTATTAGCACTAGGTTGGCATGTTTGTATACAAAAGGCTGTGTACTATGCTCTGCACCTTAGTGTCTGGTCCACAGTTGTAGGATCCAAGTTAACAGATTGCTCTTAATCATGCGTAACAGCTCCTGTTGAACGATGATGAACATCTACTGATGTAGTGTGTGCACCAAGCAATCATCAATTCTGGGCACCTAGGGATTGTTGTGAACAGGCTGTAGATGGTTAATGTTGCCTACCTAAAGGCTGGATTTTTTTTTCTGGAGTTGAGAGTTTCAAAAGCAGCTTGTTTGTGTATCTCCATCTCATTCCCAGTCGCGTGGTTGTTTCAGAGAAACTCTGCCTTGTCCTGTGTTTTCCACAGACAGTCCTAGATTTGCTTTGTTCCTGAATGACCTCCCCTTGCTCATGCTGCAGTAATAATTTGGTGTAGCTGGAGCATCTGCGTGATGTTTTGCTCTGCTCATTCCTTGGCAGGAGAGGATGTGTGGATGCTATTAATAGAGATTGCCCTTGAGGTGTGGGAATAGGATTTCTACGTGACAAACAAGTCACCACAGCTTGGCACAGCAGTGTCTTGAGCTTCATAGGTTGTTATTTTCCAAATCAGAAATTAGGCCTTCAGTGCATTGCTCTTGCTGTAGTTACAAATCTAAGAGGAACAAGCATGGAGACATTCCTTGCCCACTCTATTGACTCGAGTGCAGCTTGAAAAGATCAACTGCTGACTAGCATTGGTGGGGTAAAGCTCATCTGAAGTGATGACACCAGAGAATTTAGTGTTCTTAGTGTAGTGGTGGCTCTTCTGAGTTCCCTTGGGCTTCACTTGCTAAAGGTATTAAAGAGCAGCACCCCAAAGGCTGTGCACAATGGTGCTGAATGTGACTGTCTGGTGAACTTGAGTTTACTCAGCCACAGGAGGGTTAAAGCCAAATCTTCCCTTAGCCAAGAGTGTAGAAACACCCAGGAATTTGGTGGAAACTGAAGTAAAACAAAATGTGGGAGGAAGAAAATCTCTGACTGTAAGGTATCTTGGTGGAAATGGGAACCTGAGCTTGGAAGTTCCCTTCCAGCCAGGTCAGGAGACAAGGAGTCTCTTCCAGCAGCAGATGTGCCCATGCTGTCTCTTTTCCCTGCCCTGTACAGCACACAGTCTCTTTGTGGGTGTAGAGGGCACATGTAGATGTGTGTTTATATGGATGTGTTTAAAGGCTTTATTTACACTGATGACAGACAACCTGAAAGCAGTTTTGCTGCTTGTATCCATCACCAGTGACTCTCAGAAACTCCATTTGCAGCACCATGGCTCCCAAGCACTGCACTGTATGTACTGTATAGCTCATTCCCTCCATGTAGCTGTGTTAGCTCTGCACAATGGGGTGTCCCCCCACACCCCACCGTTGGTCCTGAACAAGATCTCACTCCAGAAGTGCTCTGCTCATCAATGGGGCCGTGGTTTGGCAGGAGTCAGGAGCCTGGAACACAGAGAGGCTGTTAGGGATGTGTAGGTGCTGTCTTCTGGAAGGCTGGCGTTCCCTCTTTGTAGGAGCAGAGAAGGGTTTTGATCAGAAGTGATGTTAAATGGCACAAGGTTCAGTTAGACATGCCACACGTGGCAGTGATGGGGGAGTGGGCTTTTATTTTTGGCCCTCCTAATCCAGGTAGGGTTAGTAATGGTACCTGATGACACTGTCTGCTCCTGTGCCTTACCACTGGGCTGATCTGGAGATGTGTTGTTTTTCTTTGATAGTGACACCTCTGAAGCGATGCTGGAGCAAACATACTACATTGATTTCCATGTTACAATGATGAGGCACTTCAGGCAGAGAACAGAGGGCCCTTTTGTTCTGTGTTCAATTAACTAACATTAAAAAGGAGGAAAATAGGTGCTAGAAGCCAGCCTTGACAAATAAAACCCTTGTATGGCGTTAATGATGTGCTATTTGAAGTGGTATTCATAGAGAAGCCTTAGAGAAGGAGGAATGAGGAATCTGAAACAAATTTTTTCCCTTCAAAGCCTATGATTTATGCTCTGATAAAATGAGATTTTTAGTTAAAGGAATTTGCAGTCATTAAATGGTGTCCATGAAATAAGTCTCATTTATAACCATCTGCTCTATGGCTTCTGCAGGGAAGTACTCCTCCTCGGGCAACGCGTCGGGAACTTGAGTGTCAGTTTTATCAAAATAGTTTAGTTCTCTACCAGTAACACTATTAAAACCCCTCTGTGATTTTTTTTTTTCTTTTACTAGAGAGCAGTTTCTTACGCTTCAAAGATGATGACTGCTCCTTTTTGGTGGAGAGATGGCCTGACTCACCATGAGCAGCACGCTGCTGTGCCTCTGGCCGGCTGTAATGTCTCTTAGGGATGTATTAGGTCATGAATGGAAAGGTCTGATGCTCGACATGCCCTCGAGAAGAAAAATTAGCATCATTCCCTCCTTTTCTGTGAGGAGAGAAATGATTTAGCTGAGGCAAACTAAGAAAAATGAGTCCTTGCTGTAGCTTTGCTTTAGAGAGGGATGGAAACCAGAGTTGTGTGTCTACCTGGAGCCTTTGTGGCTCCTCTTTAAGCTACTCTTGAGGCTACTCTAAGCCCTGCTGTGGTTGCCAGGTATTTTTCCCATTTTTATGAAACTTTTGTAGCTCTCAATGCCTTTGGTGTTTTCCCCATGGGAGGGGATGTTCTGGGGGACACACCAAGGTGATAAGTGCTGTCTTGCAGCCTGACCTCTTTTCTCCCATTGCATTTCTAACAAGCTTTTCCTCTGAATCCTGCACCTATTGTTTGGGGTCGTTTACACTCATCAGAGCTTATAATTATAAGGGGAACAGAGTAAAAGAAGGGGAAACTTTGAAGCCCAGCCTTTGTTTGTCCTGATGTCTGTGTAGCTCTTTTCATGGAAAACCAGGAGGGTGTTTAATACAACAGAGCTGACACTTGAATTTTTTTTTTTAATAGACTGTGATTGTCTTATTTTCTTTTGATCAATGTAATAGTTGTAATTAGTTTTAGTGTTTCTAAGCTTTTGAACTGCAGAGAATTCAAACAGCTTGTTAAAGTGAGGGGACTCCAGGGGAACTTTTAAAAGGACTCTTCCCTCTTGCATAAATTACATGTACACAGGCTTAACGATAGCAGGCTGCATCTGAATTTTTTTTTATCCAGTGCCCCACCTCTCAAACTAATATTTGGAAAAGCTCTGAGAGGTCCCTGGAGTATAACTGCCTGAGCAGCTCAGAGCTTTACTGCCTAAAGAGGATAAATGCTTTGAAGTCTGTGCTAATCCTGAATGCCATTTTACATATTTCTCAAGATCTCTGAGGTAGCAGCATCCTACAGGGAATAACAACTTAGTGTTTTTATAAGCAAATACCCATTTTTGCTTTGTTTATCCCCCTCAGTTGGCTTGGAGGGTGCCAAGGAAACGGTTTCTGCTGTTCTGATCCTTCTTGGCTTTGGCAAAACATTTGGCTTTTAAGGAATAAAACCAGCTTGCTGGTCACTTGTGGGAGTGAGAAGCAGCAGCTCCTGCTTACACAGCTGGTGGCTGTGGGCAAAGAAAACTGTGGCTGGAATTGAGCAGAGGTGGTCCAGGAAATGCGTGATGTGCTCTGGTCCCCTGGGCTGGAGGATTCAGTGTCTGGAGCTGGGCATCCACGCAGCTGCCTGCTCCTTAAAGGAAAATAGCAGGTTAAAGGGAAGGGGGGGGCGGGGGGGGGCTGACGGGAGGAAGGCCTAGGGCAGCTCCGGGACACGCGGTTCTTGGGGGACGGTCGGGTGCCAGGACGGCTCTGGGTGGCACGGCCTGAGCTGTGGGTTCAGTGAGAAACTGCATTGTGTATCAACAGCTTCATGTATTTTTGCTCTAAAGTCCTGTTAGCATTGTTATATTGTATCTTTCTGTTATCTTAGTAAACTATCCTTATCCCAACCCACGGCAAACCCTGTGCCACAAGGTTTCACGCCAGGGGCAAGGCCGCTGGTGAATTGCTGACAGTCCAGGTGACTGTGCAATCCCTTTAGCCTCAGTAAACAAAGAAGTGGTATTGTAGCTAAAGCACCTTAGCAGACTGATGAAACAATTCATGCAACTTTTGAACATCCAAATATTTTCACACTGGCTTCCTTGGAATTTTCCCTGGAACCCCTTGCTTCTCAAATGCAGTTCACTCATCAATCAAACTTCCAACGTCTAAGTCTTTTCCCGCAATCAGTATTTCAACCAAGTAATGATACTGTGGTGAATGGGTTAATATTTTGTTCATTGAAACAAGGTATGAATGACAGGAAACCACTTAGCTTCTAATATTAGTTCTAATATCAGGGAGGTTGCTGACTTATATCTCGAAACCCGTCACAACATCTGCTGACACATTTCGAAATCGGTCACCACATCTTATTTTGTAAAAATAACTGTGAGGAACTATGGACCAGAGTATTTTTTATTAAGGCTTATGCTAAGCTTAATATGAAATCACTTATGCCAGCAGCTACCAAAAATGTGCAATTGCTTATGCAAGCTACCAGACACCGCTTGTCCAGGATAAGATAACCACAATTGCTTACACAAACTAAACCAGATACCGCTTGTGCAAGATAACCGCCAGATGTCCAGGAACCACAGATAGGACAAAGGAGGAAGACTTCTTACTCCGGCCTCAAAGACCACCAAGAGGCAGAAAACGACCCCCTAACAACAACTGAAGCATGCGCAGAGTATCTCCACTACTTCATGAACACGGAAGTAAAAAATATATAAAAAGGGACTGTTTGAACTGATCAGCACGGCAGTTGGCGGAGCGCAGACTCTCCTGCCGTCCAGCGCTGTCTTTGCTCATATTCTACTTGCTATAATTAATAAAATTCTAATTGGATTATGATCCATTGTAGTCTCAATTTATAACACTTTCCTTCTAGGCAGAGGCCCCATGCTTCTCCTCGCAGGGTTGCAGATGCCGTCTGATAGAATTCTGTGCACTGTTAGGAGCTGTTGCTATTTTGGTTTTGGTTTTGGTTTTGGTGGTGGCTGGTTTCTATTGTTGTTACAGCTCTGTACACCAATAAAGTTTAGTTTGGTTCAGTTAATCAAGAGTTTCTATATATAAATTCTTCTACAGAAAATACAATAACCCTTTTCAATTTGCAAAAGCAACATTTCCCAGCATTTTCCACAGTGCTACAAACTCTGACCAAAGCTGTGCCTACTTAGTTAGGTCACACGCTCTTGCAGGAATGTATAATAAATTACTGTTTCACTAATGTTTCTAGCTCAAGTCCTTTCTTTAGGACCATTGGCATTTCTAACACATTGAAATGGAACAGTGAGTTGGAAATGCTGAATGACTGCAGCCATGGGGGTGCCAGAAAACCTGCCATCCAACTGCTTTAGGTGAGTCGGCCCTGGCCATGGGGTCTCCAGCCCTGGCCATGGGGTCTCCGGCAGAGCCAGCACTTGACAGCAGTCCAGTGACCGCATTAGGCTTCGTGCCACCACCCCCACTCACTGAAACTTCAAAGCAATATTTAAGGGCAACTTTCCCTCCCTGGAGATTCCTGGCTCCGTGTTACGCTGCAGCCAGCGACAGGTATCTGCAGCCTCAAAGCTCTGCTGCATTTAACAGCCTCGAGGTGAACTTCTGCTCTTGGACTGCAGCATGTTTAGATGCTCCAGCTGGTACAATTGGTTCCCTAGTGTGATATATGTCCATCTGATTCGTGTTAATATGGAATCATGTTGGGGGTGCATCATGACCTACCCTTGTATGGCCAGGGGCCTGGGAGGGACAGTTTAAGATTCTTGCATGTGCTGAATGAAGGATGTTGAAGCAGCAACAAACTAGATAAAGGACGTGCAAAGCTTTGCCTAAAGGACCACAGTGTTAGCACATTGTGTGCATTGTGATACCTGAGGAGAAACAACTTGTCTCTGAGGAGGAGGTGATGAAGAGGAACAGAAGAATAGGAAGGCTCCTGAAATCTGCCTCAAGTCTGCAGAACCAGCTGCCTGACTTTGTTAGCAAGACAAAAGCTAAAGCTGCCCTAAAGGATGCCTGGTGGGGGTGTCCTGGCGGGCGCTCCAGCCTGTCAGTGGGGCCTGCGGGCGGTGCTGGCCCTGGAAGAGATCTAAGCCAGGGGCTGGGGCTGTACGGGGTGCGGCCTGGCGGAGCGGAGCCTCCCGCAGCACCCGGCGCTGCGCCTGCAGCCCGGTGCCGTCTGCTCGCCTTTGTTCGTTTAATAAATCGTTCCGTTTGTTTCTAATCCTGTTTGGGACCGAGTCACTTGTAACAGCTGGGGGCTCGTCCGGGATGGCTCTAGTACTGAACGCTGAGGTGATCTAGGAGGGGCGCCGCGCCATTCGGTGGCTCCTGCTCGGGTCGGGACTAACGCCATCCTGAACCTGAGAATCGGATTTTTACGAGCTCCCTTGCCAGCTGCAGCAGGTTTTTGTGCCCGGAATTGTGCGCGCAGAGACCCAAAGGAGACGCCAGTCGTGCAGCGTGAGGCGGGTTCCGTTCGGCTGCCCGAGCGAGGCCGGCAGGAGCCGTGTCCGTCGGCCCGGCCCATGGGGTTGGGGCCGAGTGAAGACGACAGAGTCGTAAGTATTTTGCGTGTAGCGTTGGGTTGGGTGGGATTCGGTTGCCTGTGTGTGTGAGAGTGCGACTGAGACGGAACGTGGTTCCGAAGCGAGTGCGGAGGTTCTTCTGACCGCGGCTCCGATCTCCCGCCAGCGACTCGTCAGGGAAGGGCCGGAGCGAGTCCTATAGGACTCGGGGGGGTGACAGGTCCCCAGCCCCCTGCAAGACACTCTTACGGGTAACCGAGGGCTGTAGGAATTGCCGGAGTGAAATTCCGAGGTGGGTCAGACGACAGACCCCGGGACCAGAAGAAAAGGGAGCAAATTACCCAACGTCCATTAGAAATGTTGATTAAAAATTGGAATGATCGGGGCCCTAGAGAAGGAAAAAGTAAATGAAACTGAGTTCAGTGTTGTGTGTGGGATGGCCAGAGGGGCTTGTGAGGCTGCCTGTCCTTTGGGCTGGTTTTGGCTCATTTGAAACCCCCAGCTGGACAAACAGGCGTGTAAATTCACAAAGGCCTTTTAGTCAGGAGGAGAGGGATTGTGCAGTCAGGACTTGACGTCCTTTTCCAGCTTCAATGTTTGCACTAAAAGCAGGAGAAGGGCTTGAAGATCCGTGGGAGCCGTTGCCAAGCCCGGCGGCGGCTGCCCCTCCGGGAGTCGTGGCATTTCCAGCGGTACCAGCGCTGCCCCTGCGCCTCCACCATCAGCAGCACCGGCACTAGACCGACCTCCGGCTGCAGGTGTAAGAAGTGGGGACCCTGTTAGATGATCCCCTCGGAGTAGCCGAAAAACTGGACCAATTCCTAGGTCCTAGTGCTTCTACCTTGGAAGAAATACAGTCTATTTTAGGGATTTTGTTCACTGCTGAGGAGAAGGGAATGATTAGACAAGCTGGACCAAGAATTTGGGAAAGACAGAATCAGGCAGGACCCCCGGGAGACTGAAAATGGACAATTTGTAGCTAAATCCGGGGGCTGGGGGAACATAAGAAGAAAGTTAGAGAAGCTGGAGTTTCAACCAAAGTAAAAGGTGAAGCTAAAGGCATTTATTGCAGCTAAATTTCTTCCACCAATTGAGGTTTATGTTGCCTGGTATAATATTCAATTATGTGATGTCCATGTTTAGCTTGTGAGCCTTATCAGAAGTTATAAACTTAAATGGTTTTAAAGGGTGAGACTGTTACATATGATATCCTATATAGTAAATGTATGCATATAAATATATTGAAAGTTATATATATTTATGTATATCTCATGTGCCACATATATTCTATACATGTTATATTCGGTATAGCTATATGTACACTGTGGATTATATAGTATAATTGCACACTTGATATTCTATATTATTTATTATACATTCTAAATTTTATACATTATATCATAAAGTACATCTGTGAAGTTTTCTAGATTCCTCAGTCTATGCAATAAAGCACAAAATTTTTGGAACAGGTGAACAGTGGCCTTAGTCAGGACATGATGTGAGGCAGAGCTGATTTATTGGAGCATTCAGGGTCCAGGATTTTAATTCTGGACTAGGTGTTTCCTTTGGAAGCATAGCTTCTTTCCTCTACTGTTTTTTTCTGTAGCAGGTAACACAAAGCAGTCTTCTAATTGTCATGAACATTGATAATGAGTGGTATTTACATTCATATATCAAAGGATGAGTTACTGGAAATCCCAAATACTAGTTTAATGACAATTCTGATTTCAGTCAATATGTTACTAGAAAACTGAATGGACATTTTATTTTTAAATATCTGAAAATGTTTTTCCTAAGTTGCTAATAAATGCAGTATTTAAATATTTTGGTTAAACTCAATTAATACTGCAGAAGAGAGAATGGTAAAATACACAAAACTTTTATAGGACTTTGGAGTTGAAGTTCTGGTTTTAAAAGTGTTTTTAAAATGTAGAAGCTTGAATTCTGTTTACTTTCAACATTTAGACTCATAAACTTCATGTCTACTCTTGAAATGTCTAAGAATTGAATAATAAAAAAGACAAACAATAAAAAAAACCCTACTTTGCCAGATGAAATATACTTCTTGGTTTTACCCCTGTTCTCCCACAGTTAAAAAAAAAAATCCCAAAGTTAAAAAGTAATCCCAGAATTACTGACTATGAAAACAAATAAATTGTCATCATATTTGTCTTGTTATATGAATAGAAAAGGCAAGACATAAGAGAAAGGCAAGATAAAAAGCCACTATGGAAAAAAAAAGTTTATGTTGCTTATGTTATGCATCTATTCTTTTTTCCTTGTAATCCTGTCTTCTTTTCTTAAAAAAAAAAAGAGTATATACTATTTTTCATGCAAATTATGGTGAAGTGAGACCTTGTGATTTGAAGAAACATAGGTCATTGCACTTATTTTGAGCTGGGTAGTTATATTATGGTGCCAAAAAAAGCTAAAAATAAGTGACATACAGATTGACCTCAAACACTGTTTCTGCTGGTTTGTAGTTAATGATATATAACTTACAGACATGGGATCAAACAGCTGGAACAGAGTCAGAAGGAAGAAGAAACAGCTTTCAAGTACTTCACTTCCATCGGAATCATAGAATGTGTGAGGTTGGAAGGGTCATTTAAAGGTCATCTAGTCCAATCCCCCTGCAGTAGGCAGGGACACCTTTAACTAGATTGGATTGCTCAGAGCTTCATCAAGCCTGACCTTGAAGTCTCCAGGGATGAGGCCTCCCCTAACTCTCTGGGAAACCTGTTTTAGTGTCTCATCACCCTCCTAATAAAGAACTTATAATGAACAACCTAAACCTACCCTGCTCTAGTTTAAAACCATTGCCCCTGTTGCTACATGCCCTTATAAACAGTTCATCCCCAGCTTTCCTGCAGGTCCCCTTCATGTACTGGACGGCTGCTATAAGGTCTTCCCAGAGCTTTCTTTTCTCCATTGTAGAAACCCACTAGGTTGGTCAAGCAGGGCTTGTCCTTGGTGAAGCCACCCTGGCTGTCTTGAATTGCCTCCCTGTCCTCCATGTGCCTTAGCATAGCTTCTAGAAGAACCTATTCCATAATCTTCCCAGGCACAGAGGTGAGGCTGACAGGGCAATAGTTCCCAGGATTGTCCTTTGTACCCTTTTAAAAAAACTGGCTGTAATTATTCCCTTCTTCCAGTCATGAGGGACTTCAGCTGACTGCCATGACTTTTCAAGTATCATAGAGAGTGGCTTGGCAACTACATCAGCCAATTCCTTTGGGATTCTTGGGTGCATCTCATCATGTCCTATGCACTTGGGGATACTCAAGTTTCAAGGTCACGAACCTTGTCTTCACTTACAGTGTGATGGACTTTGTCCCCCAAGTTCCCATCTTGCATTCAAGAAAAGGCACTATACTTTTTTTTTTTTTCTGAAAATACAGTGTGTGTGAGCCTTGGCAGAGGAAATCTTAATGACAGAAATATGCAGTGGTGACTCCTGCTTACAGTCTGTGCCAAAGTTAGAGGGCTGGTCTCTAAGAGATTATCAACAATTACAGGAGAATTACAGATAAGGTAATCATAGATACAGAGACACAGTAATGAAGAAAGGCCATATTCAGAAAGCTGTCTCTAGTGTCTGTAGCAATGAATATTCTTGGTTATTAGTCATAAGCACTCTATTTAGAATCTCAGAATCACAGAATGGTTTGCGTTTGAAGGGACCTCAAAGATCATCTAGTTCCAGCCCCCACTGCCATGGACAGGGACACCCTCCACTAGATCAGGTTGTCCAAAGGCCTATCCACCCTGGCCTTGAACACTGCCATGGACATCCACAACATCCATTTGAAGAGGAACATTTATCTCATTCTGAAATAATGTCCTGGCTTTCATTAATTTTGCAAGCTATCTTAGGCCAAAATTAATCTCTAAGAGTTGCGAATTTATTCCTCAGAAGTCCAGAAGTTAATTCAGGGTCCAGTCGTAAGGACTAAGCTCAACCTCTATCTGGCTAAAACAGCGCTTCAGCTTTCCAAAGACCTCTGAGTGAACCTTTGAGTATGAGAAAGCAAACGAAGAAGATTTGAGCACTGTGTATATCATGGGAGGGATGGGGAGAAGCATATTTTTCTGATAAAAACATACTTGCCATGAAGAGGTTCCACAGAATGACAAGAATCCTTTTGTATTAAAACCATCACAAAAATAATGGTTATACTAAAGGCATCATTGACTTTTTATTCCTTGACATGTTAAAAAAAGCTCTGTAAAGAAAAACCTAGCAATATTTGACTGGTAGAGTTTGATGTTCTCTGCTCAGTTCTGTTGGTTCCTGGTTTTCTGGGACCAAAACTAATGTATGCAGTGAAACACAGATGTTTGGCTCTGCTCCACTAGTAAATCCATCTTCTAATGTACCAACACTACACCTCCTTCATGAAAGCACAGATCCTAATATTACTAATGGATTCTCTGTCCTTTGTAAATGACAAACAATGATTTTATGTGTATGTAATGTATCTAAAGTACTTCTTAACATGGTGAAACCTGAGATTTAGGCTTAACAAAGTCATTCTGCTTTGTGAGGACTGGGTGCAACTTGTTCAGAATATTTGAAATTAAAAAGAAATAATTAAAATTATGTGTCAGAATCAAGCCATATTAAAAAAAAAAAAAAACCAACCTAATTCTTTACTTAATTTGATTTGCTCACTATTTTGACAAGGTTTCTGCTTCAAAATTTTTCAGAGTATCAAACTTTCCCAGAGTTCTCCAAAGTCTGATGAGCTTGCCTCTCTCATAGGAAGAGCTCAGTGATCAGGCTTAAATTTGAAAGAAAGTTATTCCACATACTGCTTGTATCTTCTGGAGATATGGTCTTGTGCCACAGATGTGCATTTTTCATTAGCTTTAATAGAATTTCTTTCTGCCCACCCAGAGAACAATTTGCTGCAACACATCAGTTAATTTCAGAGAGGATATTTTAAGCTACATGATGACATAGTTATATAGGACTAACATGAAAATGGTTTCAGACTTTTTCCTTTAAGTATAACATTTTAACTTTACATTTACACTATATAGATAAAGCCCAGAATGGGGAATTTCAGAAGGAGAGAGCTAATGTAAGATGCTGCAATACAGATCTCAAAAGATGTGTGTAAATTATTATGAATCCACAATTCAAAACAAAAAGGAGAAAAACCATTAGGTTAACCGAGATAACACAGTGGTAAGCATTTATGTATGAGTTAACTACTTGACTCACCTATAGGAATCCTACAATATTCAGTAGGTCTAATTTCACAAAGTGATTTTTCCATCTGACTCAAGCCTTGCTGCAAATTCCTTCTTTCTCATGCCCATGAATATGAAACTGGCTACCTTCACAGGGATGGAGATACTGAATCAGGCCAAAGATGAAAAGATTTTTGTGTTCCACCATGCTTGTCTTTTCCAAAACTCTGGTGAATGCTTTCCTGAACTGCAACATCAAGTCTCTGAACAAATCAGAAATCAAAAGCTAATAATTATTTCTGAAAGAAATATTAGGCTTATTCTGACTCCTTGCATCATCACATTGGCCATTCTTGTCCCCAGCAGACAGAATCTCCTATTTGAAGTAGTGTTACTGTTGAAAGTGGTGTGACTAGTGTAGTCAGAACATGGAATTAGATTTGGCTTTTGTTTTTTTAAATCCCATACTGTATTTCTATGATATTTTTGTAAAACTGTCATTTGTTGACCCCACGTTCCCTTGTAAGTATCTAACATATTATTCCATTCAAAGATGGATAGAGTGGTAAAAGAACTGAAACCTTATTTTGGAAGACATACTAACATATAATCTCTGGAAAGCAGGTACTATATGACTTCTATAGCAATCTCCAGCAGTTTAATATTGCTTCAATATTGTTAGGCAATATAGGATTGGTCACGGACAGAATTGAACTTTAACATATTTAGAAACAAAAATATTTTAACTCTTCTTTCAGTGAGTCCTTCCATATTATCTTGATGAATAAACTAATTTTGTATATCGTTTCAGGATTTTACCTGTGAAAGCCTGGACAAATCTTGTGTACTTCTTTCCTACAATACAGGAAATAATACACAGATTGTCCCTAAAACTACATAAACTTCACAGAATCACAGAATCACAGGGGTTGGAAGGGATCTCGAGAGATCATCGAGTCCAACCCCCCATACCAAAGCAGGTTCTTTAGGACAGGTTGCACAGGGAGGCATCCAGATGGGTCTTGAATATCACCAGACATGGAGATTCCACAACCCCTCTGGGCAGCCTGTCCCAGGGCTCTGTCACCCTCAACGGGAAGAAGTTCTTCTGCATATTGGTGCAGAACTTCCCATGTTCCTACTTGAGGCCATTGCCCTTGGTTCTGCCTCCACAGACAACTGAAAAGGGGCTGTCCATTTCCCCCTGTGTCCCATACTTCAGATACTTACTTAGAATTTCTAATTGACCTAATGGAAACACTCTAAAAAGAAAAAAAAAAAAAGAAAAAATCTTTTCTGAGAATATTACTGATTTCTTTTGGTTTTCATATAAGAAACAAAAAAATGCTGTCTTTTGGAATTATAATGCAGTAGGGATAATAAAAGAAAACTGTAGCTTAGTCTACTAATACTCAAAGTGTTACCCTCCTTATTTTATTTGGTTTGTTAGTTCAATGTGACATTAATTTAGAAGATTATGCAACTTTAATATTTTTACACATCTCTTTTTTTCAGTCACTGTTAAAGACATTGAGTCAGCATTTCTGTTTTCAGTTCTGTTATTCAAGGATCAAAATGGCAAAAAAATTGAAATAAAATACCCCAAAGTCCACAATTTTAAACAATAAATAGTGGGAAAAAAACCCAAACCCAACAGTACCAATATCTCAATAATGGATTGAGGAAGATATTGGTACAGTAGACATTTTTCCTGTCTGACAGACAAAAAATTTCATCATGATCATTTGGTGGTGGGAGGACGTATGTTCTCAAAAGTCCTAAATTAGTTAATTGCCAAATGTTTCTGACTTCCCAAGATCATAATTTTCCCATGTTTTCCCATTTCAATTCTTATTCAGCTGTTAATATTTGTCAATGGGAAGTGATGTTATGTGGTTTGAAAGAGACTTGCAGGTGCCATGAATAAAATTTGGATCATCCAGATGATTGACATTTCCCCTTTCAATGGTTTTGGTCTCTGGTAAAAGCATCCTGAGTTTAGCAACACAAGTCAGCTTTTATCCTGGAAACTAACAGCCACTGCAGTTCTTAGTAAGACATCTTGAGTACAGGGCATTACTATATGCACGTGGCTTCCAAAAGGGATCTTGCATACATCTGGCTGAGTAGAGGCTTGGTGTTTGTGACTAGGCATTCTAGACTCCAGTAGAGTTAGATCATGGTACCTTGGTACAACAAGGTGCTTTGAGTAAAAGGATAACGTCACTTTATCTGACAAATAGGAAAATATTTTCATTAGGCTTTGAAATTGCTGATGTTGAATCTTATCATGGTTCTCTTTCAATTCCCTCTTTCTGAAGTTACTCTGCTCTTACACAAGTTCTTCATGTTTCCGAATTGTTTATCAAGATGAGAACCATCCCCCAGAACCATATTATGACCTTTAACATATACAGAAATTTACCATTTATCACAGGTTTTGTTTTCCCTCCCTTAGTCAATTTTTTCATGAGATTGTGTCGTGGAATTCTCACAAAGGCCTCAATTAGTTTAAATGGAAAAAAAAATAAATTGCTTCCATGAAATAGATTTTGAGCACAGAAACAGTCACAGTCCTCCTGTTAGAGATCCTCCTACTATATTGTCAGATGTTTACAGGCAGAGGGAAGCTTCAGAAATACCCCCCCTGAAAAACAAGTTGCACAGGTATGACTAAGGAGCACCCAGTAATTGTATAAAGAAGGCTTTTGTTTTTTAAAATACAGTAATTGCCCATTCACGGGTGATGATTAGTCAGGAGAGACAGGTGCTGGGGAATTAGAGGAGATGCATGACTTTTGAGGCATGACAACTGTATGGAGGGACTAAGATCTCTAATATCTTAAAAAACCACTAAGTACTAGTCAGTGTTCTTGACTTATAGAAAATACATTTTAGGACCTTTACCAAAAAAACCCCATATATCTTTTCTTTACAATCCTGTAAAAACAAAAAATCTGTAACTGTGGGTGCATGGTGATTTTATCTTGAAGTCTTTCAACTGATGAAGAAAGAATTACAAGTACAATTAAAATAAACATTACTATCAGAAAAACTATGATATTTTAGGAAAAACTAAAATTTCCTAGAACCTCTTACAATTACAATATGGTCAGCTGATACAATCCACAAAACATTTCATTTTCATCTACACTCAAATATTTTCGATAATGCCCTGTGATTAAAATGATAAAAAACACCCCCAGACAGTCTGAAGACTGTCTGAGTGACAGCAGGTCAAGTCGGTGGCCACAATCAGAAGCAACATGGCAAAGACAGATTATGAAACAGTAAAGAAATCTTGACTCCAATATAATTTGAGTTAACTTTTTGGAGGTCTCATGGTTGTTTGTATATTTTATCTTATAAATTTGAGGCATGAAGTTCAAAGTCATTTATATAATATTGAGGCCTGAGTTGAATATTGGATATTAGCGGAATTATATGGTTAATAAAACCCTAAATACTATGTGGTCTTCTAACCAAAACATCAAATAAGGTCTTGCTCATTATTTTATTTTCAAATTAGTGAAAACATTTCCTTCATTGCTGCCTACTGCAAGCATCACTGGGGTTTGTGTAATTTTTGTCCTTGCCATTGCTAGATTCCGGGACAAAGAAATACATTTTTTATCTGGGGATAAAAAAATGGATAAAACCCAAAAAATATTTCAAAGTAATTACTCTGAGCTAATCAGATTTGATCTGTAATCTGGAATACTGTCTACTTGTTACAGATATTCTCCTCTCATTGAGCTAACTCTACCACAGTGAAAAAGTTATGAAAACTAGGTTAACACTAAGGACAAAATGGCTTCAACCCTGAATGGCGGCTGAACTTTCAGCCATACATCAGATTGGATACTATCAGCAAAATAATTATTTAATTAAAAGAATTTGTGTAGCTTTTAACAGCAACTCAAAACCCCAAGTTTCACACTGCCTGAAATAAAGGCAACAAAATAAAGTGCCTAGTTTCTAGTAACGAGAGTATTCTCTCACTGACACAATGCATTTCAGTAACTTTTAGGGCTTAACCTTCACCCTATACTGTACCACAGCGTAGTGAAACACAGAGATATACAGAAATGTGGCTAGCTGAGAAAAGACAAACCCTTTTCCAGAAAAGTAAGCTTTAAATAGCTTCTTACCCTAGAAGCTACAGAAATGCATGAATCAGACTAATATATGCATAATGGACTAAAATTCATGTGAATTCATTCTGCAGAGTTACATTGTGTGTACCTAAACAGTCTTTGAGACAGAAGTATCAATGTAATTTAAGGAAGTTTCCCATTTACTGTGTTTTGTTTGGCATTGTGAAGACTTCCTAGAAAGTTTAAACTGGATTTTTGTAACAGGGGTTTTTTATATTAAACTGAAGTAGAAGATGGAATCACGTAATGCACTCCAGCTGCAAACAGGCATTGGGTCTTTGGAACCAGGCTACAGGGAGTCTGAATTTAAACAAAATAAAATTTTATGTGTATTGTGTGAAGACCATACGTGTAAGTATGAATTTTAGGAACATCTTGAGAAACCTAAAAAAAGTTAGCGATACTGTCATATTAAGGTCTAATATTTGAACTAGTCTGAAGCCAAGTGTAACTACTGCATTCCCAATGTCATAAAACAATTTTTGAAGTTGATAGTTCACAAAATGTCAGATCTTGAGTTTTTTTATTAACCTATGAGTAAATGTTCTCTCCTGTATCCCTGCCCTATGTCATTGAGAGCAGAGGATTCCAGTTAGGGAAGGAATATGCCAAGGTGATGGCTTAATCAAATTATAATTATTTAAAAACTGCTCAGAAGCTTGAAATTGTAGGAAACATTTCTATGGAATTACTGAACACAATTCATATAAGACAAAATGAGTGATAAATACTTCTCAATTAACTAAAAGAACAAGTCCATATCATTTGTGCAACAAATATATATGTAAATATATTTACATTTAAAGATACCAAACTGGATACATTAAAATGGTTAAAAGATTTGATTCCGTCTCAGTTCTTACCTATGTGGGTATTTGTTTTTCTTAATGGCTATGAAAGAAAATATTGGAACTGAGTTCATATATGATAAATTAGATTCTAAATAAATAAGAACTGGGTTTAAACTTCTATCTGATTTCCTGAATTCTTGAGGAAAATGAAACATTAATTGTGCATTATTGATTCAACAAGGAAGTGCAATCATTCAAAATCTATAGACCTGCATATATCCAGTGAAGTATCTTGCTCACTACCTTCAAAAGGAAATGAATGAATATCAGCAGCCAGGAGAGTAGTTTCTAAACCTCAGACTAATTCTATGAATGAATGTCCAGAAGTTAAGCCAGTCTTCACCGGAGAGTCTAAACATCTTCCTACAAACACACAAGAGGGCATGAATGTTCATGAAGCAAACACTCAAATAAGAAAGGGATATTTAACAGTGCTTGAGATTCTTCTGAGATTCATGCATTCACTTCCAGATCTCCCTGTGTTTTCTCTGGAAGTCTCTTTATGTTGGAGAAACATGTAGTTGATAGCTAAGGGAAGGTCTTACTGCAGGCATGTCTTTCATGTCTGAGAATGAAATGAGTACAGAGACTGGAAAATATGTAATCTCTCTAGATAGTGCAAAAGAAGGGGGGGAAAAAAAGTCCTTGACTTCAAGAGCCTTAGTAAATGATCACTTGCAAAGCAAGATATGCGTACAAGATAGCTCAAAAGAAATTGGTTATTGGTAAGTAACTTTCCCTTTCTTTGTTATCAGTGCACTTTTCAACTGGGAATAACCAAGACGAGATGCTGACTCTAGCTATATTGCTTTAGCATTCTTTTAGTACTGATGTAGTGTCACTTTTTAAATCATTCCAGGCTAAAATAAGCACCCAACTTCTCTGGCTTGGAAAAACTGGCTCCACCATCTTCATCTTGTACCTGAGCTGGGATTTATGTAGCTTTTGGCAAGCACAAACGAGGCTTCTCACCCAAATACCTGAACATATATTTAAGCCAATCACATGCACACATACACACATATTTGCCAAATACCATTGATTTTACTGGCTCATTGTACAACAAGATATATAAAATCTGGTTTCATACCATTTTACTTCTTTTCATGCTGTGTGTATAAAAATCCACTATTTAAAAATATTTCTCACTTCAGAATATATTCTTCATGACATTTATGCTTGTCCACCTCTCCTCAGATATAATATAAACATGATAAATTTCCCATATCCATTATTTGCAAACCTGTATAACTTGTACTAATCTTATACACTTAGCTAAAAAGTTCTGATTTAGAAAGTTGAGGTTTCTTGGGAATTGTTTTACTGCTGACCTATTGCCTAGTGAGAATCTATGCTAAGGGGTACCAGAGTGACCATCCATTTTTTGTTCATGCTGATTCAAACACTTTAATGTGCATTATTTTACTTCTAGAGCTCACTGGGGTTCAACTACCACTGTTGAACATCTAATCTGCACACTTGATGATTTCATTATCACTAATTTGTACACAACTATGACCTTCAGTTTTACATCAGTATTTTCTAATGATTAATTTTTAAAATACATTTTGTAGTTTCTAGAAGATTCTGGGAAGCAGTGATCAAAAAGGGAGTGTAAATGCTCCCATAGAAAGGCTCATCTGCTACAGCCTTTCAAAACAGTATCTCCTCCAGGTCCACAGTGTACCTACAACAGGTGCTACACTTTGAAACTGGGAAAACATAGGTAAAATTCAGTGTATAATACATGATATTTTAAAATATTAAGCAAATCTATACTTCTTTAAGATTAAGATTTGAACATAAATGATGTCTGCAATACATTACGCATATTTGTGAGTTCTAAATGACATGTTAACAAGGCCTGAAGAACATATATATACTTATATGTGTTGGTGTAAACTATTTTGAGCAAGCAGAAATCTCTACATTGTTGACGATAACCAATCAAAACTGATCAATTCAGAGCAGAAACTGTGGTTCTGATGAAGGGATTGTCGTGGTTTCACCCTGGCTGAGAGCTGATATCCACGCAGCTGCCTGCTCTTTAAAGGAAAAGAGGAGGGGGAGAGGTGTGTGGCGGGGGTGAGGAAAGGGAAGGGAGAAGGAAGGGGCAAATAACAACCCAAAACCAAGAAACCAAAAGCCCGTGGGTTGGGATAAGGAGAGTTTACTAGAATAGCAGAAAGGTACAATATAACAAAGCTAACAGGACTTTAGAGCAAAATTATATGAAGCTGTTGATACCCAATGCAGTGTCTCACCCAACCCACAGCTCAGGCCGTGCCACCCAGAGCCGTCCCGGAACCTGATCATCCCCCCAAAACCGCGCATCCTGGAGCCGCCCCGCTCCTCCTCCCATCAGCCCCCCTTTATACTGAGCAGGACGTAATAGTCATGGAATACTCTCTTTGGCCAATTTGGGTCACCTGTCCTGGCTTTGTCCCCTCCTTCCTCATTAATAGAGAAATATGAAGAGCTGAGAAAGTCCTTGACTGCTTGACCGCAACTAAAAACATCAGGGTGTTATCAGCACTGTTTTCATTTTAACTCTCAAACACAGCATTCCATCCGCTGCTACAAATGAAGTGAACTCCATCCTGACTGAAACCAGGACAGGGATTTAAAAAATGGGAAATTTTAACTACAAAACTGTAGAATTTTTATATCACAGATTGTACCAGGAAGCATTGGGACAATCCAAAGGACCTGAATTTCCCTGCATGGAAATCATAAATGTCTTAAAGAATTGGGTAAAACTTGGATAGAAAAAAGGTAAAGATAAATTAATGAAGTTTAGGTGATGTCCATGTGGACATTTAGGATGGGTGACAGGTTTCTCAGACCAAACACTTCACTTAGTATACATGAAAGCATTCCCCAAAATCTATTCTGCATTTATTCTCATTATTCCTTTATTCAAATGCCTGAATTGGAAACAGACACTCCACAGCTCTGTGCAGTAATCACTTGCAAAAACAATCATCAGAATTGCAAGAAAATGCATTTCTCCTCCAGTAACAGCTGTGGGAGAGATCAAGGATTATCCTCCTAGATTTAGACCATGTCCACACCAGCACTAGTGTGTTACTAGTTACCCAGCCCCAGCTAGGCAAGCGTTTGTGCATCTGGAGATGGCAGACTAACGCAGAGCTCAGAGTGTCAATTTATCCTGTGTGAAATGACCGGGGGAGGGAGACATAATGAACAGCTGCATTGAGCTGAGAAGCGTAGGAGAAGGTGAATGAGAAATAGGAAGATAAGGAATAAAGTGAGAAATAAGAAAGGATAGAAAATGAAAGGACTGTATTCATATGTAGAAAATGTGTGCAAAGTCACTTGCCATTAAACACAGTAAAAATGAGAAGGGACGTCATTGTCCATCTGACTCCATTTATCTGATAATCAACACTTTTTATACTCGTAATCCTGAACTCTCGTTTTAAACCCACATTAATGAGATGATCAGGCATTTTTACAACTGCCTTATGAACCTTGCCAAAGAGAACTCATTTTCTCAGATCATTTGCTGCAGTATCAGTCCATCGTCTCATCCTGACCAGACTGTCTCACCTGTTAGTATAAAATTATGCAGACATAGAAATTAAAGTGCTTTGACATTCCACTACTCTTTTTCTTTTTTTTTTTTTTTTTGGCTGAGGAATCTTTGGTCAGTAACCAAATCAGCAGTTTCAAAATATTAGCATTTACCCATTTTAACACACCTAAATTTTCTTTAACCAATCACATAGTTTCATATGTACCCAGGTGTGACTTGTTATGCTCTTCAACATCTTCTCATTCTGAAAATTTTTATTTGTATCTGCAAATCAATACATTTCCTGTTACCGTCTACTTTTTAAACAAGCACAATGAGGTTCATTTTGACCTTTTAACTCAATGAGAGTTATGCCAGGAGCAGCAGTCTTGCATGACATTTTTGGGGAGGCTTGTGTTTCAGGCATACAGGGTTTGCTACTGTTAAGCCTCAGACTTCTGGTCTCCATCTCAAGTTTTAAAGCACATTACAGTAGGCTACGTGTGCCGACCCTAGCTAAAACTATGCCAGCATTTCCATAATAAAAGCTCTTATTTCCAGAGGTCCCAGCTGTACATTCAGCTGTAAAAATGCGCTAGGCTAAAATTGGATGTACAGGATTCAATGTGGAATTAATAGAAATTAAAAAAACATTCCACTTGACTATTTCTGAGCTATAGCTTCTGAAAAAGTAACGGTTTGTGAGATTCCTTTTTGGCCTCTCATCTTGTAAATCAAAAAGTAATTTAACTTTTTCAAAATAATGATGTTACTACGTGATGAGACCAGTTCTGCTTCCACAGGAAGGATTCCTCTATACCTTAGACATGGGGATTTATTTTCATGTATACAAGAGGTCAGCATCTGTAGTTGTTTACCAAGAATTCAAAAATGACACACTGTCATCCTGCCTACACAGTTCACTGCTACTGATGTTTTATGCTCATCAGAATCCTACTCCTGCAAAAGCAAGGATGTGTACATCAATATATAATTTTGGTTTCTTGGCAGGGAGCAGAACTCATAACGCACTCTGTCTTAAACTAGCTGTGGAAACCTTGTTGCTTTTACTTTATTCCTTGTGCTTTGTGCTGTTCTTTTACTTCATTTGGAATAAAGGTAGAAATAATACTAAATAATAAATTAAATTCTGACAGGTCTTCCTATTTCTCCCTAGTTTTATCTCTTTAATTCCATGAAGCTCTCCTAGGCCCATCCTCAACGATCCCATGTAACATGCCTTGCCTGTGTCTTCTACAACCTTGAAGCATACAGTTCTCTTCCACTCAAGCATATTGTAAGGGCTCAGAGGACGTGACTGTGTGCTCTTTTGCAGACTGGCATGATTGATCTGTCTTAAACACAAGCTGTGTGACAGCACCCCAGTAGTACTTACCAGCTTGAGCCTACTGATTTGTGGCTGATTCAGGGAGCCTCTCACCTCTATCTACCAAGTATCTCATCATCATAACCAGATTGGCATGGAGATGGATGTTCCTTTTGCATCTTTAAAGCCTCCAGTTATGAGGACTCTGACACGTCCCTGGGAAGGTTGGTCAAGTAAATCACTGTAAAGAAATGTATTTCTTGCATTGAACTAAAACATCTCTTGGTGTAACTTCCACCCCCATGTGACTGCTTGTGAAGAGAGAGCCTGCATCCTATTTTCAGTCACCTGTTAAGTACTTTCCTGAGAAAGAAAGGTCCATCAAGCTAAAGTATGATATCTAAGCTCTGGATCAGCGCAACACTGACAGGAAGGAACCTCAACTTTCACCCATGGCAGTGTGCACTTAGAGCCCAGAAAGCCAACTGTCCCCTGGGCTGCTTCACAAGAAGTGTGACCAGCAGGTCAAGGGAGGGGATTCTGCCCCTCTGATCTGGAGTGACGCCCCCTGCAATGCTGCATCCAGCTCAGTGGTCCCCAGCACAAGACAGGTGTGGAGCCCTTGGAGCAAGGCCAGAGAAGGCTGGAGCACCTCTGCTATGGAGGCAGGCTGAGAGAGTTGGGCTGGTTCAGCCTGCAGAAGAGAAGGCTCTGGGGAGACCTTATAGCGGCCTTCCAGTCCCTGAAGGGGCTACAGGGAAGCTGGAGAGGGACTGGTGACAAGGGCAGGGAGGGACAGGACAAGGGAGAATGTTCTTAAGCTGGAGGAGGGGAGAGTTAAATTGGGTATTATGGGAAAAAAATCATCTTCCCAGGGACAGTGATGAGGCCCTGGCACAGGGTGCCCAGAGAAGCTGGGGCTGCCCCTGGATCCCTGGCAGGGTTCAAGGCCGGGTTGGATGGGGCTTTGGGCACCCTGGGCTGGTGGGGGGTGTCCCTGCCCATGGCAAGGGGTTAGAACCAGATGGGCTTTAAGGTCCTTTCCAGCCCAAAGCTGCCTGGGATTCTGTGATTATTTTTTTTCTTGTCTATTCTTATTTGTAGCATTTCCAGTAGGGATTATTTAATCTTATTCCCTAGGTTAATGGAACTAAACTGGTGTAGAAATAACCACAGTAAATACACTACAAGTGCTTTGCAGCCTTTGTGTTCCAGGGGAAAGCTGTGTCTGGCTTGGCAAAGAGCAGCAGTTGGATGTGACAGCAGTGTACAACCTTATTGTTGCTTTGGTGTTGAACAGGGGTGTGCAGTGATATGGGGGTGCTTACTTCCTTGCAGTGTCTTATACTTTGTCATCTTAGATTTGGTTTCTTAACTTCCAGATAGAAGCTTTTAAAAGAAAATAATTGAGTACCCAGAAGCTGCTGTTCAGAGACACCTGCAAACAATGGATTTCTGTGGGATTGGTGCATATAAGAGAGCGAAGACAGAGGCCTCTTGTAGGTCTGACAGAGGACTAGAGCTCCTTTTCTGTGGGCTACAATACTCCACGTCATGACCTTGTTTCGATTATAAATGTAGGAAAATTCTGCTGTGTCCCCCAGATGATGAAGGGAACACAGAGCCTGGGTTTCAGTCAGATCTCTGCATGCCAGGTGAGTGTAACTGGCTTTATCCAATAACAGAACTGTTGGATTTTGTTCGGAATGCAGCTTCGAGCTGCTTCTCCAAACTGTTCATCCTCAGTGAGTGGGGTTTCAGGTATACTAAGAACGTGCTTGTCTGAAATGTTTGCCTCATCAGATGAGCTGAACTGTGCTGCAGATGGCCCATGGATTTATTTCCTTGTCATGAATCATGAGGGGTTTGTCAGTGAAGTAAACTCATCAAATACTCATTTCATGATGATCTGTAATGCCTGTTTGTCCTTTGCAGCTACCTTAAAATGAGATGTGTGTGCCTAAACTATCACAGATAGTTTTTTGTTCTTCTTGTGAGCCTTAGAGAGAGCTCTTGGAAGAGCTCAGAACTATTTCTGGACTTCTACAGAGCATTTGCCTTTTGTGAAGTATGGGAAATACCTGTACCGACCTTTGTGCTCCTTTAGATTGAAAAATAACAAATTCCCACAGGGAGAATTTTCCAGACTTTTTCTTTTCCTCCTGGAGCTGTCAGTGTGTAGAAAGGGGGTTGAGCACTGTGTAGGTCCAGAAGGGCAGAGAAGATAGAGGATGGTGAACAGGGACTCTCCACAAAGGTAAAGAACCTGCAAGAATTTAACTGGGGATGGTTCCCTCCATGTGCATGCATGTGTATACCTATGAGATTTAATCTCCAGACCATGAGATCTGAGCCTTTCACATCAGACCGAGACTTGTTCTTCCTCTTCACCTTTTTCTGCTGTTTGTGCTTTGATCCAAGCTGTATTTGAGGAGGAACTGTCACAGAAGCACAGCTGCTTTTGGAAATAAATCAGAAATTGATGAATTCCTTGGTATGTTTTAGTGCAACCAGTCAGGAAGTTTGTGTCATTTCAGTGAGCCTTGATAGAGTGTGTTGAATGCATCACTTCACCTGTCTTAATGTTGTTCTTCCAGAATTCAGGAAACATGAGACCTTCTGGTCAGTTAATGAAAGGATGTGCTTTTCTGAGGCTGACAGCTGACAATGAAATGCACTACTGCAACATCTCTAAGTGGCTCCCCAGGAGCAGGAGGCATGTGAAATGATTAACCCATGCTGGCTTTGTTTTGAGGGACAGGAGGCTGAATGCTGTGCTGTGATTCTGGCTGGCTGAGGTGATAGGTGAAGCGTGGTTCAGATTGTTCTGGCACAAAATTAACTTTAGGTGAAGCCACTTCAGAGGGGGCACTCAGCAAATTGTGGAACACTTTAAGGAAGGTCCTGAAGAACTGTTCCCTGACTCTGTAGTGCCTGTAGCCTCACTAGTGCCAAAATCATTGATGTCTGACCGCTGTATGTGAGTGGAACCTTGTGGTGATGTGCAGCTGGACTCTGGGACTTGCTCCCACTGAAGCCAAAGGGAGTTTTACTCTTTGGAGAACTCTGCTTATCAGGAAAGCCGATGCTCTCCTGTCTGTCAGGTCAAACTGGTGTCCTTAAAAGGAAGAGGAGGAAGATGTTAATTCCACGTGTGCATGTATTCTGACTGCTGTAATCCACATTTGCTCTTGGGATGCTGTCAGAGGAGGCTTTTGGATGCTGTTTCCTAGTGTTCCTGGAAAGAAATGGGATTGTAAAAATGTTGCCAGATAATGCATTTCCTGCCCTGGGAGCTTGCTCTGGTGGTAGTGTGGTGAAAGTCCTCAGACTGTCCAAGAAAATGCTGCAGCTTTGCACATCAGCAGCTTAGCAAAGGATGTCAGGTTTGTCTGTTAGATGGTAGGTGCTGCTTTTTCTGGTTAGAATAAGTCTGAGCTGCTATTGAACTTAGGGATATCTCAAAGTTTAGCAATTTCTATGTTGTATAAATGAACTTTGGTTCCAGCCCTGTTAAGAGGGAAATTTGCCATTAGTTGCGTTGGGAGCTTAAGGCTTGAATGCAGAGAGTGCCTGTTTGAACACTTGGATTATTCTGGTGTTAAAGAAAATTTATCTGAATTCAGTGCTTCTAGTTTAGAAGCAAAAAGGACATTGTTTTGGTGCCTTAATCATGAGCTTAGAATATAAATGACAGAGATGAA
Organism: Gallinula chloropus; assembly: GCF_964237585.1. Classification (NCBI taxonomy): domain Eukaryota; kingdom Metazoa; phylum Chordata; class Aves; order Gruiformes; family Rallidae; genus Gallinula; species Gallinula chloropus. Next base: position 474,396 of record NC_140095.1, on the reverse strand, counting down.
ATCGCTGACATTAGGTTTTGCAGGTACCATTTGCTCTTTGGTAACTGGGGCAGCGTTGTGTTCGATACCATCATCCTGTGTTTTTCAGGAGAGCAGCTCTGAATGGCTGGAGAAGTCTTCAACATCAGACCCTTGCAGCCATATGCTGTCACTCAACAGTTGCTGCAGGGGAAGCCTACGTGTGCTAATGGAGATGCCAAAACTGATCTAGGTCATATTCTAGATTTTACCTGTCGACTCCAGTATTTCAAGGTGAGCCATGTTTGCACAAGTACTGTTGGTGTTTCTGCCAGAGTGATGGGATTCTTGGCATGCTTCTGGAGCCTAGTTAGAATGCACAAGATCTTTACTGGCAGTAAACACCTGTAAGCATTTAGAGCTGGGTGTTAAACAGGTGCTTATTCTACCAACCTTCAACATAGTTCTCTAAGGAAGACGTTGATTCTGCCATGTGATGACATCTCTTCAGCGGTGCCCTCTAGGGTTTCTGTGACAGAGCCTTACTGGGTGCTGATAGGCAGGAAGGAGGCAGGAAATATTCATTTCAACCTTGCATTCTTTGACAACACTATGGCTAGGCCAGTGCATACAGATGCATACATGCATGTGTGTGTAAGTCCTGTCCCCTTTCTCACCTTTAACTGTATTGGAAAGTTTAAAAAACCCCAAACCAAACTAACAAAACCATCAGTTTTAGAGATGAGTGGCCCAGAATTTCCAGGAAAAATGCCATTACAGAACAAATGTAAAATGGCCTCAGAGAACTTTTGTCTGGAACCAGTTTGATGTTTTGTTCTTCTACCAAATCAGTGAATTACAAAGACTTGTGCTGAGTAGCTTTTTTAACACTGCTTGCTACAGGTCAGTGTCTTTTCAGCCCTTTTATTACATGAAGAATTTCCTTGTAACTGTGTGGTATGTTCAAAGATGAAACGAAGCAGTGGTTTGGGTAAGGTGCACTGGAGGGCTTGGAAAGTTTAGAAAGCAAAACCACAGCTCTACTGTTATTCCTGTGGATCTTCAGTTGCCTTTGCCATCCTCTGTGTGTAGAACCTGTTGTTCAGAGGATTCTCTGGGTGGAGAAGAACATATGATTTAGAAAAATATTATATACAGCATATTATTTAGAAAAATACTTGAGAGTTTCTGGCCCTTCTGAAAGCTTGTGTGTGGGAGCCTTCAGAGTTTATAAGATATATGTAAGACCAAAAAAAAAACCCCAAACCTTAAGAGATTTCTCCCAAAATTTTATTCACAGCAACCAGAACTGCAACCACCTGCCTTTTGCACTGGTGCCATGTGCTCTGGCCAGAATGCTATGGGCACATGGGAAAACTAGATGCCTTTTTATGAGATGGTCTAATGCTTTCTTCAAACCCATCTTGTCAGTGCCTTGGACTTCATCCCCTGGGCTGGAATTGAAGACAGTTCTGTCCTGGAGGATCCAGGTGTTTCAGGGAAGCTGGTTTAGTGAGTGCCACTCTGGCTTGATCAGCTGTGGATGAAGCCTTGCTCAGTCTTGTCTGTGGGATTTGAGTGCCCCATGTGCTACAAAATACAAGCACCAGGTGGCAGCTTAAGTTCAGTGCCTCAAGTTCAGAGCACTTAGCTGGAGTAACTGATGGTTTGGGTTTTCTCTGCTGAAGAGTTAATCTGCGAGTTTCCTGTATCATCCCGTGTTTGACAAAGGGGTTGGAGCTGTGGCTGTCCCAGCTGCTGTACTTGTGCTCTTGCCCGTGCACAGCTGTCTGAAGTGAGCACAGGTTGGGTTGTGTACACTGACTGTTCTTCCTTGTTGATGACCAGGTCACTGGAACAGGGGGACCTTTTGGAACCAGTAAGATTCAGGAGCATCTGTTGCCGTTTGACCTGTCAATTTTCAAATCTCTTCATCAAACAGAGGTACAACTAAGCTACTGCCTGTAATTTGAGGGGCTCTGTAAATGCCAGGTCTGGTGCATGTCTCTCAGGCTTGGCAATTGCTTTGCTTTGGTGCTGGGGTTGGGGCATGCAGTGTTCAGGAGGAGTGTTTTATTTGGGAAACAGTGTGGGGTTTTTCTCAGGACTTGGCAATACGGATGCCAGATGTAAATATTCAGAAGAGCTTGTGCATGTCTTCCCAAAGGATGTGTGTCATTTCCAGTGTATGCAGAAGCTACCCCAGGGTGGCTTTCTGTCCCTGTGAAGCTCCAACAGATGGGTTCTAATGGGAGCTCTTATTACAAAGTACTTCTTGTTTGGGAAGCAGCAGGGATTTCTGAAGTGATGTGAATTTGCTTGAGAAGGTTCACTTGAGTGCAGCGCTTCTGGCTTGAGAATTTGTGGCATTTTTTCGTTGCTCTGCTCTCAGTGTGGATCACGGGGCTTCCACTGGGAGTGTTCAAAACCTCTTTCATCCCTTTCAGATCTTTCCAGAGTGGGAATGCCTGGTTGTGTCACACAGCCCTTACCCTGTGTTCCCTTCTGTTGGGTTCAGGACCTTTTGTTGGACATGCCTGCTGTCTCACTGATAGGAGAGGCTGTGCTGGTTCAGAGCTGCAGTGCAGTCCCCAAGTCAGGGACTTGCTGACATCTTAGCGTGGGAAGGAAACTTCAGTGGGCTGGTGCTGGGAGTGTTTCTAGCATGGATAATTTCAGGAGTAGCTTTGCTTAGTGTGGGGAGAATAAAAAAGGGTTTTGTTTTGAAGACTTTTGTGCCTGTGGGTTCCTGAAAACTTCTGGATGGGCTGGCAGCAGACCTGCATTTTCATCTCATCGTAACTGCTGCCCAAAACCAAACAGTGGTGATCTGGAGAGGTGCTTCCAGGGGCAGCAGGAGTTCTCTGGGAACTGGTTGTTGTTGCACAATGTGCCCAGAGAAGGACCCATTTGCTAGACAGAGGTTGAGTCACATTAAACTGCCGAAAAGACTTTTATAATGTCAAACTTAGTCTGTGTAATGAGCTCATTGGTGTATGAACTGCTGAGCTGGGCATCTCCCCTCCCCCGGACAGTTGTTGTTTATTCTTTGCAGTAAAGAAGGTGGGATACAGCAGTAACTGTGTTTGCAGGTCGATCTGCACAGCTTGAGGTACCCACCTCTGCGGTTGGTGACAGTCAAACACTGCGCCCTGTTCAACTGCCTGGGTGGTTGAACCTGGGGGAATGCCCAGGGAAGGTAGAAAGTGCCTAGAGAAGATGTTTTGTGCAAAGAAATATTTGGGAATTAGTTTTTCTGTAGTTGTGCCCCTAATTTCTTGCTGTAGCTTTACCAAATGTTGGGCTGTCTGACCTGATACTCCCAGATTTGAAGGCAGTGCTGTAACTACTTTCCGGACCGGGAGGGAATCCGTCCTTGAAGCTTTCAGTTGCCTCTGCTGTGTCCCGTGTTTGTTCTGCCATTTCTGACTGTCATGTTTTTCCAATAGCTCAGTCATTGTGGGGGGAAGCTTCTCAAAGGGCTGACCTCATCCAAACATGCTCTGGCCACAATGAGTGTTCGGTTTTCGGCAACATCGATGAAGGTGAGAGGGAGTTTCTGATGGGCGTTCGAAGCGTGTGCGAGAATCGCGCCTGTGGTGGGGGAATCCTCATTTGGAGCCCTGGTCCTTTTCTGTCCTGCCTGTTGCAGGTTCTGCTCTTAAAGCTGGGAAGCAGAAACGGTTTGCTGGCCTCTCAGAACAGACTTGAAGTGATGAGATGTGTCCCTTCACAGGGATGTTTCTGATGCTTTGATTGGAATGTGCTTCTGTTACTCCTCGAGAGCTGAATGTGTGTGGCTTCTTCTCTGGGCTGTGATTTGGCAAGGGTGTGAGGAGCGTACCTTTCACAGTCCCTCTCTTCCTTCCCATTCTCCAGCCTGGGTTGGCTGCCAGTGTTTGGGACTCCCTCCCTGTGGATCTAAAATAATTCTGACACACTCAGCTCCTGCTTTAAGACCTTTAATCTGGGTGATGATAAGGCTTAGGGATCTTTCTTTCATAAGGTCATTTGGATTGCTTGTGAAACAATGGGCTTTCACCGAAGATGCAGGTACCATATTTTTAGGGTGCTTGTCTTTAACAGGAAATCCTGGTGCCAGAGGCCTCTGAGTTTGATCAGTGGGAGCCAGAGGATACAACTTCAAGCTGTCCAGTGACAGCAGTTATCCCAACTTGGAGAACATTAACAACCTTGGATATGAGTCACAACAGCATCTCTCAAATTGATGATTCAGTGGTAAGAAATCTTTCTTCATTTGTGTGTGGGGGGAAAGGATGGCTGGTCTTCTGTGGCACATGACTCAGCAGGGATTTTGCAATTTCTTCATGTATCTCTCTTCTGAAAGATTTCCCCTTGCACTGTCCGTGCTTGAGCTCCACAAGGTAATGATGTGGAGATCAATGCACTGCTCAACTTACTCTGATTTTTAGTTCTGTAATCTTTATCCAGGGTTCTGTGTAATACAGACAGGCCTGTTTGAGCTGGAAAGGCCTCTTAATGAGTTTGATCTGTAGTTAGTGGGGCTAAACTGGGGGCAACTTGCTTGTCTTCAGTGAGAACCCAGGTTTCAAATGCAAACGTGACCGTGCTCATCAGAGTAATCTGGTTCTCTCACGAGCAGGTGTCTGCACTCTGGCTGCACTAGAATGGGTGCAGAACGCTTTTTACTGCTGAAAGCTGAGAAGAGGGTCTGTGCCTTGGAAAGTTCCTGCCCTTTGCCTGTTAGTTGTTAGTTGGTTGGTGAAGGAAGTACAGCCAGGTTTCTAAGCTAAAACGCATTTAACATGTGCACCTTTTCCCTTCTAGAAATTAATTCCCAAGATCGAGTTCCTGGACCTGAGTCACAATGGGGTGTCTCTGGTAGAAAACTTACAGGTAAGGGATGCTTTTGAAGGTGATGTTTGCCAGCCTGCCCAGGATCTTCCAACACAGAATCCTTTTGCTAAAGGATTTTGCCACTCATCTAGCAGAGAAGAGTTTAAGCCCAAATAGCTTCCTAGCATCAAGCCCTCGTAAGGGTGCATTTCTTACTTGCCAACACTGACATGCAACATGTAGTTCTTCACTAAATTCAGTCGTTGCTGGCTGTGTCAATGGCTTGGGAAAAATAGAGTCGAGGAAGTTCCCTTTCCTGCAGGCTTAATCCTGTGTAATGAGCAAGTTCATGTTGTGTTTGTCAGCTGGGCAGCATCCAGCATGAGCAAATGGACAAGCCTTTGATATGGTTCAATTTTAGCAAATTGGTGTGTGACCTGGATTTTCTGTGCTCTCGTAGCATCTTTACAACCTTGTTCACCTGGACTTATCCTACAACAAGCTGACATCGCTGGAAGGTGTTCACACAAGACTGGGAAACATCAAAACTCTGAATCTAGCAGGAAATCAGCTGGAAAGGCTGTGTGGTCTTAACAAGCTGTACTTTTTCTTTAGTCAACTTGGATCTGAGCAACAACAAAGTCAAACAGGTAACTACTGATTTTAGTGTCAGATTGCTTTAGAACACAAGTGATTTCTGTTAGAGGGTGAAAGTGCAAATAAAGTGGCTGGAGAGAATTTTTTTTCCTGGTTACTGTTTGTATGTAATTTAGTCAAGAAATGCTTAGACTGTGGTGGTGTTCTCATTTAGCCAATCTGTGTATTCATCCTTTTACTGAAAAACTTTCAGATTGATGAAGTAAAAAATACAGGAACCCTCCCGTGCTTAGAGAAGGTGGTGTTATCCAGCAACCCACTGAGCATCATCCCTGACTATGGGACCAAAGTACTGGCTCAGTTTGGGACAGGGCTTCAGAGGTATGTAAGAACAGCTTTTTCTTTCTAAAGCCTGGTAAGGAAAGTTGTGTGAATGCTCTACAAGCCTGAGGAGTTTTTAGTGGGGGTTGGAGTACATCTGTAGGGAATGGAACCATGTATACGCTGCTGGGTGTGCTCCTCAGATCTAAGGGAGAGCTTGCCCTGCTTTCACTGGGTAACAGGGTGTTCCTGTTGGAAGGTGCTTGTGCCAGTGGGGTGTGGAGCTTCCCAAGCCCTTCTGAGTTTGCATTCAAGTCATGAGGTCTGACGTGGTCATTACCTTGTTTACAGGGTTACAGACATGCACAGCATCTGCATCAAACTATTTATTTATGACATAAGTAACAATAAGTTACAGAGCTGCCTTGTTTTCTGTATTTCTGGATGTTTTTAACATTTTTAGGTCTGTCTGGATAACACTATCACCACAGAAAAGGAACCAGACACAGTGGAAGTGCTGAAAGCCATTCAGAAAGCCAAGGAGGTGAAACACAAACTGAGCAGCTCTGATAAAAAGGTGAGTTGGGTGCTGTGAGAGCAGAACGTGCTGGGTACAAAAGAAGCCTGTGAGTCCTCTCCAGATTGGCTTTGAGCAGAATTCCTTAAACTCACTTCTCATGGAAGTGTGTGCAGTGTTTGTGCTTTACTGCAGTGTGAGGTTTGAACATCACCTCTTTCTCCTATTTAGATTTCAATGCAGTTTCAGGATGTTCCTTTTTCTGCTGGCTTGGGCTAGAGGAAGTGGGAGGAAAAGAGAAAATGGCCTAATGGTACTCCTGCTAAAGGAGCTGCTTGCAGTGCACGGTGGGGCAGGCAGGAGGCACTTGAGGCTCTAACATCGCTCGGAGGGTGCTGGAACTGGTGGGAAGCAGAAAGTGGGGAGCGCCGAGTGTCAGAGCCTGTGGCTTGCGGTTTGCATGTGGGTGCCAGGCTGTGCGGAGAGCCGGGCCGGGGGTCAGGAGACGCCGGCAAGGCAGTGAGCTGGTTGAACTGGGCTCTGAGCTGTCACCAAGCGGCATCTCCCCCACGCCCGTGCCGCCCGTTTCCCCGGTCCCGGGGCAGGAGTGAGCGGGTAGTAACTCCCCGGCGAGGTGCGGCGCTTGGTCAGCTCTGCCCGGGGCTGGCCGGGCCCGCAGGCCGGGCTGGCCGGGCGCTGCCGCAGGGGCCTCGCTCGCGTCCCGCCGTTGCCACGGGAACGTGTGTGTCCGGTGCTTCATTGCCAACGGCAGCAGCCCGGCTGGCAGCCACGCTCCGGCGTGTGAGTATCCCCACGCCCCCCGGGAGCGGGAGGGGGGAGATTCCGGTGCCAAGGCCGTGTTTTTGGGGCGGTGGCCGCGTTCCGGAGGTGCGGCCTCGGGAGGGGCGGGGGCGGGCGGAGCGCCGGGGCTGGGGGCGCTGACGTCGGGAGCTGTGGCTGTAAATTCACAGCACTGTGAAGCTCTGGCAGGCCCTTGGAAGGGAGCCTGGTCCTCCTTGCCCACCTCGCCGTCAGCTGAGAGCTTGAGTTTATGAAAAGCAGGAAGGGGAAGGTGTAACACGAGGCTCCTGTTAATTATCTCTGCCGTGGTGGAGCTTTTACAATAAATTGTGGGATGGCAGTACCGAAGCGATAAAAAGACAAGAGGGGCTGGAGTATAAAGGTGCCAGGTGAGGCTTCCTGGGGAGCAAGGCTTGATTTAGAAAGCTCTCAGCCACTTAGTGGTGGGCTGCAGGGGCAAGAGATTAGTCCTGGAAATTCTGCTTCTCCTTTCCTGGCTCCCGTGAGATGCTGTTTATATGGTAATTACAGCTAAGCAGGTGATTTCTAAGCAAGAAACGTGGTCCTGCTACTTAAGCCTGAACAGGGCAAGATGATTTAGGTGAAGAAAAGTGTTCAGGAGCATCCTGATTCTCCCTTTTAGCAGATCTCCTCTCTGGCTCTCCCAGCAAAGTGTAATAGAAAGGCAAATGAACCGGTTACTCTGGAGAGAGGTGCCTTATTGCTGCTGAAGGGGGAGCATTTAGTGTGTTCAGTGAAGCACGATTCAGCCACCCGTCTGCGCTCCTGCAAGAGGAGCTGCTTGCAGTGTAGGGTGGGGCAGGCAGGAGGCACTTGAGGCTCTGACATCGCTTGGAGGGTGCTGGAGCTGCTGGGAAGCAGAACGTGGGGACTGCTGAGTGTCAGAGCCTGTGGCTTGCGGTTTGCATGTGGGTGCCAGGCTGTGCGGAGAGCCGGGCTGGGGGTCAGGAGATGCCGGCCAGGCAGCGAGCTGGTTGAACTGGGCTCTGAGCTGTCACCAAGCGGCATCTCCCCCGCGCCCGTGCCGCCGGTTTCCCCGGTCCCGGGGCAGGAGCGAGCGGGTAGTAACTCCCCGGCGAGGTGCGGCGCTTGGTCAGCTCTGCCCGGGGCTGGCCGGGCGCTGCCGCACGGGCCTCGCTCGCGTCCCGCCGTTGCCACGGGAACGTGTGTGTCCGGTGCTTCATTGCCAGCGGCAGCAGCCCGGCTGGTGGCCGCGCTCCGGCGTGTGAGTGTCCCCGCGCCCCCCGGGAGCGGGAGGGGGGGATAGCGGTGCCCAAGGCCGTGTTTTTGGGGCGGTGGCCGCGTTCCGGAGGTGCGGGCTCGGGAGGGGCGGGGGCGGGCGGAGCGCCGGGGCTGGGGGCTGGAGCGGTTCGGGTGCCTGGCACAGCGTGCCCGGTGGGGGTGTGGGGTGTGAGCTGGGTCCCGCCCGAACTGTGTCAGGCCGTGGTGCTCACCCTGCTGCCGGGTAGGCTTCCCTGCAAGGAGAGGCTCTGTTTGGGAGGGAGGGAGGGCGGGATTTCAGGGGGGAGGCTGCCTAAGGAGCCAAGGGGGGGCTCTGGTGCCGGGCTAGAGGAGGCGGCAGCGTTTTGTGTCGGGGCCTGTCCCCTCCTGCTGCACCCCCCCTCCAGCTGCCCCGCTGTGCTCCCCATCAGAGCAGACTTCCCAGGCCAAGGTCTGCCCCCCCATGGGATGCAGCTGTGGCCGCATCCAGGCCCTGGGGCAGGAGTGGAGGGGATGGAGGCTGCTGGTGCTGCCCTCCTCTTCTTGTTCACGGGCTTTTGGGTGTTTGGACCTTAAACCTCAGTGTTGCAACGTGTAAATGAGGGTGTCAGTGCCTGAAGGGTGGGAAGGAACTGGGTGGAGTGTCTGTGACACCTCAGGGTTACTGCAGTCCTGGAGGAGGACAGCAGTAAGCCAGGAAATAGGGCCCGTTGTCTGTTCTGGCAGCCAGGAATGTGTGTGTGTGCTGGGTAAGTGGGTATGAGGCTGGAGCCTGCCGAGGTGAGGCTGGGGGTGATGCTCCTGCCGCTGCTTTTGGCTGTTTGCCTGTCTCCAGTTTGGCATCTTTTAAATTCAACTGCTGTTGGTTTTGCCAGAGATTCAAACCCCCTTGTGAGAACTGGGCAGGGATGCGCAGAACTCTTGTTGAGAAGGTGTTTGCAGGTTGAGATTAAAAGATTTTGACTTGGATTGGGGTTTGTGGGAGCATTTTGGGTGAGCTGGGTGATAGCAGAGCTCTGTGGGTGACAGCAGTGGTCAGGATGTGGACACAGCACAGCTGTGCACCGTGAATTGATGCCACAGAAGCTGGGATGTGGTTCAGAAAGGGAGAGAGGATGGCTTTCAGGGATGCTGGCAGTGCCCCATGTTCCAGCTTGGGTGTGTGGTTCAAGGGTAGATGACCAAATCCTTGTGTGGCAGCAGAGCCGTGGCTGCTGTGCACATGCCTGAAGCCCCTGGGCAGCGCGGACTTGTTCGCCTCGTGCTTTTAGCTGCAGGCTGCTGTGGGTCCAAGCGTTTGCTTTGGGTAGGGTAAGATACTGCCCGTGGAAACAGCCTGATAGCCTGTGTCTGCCTATGAGTTCCATGAGCTTTGGCTCAGATCTTGACAGGAGCCACTACAGAATGGCAGCGCTTCGCTGTGTGTGATGGAGATGGAGAGGTGGTTGTCAGGCTGGTGACTGGGCCATGGACCTAAAAGCCGGCCATGGACTGGTCAACCCGCATTCCTTGTGGGGTGGGGGTGCTGGAGAAGAACTGCCGTTAGGATCAAGTCTTTAGCAGCCCTGCCTGCATAGACGTGGTGTTCATGTTTGAGCTCATTGCTGTTGTTCCTTTAATGGCTTCGTGGTTTTCTTTCTGCTGTTACAGCCTCGAATGCCTGTAGAGAGCCTCGAGTGTGAGTGTTAATAAGTGAAAATTAGGGCCCTTGTTCTCCCGGGAGAAATGCTCTTGGGGGCTGTGGGAATTTCATGCCTGGAAGGAGTCATATTTGCTGGATAATTTCTGTAGCTCAAACCAACCGACTGAGCCTGGAGACTCTAGTTCTTCATCAGAGCATTGAACTCCGTGCTGCGTTAGTTAGAAACAGGACAAAGCTCCTGGCACGGGGGGTGGGCGTTGGGCTGGCGAAGTGGGAAGGGGTCTGGTCTGATCTTGTTCACGCTCGGGGCAGCCGCGGTCCCTGGGCTGGAGGTTGGTGTAATAACCCTGAGCAGGTGATAAGGTCGGGCACAAAGTCGCCTGGGGTCAGCTCCTCTTCCTGGATTTTCAAAGTGCCATTGTTGCTCCTTCCAGATTAGCTGAGACATGGCTACCAAAAACGTTCATCGATCTAGTGAGCTTTCTACAATATTACAACGGAGAGTAGTAACAGCTCCAAAGAAGAAGTATGTAAATGTAAGTACCTGCTGTGGCCAGATAGGAGCTGTGGTGAGGCTGGAAACCTGCCCTGCATCCCTCCTCTGCCTGCCCCTCCTGTTTAGCCACACTGTGAAGGTACACACCACCACCCCATCTCTTTGCTGCCATACTTGTGTTGGAGGTGGCCATCAAGGTGCGGTGGGAGATGGAGTGTGGGCTGAAAGTCCCGAGTCTTGTCTGAATGTGCTGCTGGAACCCAGTTAACGGGATGTCCTGGGCAGTGCACTGGAGTAGCTGAAGCATTGGGGTGCTTCTACCCATCCTCTTGGTGAGGGCAGCAGTATCTTCTGTCATGGAAGCATCCTTGCAGGCGCTGCTCTGACCATCCCTGTCCTCCCAGCAGCTGGGGATGTGGTGGGGCTGCTCAGACTCTGCCTGAAGACTTGAGAGATGTGTCCAGTCCCAGCTAGAATGGGGTCCAAACCAGTTTTGTCATGTGTGTCATCCTGGGTTGAGTGCAGATCCAGCCCTTGAAACAGCTGTGGAGTTGGGGCAGTTCCTCCTCCCCATCCATGAACGTGGGGCAGTTCCTCCTCCCCATCCATGAATGTGCCTTTTGCTGGCCAAGGTTCCCTTTCCTGGAGGTAACCTCATGGAGGTGGTATCTCTGTATGCTTCTGTGGAGGGGGCTGTGAGGCCAGAACAGAGAGAAAACAAGGGCTAATTAAAAAGATAACTAAAACTTGGACCCAGCCAGCTCCACCTCGGTCTTGGCACAGCGCTGCTTTTCTGCTCTCCTGTGATTCAGCCGGCAGTGACATCTCCACACGCCGGCTGGTTGTGAGCATTGTGCGAGGATGGAGTTAGGGGGTTTCTGATGACTCCTCCCCACTCCTTTCAAAGGTCACTGCCTGAATCCTGCAAAGCTAAAGGGGAAACAAATGCCCAAAGAGCAGAAATCCTCAAACGTGTCACATCAGAGGACGAAGGAGAAGCGCAGGGGACAGAGCCGCTTGGTTAGAGCGCGTGTTCCGCTCTCCATCATTCATTGACTGATGTTAAATATTTCAGCGGGGAACTTTGGGGACTTCCAGGACTATCCTAGTGGCTGTGGTGACAAATGGTTTATCAGTGGCGCTTGAACAAGAAAAGCCTTTCTGAAGAGAGGTGTTTCTGCAGCTCTTGTTGGTGTTTTGTGTTTCAGTGGACACCCTCTGCCTTCCTGGAGAAGTCTGTCACCAAGGCGCAGAGGCTGGCCAGCACCCAGGAGCTGAGGCGGTCCCGGATTCTCCCGCCTCTAGATACGAGTGAAAGCTCCTGTGATGAGGTAGACCTTTTCCTGCCCTTTTCCTTGCCCTTTGATGTGATGTTTGAAGGAGGTGTGTGCTGGTGGCAGGCTTTCCCCCAGCTTCTCTAAATACCTCGGTGACAAGGTCCTGCTGTCCTTTGAAACCGCTGCTGCTGGACGAGTTCCTTCTGTTGGGGAAAAGGGAAAACATATTTCCCCCCGGGATGATGTTGAAGCAACATCTGGTGCTAAGCCAGGATCAATAACCCCCGACCGAGTTCTGCTGGAGTTGAGTTGCTGTCACCAAAGGGATGGTACTGGGGGAAGGCTGGGGTGGGACACAAGGGCAGGAGCTTGCCATTTTCCATCCTCCCTCTGAACTAACCTCCTCCTTCCTTGCTTTGGTGTAGTCACAGCAAACCCTCAGGGCCGTGACACCCTCAGCAGTGGCAGAGTGGACCTTGGAAGGCCGTAGACCCTGCGGTACCTGCTCAGGGCTTAATGAAGCCGATTTGTTAATGCTTTGGCTTGGAAGGAGGAGCGTGAGCCTTCAGAAGGGTGTGAGGGTTGCAGGCTTCAGGGTCTTGCCAGGGAAGTCCCCATGGGCAGAGTGGGGGGGATGTGTTTTATCTGGAGTAACACTTGCTTGGATGGGTGCTTAAAGCTGCTGCTTCCACAGGACCAGTGGGTATGACACCACCCAGACAGGGGGTTACTGGGGGGGACAGTGAGAGACCCGTAAGGAACGGGTGAGGGATGGCCTGGGACAGCACGGGAGGTTGGGAACGTGTCAGATGAGTGCAGGCAGAACTGGCAGCGAGCTGCAGCTACTGGCTGCAGTGTCACCATGGTGTCTGGGGACAAGTGGGAGACCTGCCTCTGTCTTTCGGGTGGGCACAGTGCAGCTGGAAGAGGGGAGACGAGGCTGGGAGGACTTATCTCTGAGGAATGCCTCTGCCTGGGGGACAGGGCAATGGCTGTCTGGCTCCTTGCTGAACCAGCCCAGGGCTGAGAATAGCATGCTTGGCTCTGGTAGGGCTGTCCCCGTGCCTCCCGCCTGTGGGCCTGAGAGCACCAGCTTCAGGAAGGCACCCAGTCCCTTCTGGAAACTTCAGAGGCGTTAGCAAGGCATCGGCTGTGCCACAGTGTGCAGCAGAGAGAGCAGAGCTGTCCCCTGCCTCCCCCAGGGCTGGGCTGAGGTGAAAGGGAAGTCAGAGGTTAGATGTGCAGCGAGAGCTCTCAGGGCCTGGGAGGAGCTGGAAGAGGCTGCGCCGAGGGCAGGGCTGGAATTGTTGGTGCCCTTCAGTACCTGTCAGGAATCTCTCAGGAATAGCTTGGGTATGGAGCAGAGCCGGCTCGGGGCTGGGGAGGTGGATCAGCTTTGGGAGGATGGGTGTCCCCAGCCTTGTCCTTGCGATGCTGTGGAAAGGGGTGGGAAATCTCTGCCTCCCTTGATGTTAAAACAGTCATCTCGGTAAGGAGTTGTGAGGGCCTGGGACAGGCTGCCAGGGAGGGGGTTGAGTCACCGTCCCTGGGTGTGTTTGAAAAAAGGGCAGATCAGGTACTATGGGATATGGTTTAGCACAGGACAGGATCAGTTGGACTCGATGATCTTAAAGGTCTTCTCCAACCTTGTGATTCTGTGATTTCACCAATGGCTGGTGGCAAAGTCCATCCAACAGTGTACCTGAGCATCCCCCAGCAAGCTTCAAGTGGGGTCACTGGGATGGAGTTGGTGCCGCGGCATAACCGGGTGCGGAGCGGTGCTGGAAGCAGGTCCTTGATCTGCTGCAATCCCTTCCGTGGGATTACTCTGTTGTGGTGCTTCGGCATCAAGCTATCAGGTGACTTGGTCTGGTTCTGCCAGCTCACTGAGGAGGCAGCTGGATCAGCAGGGCGGTTTCCTCTCTGCAGGGTACCAGCCCTGTCCCAGTGGTGCTGCTGGAGGGAAAGGTCATTACAGAAAGAAGTGCTGTTCCATTCCCAAAGGCTCCTGTTAGTGGTGGGAAGCAGCGGTTTTCCTTCCGCCGGGGACTGAACGTACCGTGATTTGTTCCTTCCCCTCAGGATTACTCCCAGCCGATCACCTGTGTCACAGACAGGGGACACTTCATTGTGCGGATCCGAGGTATTGGTGCCCGGGCGGTCCTGGGCTTCCCCCTCCACCTGGACTTCTCCACCTGTCCAGTCAAGTACAGCAGCCAGAAGACTCTGCTGGTTCGCAACATTGGTAACCGGGAGGCCCGCTACTCCATCAGCACTCAGAGGTAAGGGACCTCACTTCATTTGCCCAACAAAAGGTGTGTGGGGGTGTTTTTCTTCTAGAGCTCTAGAGCAGCAAGTTTTACTGCCAGGAGCTTGCTCCGACACGGGCTTCCCCCAGAGTCACAGTGTCCTTCAGGTGTCCCCAGGCACTCCAGCGTGGGATCCTCCACAGCTATAGATGGGATCTCTGCTCCCTGCCATCCATGAGCTGCAGGGGGACAGCCTGCTTCACCATGGTCTTCCCCACAGACTGCAGGGGAATCTTTCTCTGTGGTGCCTGAAACACCTCCTCATCCCTCCCTGCTCCTTCTTCCCTGGCCTTGGTGTCTGCACAGTTCCTCACATCATCTCACTCCTGTCTCTGGGGGCAAAAAGCAGCTTCTTGGTGGTTTTTTTCCCTCTAACTGTGATTCTGAGGCACTGTGACCATCCCTGATGGGCTCGGCCTTGGTCAGCAGCAACTCCAGCCTTGAGTTGGCTGGGGTTTGCTCCGTGGGGCTTCAGAGAGCTTCTGGTTGCTTCTTGCAGAAGCCACCCCTGCAGATCTCCCCCTTCTCCACCAGAACCCAGCCATGCAAAGCCACAACACAGGTACAGGCACATGTGAGAGAGGAGGAGGACAGCAGTGGGGTAGAAGGGAATGAGAGATTCATCTGAGCATGTAGAGGCCAGCTGATGGGCCTGTATCCTCTATGTTTTATCTGTGCAGGTTGAACTTCTGGTTTAGTTGATGCAACTTCTCTTTTCTGGCCTGAGCAAACTCAGGCTCTTGCCCATTCACAAACCAGCTCAGGTGCCACCGTTCCCCAATCTGCTGTCCTGCTTGTGCCACTTGTCTTTGCCTCCCCTCTGTGGGTTCCCTTCCCTGGCACCAAGCGTAGAACTTTCTGCTCTCCCCATTAGGGTGCTTTTGCAGCCCGTCTCCCATCCTTAACTGTTCCTCACAGTACTGAGAGCTCAGCTCGTGCATCTGGTCACATCCTGGTGATGTTCCCTGCCCGGTCATCGTTTGTCCGAGGACTTGGCTGTTTTCTGTTCTGCTTTTTGCTCCAGAGAGGAGCTTGTCAGTGAATCTGTGGGGCCAATTCAGCATCTTCGATAGCTTCCAGAAAACGTGGTCGCATTTTGGCCATGATTTGACTGCTTTTTCATGAAAAAACCCCAGCCAGCCACCCCAGCACTGCCCATGCTTCAGTGTGCTCTGTGCCTGCCCTCCCTGCGCAGCAGGGCCGTGCCCAGCCCCTAACCGCAGCGCTTGGGAATAAAAATCCCTGGAGGCTAAATCCAGTAAGTCTCTTCCCATTGCTCTTGTGGTTCAGGCAGGAGAATGAGTTTCTTCTCCGTGACATTGGCAGAGAGAAATGTCATTCCAATAGGTTTAAGATGAAAATGGTGTCTGGGAGCAGACAAGGCGCAGCGCTGCCTTTTCCTGCGGCGATGGACGTTGTGCTCTGCCGTGCTCCAGGGACAGAGAGGGTCGGTCTGGGATTAGATCCCTCTAGGAGTGTCCCCACCCAGCTCGGAAAGCTCGGGAGATGATCCTCCAAGGCAGAGCGCTCAGGGATCCCCTGTGGTACCCATACACTACAGGGAGGTGTGGGGATGCACAAAGACCACCCGAGGTTATGAAATTAGGGCTGAGGTGCAGGAAAAGGGGGGAAGGGAAGGTTGGGCTTGGGAGGTGCTGAGTGTACCTGGGATTTTTCAGTGCAGTCTCGGATGCTTTGTCCTGAGGGACTGGGTTTGCTGGGATGGTTATGCTGCTTGACTTTGGCTGTTACACTGCTGCCAAAAAGTAGCATGTGCAAACATTAAGCCTTTGGGGCTGGAGGTAGCTTTTAATGAACTAGGTTCTCCCAAACTCAACTGGTTTTATGATGCCAATTAAGGCAGCAGTAGACCAAAGAAAGCTTGGCTGTTAGAAGATGAAGGTAGCCCGGGACTTGCAGTATAGTGCAGCCTCCTTGCACGCTGCGTTTACTGAGCATGTGGGTGCAGGAGAGAAGCCAACGTGGTGCTTTGAGGGCCTGTGTCACAGACTTGCCAGCTTCTTTCACTTGTCAGCTGCCTTTCTGCATTATGTCAGGAGTATGCTGGTCCTTGGTATCCTCGTGGGACATAACTTGAGCCCAACTCTGTCAAGATGGGGAAGCTTGACCCCTGGTGAGAGTAAGCAAGCCCTAAATAGCAAGGTAGATAATTATCAGAGTGCTTACAGGTCTAGTGTTGCTCTCTTGCTGAAGGGCCGTAATGGGCAAGATCTCAGCAGGTCCTGGTGTGAAGGGGACTCCTGGGTTGGTGTGCCTAGATGAGGGTATAGGAGCTGGGGACTGCAAGGTGCCGCTGGGAGATCAGGACCTGCGAAACTTCAGACATTGTGCAACAAAGCAAGCGTACAGCTGGATGTAGTAAAAGCATGCCAGAAGAAAAGGAGCTATTAACCCCCCCTCCAAACCTTCTCTCCTGTCTTTCAGGAGTAGCAGGTTTCTAGGTGGCAGAAAAAACCCTGATTCCCAGGGACATCAGGGTCAAGCTGTGCATGCAAACACCTCTTACCTGCTCTGGGCTCTTCAAAACCCATTCTCTGATGGTATGGTCCGGACTGGAGCCTGGATGCAGAATCTGGGGAGGATGAAGTCATTTCATACCCTCGGGACTTTGGAGAGCGAGGGTCGCCAGCCGTGTTTCTGACCCGCTGTGTTCTGGGTTGCTGCTGCCAGCTGCTTGTTTGCTCCTCACACAAGCGAGCTGCCGGGAACTAGAGTGCAAAAGAGCCCCCAGAGCTCCCACCACAGTCCTGATGAGTGTGTGTGTCTCTGTTGCAGCCCTTTCTCTGTCGATCGCTCCATCGGTACGCTCGGCATCGGTGAGGCCATGCAAGTAAGAGTGGACTTCCACCCGCTGAAGTCTGGGGATTATTGCGGTTCCCTGATAGTTCGCTACGACACAGGTGAGTGTCCTATCTGCAGGTCTGCGTCCTTCAAAGCAGAACAAGGCTGAACTTCCTTTGCAATCTACTTGTAAACCCTTTTGTTTCAAAACCTCTGTGTATTTTGGTGCTTAGAAGGGCAAAGGCTGAGTCTGTCCTTATTCTGTCTGTCTGGTGTCCTGGCCCATCCCTGGGCGTTCCCTGCTGTCAGCACGGTGGCCACCACCCCACACCCCTGTGACAGTCATCTGCCATCATTGCCTATTGTCCCAAGCACCCAAATTCCCTTGCTGGGTGCTATCCCCCAGCTTTACCTCCAAGAAAAGTGAAAAACAGCTGGTGTTTTGGGGCTGTTAGAGTGCATCCCCCTCAACAGGAAGGATAATGCTTTGGGAATCTGTTTTCCTGGGAGCTGCTGGGTGGAGGAAGTATGAACCTCGAATCTGGGTGACCGCGTGCGTACGCGCGTGTGATGTTCCATTCTGAACCAGTGCTGGATTTGGTCCTGTAAGTGTAACGTGTCTGTGGGGGGTGTGTCTCTATGGGATGCTGTCACATGCCCACTGTCCCTTACACACCTCTGTCCCATATGCCGCTTCCCCGTGGTCTTGCTCCAGCCCCTTTTTCTACGCCACCCTCTAAATCCCACTCTTGACAACATCAGGACTAAAGCAGCCAGGACGTGGGGTTCCTGGGATTTGTCAGGAAGAGACAGGTAGGAAATCTTTACGAGGGTCCGAGGTGCCACCGAAGTGCCATCAGCTTCATAAGTGGCTTTAAGAACAAGTTGAGGGGGGGAAAACTCAAGGAGAAGGTGAGATGTTAAACAGCTTCTGTCAGGATCTTCATGGCTTGCTTGGAAAACCTGAGTCTTGTTCTCACTGAAGCAGCTGGTTCCTCCACAGCTTACATGGGGTTGGGTTTCTGCAGTGATGCTTAATGTTTGCTGCAACTGGGACAAGCCTGTCCCTGTC
Source organism: Gallinula chloropus (assembly GCF_964237585.1). Classification (NCBI taxonomy): domain Eukaryota; kingdom Metazoa; phylum Chordata; class Aves; order Gruiformes; family Rallidae; genus Gallinula; species Gallinula chloropus. Next base: position 456,544 of record NC_140095.1, on the reverse strand, counting down.
CCTGCTTGAGCAAATGTAGAGGAAGTCACAGTTCTCCCTCTGCCCGATACTGGGTGGATTGAAGTGGCAGCTCTTCAGACTGTCGTGATCCAGGAGTACGGGCACTGCTTCTACAACACAGGGAAGCTCTTGTCTGCATCCCATCCTGCCATGGGCTGTCGCTTTGCTCCTTCCTCTGCCACCTTCTTTTCTGGCCCACACCCTGCAGGCATCTTTGGGGGGGGATCAGTGAGAGACTGGGAGAGACTTGACACTTGTGGTGGGCCTGGAGGAGATGCCGTGTGAGCTGTGGCTGAGGTGGGACTCCCCTGGGAATGAGGGGTAATAAAAGCTGTAGCCCTTTCTTCTGTGACCTGAGGCTCGCTGCGTTCCTCGTACTTCCATCGGCAAGTGAGAGGAGTAAAGAGTCCCCTTTGCTTTCTTCCAGGTGAAGACATGAACACACACCTTCATGGAGTGGCTGTAGACGTCAACATCTGTCTGGATGAGGAGCCTGTGACCATTGAGAAGACCTACCTCACGCTGTCGAAGCGCAGATGCGTGGCCATCCACAACCGCAGTGACATCATCGCCCGCTTCCAGTGGAAGGCTTGTGGCACGCAGGAGGAGGAGGATCAGCGGGAGAGAAGGTCCGTTTCAAAGATGCCTTTGGTTAGGTACCCTGCCCAAGGGGAACGCTACCGTATGGCCTCAAGGGGGGTTGGTGCTTTTAGGACAAGTCAGCCATCCACAGCATCAGGGTGGGTGTCCCTGGGCTTTAGGGTAATGGAGCTGGGTGCTTCCCATCCCAGTTCCATCCACCCTCTGGCTGAGGGTGATGTTTTGGGGAGGAAAGCTTGATTGCAGTGAGTGGATTTCCTCTGAGAGCAAGCTCTGGTGTTTGTGGGAGCTGCAGACTGCTGAGAGCCAGTGGCTCCCGGGCTGCAGAGAGTCTGTGAAGCTTCATTGGCCCAGGAGGATGAGGCCATCTCCTGAATAGGTTTGGGCTGTCCAGGTTTCCAGCATGGGGTGTTTCTGCCTTTCCTTCAAGCCTGGGGAGAGTTTGTAGGTGGAAGGGTCTGCAGGGAAGGAAGGTAGGGCAGCATGGGCCTTGGAAGTGCATTTGGGCTTCAGAACCCCCTGTCTTCATGGTGGTGAGAGATGGGGCTGGATCTTCAAAGGACGTCTTTGGGGAAGCTTTGAAAGGCCTCTCTCAGGTGGCAGAGACACACTCTGGTGGAGGCGGGGTGGGGAGCAGAGGGGATGTGGTTGTTCCTTACACCTGCGGGTCTGAAAGGGAAGAGAAGACAGTGATGCTGGGAACCTGCAGCCCAGAGCAGGGGTCTGATGCCCTGCCTGGTGATACGCTGCCCTGGTGCTCCTCATCCTCCTCTGCCTCCCCTGAGCATCCTGGGGGTAGGAGAAGCCAGTTTGAGGATGGAGGTGGATTCCCCATTGGTTGTGGCAGCAGCTTTGAGCTAGGTCGCTCTCCTGAGGGCTGCTCACTTGTGTAAGACCCCAGGACGCAAGATCACCTTTCCCGCCTCCTCTTCTGCAGCATCCCCGACCAGAGTGCCAAGGTGCAAGGAGAATCCCTGCTTTCCTCCAACGGGATCTTCAGCATTGAGCCAGCGGTAAGTGAGAGCTTTGAAAGCTCCCTTTCTCTTCTTCCTCCTCCTCTTCCTCCCTGAATGAGGTCACTCAGCAGATCCCTGCTTGATGTGCTGGGAGGAAACATTGGGTTTCTGGTGGGGCCAGGAGAGCTGGTGGCAAAAAGCGTTTCCCAACTCGTGATGGGCACCGGGAGCCTAAAGCTGGGCTTTGCTCCCAGGGCTATAAATGAAGAGCTGCCCAAGTGTCCTGACCACGTTCAGAGGGATGGAGCCTTACATGTAAAGGCACACCTTCCACAGGGCTAACGCAGGGTGTGGGACCATGTCAGTTGAGATGCTGACCCAAAGAGCGAAGCGCTCCTCTGTGGGAAGGAGGGCAAATTCAGCCCCCGGAACTTTGTCACTGTGAGGGTGATGGAGCCCTGGAACAGGCTGCCCAGAGAGGCTGGGGAGTCTCCTTCTCTGGAGACATTGAAGCCCCCCTGGATGCGTTCCTGTGGGATTTAGTCTGAGTGACCCTGCTCTGGCAGGGGGTGGGACTGGATGAGCTTTGGAGGTCCCTTTCAGCTCCTAACGGTCTGTGAGTCCGTGACTGGCCGGCACCTCTGAAGCGATCCTGCTGGACTCGCTGGAGTGTGATCTGGGCTGGTTGCTCCGCTATAGCCCTAATTTAAGAAAATGCCTCTCCCAGGTGCCAGTAAAGGTCAGGGACTTGGAAAGTTTTTCGCAGCTGCTTCCAAACTCCCTTATAAATATTGTTGATCAGTGTCACTGGCTCTTTGCTCTGCCCTGGTGCTCTAAATATCGGCTCATGGGGCCACAGTTGGAACGAAGGGATGTGACGTTTGAAGATAAATGGTTTGCTGTCTGCTTCTGTTTTAGGAGGGAGAGATTTTGCCAAATTGTTCAGCTGAAATTAGTGTGACCTTTAAGCCTGAAGAAGCCAGAGTGTATCAACAAAAGTTCTACTGCGACATCTCAGGTACGGCTCCTGTCCCCTCCTGCTCTTGCCCGTGGTGGGGAGGAGCCTGGCTGAGGTATTATGGTGGGAATTTGGGGAGTTGCTTCTCCCTAGACATCCTAAAGCCCTGAGGTGGTTAGATGCTGCTGCAGGTGGCGAGCCCTGGAGCACCCAGGTGTGGAGCTGAGCTGTATGTTGGGTGCAGGTGGTGCTGAGCTGCATCAGTATAAACAGCAGATTTTTGTCTTGGGTTGTGTTTTCCTGAGCTTTACACCTTCCTTGAGTGGATTTCAAAGCTCATCTTAGCACATGGGAAGAGATTCAGAGGTGGCATTGGAAACTCAGCATCACCCCAAATCCTGTGTTCAGTTTGGGCACCTGACTCCAAGAAGGACATGGAGGTCCTGGAGCGTGTCTAGAGAAGGGCAGTGGGGCTGGGGAAGGGGCTGGAGGGCAAATCCTCTGAGGAGCGGCTGAGGGAGCTGGGGGTGTTCAGCCTGGAGAAGAGGAGGCGGAGGGGAGACGTTATTGCTCTCTCTAGCTCCCTGAAAGGAGGCTGTGGGGAGCTGGGGCTCAGCCTCTTCTCACAGCTAAGTAGCGAGAGGACGAGAGGGAATGGCTGCAAGTTGTGCCAGGGGAGGTTCGGGTTAGAAAGGAGGAGAAATTTCTTCTCCGAAAGAGCCATTGGGCATTGGAAGGGGCTGCCCAGGGAGGTGGTGGAGTCACCGTCCCTCAGGAAAGGTTGGATGAGGTACTTAGGGACATGGTTTAGTGAGTAATAGAGGTGGTGGGGGGATGGTTGGGCTGGATGATCTTGGAGGTCTTTTCCAGCCTTAATGATTGTGTGATTGTTTCAGGGTGCAAAGTGATGGCTCAATTAGAAAGCAGCCCAAGGGTTTGGTCAGAAAGGAGAAAGCAGCCCAAAGGCATATCTGCCAAGGGAAGGGTCCTGTACCTTTCCCTGGATCTTCCTGGGCTGATCTCTGCCAGCCCCAAGTCGGAGGCTAGAGCCTGGAAAATGCGGGATCAGAGGGAATTGCTGTTCTGACATTGAATTCTCTCCCCAGGCCGTGAGACCAGGCTGCCCCTGTGCATCCAAGGGGAAGGCATAGGGCCTCAGCTGCGCTCCAGCTTTGAGCGTCTGGACATCGGGGATGTCTTCATGGGAGCAGCACACAAGTACGAGGTGAGCTGTGAGAGCTAGCAGGGCTTGGGCTGGAGCCTGGTGGCTCCTTGTGGGATTTCTGGCAGCTCAGGAGTTGTGAGCAGGGCAGTTCTGTGCCAGCTGGACAAAGGCAGAGGTTCTATGGAGTTATCACTGCTGGAAAAAACCCAAAGGCAGAACTTGTCCCGTTGTATTTCCTTTGCCTTCTGCCTTGCAGGTGTTCATTGTTGAATTAGAAAGCAAATGGGTCTTCTCTAAAGGAAATGTCCTTCTGTGTTTCCATTTTGCCTTCCTGCTGCAGGTGGTGCTGTTTAACAAAGGACTCATCCAAGCTGCCTTCAGCTTGGTTCCTCCAGCTACAGCTCTGGGCTCCTGCTTCACCTTTCTCCCCAGCGAGGGGGAGATTTTGCCAGACGATCTCCAGGTCATCCAGATCTCCTTCAGTTCCACCATCCTGGGGAAGTTGACAGAAGAATTCAAGTTCAATGTGAATGGATCCCCTGAGCCCGTGACCTTGACTATCAGGTGAGTGGGGAGGTTACAGGAGCTTGGTGGGCACCTCTGGAGTTATCTCTGGGTAGTGATCTCCCACCTGCCTCATTTTCTGGTGAAGCAGAGAGAAAAAGGTGTTGTGGGAGGTCTTGGCATGGGGATGCTAGGTTAAGAGCTGAGACCCTTTAACCTTGGCTCCAGTTTGAACCTTGCAACCCAGGGGTGATGACCTTCCTTCCTTCCTACGCCCTCAATATACCCTGTTTAACTCTGAAAGACTTGGGTGCCTGTGGGAAGCACCTTGGCCTTCTTGGTGGAGCTTTCCAGGACACTCTTGGCACGGAGTTTGGCAGCGACAGGTTCCTATCGTGACCCTTTGACACCCCAGTGTGATGATCCTGGGTCTGGAAGTGACTACCCATGCTGGGAAAAGTTTAACTGGAAAGGTGTGGAGATGCCTGCTGCCCAGGGTGGGTACCAGGAGCTGGTAGCTCCTTCCCTCTTTGGGTTGCGGCAGGCGTGTGATGGGCTGTAGATGGGTCTGGGATGGGTCTGTGATGTCCCACGTAAAGGCACAGCGAGGCTAAAAGCACTTTGGAGACCCTTGAGCAACAGGCCAGCCTGGGTGATTTTGTGTTTTATAATCCTCTGTTAAGAATCCACCCAACCTGGGTAGCAGCAGGCTCAGTGTCATCCCTCGCACTCCTGTGTTGGGACAAGGTGTCCTCCCAGCTCCTGTGCAGCGAGTGCTGCGCTGCCTCCTTCCTGCAGCTGGAAAAGCGCCGATGCAGGAGCCTGGGAGCTCTCTGCAGCAAGAACTCGGGCATCATCCTGTGGGCCGGTGCTGGTGCAGAAGATAATGTGCACCAAGCCGAGGAGGGGAAAGAGAAAAGGCTGCTAAGAGAGTCAAAGCTCCTTTCTCAGGCTCTCAGCAGCGGATAAACTTGTCCCAGTGGGTCATAACCATGGGCTGTTGGGATAGTGTGGTGTAGGCAGGCAAGATGTGGGGCTGGCTGTGCCTCCTCGGCCAGCAGCCTCCTGCTAGATCAAGGTAGCCAAGAAATGAAAGGAATCTGCAGTGGGTTTTGCTGGTGAGGCAAGAGAAACCGGTAAAAACAGAACAAGAAGTTTATTGCTTGAAGAGAGAGCGGGGAGTCGGTGTGACCAACTGGAGCTTCAAGACACCCACCCACCCGCTCGAGCTGAGCGCCCCGCTCCTCGGGAGGCTTTGAATGCTGGATTGAGTCCCATGCGGAGAACAACTCCCATTTGGATGTGAGCTGGCTGGTGGGACACTGGGCTATGAAGAAGGGAACGAGGATGAGTGTTTGAGCAGTTCTTTGTTATCCTTCCCACTCAGCAAGAACCCCCGAGTCCACTAATGCTGCCATAGATGTGATCGTTACCAAAACATCCGCGTTTCCCCCCCAGGTGGAGCTGGGCTCGGGTGGCATCAGCCATGAGGTGAATTCATGAATGGTGTGTGGCTACAAGGGCCGATTTCAGGCAGGGATGGCGAGTTTCAGAGTTTGGAGCTGATTTTAGGGACAGGAGAGGAGGTGTGGTGGGTTCAGGGCCCCGTGTTTGGTTTAAGATGTGTTGTTCTTGGCTGTGTCAGCAGTGAGAAGCTGATACATTCCTGTGTAGAATTGTTGCTGCTCTTGTTGTGGTTGGTGGGTGTCTGTGCGCTCCCTAGGATTCTGATAACTGTGTGGATCCAGATCTCCTGAGAAGACGCTCAGCCACTCAATGGAAACGCTGGCTCCAGCTGAGAAGAAGGGAACCTGAGGAGGGTTACTCCATTGAGTCCGCTTTTGTGTGGGCATCTCTACCCATGCGTTAGAGATGGGGAAACTGAGTCACGGAGCCATCGCTTGTTTGGGGCCCCTCATTGAGCCAACTTGGGGGCATAGCTTTGCCCTATCCTGCCTGACACTGTGCCCTAAGCCCCATCTGATAGCTGCTGGCCACCTCCTGTCCCCTTGAATGAGGGCAAGGGTGTGAGGGGCTGGTTTGAAACCCACCGTGGTTCTGACACCGGCTCTTACCCGCCCGAGCAGCAGGGAGAGCTGAAAGCTCTGCAGTTCTCTAACTCAGCCAGTGCCTTGTCTGTCTGTCCTCACAGTGGCTGCGTCATTGGACCAACGCTCCACTTCGATGTGCCTGCCCTCTGCTTCGGTGACGTCTCCTTCGGTGAGTGCGCCCTGGGCTTGGACCGTGGGCCGAGAGGTCCATGCGTTACCGAAACGGGGCGCTTGGAACCTCAGAGCACCCAGAATGTGTGTTCCTCTGCAGCAGCTGCCTTCAGGGTGTTAAAAGCAGGACTGATACCCTTGGCAGCAGAATGGCCGCGAGGGTATCAGTCCCTGAAATGCCCCGGGAATGGGAGATGGGGAAAAAAGGGTGATGCTGGCGGGGGAAAGAAGGGCGATGCCTGGGAGGGGGAGAAGGGCGACGCTGGGATAGGGGGAAAAGGAAGACGTTGGAGGGGGAGAAGGGTGATGGAGCTGTGAACCAGCCTGAAGCTGCTCTGGATAAATGTTGGGAGGACAGGAGCCATTCAGTCCCCTGAGCCTTAGTGTGAAATGTTAATTAGTGCTGGGAGGGCACCTTGTTATCACCTACCCCATAATATGCCCAAGCCATAGCTCTGCGCAGAGCTCCTTCCCTGTGTCCCCCCACCCCGAAAGCCCAGTTCTGCTGTGCCAGCAGCGCTGGTGGCTGAGCATCCAGAGCTCCATTGAAATGCAGGTTCTGGTTCTCCATCTCTGCCTCACAAAAGGCTTTTTACTGAGATGAGCTGAAGTTTTTAATGGGAAATCAGTTGTGGATTGATGGAAGGGCCATTATCGAGATGGGCCAGCCAAACCAGATGTCTTCTCCTGGGCTGGTCTCCTGCCTCTGCAGAACATCCCCACTGAGTGGGGTTATGCCACTGGTGCAGCAGGGAAAGCTGGTGTCAGAGCTTTTTGAGCAGTAATGAGACGTCGCCGTTCGTTAGGGAAGGTGAGACACGGCTTCTGCTGATTTCTCAGCCAGTGTCAGGCTCAGCTCCTGCCAAGTGGGCTGCAAACCTTCCCGTGCTCCATCTGGTCACCCTGAAACAGGAGATGCCGTAAGGCTCCAGCTAACAAAACTGCATCAGAGGGCTTTGCATCGGGCTGTAGCTCCCCATTTCATCCATCCCTGCTTTTACTGCAGCTTCTCCTTGGTGCCAACCTGCTCTTCCGTATTGCAAACCATAGGGGGTGTTCATGGGGAGTTTTACGGATCCGATTCTGGGAGTAAATGCTCTGTCTGGCTGCTCACTCTTACGTGAGACGTAACCGGTGCTGGTGTCGGGGCAGCTGAGAGAGAAAAACTCATGGCTTTGGGCATCAGAGCTGCCAAGGAGGGATCTCCATCACCAGCCTGGCACAGAGCTTCCATGGCAATTAATTCCTTGCTGGGCTTCTCAATTAGCTGCAGTTGAGATTGAAGAGAGCCAAAGTCCAGGCGCAGTTTTACCGTGAGAGGCTGTTCAGCCCAGGAATGGTGGGATAACGGGGGCATAAATCCCTCTGTGTGTCTCTTCCCCAGGCTTCCCTCACACCTTGTCCTGTCGCCTCAAAAACACCTCCTTGGTGCCCATGACTTTCCACCTTCGCATCCCCGGGGACGGCTCGGGAGGGCCCAGCGTTACCAGTGCTGCTTGGCTGTTGAACAACGATCCTGAGCCCTGGAGATGGGGAGTTGAAGGTTCCATCAGGCCGGCTGAATTTACCATCGAGCCTCGCAGCGGGACCATCCGCGCCCTGGGATCCAGGAATATCAAGGTGTGGGGAGAATCCGTCTGGCCGTGCTTCAGCAGATGGAGCTGAAGCTTCACTGGTGGGGAGGGTCCGGGGGGGCTTTAGTGATGGGAGGCAGATAGATGCACTTCTGTTGTCTGGGTTGCTCCGGGATGTTTGTGAAGGGGCATCAGTTTGTTTCCAGAACCATCCGCTGAGCATCCTGTGCCCTATGGTCAGGTGCGGAAGCCACGTGTGTGCTTGAGCGCTGCGTGGAGCTGTGGCTTTGGCTTAACCGTGGGCAGAGGAAGGATGAGGCCAGCGGGTGGCCATTAGAGAGATGCCCTTGTGTAAAGCAGTTTGCTTTTCTTCCCGGACTTGTTTTCCCTCTCCCAGTGAGCAGAGGAGCTGCATTCACTGCAGCCATCCCTAGGGGGGGCTGAAGCAGCTCTGCCAGGTGTGACCTGCACCCAACTTCTGGGGCCCTTGGCATTTGGCCCTGGCTGTAAAGCTGAACTCGCTGGGTTTGAGGCAGCGCATTGCCCCGGGATTTACGCTGTTGTAGCTGAGATTAGAACCGAGATTAATTTTAATACAGTGGTGAGCAGAGCAGTTGTCTGATTAGGCTTTAATTCAGCTTACACACACCCTGTTAACCACACAGGGTGTTGAACCAAGCAGATGCTGTCAGGAGACCTTTATTGCTCTCAGACTCTGCTCTACACATGGAGCAGCAGAAGGATGAGGGGAAAATCCTTCTCCTTACCATGGAAGGAGAATCAGGGGATGCCACACACGGAACGATAGTTTTTGGGGGTGGTGAAGGTCTTTGACGGTCTTCTCTGTCACCAGGTCACCCTGTGCTCCAACACCGTGAAGAAGTACAAGCTGGCGCTGGTGGTGGATGTGGACGGTGTCGGCAAGGAGGTGCTGGGGCTGCTCCTCACAGCCAGGTATCGGCGCTTTCCTTCGCGGCATGTCCTCTCTCCTGGTGCATCATCTCTCCTCCCCTCACACAAAGGCCAGCTCCAAACGAGAAGTATTACTTAATGAGCTCGTTAAGCAGGGCTTTGAAAGCAGCCAGTGTTGAGGAGCATCTGTGCTCACCAGACAGGCACAGCCCCCAGCCTTTTCCTAATTATATTAATTAGATTAATTATAGACCTATTTCTTTGGTGGGTGAGGTGTAACAGACTTCCAAAGGGCTGTCTCTCTCCTCCTTCCTGCAAGCAGTCAGTGGGGGAACTGTGTCTGGGTTGCCACCAAAGCACAGTTTTCCTTTAGGATGTGGGGAGCAGCCTGGTGTCTGTCTGGCTTAACAAAGGCACGTGCTAATGGGGAAGGGGCTTAGGGCAGGACTGGTGCAGGAAAAATAACAGCAAGATCTTCCGAAGGAGAAACAGAGTCCTTGATGCTGAGGAGAGCTCAGGTTTTGCTGCTTCCCTCTGGTCCTTTTGAGCATGAATGTTCTCACACTTAAGCTGGAAGTCATCCCTGCTGCAGCCAGGCTGGATCCCGCTGTGCTGTGGGTGTCGGTGTCATTACCAGTAGGATGCAGCTCACTGGTGCTTTTCCACCGTCTGGTCAGTGTCTGGGCTGTGATTTTATTTTTAACAACCACCCACTGCGTAAGGCAGGGGCTGGCTCGGACCTTCCATCGCCACAGCAAGCAGTTGAGGCTCTTCAGGCCCCTTTTCTGGAGAGGAGGGAGTAGTTTCTGCTGAGATACTGGGCCATACTGCACCAATCCTTGGTGGGAAGGTTCCTCCAGAGCTCAGGGCTTGCTGTCGGAATCAAAGGGAATACAGGAAGCTGAAGGCGATTTATTGCTGTCGGGGTAATACATGTCTGTCTGACAGTGACAAATGTGTTCCGCTCCTCTGTTCCCTATTCAAGGAGGAAACAAATTCTACGTTCTCTCAGTATCTCTAATTCCCTTTGGGACATCTCTTTGCCTAGATGCATCGCTCCTGAGCTGGAAGTGTGGGACCCCACTGTGACATTTGGCCGGTGCTTCCTAAACTTCCAGTACGAGCGGCCGCTGACCCTGGTGAACAAGAGCCGCGTTCCAGCCTGCTACAGGCTCCTTCCTCAGGTTTGGCATCGCATCTGCCCTCAAGAGTTATCCAGGGGTTTATTAAGGGGATGAAAAATAATAACAAAGGGGTGGGGTAAGACCTTGCTGGTTTATATTCAGATGGGTTCTTGTTTTCAGCAAACCTTTGGGTGTAGAAGAACCGCGCCACACCCCCCCCCCCCCCCCCCCGCATATAGACTTTGGGAAGAGGTTTGTATTCTAGCCTTTAGGTTGATTTTATGCAGGGTGGTGAAAAGCTGCTGTGAGGAGGCTGCTGGCATGGGTGTGTATGCCTGTGGGTGCAGCAGCTTTTGGACCCCCTTGGGATTCAAAGCCCATCCCGGTCTCCTAGCTGGGTTCCAATGGTAGATGTTAAGGAGTGCAGGTTTCGTCGGAGGTCGCTCTGAAGTTGGGTTTGATTTTGTCTCTTACAGAAGCACAAGCAGGGTGATGCTGTGCTGTACTGCAGCCCCGTGTTCTCTGGGATCATCAAGCCTTACAGCACTGTCAGGGTCCCGTTGGTGCTGGAAGCCCAGAAGTTGGGACATCAGTCTGCTTCTGCTGTGCTCGCTGTGCTTGGGAACAAGAAATCCCCATTGGTGAGTCCTCGAGGTTCCTAATTCCAGGGATCCTTCCCGGGGCTGCAGTACGCAGCCAGGGTGGACAAGGAAAGGGGTTCGTGGTACAAGCAACAGCCAAGGTCTAGAGGAGAGGAAGGCTGGTGGGACTTCTTGGGCAGGTGACAGTCTGAGAGTCCGATGTGGCACATCATTATAGATAGGGGAGACAGGATAACGAGCGCAGTCTGCAACCCAGCATGGTCCCTGGAGCTCAGACTCTGCTGCGTGATTAGGTGAGCAGGAGCTGCTGCTTCAGAGCAGGAACTTTTGTTCAGGAGGGCACTGGGACAGCCTGTGTGAGAAACCACGCTGAGAGCTTGGCCCATCACGTCGAGAAGTATCCGTCATATCTCTGCATAAAGCCCTGTGCATCTCCACATCCCTGGCATCTGCAAGGCAGGGACTCTTCCTTTTTCCAGCACAGGCTTGGAAATGGTGAAGCATTCCTGACGATGTTTCTGGAGCCTCCTGAAAGATGCTGTTAGCGTTCAGGCATGCACAGCAGCAGCAGTGACAGCAAGATGTAGGCAGGAGAATGCCTTGTGTAGTGTCCTGGCTTCATCTAGCTGAAATCTAGAACAAATGTAGTTAATTAAATTTAAGTTTAGAATGATATTAACTTTGGAAGCGGCTGTTTCAGGATGTCTTGCCATCTCTCTGAGCATGAAGTAGGATGCTACAGGAACCTTAAGCTTTCTGTACCCGAAAGGGAGGCTGGCCTTTTGAAAGCAGGCTGGGGATTGAAACTGTCATTAAAACAGATGGAAACAATGCTGCTCAATCCCTGGATGCCAGGGAACACCTCAAGCCTGGCCTTTGTGGCTGTGCTGGTAGGAGAGACAGGCAAGCCTGAAGTGGGACAAACCAGTTGCTTGGGTGTAGACGGGGTGTTTCCCTGGAAAAGGGGGATTTCTGCCCTCTAGAACCAGCCTGCTGTTTAACTGCAGGTTCCTTGCAAAGCTTTTCTCCTTGAGCTAACGGCTTCTGGGTTCAAAGCTTTACCTTGCCTAAAGTATTTGCCTTTGGAAGTGAATGTCATCTTCATTTTCCTTGTGCTTCAGCTGGAGGATCCCAGCTCTCCCTGGCAAGGGGATTGAGTGGCTCCACAAGCCCGTGAAGTCGGTCTTTAACATGCAGCATTTACGCTCCCTCGCCGCGAGCGCCGGTAGAGGCTTCCCTGGGTGTACTGAGCGCAGGGATGGGAGTTTCTAGCCGTGGGGCGGCATTCTCCCCGTTTCCTATAGCCTAAGCACAGTAGTGGATTCATCTGAAGTTTTCTGGGCTAGCAGAGCATCAACTTGCACATGCTGCACTGGTGGCAAATCCTCCCTGTAGGGATCCTGTGACGTCAGCCTGACCCCGGGGGAGTGGCTGCAGTGCGTCACGATGGAGCAGAGCGCGAGCTGGCTCTGAAGTCACCCCGTCAGCGCGGATACCGAGTCTGCGGCCGCACCTTGCATTGCGTTGAGTCCCTCTGGGTGTCTGTCGCTTGGTGTTGGGCTCGCAGTGGCTGCGTGCCAGCTTTGCTGTGGCGTATTCTGTCATCCTCTGTGGGAAGGAGCTGGTAAAACCCAGACCTGGGGTTACTGGTGGTCACTCGGACCGCGGCCGTCTGTCAGGGACAGATGTTCTTCTTTCCTAAAGGATCTACCGTGACGTTATGGTACCCAGAAGCAAAGCCAGAGTGGTACTCTGGGGGGTGTACGTGCAGCAGTATTACCCAGAGCAAAACTCCCGTCGCCTTTCACGGGTGTCACATTGCCCGTCACGCTGTTGAACAGGGTTTTTCTTTCCCCCTTTAAGAAGACAGCAGATGAAGAGTTTCGTTGGCTTTTTAATAAGCCTTCTCCTTGGTGAGGATTCATTGTGTTAGTGCACGTTCCCTTGTTAAAACCAGCTAGCCTGAGCATCTTCCAGATGTTATTGTGTCCACCTCCAGAGGGCTCTGCCCTGCCTTTGCTGCTTCCACCCCACTGCCACGGGGAAGCCAAGGCAGCTGGTGAGACACAGCTCTTCCCTCCAGCTCCTTCTTCCTGGCAGCTCTGGGCAAGCATCAGCAAGACCTCAGCTCTCCCTACCTCCCTCCTCCCGGAGCGATAAAACATCTATCATCACACAGCTTCAGCTTCCTATTTTTGAGGTACCAGCCTTGGTACGTGGCTTGTTGGGGTTTTTTTGGCTCTTGCACAGTGCGCTGTCAAGAGATGAGTGTTTACAGACGCTGCTCCTTCTGCCTGAACTGGACTAGTGATTCTGACAGCTGTCAGTGCCTTTTCCTCGAGTGGGCCATCGTTAAAGGTTTTCCATCACAGAGGCTGGTTTGTCCTGAGGTTAAATCCCACTCCGTGTCCTCCGGTGAATTGCACAGCGATTGTCAGTGCTGGGAGTTCTGTGTGTTCGGGTTCTGTTGAAAGGTTGAAGTGTTCTTAGGAGCTGGGCTTGTTCAGCCTGGAGAAGAGAAGGCTTTGAGGGGACCTCATTGCAGCCTTCCTGTCCCTGAAGGGAGGAGAGGAACAGGAGGTTCCAAAGGGCAGACACTGGCAGGACAAGGGGGATGGATTGAAACTGAAGGAGGGAAGGGTTAGATGAGATATCGGGGGAAGTTCTTTCCAGAGAGAGTGGTGAGGGGCTGGAAGGAGCTGCCCAGAGAAGGGGTGGGTGCCCCATCCTTGGGAGTGTTCAAGGGAGTGTTGGATGGGGCCCTGGGCAACCTTGTGTAGCTCCAGGCATGGAGGTTGTTGGCCCTGCCTGTGGCAGGGTGTTGGAGCTCTCTGGTCCTTGAGGTCCCTTCCAAGCCAGACCGTTCTATGATTCGGAACTGGTGAAGTCCAACCAGAGCAGATGAAGTTCCCTGGTTTTTAGCGCTGTGAGAAGGTGGCTCAGCACAGGAACCCGTCTTCCTCCTCCTACCATGGCCTTTACAAGAAGAAAACTTGGAGGGTCTCAGGCTCTGGAGAGAAAAGCAATCCTGCTTGAGGGACAGAATGAATAATGAATCTCTTGTTCCTGTAGTACTGGCAGTGCCCAGAAGCAGCACCGAGAGGCAGCCAATGGACGTGATCTCTGCTGCCAAGAGCCTGCTTTGCTGGGGGCTCGCGCTGGTTTTCAGGGGGCAGCTTTGTGGGGGATGCGGAAGAAGTTACCGGCCAAGTGTGGCTGTCTGGAAGTCCTAGAGGACAGTTTGGGGCAAGATCCAGCGGGAAAAGGAGCGGGAGCAAGAAAAGGGGCAGGAGCAGGCATGGGGTAGAGGAAGGAGAGCTGAGCAAGGGGGAAAATACAAGTGTGGGGAGCTGGTTTTCTTTATCCCCCAGTAACAGGGGCCTGTGGCTTCCTGATGGGATCACTGTAGATCCCACACTTGCTCCAGGCCTTCTGCATCAGTGTTGCAACACCTCAAATGACCGACAGCCGTAATCACCCTCCAGTCTAGGGGTGCCCTGAGAGCCATCTCTTCTTTAAACTTTCCCTTGCCTTTGTTTTTTTAATCTTCTCTACCTGGACAGGACATCAGCTTGAAGGCCGTTGGAGAGGGACCAGTTGTCCATGTGTATCCCAGCAAGATCGATTTTGGCGATATCCAAGTTCTGGCAGACGCTTCCCGCACTCTCTACCTCTGCAACCAGAGTGTTATCCCTGCATCCTTCCGGGCAGAGGTGGTAAGTATCTGTGGGGATATTTCCCAACAGAAATGATGGCTCCATAGCAGCCTGGGACTTGATTTTTGTACGTGATGTTTCCATGTTGCTATCTGAGAGAGCAGCAAGGTATTCCACCGCAGCGCAGCACGAGAAGCCCAGCACTGGGGTACCCCTCACTAAGGCAGGGAGTTTTCCTGGATGGTTGAGCAGAAATTGATGCCAGGTCCTTTTCACAAGTTCTGGCTTTACATTGTGGGAGGTGTTTTGCTCTGAGCTGTGTATTTGGAGCTCTGAGATGAAGAGAAGCCCGTAGCCTTTTTTCTCCTGAAAGGAGCACGGGTTTCCCGATCATCTCCCTGCTCTCTCTGCGTCTGTTTCAAGCTCCTCCTGGTGATGGAGACCATTGCTCTGCTGCCAGCTTGCTCCCTGTGAATGTGGCTTTAGAAGGACTGGGGGGTCCAGTGCCCTGTTCGCCCCATCTGTAAAGGGCAATCTGGAAAAAACGAGAGGAAGAGAGAGGAAGCTGGGGCCGTGCCCACAGGGCACAGCTGGCAGGTTTCTTCCTGCTTGTTTCTTCACTGCCCCTCTGTAAACATTCAGAGCTGGATTTCCCGAAGCAGAGAGCGCCAGGACACCTCACTGCGGCTGATGATCAGTGGGAACGGAGTGCTTCAGTCCTGGGGGGCTGTTGGGAAGCACTGCCCAACTCTTGGGGAAAGAAGACTTTGGGCATCAGGATTTTGCTCAACCCGTTTGGCAGAGTTTATCCTTCAGGCTCTCAGCCGTATCCCCCGGCTGCGTGGCTGCTGCAGTGGGGTTTGAGCAGTCCTGGCCTTGAGCCTTTGTGCAAACCCGTCTGTGGGGAAGCCAGGAGAGATGCAGCTTGCCTTGGTGTGCTCTCCCTAGGGGAGGCTGGAGGGGAATAAAGCTTTTCCCGAGGATGAGCATCCCTTGGGCTGGGCAAAACAGGGTTAAAGAAGTGGGTCTGTTAAAGGAGGGTGCAATACAAGCTCCAGCATAGTTGCTGTTTCCAGACGCTTGGATTTAGGGAAACGAAGCCTTTATGTATTTACCCTCATGTCTTTAGTCCTTTCTCCTGCACCCCAGAAGAGAGCAGGGTCCGTGGTGTCCGTGCTCACTTAGCGTCTGCCGTGTCTTACAGGCTGGCAAACGCTCGCGCTGCAGGATTGAGCCCAGTAAAGGAGTGATCCCCCCCGAGACCAAGGTGGCTGTGACTGTTATAGCAAACTTGGATGACATTGAACAATTCAAGGACAAGGTGATCGTGTCCATAGAGAACAGCCACAGCTACAATGTCCTGATCCGGGCTTTCGGCATTGGCACCACCATCGTCATGGACAAACTTGCTCCAGAGCTCAACTTGGGCCCCCACTTCAGGTAAGTTATCTGTCTGCTCCGGGCTCTACTGTGGGCCCAGCAAGGAGGAGTTCTGCTGAAATCCTTGGGGCCGGTTCTCCTCCAGCACTCCAAGTCCTGGCTCGCTGCCACTGAAGCCCCAGGAACTCCTTTAGAAATGTTTTCTGGGCGGTTTTCAAGTTGTTAGATTCCCTCAGAAAGCCACTGAGCCAGACACCAGTTGGGAAATGGTTCCCGACTTGCCCTGGGTCAGAATCCATGTATTTTCTGGCTTGATGGAGTAAAGATTTGGAAGAAAACAGCAGGTTCTGGAAGTCTCCAGCTGGGAAACGTGACGTTACAAGTAGAAACACAGTACACAGTACTTTTTGCAGTAGCCTTGCTGGCTTCTTCACTGGCTGTGGAGTATCGTCTGGCAGCGGCAGAGAAACTTGGCAGTAGCTTGTTAGCAACTCCTTGACTAAGTTACCAGCGCTGTTTGGTTTCCCTTCTGCCCCAGGGAGTCCGGGAGGAGCAGCAGAATTTGTCTTTGCCCTGTATCATCTCTGAGCTTGCTGTCTCTCTCCTCTCCCCTGCCAGGCGGCTCTCTATCAGATGTAGATACTCTTTCCTCCCTTCTCCTGCCTGTTTTCCTTTCTGTCTCTTCCGCCAGCTGCCACAGCACGGAGCAGCCATGGTGGCTGCAGGACTGGCCCTGAATGGAGGAGAAGTCTCCTGAGGTTGGGTGGGTTGGTCTGCGCAAACAGACCGGCTGCTGGATGCTGATAAACTTAGGGGCAACCAGGGTCTGGCTCTTGGTGTAACTTTGAGCTGGGTCAGTGGTTTTGGAGGTGGATTTGTTGCTGGGTGAGTGGTCAGATAAGGCCAGCGGGGCACTGAAGCCAGGTGGGTGCTGGGAAGAGGCAGTTCCTGAGCCATTTTCCATCTCTGCTTCTCTTCTAGCCTACGTCCCTGTTGTTACCGCTTCAAGATAACGAACGCGGGACGACGCATCCATCGGCTCTATTGGAGAATGGAAGGTTCCCCCCCATCTCCCCGTCGTGATTGTCTCCCTGCCATCCAAACCAAGGGCAAAGGTTCCTCCAAGACCTCCAGACCTGCCAGTCCCGTGTTTAAGATTCAACCCCTGACAGTGGAGCTGATGCCAGGCCAGACTGTGGAGATGACTCTGGAAGGCTCCTCCAGCACTCCTCAGGTGAGGTTCCCCCCCGGGTGCTGAGCTTTCCCCATCGCATCACCTCCACTGGGGCTTCTCCTGCATCCCCTTGACTTCTCCCTGGGAAGATGAACAAGTGCTTTCAAGAAAATATCTCAACGCCCCGAGTGACCATGTCAGCACCAGTTGCGCTCCTTGCTGGCCACCATCAGTTCCCAAGGGTTTTTTTTGGGGTGTTTCTATAGCTACCATCAAGCCAACTTGCCCATACCAAAATAGGGGCTGAAGGAACAGGGGCAAACAGTGGGTTACAGGGAAGGAAGGGCAGAGAAAATAAGTTAGGCTTAGCCTAGGAGCAGAGGCAGGGAGTGGATTGAGAAACCGCGAGGTAATTTCTCTGGGGGAAGTAGGGAGTAAAACAAAGGCCCTGGGAAGGGAGGGGAGCGTCTGGGAGCAGCGTTTTTTTTCCCTCTGCAGACAAACATGGCCAGAGGGCTTGCTTAGAGCCCAGTCCTGGAGGAGAAAAACGAGCCCAGCACAGCAGCCAGAATGGTGGGAGTGATGTTCTCCATGGGGGAAGCTGCTCCCAGGGATCATTAGAAGTGACAGTTCCACTTGTATCAGTATTCCCAGAACAGCTCACCCCAGGCTCTTGGCCGGCCCCGTGTCCCAAGGGCGGTCAGGTCCGGCAGCACCCTTGGATGGCAGCTCAGAGCGGGGGTAGCTCAGCGGAATCGCTGTGTCATCTTCTTCCTGGCCCCTTCTTTCCAGGGGAAGCTCTGCAGAGGAGCTGCCAGCTAAGCCTGGGGCGCATTCCCTCGCTCCAGGCCCACTGGGCACAGATGTTTAGGCGAAGGTGGAATAAATCTGCATGAAGCTCCTGCTGTGTTTTGAAAGGTGTTTTGAAAGGGTTGCCTCGGCGGAGGCTCCAAGATGTGATTCCCGGCTCAGTTGGTTGCAGTGGGACTGTCCCCGTGCAGTTGTGAGTCCCGAGGTTTTGCTGAGGTGGAGAAAAAGGTCCAAGAAAGAAACTAAAATGCTTAGGGCATTGGAGAGGGTGTCTTGCCTGGAAATCTTGAGAAGGGCACTGGGAAGCCCTGTGAAGGGCACCTGTGAGGCAAGAGCATGGGGAGCAGATGTAGCTTTGGGTCTTGAGAAGTTGGTACTCTTGAGGTTGGTCAGAAGCCCAACTCCCTGCGGTGCACGTACAACCCAAGAGTTGTGAAGGCTGTAGGCTCCCTGGAGGAGTTGGCTTGTGGAGCTGTACCAGAGGGGGAAGAGTGCAGAGAAGGGCAACCAGGCTGGTGAAGGGGCTGGAGGGCAA
This sequence comes from Gallinula chloropus, assembly GCF_964237585.1. Classification (NCBI taxonomy): domain Eukaryota; kingdom Metazoa; phylum Chordata; class Aves; order Gruiformes; family Rallidae; genus Gallinula; species Gallinula chloropus. The sequence goes on along the minus strand of NC_140095.1, from coordinate 438,372 downwards.
ATCATACGAGGAACGGCTGAGGGAGCTGGGGATGTTTAGCCTGAAGAAGAGGAGGCTGAGGGGAGACCTTATCACCACCTACAACTACCTGAAGGGAGGTTGTAGAGAGGTGTGCGATGGTCTCTTCAGCCAGGTGACAGAAGATAGAACAAGGGGAAATGACATGAAGCTGTGCCAGGGCAGGTTTAGATTGGATATTAGAAAAAAATTTTTTACTGAAAGAGTTGTCAGGGCCTGCAACAGGCTGCCCAGGGAGGTGGTTGAGTCACCATCCCTGGATGTGTTCAAAAAAAGGGTAGATGAGGTACTTAGGGATATGGTTTAGCATAGGATGGGAATGGTTGGACTCGATGATCTTCAAAGGTCTCTTCCAACCTTGAGATTCTTGTGATTCTTGTGAAGAGTGGAGGGGGAGGAACCTGGGGAAGTAGAACCATGAGAAATCAAGGGAATGGGTTACCCAGCAAGGCTGTGTAAGCCCCTGGATCCCTGGCAGGGTTCAAGGCCAGGTTGGATGGGGCTTTGGCCTGCCTGGTCTAGGGAGGGTGTCCCTGCCCATGGCAGGGGGTTGGACCTAGATGATGTTTTTCAGCATGATGATCATGCTGAGCAGCAGGGCACATCGTGGCGATAACCGTTTGCGGGAGGGGGGGGATTATTCCAGTTCCACCTGACTTTGTGGGCGCCTTTTGTGGACGTTGGGGTGTAGCACTAAGGATTTTGGGAGAGCAGAATAAGTAGGATGGAGCATGAAGAGAGGACTAGCAAGGAGACCAGTGACTGTAGCTTTATGGCAGTGTAATAGTTGTGGAGGGTTGATGGCCAAGATCCCATGGCATGGGTTTATCCAGGCTATCAAATTCCTTCTGTGTCCATGGCTTGCAAATTCCATGGTGTTTTCTGGGCTCGCTGCTGGCACTTGGTGGGTGACGTGTGACTCTTGCCCACAGGTAGTGAAGGAGCGGCTGGTGTGTCATGCCATCGTGGGGAACCAGTTTAGGAAGAGAAAGATAATGCAAGTGGCTGTCACGTGCGAGTTCATTGCTCCCACCCTGCAAGTGTCGCCCAGAGCAATGTCTTTCCGGGTGGAGAAGGTAGGTCTCTGGGTTGGGTCCTGGTGTTTAGTAGTATGGCTGAGGACTGAAAGCCCACGGAGGGGTGTGATGGCCTTCAGGGAAGGAAGTTAAACATCTTCTCCAAGTCCTCAGGGCTTTGCCATTGGTTTGAGCAGGACCAAGCTATTGCCATCAACACTGAGATGATTATTTCTCCCCTGTGGGGTTGGGGACCATCTCTCCAGCTCTATTTTGCCTTTCTTGAGCTGGAGGCAGAATCGAGCTGCTGAGCCCATGGCCAGGTGTGTGGGACCCACAAGAACAGCATGGGCCTCTCACAGCCATGCTCCTGTGTTGGGACTGGGGCGGGAGAGCAGGTCGCTGTGGCCGATGGATGCCAAACGCCCTCCTCACCCCCCAAACCCCCCGTGAGGTGGTCTGTGAGCAAAGCGACCGTGTTTTTAGAGGTGGGACTGCTTAACTTCACCGAAGGGCGGTGACTCACCCCCCTCCCTGTTTTTTCCCCTTGTCTTTAGCAACCCAGCGATGTCCTGAGCCTTCAGTACAAGCCTCTCTCTTTAAAAAACACCTCCTCCCTGCCGCTCAGCATCGTCCTGATGGTAGAGCAACCCTTCTGGGTCTGCAGTGCGTCCCAGCAGCCCCTGCCAGACCAGGTGAGCAGCCCCAGACCTTCCCGCTGGTGGGGTTTGAAGAGGGAGGGGGATGGGGGTGCGTTTCCGTTGGGAAGCCCTCCAGGAGAGGTGGTTATTCCTTTGAATTGGCAGTCAGTTGGCATGAACAGCATCAGGTTTGAAAAGGAGAGAAAAGACCACCTCAGTTGGGGAAATACCTCCTGGCTCTAAGACAACTCGGAGCAGGAACCTAGGTGTGGGCCAACCGTGAGGTGAAGGTGTCTCTTGGAAGCCCTCCTTGGGTGACCTGAAGAGCTGCTTGCTCTCTTTGAGGGCAGCTCTGCCCTTGGGAAGGCCGAGGCGCTTGTCACCTGCGCTGCTGGCGGTGGGAGGTGTGAGACATGGGCTCTGCTAGAGACATGTTGGAAGCACGGCCACCGTTGCCATGCAGGTGATGAGCCCTCTCCAGGCTGAGGGCACAGTGCCCTAGGGCTCATGTTGAGTGTGAAGACAAAGGGGTTCCTCTAGAGTCAGGGCACGCCAGGATTTATTTCCCTCTTGCATTATGGGTGCAGAGCACAAGGGGGTGAGCCTGAGAGTCTCAGAGAAGAAAGTTGTGCTGCATGGTCAGGGGCATGTTATAAAGAAAACGAAGGCTGAAGCAAGAAGCCCACGTTGGGGTTGCACTTTGAACACTGAGGCGTTTTGTGCCACCAGACCTCGGAACTTCATCACACCAGTGGTTAATACTCGTCATCTTCTTGCAGCCCATAAAGCTGGGGACCGGGAAGGAACTTAATCTCTCCATCGGGTTTAACCCTGCTTTTGAAGAGGGTTGGAATAGTTGGGAAGCAGGGAAAACTCTGAAGATACAGTTTCCTGAGCACCCTCACGAGGAGCAAGTCACCATTCGGGGAGAAGTCTTCTTCCCAAATCTCCATATCCAGACCACAACCTTGGACTTTGGCTGCGTCTTGAATGACACCGAACACGAGCGCCACATCCAGATGACCAACTGCAGCCCGCTGCCCGTCCAGTACCACTGGCTGTTCCTGGTGGACGACTCCACAAGCCACCTGAGGTACGTGCACCTCTCCTTGAAGCTCTTCGTCCGCTGTCCCGTTTGTCCTTTGCAAAGCCTGAGATGGTTTGTGTAGCATCCGACAAATCCCTTTCACTTTCCCTTGTGGAAAAAGCACCTCCCAGCTTCAGGCAGGGAAGGTGCCCAGGGAGTGGGGCTTCTCCACAGCTTGAGGTGGGGATTTCCACGGCTCAAGGCAAGTGCCACCTTGAACTGAGTTCTCCTGTGTTCTGCTGGCCATGGCATTCACACAGCGGCTGTTGTGTGTGTTCCGGCGCTCGTTGTGTGTTGTGTGTTCCGGCGGGTTCTGCTGCGGCTTTGGGTGCAGCCGTAGGTGTCAGTAGGAGGACTTGTCCCAACGTCCCTGGGCACCAGGGCCACCCAGTACTGGCCTGTGCTTTCCAAGCCCAAGAGCAATCTCTCAGTTGTGCTGTAGCGCATCTCTAAAGGCGTTTTCGAGCGGTTCTTCCCGCTGTGGCCTCTCTTGCATAGGTCAGAAGTTGACTCTGGGCAGTTTAATTGCAGCAGCCAATGGTTTTTCCATACAGCCCCGGGAAACGGAGCGAAGTTACCCATTGAGGGGCAGCTCTTCCGAGTCCTAGAACAATTGGCTTTGCTGGACGCAAGCCCGCAGGTGCTGGTTCTTCCAGCAGATGCCGAGTCACCCAGCTCTGTTGCCTTGAGGGTTGTGAGTGTCCTTCTGGCAGGATCCTCTGCTCCAAAGGGTTTGGCATTGCCCCTTTGCTGGCTCGTTAGCGCTGCGGCCATTTAGGACAGCTCCCTCTTCTGCTCCGCATGTTAATTAAGCGGTAATGTGCTCTCTCAGGGTCCCTCAGGAGACACCATGTGATCCTTGTGGCAGAGCTGGAAATGAAGACGGTCTCCAAGCTATTAACACCTCACATTGCTCACTAAGAGCCCGGCAGAAGGGCAGCATGTCAGATCTATTTTTCTGGTCCACGTTAAGCACTGTTGGTATTGTAAATTATCAGATGAAACTAACTGGGTGTGACATGGAGGGAATCAACCGTCAGGGCTGGTGACGGTGAGATGGACAGAATGGTGGCCAGACTGGTGTGTGGCTGGAGAGTTTCCAGGCACTCCCGGTGCGTGTGTCCCATTGGCACAGGCACCTCCCTTCTCACCCAGAAGAAGTCAGGCTGCCCAAAGGCAGCTGAGGTACCTGGGTGTCCCGTGCAGTGCTGGGCTCTGTCCAGTTGAGGCACAGCAGGCTGGAGGCTCTAACCCATCCCAGCCCCGGCTCCATTCCAGCTCTGGCTCCATCCTGCCTTGTTACACGTACAAAAAGCCACCAGCGTCGCTGCTTGCTCGTACCGACCCGCGGCTGTGGGTCACTCTTGGGGAGATGTTCTGCATCAGTGTCTGGCTGAGCCACAGAACTTCTCGCCGTGGCTCTGCAGGTGGGGAAGGCACGGTCTGGGGTGGCAGGTGCTTTTGGGAGGGTGCTGCTGGGTCTGTACCAGCCCATGGCTGCCTGGCTCTGTCCCTTTGCCCTCCAGTCTGGGCTTGTTGCAGGGTTCGTGTGTGTCTCCCTTTGCTGCCACGCTCCCCACCCCGGTGAGGTGTTCACCCCTGTCCCCATCTGCTGCTCCTTGCACCCGGCTGCCGGCACCGCCGCTATACCGGCATCGTTCCCAAGCACTGACCTGCTCTGACCCACTTATGGAGCTGCTGAGCTCCCAGCTTGGTGCCAGATCCTGCCAAGGAGCTGCTCCTGCTGCCCTCCCTCCTTCCCACTGCAGCTCCACCATCAAAGCTTTGTTGTTTTCCAGGTTAACTCCTCCAACACCAAATTCTTTCACAAAAGCCAAACCACCAAAGGAGGAGGGAGCTCAGCTGGAGTGCCCAGCACCTTCAGAGAGCATCCTTGGGAATGGGAGTGTGGAGGAACCACTTGAAGCCCTGGCAGGGGTGGGGGATTCTGTCCCACAGCCACCAGATGCAGATGACACCCTGGAAACAGAGGTAGGTGATTTTCTACACCTCCCACCAGCGTTGCCTCCCCCAGCTTACTGCAGAGGGCCCGTGCTCATGCCAGCCTTCCTTCTGCTGCCCGGAGAGTGGGCTTGGCAGCTGGGCCAGCGGCTGGATGCAGGCCTGTGGGGAGGGAGAAGTTGGAATCCCAGAAGGCTTTGGGTTGGAAGGGTCTGTAAAGATCAAATCCCACCCTCTGTCATGGGCAGGGACAGCCTTGCTGGCCCAGGCTGCCCAAAGCTCCATCCAACCTGGCCTTGAACCCTGCCAGGGATGGGGCTTCCACAGCCCCTTGGGCACCCTGTGCCAGGGCCTCCCCACCCTCAGAGTAACGCACGCACATGTAACCTCTGTGGGACACCACAGGCCTAGGAAAGTGCTGTCAGCATCTTTGGGAACACGTGCTAGGTGAAGCTTTGCTGGGTTTGGAAACATAGAGACCACAAAAAGCATCGAAAGATGAGAAGACTCTGCCCTCCCCAGTACCTTATCTCCTGGGGAGATGCCCCATAAATTTTTGTAGTAGATTCTGCTGAGGCCAAGGCCGTAGCACAAAGCATGTCTTCACCTCTTAAACTTCCAGAGCAACCACAAAGCCCTCATCTATAAGCAGGGGGTCAGAAGCCCAGGGCCAAGGTTCCTTTTGGACAGTGGCTTCTCTGAGGTTAAACACCAGCTCCTCACTGCTGGAAGACAGGAACCCATCTCGGCTGCCTTCTTCAGGAAGGTGCCTGTGGAAAAGAGTGTGCCAGCTGAGCTCTTCAGCTGATGAGTGCAGGAGATGAAACTAAGCACCACCCAGAACAGGAGAGTTGCGCCGAGCGCTTCCCAAGTCCTTATTTTCCTGTTGGTGGAGTTTGGCTTGCAGCTGGACTCCTGGTTTGTCACAGAGAAGCTGCCCTGTCCCAGGCATCAGGCTTCTGGCACGTTCCTCGGGCAGCAGCGAACAGGCCCAGGCTGGCACCAGGCTGCACAATGGAGCCCTTGGGGTCTCTGCCAGCCCTGAGCGCCTGGTGTACCCCGCTTCCTCCTGCAAACTGGCGTGTAGGATGTACAGTTGGAGCCCGTGTCTCATCTGTGGGTGGGCTTGGACCCATGCTCAAGCATTGGCAGGGACATCCCTGTGCTTGGCTTGCGCCCAGGTCCCATCTCAGCTGCTTCCTGGCTTGATGAGGTGGTAGAGCCACGAGCGGAGTGGTCTGGCTCAGCCCCACCAGCTGCTTACTGCAGCCCATGGCACTTGTTTTCCAGCCTCTACCAGAGGGTGCTGCGGAGCCAGAGGGTGCTGTGAAGCCAGACAGCACTGTGGAGACTCAGAGCTCTGTGACCATCAGGCAGTTGATGTCAGATGTCAGTCTGGAGCTTCCCACCATGGAGGTGGACGAGGTGAGTAGGAACCTGTCTCGCTTCCGTGGTCACACTGGTGGCTCTAAGGACGTGCGCTGATGTTCCTCTGGAGGCAGTGGGAGGCCCGTTCTGCAGCAGAGAGAGCTTCTGGCTGCCAAGAGACCTCCCAAATTACTCTTAACGTGGAGTATTAATTAACACATTCATTACTGAGTATGGGAGAAAATTTTCCCCATGGTCTTTCCACTTTTAAGCAGGGTGGCTGCAGGATGAGACTGGGTTTGAGGAAGAGGCCCTCCAGCCATGTCTGTCCTTTGCTCCAAGCTGTGGCTCCCTCCTCTCCTGCACCCATTTCCACACCTGATGTCTCAGTGTCTCTTCCCCTTCCTCCAGGTTTTCCACATCCTGCCGCTGTACGGCGTGCTGCAGCCGGGCGAGAGCGAGCGGGTCAGGGTCACCTTCTCTGGCCATGCAGACATCATTGCCCGCGTCACGGCGCTGTGCCGCGTGGAGGGAGGCCCGACCTATGAGGTTGCACTGCGTGGGGAGGCCTCGCTCATCCACTACCTCCTGGACAGCACGGAGATGGACTGCGGGCTGCAGGTACCAGGCGCTTCTCTTGGCAGGAATCCTTGAGACCATCCCTGGCAGGTGGCTGCCCACCGAGGTCCAGGACTCTCACTGGCTTCTTTGGTTGTTTGGCTTGGAGGTGCAGCTTTGGGGTGACAGGTCCTGTGTCCAAGCTGGTTTTAATGGTCATCTCCATTGCCCTTCCTGAAGCTGGGAATCCCTCCTCTTCAATGAACTCTGGCTCCCAGGGCAGGCGGTGATCTCCAGGGAGTTGTGCCATGAGACATCCACCTGCAGATCCGCTCCCGGATCCTGGGGTCCAAGGAGATGGTCTCTTTCAGTGCTCTCCATAGACCAGACCACGGTGGGCTGGCCATGCTGGATGGGGCGGTTACCTTGATCTGTCCTGAATTTCCTTGGAGCCTTTGCAGAGGCTCTGCTCCATCCAGGGCTCCATCCAGGGCTCCATCAATCCGAGAAGCGGGGGAAGTGCGAGGGAACTAAGCTCACTGGAGATGGATCAGAGACTGAATAGGGGCTCGGCCAAGAAGGTCCTTGGCACTAGTTAAGGGTTGCTGTCCAGACCACTGAGCACCCCTAGCTCAAGGGGGCTGGTAACAGAAGAAGCTTCCTGGTGGGAGCCATGGTCCTCCTTTGTGTTTCAGCTGGCTGTCAGATGATGCCTTAAAGTGCTGAGGACTTGTATCTTAAAATCCTAGAACAGTTTGGGTTGGAAGGGACCTTAGAGGTCATCTTGTCCACCTTCACTGAGCAGGGACATCTTCCACTAGGTCAGGTTGCTCAGAGCCTCATCCAGCCTGACCAGATGTTTCCAGCAGTGGGGCATCCCCCAGTTTATTACTGAGCTTTTTGTGGTGGTTGCTGCACCTCTGCGCGCTGCCATAAATCCCTGCGTGGGTTCCTCAGGTTGGCCTGGGAGAGTCAGGTGCCCGTCCCTCCTCTTCCTCTGCCTCTCTCCTGCGTTGTGTCCATCGGCTCTCATCCCAGTGTCAGCAGGAGGAGATTGCCAACATCCAGATGTGTGTCCTCAGTTTCCCGCCCCTCTGTCTTCTCTCCAGCTGTTTACTGAAGTCACCAAATCAGAGGTCACCCTGCGGAACAGCGGGAAGATGGGATTCACCTACGTGGTGCTGAGCCCCAGCACGGCCACCGCGGACAGTCCTCAGCCTGGCGTGCCCCTGGTCCTGCCCAGCACCGTGAGTAGCACGAGGGGTTGACGCTGGCTCCACATCAGGCTGCCCAGGAGGGGGTTATAGGGGAGGAACAAAAGGTTGGGCAAGCAGAGTCCTAGTTGTACCAGGTGAAGTTGTGCTGGTAGCGGCACTGGAGCGGGATGGTGCAAGGTCTCCTGAGCGTCTCCTTCCCCTCAGGGTTGGGTGGTGGGACAGGACTTCCTCCAGGTCCCTGCCTGCCTCCTGTCAGCACTAAGGACGTAAATAGTCCCTCTCTTGGGCACGCAGCTCCTGTGTCGGAACTCGCGCTGGCCCCTCGCTTCTCCAGCTCGTAGCATCCCCTGTCCCAGTGCCTGGGTTCTGCCTGGATCCCTCAGCTGAAGCAGCATTCCTATCAGGAATGGCGATGGGAAGAAGAGGCCAAATGGCTTTCACATGTCCTCGTGCCAGTCTGCTGCAAGGGGTGACACTGCTCCAGAGGACACGGCTCTGCTTGGCCCTGGGCAGTTGCTGCTGTGCCAGCAGCTTGGCAGGAGTTGCTTTTGCAGATGCCGTGTTGGGAGCTGGAGTCCGGGGCTCCGGGGACCAAGAGGCAGGATGTGTCCTGCTCAGCAGCTTCTCCCTGCGGCGTGGGGGGGAGCAGGGAGCTGAAGGTCCAGCCCAGTGAGCTGAGAAGAGCTGTGGCTGTGCCCTGTCCCCTGAGCAGTGTTGCCACCTGTTTGTATTGGCTCTCAACCTGCTTGGCATGAGCCCAACTCCAGAATCAGACAGCCCTTCTCTAGGAGCCCAGTGAGGAGGGGATTTGTGGGGAACCCCTTCATCCCTGGAGCTCGTCCGAGCCTCTGCCTCTGCTTTTCCAGGGGTGTAAGTTTGCAGGTCACTGTGAGTCTAGATTGTGCCATGTACCCTCGGTGTAACCACCCAGGCAGGAGCTGTTGGTTGGGCTCATGAGTAAGAGGTCAGGCTCTTGGACACCAGCCTGGGAGCCACTGCAGTGCCATGACAGGAGCTGCTGGCCCTGCTGAGAGTTTGGGCACGCCACTCCTCCTCCACAGCAGCTGGCAGAAGGGCTTTTCTTTGCTGCTTGGGTCTGGCAGAGGGTGGGCAGTGTTGGCAGGAGGACAAACCACAGCCCGGTGTAGGAGACTTGAGCTTTTGGATGCAGGGAAGCTGGAAGGCGATGTGTTGTGTGAGAACCTGCAACGTGCCTTCTCATCTCAGTGTAACGGTGGTCTGAGCCACCCCTCCGCCAAGCCCTCTGGTTGAATTCCCCTCCTCTTCTTCCACACCTCCAGGGTTACATTGGACCTGGCAGAGAGCAAGTGCTCACTGTCTATCACCTGCCGGGAGTGCCTGGAGTCTTCTGCAGGACCTTCCAGATCCAAGTGGGTCACCTGGAGCCAGAAGAGATCAGGCTGAAAGGAGAGGGGAATTTTCCCAGGATTTATTTGGACCTTCCGAGGAGAATCAAAGGTGAGCACTGTCTGACTGCTCCTTGGGGAGGTCCCCTGGGGGTCTTTTTCTGCCCCCCTGTGTCATCATGCTCATAGGGCAGCTCACACCCACCTCCACCAAGCCTGGAGGTTTCAGGGCTGTTGTTCTTCTGGTTGCTTTCTAGAAGCACATGGGCTTTGCTCCAGAGAGCCATCCTGGCCAGTGTCATCTGTTGGTGGCCTGGATAAAGGGGACAGCTAGAAAGCAGTGTTGGGGAAAGCTGTAATGTGGGCTGGCAGGGATTTGGGCAGGGGTGGGGGGGATGAGATGCTCCCTTGTGTGGAGGAAGATGGATGGGAGAGAACATAGAAGAAAAGCAGCATCCTCTTTCCATGCGTTGCTGGAGGAATGTGTTTGTGGGAAGGGCCAACGCTGGGGGTGTGGAGCTTCCCAGCTTTAACGGGGACGCCGCTGTGCTCACACTTCTATTTGTGGCTGGTTTCTTCCTTCAGGAAATGAGAACTATGAGCACATCCTCAAAGAGGCAAAAGAAAAGCTTGGAGGAGGCAGCCAGAGAGACGACGCGGTGGTTGTCAGGGAGGCCACGGCCAGCGAGCCACCCATGGACGACTCTGGCACTGTGGTGAGACCGGCTGCTGCCCTGTTTGGCAGGGGCCACCCTCTCCCTGTGTCACTTGTCCCCCTTGCACGCTGCAGCTGGCTCCCCTGGGCTGGCCACAAACATGGGGCTCCTCTGGTAGTGGTCCTTCCCGTGGGTGCCTGAGCTTCCTGAGTGCCCGAGGGGGAGGTCCTGAAGACTGTGCTCAAGCAACTGAGATGTGTCTCCAAGAGCTGTCAGCACTGATGTGGTTCCCTCATGGAGAGAGCTTTTGTCTGAGCTGCCCTGGCAGCGGCTGGGGACAGGCAGCTAGTTGGAGCTCTGGCAGGTCCTTGACTTGTTTGGTCAGATCAGCTTGCATAAGGGTGGCTGAGCAGGCAAAGGTGCTGGAGTTCATCTCCCTTCAGATATGGTCCTGGCAGATTCTGAGCAGCTGGACAGAAGGACCCCATCATAGACTGTATTGGCAGGGACATGCAGAGGCCATCTACCCCCTGCAGCGAGTAGGGACACCTTTAAGTAAATCAGGTTGCTCAAAGCTTCATCCTTGAACGTCTTCAGGCATGAAGCCTCCACCACCTCCTTGGGCAAGCTGTGCCAGGGTCTCACCACCCTCAGAGTGAAGGACTTCTTCCTGCTTCTTACCAAGAGCAGGGTGGGATTAACTTCCCTTTGCTAACCAGCCACTGTCTTTGTTTTCCTCAGCTGGACGTTGGGCTGCAGATGGAGATGGAGAACATGCTGATGGAGCAGCACGCCCTGGAGCAGCAGAAAGCTCTCTCCTCCGGTTCCCCGGAGGACGCTGCCTTTGACCAGTGTGCTCGTCGGAGGCTTCTCAAGTTAGTAGGGCCCCTGTGCTCTGATGGTAGCGCACAGTGGTGCACCCCTGCTCCTGGGAGCTCCTTGTCTCTGGGAATAGCTGGGGACTTGAGAAGGGGGTTGATCCTGACAGTTTGGACGTGCTACCAGTGAGCAGCCTGAGGACTTTTTTCCAGTGGCTTTTCATAGCAGAGGAGTTGTGCCCAGTGTCTGTTTAAACTCATTTTATTCTAAGAACCTGTTAGTAGCTGATAAAAGCTTGGACCTGGGTGCCCCGTGACGTACCAAAGTCTTCTTAGCAGAAGATCAGACCTTGGGCTTCGTGGGCTGGAGTTTCTCCAGCAGTGACTACAGAAGCACCTGCTTTGTTTGCATCCTCCTCCACCTTAAGGACTGTCCTTGCTTCTCCTTCCAGAGTGGAGCTGCCCGAGTACATCCTGGACTTTGGCCACGTCGTTCTTGGTGACATCCACACGCACGTCGTGAAGATCACCAACCCCGGGCAGCTCCCCGCGTCCTTCTGCGCCGACGGACGGGCTCTGTGTGGCACCGGTAACCCATGCTGGAGAGACTTCCCGTGGGCTTGAAGGACCTGTCTCTGACAGATGAGCTGGGGCCACGGGGAAGGGTTTTGAGTGCTCTTTTGCATCGTTTTCTCTTCCTTCCTCCCCCTGCTCGGTGCTCGGCAGCCAGAACTCTCCTGGCCCGCAGTGTGCAGCCACCTGGGCTGTCCTGACGCTTCATTGCGGGGGCTCCGTGGGCTGATCACCTTGGTCACCTCTCAGCATCTCCTGCTCTTGGCTACCAGGAGCATCTCCTGAGTGTCTTTGTGCACTCCATGAGCTTGTGTTGGGAGCAGACGGGACCCTTGGTGCTTTGGAAACGCTTTGTTTAGAGTTCGTAATGGCACAGTGCTGCTTTAGCCTCTCTTGAGACAACAGCCTGTGAGGTCAAAACAGGCTTTCAAAACAGGTCCTTGAGGACCATCAGATGGTGACTTGCTGTGTTTGAAGGGTAGTCAGGTGTCTCCTCTAAATTGTCTTCCAAGCAGCACCACAGCACAAGGGAATCTTCCCTGGAACTTCTTTGGAGAGGTCTGCGCATCCTTCCTGGGGGCCTGGTGAAGGAATTGCTGGTGCTCCTCAGCTGATGGGTTTCCGTTTTACCCTGCGGGTCTTGAATTCAGGCTGTGAAATTCCTTTCCCTTTGAGCGGTGACAAGAGAGAAGGAGTGGCTGTCTTCTCTGGAGACACAAAGGGTCCTTCTGCCCAACAGTCCTGTGGACACCCATACGGTCTGAAGATACTTGTGACCAATTTCACGTTGCTGGTGTATCTCAGCTGCTTTATTTTCACCCATTCAAGGTTTTAGTGTGGATCTGGGCTGCGTGAAGAACCTGCCCTTCTGTGAGACAGAGACATTTCAAGTGAGCTTTGACCCGCAGAGTGCCAACCTGCCGGTGGGAGAAGTGAATGTTGTCCTGCCCATCAAGGTAGTGTATTCTTCCTCATCTCCTTGTGCCAGCACGGCCTTTTGAGGCAGCTGTCAGGTTGGGGGCAGCAGCAGATGTTGCCTGGACCTTCAGCTGGATGCTCTGCCCCTCACTAGGCAGAAGAAGGCCCCACATTTCCCATCTGCCTCCGTGCCAGTGTGGCTGAGCCATCCGTCTGCGTCTCCAGGGACAGACTGGAGTTTGCTGCTGTCCAGTGTGGACAGAGTCAGGAAGCAACCATCCAGCTCCACAACCAACTCCAGGTCCCCTGTTCCATCACTGTGAATGAGCCCATTGTGAAAAGGAGGAAGAGACGACGCGGGACACGTAACTTCTCGGTTGGGTTTTCTGCGCCTCTCATGCCTTTTCTGCCGCTGTGGGTGCCTCACCGCGTGGGGACGGCTCGTGGGAGGGAGATTGGAGGGTATGGAGCAAGGCTGGTTCACCTGGACTTGTTGAGCAGCTGATGCTTCGCTTCTCTGCCACCTTCACCCATTCGTCCTCCTCCAAGGACGGTGCCTGCCCGTCTGCCTGCCCTGCCCACAGGTTTTCCCTCCAGTTCTAGGCTGTAGTGGCCACATCTGGTCTGGATGTGGGTGCTCTTGGCACCGTGACGGTGTCTCAGAGCACTGTGGGAACTTGAGGGTCTGTCCTCACAGCCCAAAGAGACCTCACAAGGTTCCTTCCTGTGCCCAGGTGGACAAGTATTTGCCACTTTACATTAAACAAAAGCTGCTGAGGCAGTGGAAGAACAAGCGCTGTGTCTTCCAGGTGCTGCCCTCGGCCGGGACCCTGACTCCAGGACAGCGCTACAAGGTGCGAGTCAGGTTTACACCCCGGAAAGAGGTGAGATTGACGTGTGGAAAATAGACTCTATAACTTGCTGAGAAGTATAAGCTGCATCCGAGTCCTCATCCTGTTCCTGCAGCTGAGGGGGAGGCTTAAAACTATCGTTCTGGTACCTGGTAAATTTTATCGGGTCTGGTACACCTCTGCCCTATACTGCACGTCGAGCAACACCCCCTCAGTTTACCTTTGTGTTTTTTATTCTCCCTCTTGAGTGCTAGTACCATAGGATCTTGTGGTGGGACTAATCCACACTCCCTTTGTCACTCTGGATGGTTTTGGAGGGTGTAAAACATATCCAGATATGTAACTTCATCCCATTTTCCTTCTCTTCTTAGAAATAACGTCAATTGCAATAAGGTGTTATAATGTATTGTTCTGTTTAGTAGCCATTTAGCCCCATCTTCTAATTTATCCCAAGGCCACTACTGATTACAATATTTCATAAGTGTTTTCTTATTTTCAGTGCCTCCTGATCCCACCAATTCCTTCCAATGGGCTAGCACACACCCTAGGGGATTCTTCTTAGAGGCTCCACTTTGATTGTTACCCATCATTTTAGGCTTAGACTGCGACGGTTACAGTTTGAACCTTCCCTTTCTAGTACTTTCTGTGGGGACGTAGGGGGAAAACTGCGCCTGCGCGTGTCCAAAAACACAGTTAGGTGAACACGCAGTCAAGCAGCAGAGCAGTACAAAGTGGCCGGCGCTGGTTAGGGTGAGACCCCAGTTCCCTTGCCTGAATCACAGGATGCGCCTACAACTCCATGAGTGGTAAATGTTCCTTTCTACAGCACTATAGCCAGGCAGTAGGGACAACGTCCTTGCTATGGCTGTAGTGGTATATTGTTCCCTTGCCATTAGACTTTCAGGTTGTCATCGCCTTCTGAACGAGTGCGGCTTTACCCACCGGAACAACCAGACAGGTGGGTGTTACTGAGACTAAAAGGTCTCTTCAAGCTCAGATAACTTAGAAAGAATCAAAATTTTCCTTTTCTGTTGTTTTAATTCTAGGCAGAGGACCCAGGCTTCTGCTCCAGCTGATGCGCATATGTGGGAGCGACGCTTTAAAATGGAATGTTTTGTATTGTCAGCACTTATTATTATTTTGATTATTTTTTTTATTGTTACTGGGTTTTTTTGTTGTTGTAGTTGTGTATAGTAATAAAGTTTAGTTTTTGTTCAGTTATACAGTTATGTGCACTAATACAGTTTAGTTTTGTTCAGTTAATCAAGAGTTTCTATCTATATCTCTATTGGACATCAGGGGGAGAAAGTTGCTACACCACGTGACTCATAACTTTATAGGAGACAAAGAAGGGATATGGTTCACAGTAACTTTGCATGCGATTCACCACGTCTTGGATCAATTAGATTAGACACGGTGGAAATACTTAATTTCCCACATATTCCTTTCTCTTAGTTTTATTGCTCTTGGAGATCTGTATGAAGTTTTTGATCTGAACCTTCATCTAATATCTACCACAAGTTCCAACCAATCTCTTCACAGGGATTCGGGACTACAAATTGGGGCCCTTTCCTTAGTTTACAGTAACTTGATTTCACAATCACTCACTCATGCACACCACAGCAAACACCAAGATTTACGCCAGACAGCAAGTTTTACGACAAACAGTTGACATTCTATTAATTAATTGTCTGTTAAACTCTATCTATATCCATCCCCTCAGCATTATTCCATGTCACTGAATCACTGGTACCAGCAAGCAGCCCCAGCCCAGGCCCCTTCCCGCGCTCAGCGGGGCTGTCACCTGTCGTGGTTCACTGCCCATGGTCCCTGCGGTGCCGGCACGTTCCGGGCAAACTGGGAATCCGCTTCAATGGTGGAGCATTCCCAAAGGTGGTTTGAACGTGGCCACTGGGACTTGGAAACTGGTGGCTTGTGGACACGAGAGCTCTGGCTCCCAGTCCTGGGGTGTTCCCGTTGCTGGCCAAAGGCCGAGTGGAGATGACACCCCTGATTGCGAGCGGTCGGGAGCTCCTCGCCCCTCTGATGGAGCGATACAGAGCGGATGTTTGCCCGCGGTGGCAGTGCCAGGACTGTCTGGGCAGTGTAACCCTGAAGGAGGAGGAGAAGCAGCCCCTGAGCCCACCCATTGCGGACCTGCACTCCCCCAGGGCGAGCTGAAACCCCTGTCAGTCCATTTAAATCCATGGGATACCCAGTTCCACCTGATGCCAGGAACCATCCCGGTTCCTGGGAGCCAGCGTGCCAGGGCCCCAGCCCCTGCTGCACATCAATATCTGTGGGTGGGACCCCCACAGTGCAGCAGTGGGAGGGTGTGGAATAAATGCCGTGGGGTCCCACCCACAGCAGACAGTCCTCCACAAAGTTCTCCAATGTGAGTCCTTTCCCACAGGGCTTTATCTGTTCATCAGCTGCCCCGCCGTGGATCACTGCTATGGGGGGCAGTAATAAATCCCAATGTCTCTCCAGTCCTCCATGGGGTCACCAGCCTCCCCCCCAGCAAATCTCTCTCTCGCTCATCTCTGTGGGCTGCAAGTGCTGGCAGAGGCTTGCTCTGTGGGTCACAGCATCTTCTGCTCTGTGTCTCCACCTGTTCCATCCAGCGTGGAGCCTCTCCACTGGCCACAGGTGGGGTCTTGGCCTTTTCCATGGACTCGGGGGCGGGGGGGGAAACACCCTCTCCACCGTGGGTTTCTCCACAGGCTGCAGGGGCATATTTCTCCAACACCTGGGGCGCCTCCTCCCCAACCCTCCCCAGCCTGCGTGTCTGCACAGCTCGTTACACCTCCTCACTCCCTTCTCTGGTGGCAAAATGCAGCTGCCAGCAGGGTTTTTTTTTTCTCCTATATGTGATTCACAGAGGCGCTTTGGCCCAATATTTACACTTTGGGGCCACAAAGAATTCCAGCAGCTCCCCACAACAACCATTTTCTACAGCCCCATGTCTCTCCCAGCACCCAGCTACACAAAACTGTGACACCGGGGGAGCGGCGCGCTAATGACCCGGGTTCATTAAAGTTGTTTTCATTAGACGCTGGGGTGTGGTGGTGACAGCAGCGACCTCCGCGCCACTGACGCCTGGTGTGCGGGCGCAGCATGACAAGCTCTATGAGAAGAGGAAGGCGGCAGCGCTCGAGAGGGGAGAAGTGAGCGGTGGGAGGGGGGCAGGGGGAGGCTGCCTGGGAATCGGAGACGCACCGGGGCCGGGGTGGGGGGTGGGTCCGGGCGGGGCTGGGGCGGCGGGAGCTGGTTCTGGAGACTGGGGGGGAGGTCCAGAGACTGTGGGTCCAACCTGGCTCCCCAGCGACATCTGCTGCTTCTTCAGCGGAGGGTCCAGGGGAACGGGGCATTCCCAGGGCACCGGGGGAAGGGGCCATTGTCAGGGCACCGGCACGGCCCTGGCGCAGGCATTGCCCAGGGTGACCTTGTCAGGCCGGGGAGGGGGACGGTGCCCGGGCATGAGGGGCCCCCGGGTGCCACCCACGTCCCTGTCCCACCCTTCGCCTCTCCGAAGCAGGGGCTGCCCTGGGCCAGCAATGGTGCCGGGAGCCCCTTGCAGAGCCCAGCCTGCCCGCGGGCACACGCTGGGTGCAATAAATCCCTGGCAGGCGTTAATTGGAGAGCACCTAATTGGGAGTGGCATCCTCTCTTGCAATGCTCTTGGGGCCAGACTGCTCCATGCCTGGCCCTGACCATGGTAATGGACATGAGGGTCCTGCTGGACCACAGTCAGGGCAGCAGCCATGCCCATCGTTGGAGAGAAGCTGCAAAAGCAAGAGAAAAAGTAGAAAAGAGGGTCGTGTAGAGATGTGATTTGTGCGTCACGGTAAGGAAGGTGCAGACAGAAGGACGCCCCTGGGACAACCTTTTGTATAGGAATGTTGTGGTTCTTGTAGTAATGAAAAGTCCAGAAACCTGACTGGAGGCTGCTGCCTCAGCCATGAGAGGGGATAAAAGCTTGCTCAGTTGTTACTAAAGGTGTCTTCGATCCACCGCGATCGCAGTCCGGGCCTTTCAATGCGCCACCAGTGCCGCCCAGTGCGGGGCACTGACACGACTCGCTGCGATCCGGTGCCGCGGCTCAGCTGAACTCAGGGCAGAACGCTGACAGGAAGCGCTACCGGCGCCCCAGTGCCTCTCGCAGGAGGAAGGTGAGCGGCTGAGAACTGTGGGGATGAATGTGATCAACAAGATTGTGAAGGAACATGGGAAGAAAAGGGATAGTGGGGAGTTACAGCAAATTTTTCTCTGGACTTTTAAAAGTGATCCTTCCACAAACAGTCACAATATTTCTCCTGCAGAAATCTGGGATGAAGTTGGGGTCAGATTTGGGACGGTGCCACTAAAATGGCTTTGCCAAAAACGTTATCATTTCCTCCAAGTGGAATTGAGCCATGAAGGTGAATTCATGTTTTAAGGAAATGGGGGTGGAACAGGAGGCTGAAGAACAAGCAAAAAATGTGTGTAGAAGAGTAAAACCTATTACCAGGTTTATTTTTTTTTTCTTCTCCATCCAAAATACTCGGAGGTAGGATGGTGATTTCAGCAATGCCTCTCTGGAACCATCACAGCTGTATACATCTAACTTTCCCTGAGGGGTTGATACCCATTGCAAGGAAATCCCTTTGTGCTAGGATGCAGCCAGGCTGGCTTGGGTTATCAGTTTTCAGCAGGTGTGCTGCTATGTTCTGAGGGACATGATCTACTTCAGCTGGGTAATACTACTTAAGCTTATCCAAGTGTAGCTGGTGAGGAAATAAGTGCACCTTGTTCCCTTCTAGCTGCAACAGCAGCATGTACTAACTGTACCTGTTTCTAAACCAGAGTACCTCTTCCCATATTCAAGTGAGAATCAATTGTCTTGTCTGCCAAAGCCAATCACCCCAGCAATATTTCCAGGGCACAGGGGAGCTGCCTCAGTCCCCCTGTCTCCTGTGGTGTTTGATTGATGTGCGAGAGCCAGGTGCCCCAAGCAGCCCATCCTCCCTGAAAGGGCAGCTGTGGAGCCCCTGCAGCAGCCTCACTCGCCCAGCCCTTACCGCTTGGGTGACAGAGATGAGCTGGTTGAAGCTGATAAGAACGATGTTGAAGACAGAGGCAGTGCACACCAAGTAGTCCACCACCAGCCACAGCTTGCACAAGCCCCGGCCAAGTCTCCTCCACTCACTGGGCACCACGAGGTCCACTACTCGAACCAGCATTACATTCTCCCCTTGGATCTGAAGGTCAGTAGCTCATACTCTCTGCTGGTTAGCGATGGTGGTTTGGACCACCACAGAGTCTCTAATTACAAGAGTTACTTCTCATTAACATGGCCTCAGGTCATAAGGAAATAGACTTATTTAGTTGGGCAGCCGCAATGAGTGGGGAACTCCAGAGACTCGTTACACTTTTTTCAGTGTCTATTTGGTCGTTTGCTCAGAACAGCGAACAGGATTCTGGGCTTTTGCTTCTCAAACCAGAAACTTCTCAGCCTCTGTGGTACTAAGCAGTGTCCTTTGGGCGGCAGTGGGAAACCCACCCCCAAACCCCTCTTTGGCGAGAAATGCCTGCAGTCTTCCCTCCACTTCCCCCTGCCCCTGGCAGCTGTGTTCCAATCCCTATTCAGTCACCTTTCTATTCTTTGTACTTGTTACTTCCTACCTGGAGCTGAACTGCAGTAAAATGACAGTGTTTTCCTAAAGGAAACACTAAGTTTCCTTACTGTATTTAAAACTTGGAAGTTCTTCTCATGGTCTGTGACTGCAGCCCTTAATTTTGTAAGTTATAGGTTGAGGGCTTTTTTATTCCTCCTGACAACTTTCCTGAAGGCTGAGAAGTTGATATGGTGTGACATGCAAAATAGGTGTTGATGCTGTTCAGTAGCAGGGAGACGGTGTGTTGCCAGACTGCCTTTAACCCAGTTAGGAGGTGGAAGCCCTTTTTTCCCCTCACTTTGCTCTTTAACATTCTACATTTTCTTCATGCTACTAGCTTATTTTGTATTTAAAACTTTTCCCTGATGTATAAAGAGTTTGGAGCCACTTACAATCTCTCAGCTAAAAGCAGAACATTATTTATTAAAGCTGTGGTTTCCTTTCTTCCTCTTCTAGATTCTGCAAAACTCAGCATGAGCTGGATAGACTCTCAGGAAACACAGAATCCAGCACTACTCTCACTAGCTTGGCAGCAAAGGCATCAAACCACGGCGAAGCTGTCTTTGACTTTATGGACTTTCACATCCCTTGATTTAGCAAAAGTGTTGGCTGCTAATAAAGAGATTGTAAGCCTGGCTTACACTAGTCTAGTCATCTTTTCCAGTTACGCTTCTCCCTTTCCATAGTCCTGAATTCTGGACTTCCACAGCATTTCCAGAATCGAAAGGGAGAAGAAGAATTAAAATCAAACGTAATAACCTTGACAACGTCTCACCTCCTGTGAAGGCCCACTTTTGTTCATGTTTTCCTTCCACAGTGGTTCTGCCTGCTAAATGGTATTTTATTAATGGGTCTGCCTATTTCTGAATGAATACTAATAGAGTCCATTAAAATGCAATAAGCCTATTTCTCAGCTCTGGTTTAAATCCCTGCACCAACCCACCTCAAAGCATCTCTGAGTAGGTCTTAACAACATAATGCTAATGTAGGAGGCTGGATCCTCTCCCACCCTGAGAGCCCTCTGCTATGTATTAGACTGGGCTTTAAAGGGCAGGCACTTGTTGCAGCTCTTACTCTGCATGGGTTCATTATCCAGCACTTTCTCTGCGCATCAAGCGTTAGTGTTCAAGTCCACTCCACAGTTACAGCTCCATTTCAGAACTTGCATCTGCAATGAGATTAGCTCCTGCTAATTAAGTTGGCTTCAAATGATTTCCTTTTTTATGTTTTGGGAGGAGAAGTGACAGGAAAATGGCCAGAAGGTTTAATTTTCCAGCTAACGGGTGCTATTCCTTCTTCTGGTTTTGTAAGAGGCTGACACATGGATGCTCACTGGTGTCTTGGACGTGTTTCTTCTCCATCTTCTCCAAGGAGAAGGTGCATCTGGCCAGCAGGATTGCTCTTTTGCTCCTAATAGAGTCCCTTCCCCTTTGGCAGCCATCACGCAGCTCTGGGGTCCAGTGAAGCTGACCTCTGCAGCCTTACAGGGTGTTTCACTGTGTCCTGTGAAGTTTGTTTTCAGCTCTGCAAAGTGCTGAAAGGCCAAACCTCGGGTGACCTGCAAGTCAGTAAGTGTGACAGAAAGACCCAGCGCCACACGCTGGCATCTAAAGCAGGTAATGGTGTCGACTACTGTGATCCTGGTGCCACTGGTGTCACCCTGGTAAGCAGGGAGCATGCACAGCAGTGAGGCATTTGGCAAGCCCTTAATGTACTGCTGAGAAGCTCAGCCAGGGACAGCGTTTCCAATCGAAATGCTCAGATGTCAGATACCTTACTTTTGGTTCATAGGGACACTTGGGGCCTTCTGGGTTGTTTTGAAGTGAGGGGTCATAAAAGTTAACTTCTTTTGCACATCCAGAGCAGAAGACATAAGAGACATGTGGTTACACTACAGTGTAACTGTACAGCAGTGTTGTACTGCTAAAAAAAAAAAAAAAAAAAATTAAAAAAATCAGTCTTAATTCCTCTGCTGGTTTTGCAGTTCAGTGAGGGACCGTTAGTCCTCCCCCTCTTTTTTTCACAGACTACTCCTAGCCAGGGGCCCAAGAGCATAAAGATTACAGTTTCTCTACTCTTAACACATCATTCTTCTTGCAGCAAGAGAATGAAGCTATTCTGTGTCATGCCCCAGCTGCTCAGGTACCAGCCTGGGGAACGGTCAGACAAGCTTTTGTAAAATCACCTCAATTACGGTGTAATTTACTTCAAGTAACTTCTGAAATCCTTAAACAGCTAATAAATAAAACCAGCTGGCTACCAGGTAGCTGTCCCTCCTATGCTACAGGAACTCTTCTTAGAGCAGAGGGAGAGTTAAAATGATGAGCAAGCAGCAGTTGTACTACTAGGTGGCACTGCAGAGACTCCTACTTGTCTCTTGTGCCTTAGCAGCATTTTCCAGGATCTTCTTTTTCCACTCTTCATAGTCTTGCTCTGTTTCAGTCTTTAGCCATTTATGTGGCATCTCATCATTGTCTTCAGGTCCTGTGAGAGAAGAAGGAAGCCCATGACCGTGGCCAGTGGAGAGGCTCCATGCTGGATGGAGCAGGTGGAGACATAGAGAAGATCCTATGACCAGTGTTGGATCAAGCCCCTGCCAGCACTTGCAGCCCATGAAGAGAAGCAGAAACACAGAGATGAGCAAGAGAGAGATTTGGTGGGGGGAGGCTGGTGACCCCACAGAGGACTGGAGAGACATTGGGGTTTATGACTGCCCGCCACAGCAGTGACCCACGGCGGGGCAGCTGATGAACAGGTAAAGCCCTGTGGGGAAGGACTCACATTGGAGTAGTTCATGGAGGACTGTCTGCTGTGGGTGAGACCCTACAGTGCAGCAGGGGGAGGGTGTGGAATGAATGTCGTGTCCCCCCCCGGCTGAGAAGGAAACCAACTTGCAAGGAACTGACCAAAGCCCCCACCTCCCAGTCCCTGCCCCTCCCCCTGCTATGATGTGGGGGGGAAGAAGGGAGTGAAATCATGACTAGGGTGAAGTCTGCTAAGAAGGGAAGGGTGGGAGGGGAGGTAGAGGTGTTATAAGATCTGGAAAAGGAAAACAGCTCATGAAGAAGTGACGGAGAACCCCATTTTCCCAGTCCCTGCACCCCTGTACCCCCACTGGGGCGAAGAAGGGAGCAAAATCATGGCTAAAGGGAAGTCTGCTTAGAATGGCGGGGAGGGGGAAGGTGCTACCGAGAACCCCATCTTCCCCAGTCCCTGCCCTCCCCGTGCCACAACGGGAGGAAAGAAGGGAGCATAATCCTGACTAAAGTCTGCTAAGAAGGGAGTGGTGGGGGGGAAAGTGTTTTAAGATCTGCTCACGTTGCTTTAAGATCTGGTTGCTCCCCACTCCAGTTTCGCTGTTTCTGTAGCGTAATAAATTAGAGAGTTTTCTGTCCTTCACTCTGTGCTGAGTGTGATTTGCCCATGTTGTTGTTGACAGGATGATCTCTCTGTCCTTACACTGATTCCTAAACCTCTCAATAGACATTTTCTCCCCTGTCCAACTACAAAGGGGGGTCATAGACCAACTTTGGTGGGCGTCTGGCCTCCAGCCAGGCCTAAACCACCACAGACATTCAAACCTCGATGGGGAGTCAAACAGGGAGCCTGCAAGCTGGAAGAGGACAGGAACAATGGGTCTCCCAAGGGCTCTGCTCATGCCCGGAGCTGTGCAGCCATGAGTCTAAACTGAGAAAAAATGTTTTTTACGATCTTATGAGAGGAGACAGTGAGAGAAGAGCAAATGGACCTGAAGTGCCGATGGAGAAACTGAGAGGTCAGGAACCCAAACAGCTTTCTGAGGGGGATGTGGGGAAAGAGTGATAGGAACAGGCCACTGCTTAAAAATGCAGATGAAAAGAATAAAGCCAACGATTAAATGGAAAGACCTGGATGAGCTGTCAGAGGTACACTGTGAAACAGTGAGAGACGCCTTCACTTAAATGTAGGGACCAATGACAGACCGTGCTTAAAGTAGCACTGATACTCTTCCAGTGCAATCTCTCCCTTTTTATCTGCTTTCTAATCACCGTGATTACGAGCATCCTACCTCTTATTCAGGCCCATAATCCCAATGTTACTGATGACTAAGGTATGATTAACCTTCTAGCAATGTCTTCAACAAGTCTAGCAGTTTCCTGTTGGGTAATACCTTTAACATACACCTTTTCCATTCTCTCACGTAGCCAGATATTTTTTGGTGGTGCTCATTGTCTGAAATCTCACAAAGTCCTTTACTTTGATCTTGACAAATG
This sequence comes from Gallinula chloropus, assembly GCF_964237585.1. Lineage (NCBI taxonomy): Eukaryota > Metazoa > Chordata > Aves > Gruiformes > Rallidae > Gallinula > Gallinula chloropus. The sequence goes on along the minus strand of NC_140095.1, from coordinate 415,412 downwards.
CTTCCTTGGCCTGTTTGTACCCCTTCAAAAAGTGCGGCATTTACCCAGTTTATCATTTTGTCTGGCTCTTGGATTTCCTCAGTGTTCCCTCATCCGTCTCCAATGAAAGTTTCTTTTAATTTCTTTTAATCTCCAAAAACCTGCGCAATCTTCTGTTTCATTTAATTCTTAGAGATTGACCAAAGGTGTTAGCTTGCATTGTGTTATGTTTTCAAGAGAATAGCTTATCATACTTACAAATATGGTAGGTTTGCTGTTTCTTTGCATTCCCCGATCCGTTAGTATCTGTCTGATCCATCTGTATCTTGTAAACATTATTTGATGGGTCTAGGATTTTTCTTCCATTTTTATACATAGTGTTTAGTACTGGGCAGTGCTCATCTGTGTCTGAAGTTCTTAATCAGCATGTTACTATAATTATAATATCCATACGGTAAAACAGAGTATCATACAGTACCACGGTATAACAACATTGAGCTCACCGGCGTAACACCAAAGCAGGAAAACGAAAGCAGGAAGGGGAAAATCTGCAGGAGGAGCTGTCAGTGGTCAGAGGCACTCTGGAGATGGAGATTAAAAGAAATCTGAGATGAGGGAAGGAATCGAATTGTGTATGTGGGCATCCTGGTTTAAGGTGGATAAATAGAAGATGTTGCCTTTAGAGGTTCCCCACATACCAAACACCCTTTAGCAATAAAGGGTGTCATCTGCAAGATTTCGTTTTCTACATCAGATTTTAAGAGCTGAGGTAGCAGAATATGTGGTAGAAGCCAGAACCTACTTGAAGACAGATTGTTCTCAGAATGTGCTAACTTTTCTATAGTGCTCTTTTAGTAACACTTCTCTAGTTTTGGTGCTTTCTTTTTGGCCTATAAATAGCACTATCTTTATGCCTCTGAAGGAAGCATGATGTGGACCAGATTACCTAGATTCATTAGTAGTTTTACAGCGGTTTGCAAGCAGATATTCTGCACTTATGACTCTAGATACATTAGTCCTGATGGATCTGAATGCATCTGAGACCAGATGATGTTTTGAATCATGCTGTTTTCATAGAAGTCTCATCCTAAAATGCCAGTCTTGAACAAGCTAAGGAGTTTGATGATAACGCTGAATGTCCCCGAGCTGCCCAGTACCTAAAACAGAGCACCTCTGAATTTGCTTATTCTTTTAAAATAAATTTTTCTACACAGTCATATAAGATCATCTTCCCAGCCAAGTTCAGATACTGGACCAAATGAAAAGCTGGGAGTAAAACACTGTTCCATGTGCATGGATATGGGGGAATCTACAATGTTGTGAGCATGGAACATCCACTTTTATATCTATGACCAGAAATAGCAAAACACTTTATACATTAGACTTCTAGTATTTCTTGTGAGGTATTGGGATTCTCATTCTGAAGACAGAAAAATTAAGAGATTGGCATGCCGAATAAGTGCATGTCTTAAGTAGACACAAGTCTGGGAGGGGTTCACTCTCTCATATAGGCAAATACATTTTGAGCCAACCCCACAGACAGTGTTCATGGACCCATACCCAATGTATCTCTAAAAGTTAGGCTGAGTTCACAAAACTCAGGGAAACGTTTGCAAATTTTATTCTAAGAACAGCTGGAATCTAGTATCTCTCTACAGCACCCTACCCCAAGGTTAATTCTCTGGCTCTAACTTGAGAGCTGTTATCCCACATCAAAAGAGGACAAAATGAAAGAAATAACCCAAGAGGTCAAATGTCTCAGTGCTCTTGTTATTACTGGAATGTGTGCATCAAGCCACCAGTGTATGTTCCTTTCCCTGACCTCATTCTGCATCACAACTCTACACATCTTTTCAAAACCTGTGGGGTTTTTTTTCTGTTTGGAAAACAGAAAAACCTGTGTGAAGAGGAATGTGAGGCGCTGTCTTCAGACGAGGTTTAAATTCATAGTTGGCCTAATTTTAGCTTATAAAAATCCTTTGAGAAACTAAAATTTAATACAGGAAGGTGTGTACAAGGTAACTATTACAAAGAAATTCAGACATTACTTCGATATCCTAGAAGACAGGTTTTGAATTAAGTGGAATGCATGCAATAAAAATGTTACCAAAATGATTAGCATAAGTAACTGAAAAAATCTGATTATAAGAAAGCAAAGTAGTTTAACACATGACCACATTCCTAAGTATGAAATATTATAATTCTATTGTCTATTCTTTCTGTGAAGAGTTAGCTCCTTCAGGAATGTCTTAATGAATAATAAAACTGACTTGATTTTCCCACTGCAGTCAACTTTGCTGTCAGGCTATTAATGATTCATAATGACTGTATGCTTAATAGTTTTATGCCAGATAAAAGCCGTCCAACAGAAGCGAGTAGCCAGTGTCACTTCTGCAACTGCTCTCTTGATATTTTCAGTAATATTGGTAAAAACAATCTCTAAAAACGCAGAACAGCTGAGTTACAATGGGAAAATGGCTTTAAATCACTCAATAACATCAGTGCTGAAGTCATATAAAATTCTTTATTATATTGCCTCTGCTGTAGAAGAAAACACAGAGGACTAGATTGCATGCTGTTCGTAAAAAATGGCATATTTTCCTATTCATATCATTTCATATTCTTGGATATTTTATTTTCATAATGCAGTGATTTGGATAACACAACTAGCCAATGCTTAAATGAGAATACAATGTGTACTCTGAGAATAGCTGAGCAGAATAACACTCAAATCAGTTCTGCACAAGATGATAAACACACAGACTGCTCTGAAGCTGTAGGAATTTATCTACTGTATATGTAAATGTTTTTCTTTGCTTTGAGGAAAGCCTTTGCAAGAACAATGTCCTTTAACAAAGGTCTAAAAATGCATGTGAAAGCCAAACATAATAACATTGTTATTCTGCCACTTATTAACAGAACAACGGGTCTTACAACAATTAGATATGAATATTGCAAACTGAATTTAATATTAAGCTGTCTTTGAAATGCCACTTTGCAGCAGGTTTTCAAATGCTTAAAGCACAGCAGGAGACTAACTCCATCTTCAAATATTAAATCAAAACCTTTTTTTAACCTGATAAATCTTTCTGAAAGCAAGTTCTTCTATTAAAGAGAGAATTATTAAACTATCAGGCAAGAAAACTAAACCTCACAGCCTATTCTTGGCACATAGTATGTACCCACAATGATTAAAAACAATAATGAAAAGGATTAATAACATTTTAGAATCGTATCTGAGAACATTCTTAACCAAACACAGGGTATAAACTGCTAATAAGTTCAGTGAATTGGAAACAGCACATACTCAAACATGGTCCCACTCTCTCAGCTAGAAATCTCACGTTAAATACAAGTCAGTTGGAAATGTTGCGTTCGCTGATCCCTACAGCCAGTTACATGCCATTCAAAAGATCAAAGATCTCTAGGAAATGGTAAATGCAAGGGCACCTCACTGTAGAACATCATAGAAGAATGAGAGAGACACATTCTGTGCTTGAATACCTGCTCCTAATAACAGCAGGAACTGTATGCTGTCTTGATATATTTGGCCCATATTAGTGACAGAAACCACTTATTAAGCTATATAAAACAATACATCTCACAGAATTCTGTCCAATCCACATTTTAACATCCCAAGAGAAAAAAGCTTCCCTTGGAAGATAGCCTAATAGAGACAATTGGCAGGAAATATAACCGGTTGTTTCGCCTGCATTTATCTTTTTTTTTTATCTCCCCCTCTCTCAGCCTTAGCTCAGTTGCACCAGGATTTGTATCAGCCAATTCTTTTCCAACTCTGGCAGTTCCAGGACATTTTTAATGTGTTATGTTCTTCCTTTAAACATTGCTACCTAAGTCTCCAAATTTAGCTTACTAATTGCCACCCCCGCCACCCTGTGTCAACAATTTCTTGTTTCCTAATTACTTTGGCTTTTCCCAAACTGTAATTCTGGTAATGAGATACCCAGGAAGGAATGCAGTACTGTGGCTGGGATCACACCAGACTCCTAGCCAAAAGGAGTACACTCTTTATACTCTGTAGTGAGGTGGTTCTTTCCAAAATGAATGGCATTTTTTGGCTATCGCATCATATCATGGTTTGATATCACATTTAATGCCCGTCTTCGACCCACATAACATCCTTTTGGTTTCTGTCCTCTGTATGGTGTTGGTATTTCAGATTATTCTGCTTTTGTTAATTCACACCAGCTCAGCATGTAACTGATTTTGCTGTTTTCTACCCTAATCTCTCTGGGATGCCTTTTATTACTCTTCTGTCCTTGTCATTAATCCTCTCAATGAATTTACCGTCTCTTCCAAATTATTAATGTAGAGGTTAGATAGAAGGCTGAACCTAAAACACACCAATATTCTACGATATTTCTCCATATCTGAAAAAAATGACATAAATTAATTGTCACATGCATAATTTTCATGCAGCTTGTAATTCACATGATAATGGCCCTGGCTGAAAAACTTTTCTATGCTGTTTTTTGTATATGAAACCAAAATTTGCGTATGTTTCATCTACTGTTCTCTTTTCTTTCCTTTGGACTATTTCCATAGCACCACAATATATCTCTGTGATCACTCCGCATGTGTAACCTCAAGCAACCTACTACTGTTGTTTCCAGATTAGGATACACGTAGGCACATGTCTCAGAGTAAGGCAGCAGGCTCTGGATCTGCCTCTCAGCTGGTAGCTCCTACCTCCCAGGTGAGAATGGCTCCAGCCAAGATGTTTTTGTTTTGTTCCAGAGAAGATTTTTGGGCAGGGAGGCACAGTCTCAGTTGCATGGCTGTGCTTTTGGTGGCCACATACTAGCCGAGCCTGCTGTGCAGTTATGTGAGGGCTCCACGTCTGCTCACCTGCCTGATTTTATGTTGAAGCAGAGATGTCTGAGCAGCCAGCAGTGATCTCATCTGGGGGAAGTGGAAATAACAGCAGCATGTTTTATAATCCTATTCATACTAAATAAATACCAATATACAATTCAGCTCATTTTCACATGATAGAGATCTTTTGAATGTGGGGACCCAAGAGCACTCAGGATCCTAGGAAAGGAAGATTATTCCCAGGATTTAGGACTGTCCTTGATGCTCATATACACAAATACAGACTTATGCAGTACCAGTGGCCTAACAATCTTCAGAATCTATAAACTTCAGCAAGTTGCCTCTACTCCTAGTGTCAGTGCTAACAGGAACAGCTGTCTGTACAAATATTTAATGTCATTTGGTTACAGTATTTTATGCTCACGAATCGGTCAGGATGCTGTTTGGATATAAGTATCTTCCCCTCAGGTATCCCCCTACGATATCTATAGTGTCTCTCTTTGTAATGTACTTTATAAACCCTTTTTATTGCCTTTGAAATTCCCTGATTTGTATGAACATATTGTGTTTATTTGTTTTCACCTCTCCTTTTTATGTTCTTCTAAGTGTCATGGACTGTCTCGAAGAGCTAAGCTATCAGTTTTAAGTTCTTGGTCTCCTCCTGTGTGGTAGTCTGCAGTAAATAATTATCATTATTGTATTTATCCATTATTTGCAAATAACTTTATGAAAAAAACCCTTACTGTCACAGCAGTCTTCCCGTCTAAAACTGTGGCACTGGCACTTTGTTTTGACATATAATGTTACTCTGCAATATCAGAGAATCATAGTCATGGAATGGTCTGGGTTGGAAGGGACCCCAAGGATCATGGAGTTCCAACCCCCCTTCCACAGTCTCCAGGCCTGGATCTACACAAGGCTGCCCAGGGCCCCATCCAACCTGGCCTTGAATACCTCCAGGGATGGGGCATCCACCACCTCTCTGGGCAGCCTGTTCCAGCACCTTACCACTCTCTCTGTAAAGAACTTCTCCCTAATATCTAAGATAAAGCTTCCCTCCCTTAGCTTTAAACCATTCCCCCTTGTCCTGCCATTGCCTACCCTTTTAAAAATTTGATTCCCCTCCTGTCTGTATGCTCCCTTCAGGTACTGAAAGGCTGCAATGAGGTCCCCCCGCAGCCTTTCCTTGTTCTCCAGGCTGAACAAGCCCATCTCCCTCAGCTTCTCTTTGTAGGGGAGATGCTCCAGACCTCTAATCATCTTTGTGGCCTCCTCTGAACCCTCTCCAACAGTTCCACAACTTTCTTGTATTGCGGGTCCCAGATCTGGACACAGTACTCCAGATGGGGCCTCACGAGGGCAGAGAGGGACAATGACTTCCCCGTCCCTGCTGGCCACCCCTCTTCTGCTGGAGCCCAGGATACCATTGGCCTTCTGAGCTGCAAGAGCACACTGCTGGCTCATGTTAAGTTTCTCACCCACCAGAACATCCAGGTCCTTCTCAGCAGGGCTAGTCTCAAGGACCTCTTCTCCCAGTCTGTATCTATGTCTGGGCTTCCTCTGGCCCAAGTGCAACACCTTACACTTTGCAGTGTTGAACCTCATTAGGTTCACCTGGGCCCACCTTTCAAGCCTGTCAAGATCCATCTGGATGGCATCTTCTTTTTTCACCTCTACACTTGAAAGGACACCTTGGATTTTTATTTCACTTACAAGATTCACTCCAGTCTGTTTCATCTGTGCCAACCATTTCAGAATTAATAAACGCACTTCATTTGTCTCATCTGTTGCTTACAGAATTTATAAACATTTTACATGTTTCTGTGTAATTTCATCTTCCTCCATACTTTCTTTTGTGAGAATCTTCTACTGGATGCAATAGGATTCCCTGCAAATGTCAGATCTGATTTTAGGACTACCGCCCCACTTTATTCCTATATATTTTTAACCACACAAAAACAAACCAAATGAAACCAAACCAAAGAACATTATTAGAAACCTCAAACTAGCACCAGTTTCTTTTCTTATCATTTGCTTAAGTTGAAGCCTAAATAAAGCAAACGGTTTCTTACTCATCCATAGATTTGTTGCCTACTTTGTTCAGCGCTCCTCTCCCCCTTTTCTTACCAGCTCCTAATACTGGAAGGCAAGCTTGCAATCATTACTATTGGTCTATTCTCAGAGCTCTCCTTAAGGTCTTGAACTTATTCAGGTTATACTCCACATGTGTGTCTGAGTTGTTCTGGAAAGCCCCTGATATTATTTAGGAAACCTCATATTTTTATTATACCATCTTTAGTTGGGTATGTAGAGGTAGATTGTGCTACCCTTTTCTGTATGAACTCCAAATCAATTTATTTTCTAAAGGGCCAACAAAAGGATTAGATGTCTCTGTTCTCTTTCTGCATTTGGCCTTAAATTATTCTTTGGACTTCTATTGTCTCACAAGATTATGTCAGTATAATTACATTTTCAGTGACAAAATGCTTATTGGAGTTACCAATTTTAAAATGTTCTATATGTGATACCTTAATTTTCCCTTTTTTACATCTCTTTATTTCTTGACTCACTACCTGTGCCTCTTGGTCATCATCATGACGTTTGCCTGGTTTGGCTTCCTTTGTCTTTCCTTCATACTTCAACTGTCTTACAGGTCTGAATCACTCTACTCTCAAAGGAAACTGAACAACAGATAGAGGTGAGGTTAATATCCATGCCATTTAACTTCATCTCAGGAAAAAGTTAGATATTTAGCCTAACTAAACTGTCTTACCTACCTCTGTCATTAACACAAAGAGAATGACACTTCCAGCCTGTAATATAATCTACACAAGTTTCTAACCTAGGTAGAATAAATCAGATTCTGAGGAGATTTTCTCTGGAGATCTTCAGCTCTTTCCTTTATTCTTGTGAGAGAATGGATACTGACTTTAACTAGATGCCTCCCATACAGATATCTGAATTTAGAAGAGGCAACACTTATGCTTCCCATTTTCCCTAAAATCTGACACTCAACAAAACTCACCCTATATAACAAGACACAAATATGTTCTTTCATGCATTTGAAATCTACTGCCTGTTGTTTGACAAAGGTTTTTAAAAAAGGTAGATGTTTGTGATGCCGTCTGCCAGCTGAACATCACCATTCATTAATTCACCTTTGGAGTTCTCATTCTTTTGCTCACTTCCAACCTCCCTCGCCTATCTCTTGAAAACAGGGTATCTGGCAACAGAGTGCAAACATGAAATCTTGAAGAAGTCATGAAATAACATAGTGGGTGAACCAAAGTATGGAACAGAAAGGTACATAATACACATTCTGCTTTCTTTTGTTAGGGATAAATCACAGTTACTGAGTTTTGCATCATTTGTGGTTATGGTAATATTATGTAGACTTGAAAAAACAACGGCTTTAGACAGCATGTGGAGCCACAGTTCCTGGCAGTTTGGGGTTTGATTGCTCTTAGATGCTAGCTGTGATGGATTAGATATGGACAGCAATGGTGTAATTTACCTGAGTGGGAGAAATGAGTTTCAGCATCTTGGAACAGAGAGGTCTTAAAGCACTCTACATTCTGAACAACTGTTTTAACAGTCTGCTTATATGTGGGTAACAGTTTTTAAATGAAAATTGCAATTCAGTTGTCCATAGGTGCTTTTCAATGTGTATAACCATCTGGGAGTTAGACCCTACCAGCAACCATGAACCACATAAAGGAAAAAACTCACAGTGATCAAGCGTCACAGACATGGGAAAGAAAGTCCTCACTTGTCATGGTCACAGGCCTTACAGAGGTTACAGAATGAACAGCACCAGATATGGACACAAATTCTTCGCTCTTTCTCTTTACAGTGGATCTCCTCTAGAGCACTAAACATGGTGCCACTGGTGGAGCAATGCAGGTGTTTAAGAAAGGACTGCACGGTAATGCAGACATCTGTTTGGTTGGGTCTCATGAAGATCCATATAAGCTGCTTGGAACGCACAGCCAAGCCTTGAACAAACATTACCCTGATGCAGGCAAGTGACATCTAGAGATTCAGTACATTGGACTGAGAAATATCCTTACCTCAGCAGCATTTGTTTATAACTCAGGCATAATGTATGATGCAGTTTCTGAGCCGTGTGATTTATCCAAACATCTAAAAGAAAGACATAACTTTGCCAGAAGCTCATTCTGGGGTGTCAAAGCAGATTCTTTTTTTTTTTTCATCAATGGCTGACAATCCTGGCTCCTTTGCTGAAGAGGCTGTCAGTGCTTTTCAGAACATGTGCTTAAAAAAAAATAAAATCTCTGCACTAGGGGAAATATCTTAAAAGCAGTTGTGGAGAATTGTCTCAGAGTGTTGAAAATAACATATATTGTGAAACACTGTTCACAAGGGCATTGAAAATCAGTGCTGCTCTGTATAGTGTTTCTTGCAGAAAATCACACAATGTGATTACATACCTCTTGATAGGAGGTGTCAGCTCCTGTGTTACGGCCAAATTCTAACCTGGATAATTACCTTGTGCTTATCTAAATTCCCCTCACAATTTCAACTGAATAAGATCTATTGTTTTAGTTCACACCCTAAAATGCTGAAGTGCAGCATTACTGTACTTCTAACCAGAGAGGGCTGCATTTTGGTCATTACTTTTGTAAGAATTTTCACTTTCAGAGAGTGTTGGGCAAATTGTCATTGCATAGAAACTTGTCCTAGAATTTTTTTCTAACATCAGAAATGGGAAGACTTGTAGCTAAAGGAAGCCACTATTAGGTAGAAAGCCTAAAAGGTTTGATGTCACTCAAGAAAAAAGAATTACATGCACACACACATCTAAGTCATAATTAATGTAATATATATCAGCATATATTCCATACACACTCAGAATTGATCTTATTAAAAAATCTTCTTTTCTGAAGCAGAGTAAAAAGTATGAAAGAAATGTCCATGATTTCTCCCTCTCTCCATATTTACAGTTTATGTTTGAATAATTTGCAAAGCCTTCAGAGCCTTCTGCTGCTATACAATTGGCTAAATCAGAGCTGAACAGACAAAACAGGCAAGACCTATGCTTCATCAGCAGTCACGTCAATTAAAGCTTATATACTGTTGGGCTTAATCTAGAACTTCCTAAACTCAGCAGACATTTATGTTTATTAACTTGAATGCCAAGGCTACTGAGACACGTTTGTTTTCCTTCACCTTTATTTTTTAAAGAGAAAATATACTTCACAGAAGCTCCATTTGTGGTCATCACTTCAGTAAATGTAAGCATAAATCCTTCAGGCAAATGAGAAAGTTGATTTCTGAATGCAATTATTTTACTCTCATTAGGAAAAAAAAAAAGGAAAAATGAGAAACAAAATCAGATAGTAAGCAACCTTATTTTTTCTAGTCACATCATGTACCCCGTGTTACGTCTTTTTCAGTCGGCCTGGTCTTCTGATATCTGGCAATAAATTCCCATTTATACATACTTCTGTGCTTTATCCCCTATCTTACAAATTCACAGTTAGTTTTCCTGTTCCAGTTCAGAAAGACCAGAGGTTAACAGATGAAAAAGATGTAGGGTAAAAAAGGCCATCAATCATGTAAATGAAAATCCTTACGGAAAAGGGTGGGCTTAAGGATGCAGAAGTAGCCTTTGCCTTGGCATTTCAGTGCTCTACTTTGGTTTTAGCCACTGCTTTCACATATTTTTGAACTATTGCTGTCTAGAGTCCTAGCTCTTAACCATTTTAATACAACCAGCTATTGAACTGATTTTAGTATCAAGCACAACATTTAAAGCATAAGAACAGGTGGGACATAGCACCAAGAATGTTCTAGAGAGTACAGTTTTCAGCTCAACAACTCATGTAAATGAAAAAGGGGGGAAAAAGCATAAAACCACCACCTAGGCTTTCATTTAAGGCAAGTAGTCCAGATCTAGGCACCAAAAATTCCGGAAATTAAAGTCATGTTCTATCTGCTAGAAGGTACTAATTATAAAACAGATAACTTTAGTAATTTTAACACAATAGGAACAAATCCCAGAATTATGAGCTTAACCTGTAAAAGGACTGCTTCAGAGTTCAAAACACATGAACTTTCATCCTCACATAAGTTGTGGACACCACTGTTCTGGGACAGAATTTATGTTATATGAACTTCATTTAGCTTAACTACATTACCCAAATCAAATTAAGTCAAGTCCCCAAAGACAAATTTAAAATTTTACACATATTCCTCACTTGACTTTGTTACACAGTTGAGTTTGTTAGTAATTAAATGCTGACAGGAACATCCAATTGAAATGCAAAGGACCAGAGTGTAAGTAACTACTGAATATGCAAAAAGAGGAAAACAAAGGGGGAAAAATACTATTTGGATAAATTTTTATACATCAATGTAGTAACAAATGAGCTAATCTATGAAGGCCATAGCCCTTTGACTCTTGCATAAATTAATAAACCTTTAATGATGTTTTGTGATCTCATATCACAAGCCCCCTTGTTTCTACCGAAAAAAGCCAACTGCGAGTGGTAGGTTTAGTTTCCAGGACACTTCTCCCTGAGATCATAGAATCATAGAATTGTAGGGGTTGGAAGGGACCTTGAGAGATCACCGGGTCCAACCCCCCTGCCAAAGCAGGTTCCCCATCTCATATCACTCAGATAGGCATCCAGACGAGACTTGAATACCTCCAGAGCAGGAGACTCCACCACCTCCCTGGGCAGCCTGTCCCAGGGCTCTGTCACCCTCACTGTGAAACAGTTTTTCCGCATGTTGGTGCGGAACTTCCTGTGCTCCAATTTGCAGCCATTGCCCCTTGTCCTATCTCCACAGATGACATGGCAATGCAGCCATGGAAAGGAACTTCTTGTCTATATGTAGTTTATTCTTAAAGGCTAATACAGAAGAGAGAAAGCAAAATGTCTTTCCAAAATACATGCCTACAGAGATTGTTCACAATCTGAATTGACCTATTTGTTTTTCCAGTACTAAAGGTCTTTTGTACATTTTCTGACCAAAGTGTAAATTTCTACAGCGGAGTTTTGTTCCTCAAATCCTTTAAAAATAACAAAAATAACCCTCCCTGCTAGTCCCAATATTCCTATCTGGTCATTGGTTAGGTTCCAGACTCTGACTTTTCCTTCACACACCTGACTGTGTGTAAAGAGACAAAGTTAACGATATTGCTACTAGGCCAAGTCAGGCGAATAATTTTATCTACATTCAGCTCGCCAGCTGTAACATATTTCTTTACCTTACTGGGAATATTATAAGGATAAATTAATTCAAAATCTGGAGATGCTGAGAATGCACAGCAATGAGTTCCAAAGAGAAAACAATTAAATAAAGCAGCTGAGTGTGTAAACCACCGCTGACCAGTGTTTCTTACACCACTCCACTACTGCCCCCGGACAGAAAATACAACTGGACAACAGGCAAAGAATTATATGTGCTATATACCCTTTGCTGCGCTTTACATTAAAACTCAAGCAAGTGTTCTCATTCCCATAGTCTCCATACGGTCAAAATGGTTTTGCACAATTCTTAATATCCATTTCCTAACCAATGCAACCTGCTTGTCTATCCCAGAATGATGGGTGGGTTGTGATTTAGTAGTTATGGGTTTCAGCAGCACTTAAGTAAAAGACTGTTTGTTGTTTATAGTTACTTTTCTGTTAAATGGAAAATTACACTCTCCAAAAAAAGACTAAGTTATTGGCATTATTCCAACATGGTACTGACTGACAAATGCCAATTTACTTGTCATCATATTCAGCATGCCAGTATTAACATTTTCCTAACTGATTTAGAGTTTTTCTCACATACCAAATTTTAATAGCACCTCCTTAGGGTTATGAACATGTATTTACTATGTGATAGGTTGAAAAAATAAAAGAAAATCTACAATTATTCATTATCATATATATAATTTACGTTGGGTAAACTGGAAAATGCTTTCAAGAATCAACTAACATGAAAAGCATATTTGATAAACATGAATCTTTTTTATAATTTATATTCTGTTTTTCCAGGTTTCTGCAATATGTTCTGACTTATATCAGGGTACATTATGATTTAAATATAAAGATTTTTTTAAAAATTAATCATAAATACTACACAAAGTGAGATCTAAAAGATCCTAAAAAGACAAGAGGACAATTAAATATATAACTGGAAAATGTGCAGAATCGTAGCTGTAAGCACAGAGAATCGAAAGCAGATATACTCTATTTCTGAGTTTCAGCAGTGGAAAAAAGGATTGTACGTGCACTCATATATTAACCTTTCTAACCTGTCAAAATCACACACTCAGTACACCAGACCCAGCAAGCAGTTAAAGCCAAAACCTAACTGCCAATTTCTTTTGATTTAAGAATAGAAATTTAGAGGTCTCTTTTTAAATTTTATTTTTTCTTTAATGTGGAGAAATACACAACAGGTTTTAAAACTGAGGAAACCATAAAAGCAAAGGAAGAACAAAAGGACTTGCAGAAAGTGTATGCACTTGCATATTATCATTCTCTTGAGTGCTTCATAACTTGCAGTGGCTGAAATACTGATATTTGATTCATGCCTGGGAAGGGAATGAACACTTTCTTGTGTTTAGCTGGGTTTAGCAGTAATAACACACTGAGGTCTGTGGGCTTTACTTCAGCTTAGTGGAACACTTTGAATTAGCCACTGTCAAAACCACTTGGCTGGCTGCTCAGTGTACCCTCGTACACAGCAGTGTGCAACCAGCCAATCACAATGCCGAATATTAACAAGGTCATGGTAGTGTAAGACACTCCTATAACTCAGAGATTACAAAAGACATTAAAATTCTGATACCCCATTCATAAGGAAAAGATTGTAAGGAGAACAGAGAATGGCACAACATTAATTCATTGTGTGACAAAGAATATAATGAGAATGGGAAATAGTACAAACATAACTCATTCTTGTTACAGCTTTAAGATTGTAATGTCATGGTTCATATCACATACTTAGGAAGAAAGGTATGGCAGGAGAAGAGTTGTGATATTAAGCATAGTTAATCTGAATGCACTACACATTATTATATATGCAATATAATAAAAATTTGAAACATTAGTTAGAAATGGTTTGTTAAAATTGTTGTAATTTCTCCATAAATTTTTGTTAACATTTTATTAATGCTGTTGATATGAAGGGTTGCAGTGTATATGTATACTTATTAACAGAACTGTCCTCACAATGTTTTTACTCATGTATATCTTTAGAAATCAATTACAATTAAAAATAAACATATTGAGGACAGTATCTGTGCCTTTCCTGATACACATTACGAATCTGCCAAGACAGAGGCAGTGATGTTTAGTCATTTTTTCTGCCACAGTGAAATGAAATAAAATCATGAAAAAGTGATGCATTTACCTCCTGAAATTATGGAATAATTTTAGTTATTGCTCATCTACTACTCAGCAATGTGCAATATCCTACCTAATGTAACTGAAGCATTTAACTGCTAAGACATTAAAAATCTTTGACCAGCTCAGAGTCTGCCAAAGCCCAAAACAACCTCTTTTATTCATCAGGCTCTATGCAAGATCACCAAATCAATGCATTTTATTTTTCTTTTAAAGGTAAGTCATTAACTTTGTGGTCATTTCTGTTAAGTAAAACCAGAACCATTCTCAAAGACACTCCCAGTGTATTAAATTTCAATAAAGCAATAGTATCAGATGTTATCTGCTTACTTGCTTTGACACTGTTGTCTGGTTCTATGTATTGTCTCTGACCTTTGACTGGGCACATCCAAGACCAGCAGCGAGGACTTCAGCACAACTTTTGTAAAGTTTGTTTGATCTAAATTGAGCTCCAAATGTTTGTAGGGTTTCAAAAGATCACTTTCAAAGATCCATACCTAGTGCAGGGAATGAAGAACAACCTGTAACTGCTGTATACTTTTGCAATGCACAGGCTGTATTGAGTACATTCAAGATTAAATAACAACAATAATATTAACAACAATATTTCTTGGTTAGCCTTATATAAAGGTTACTCAGAAGAAACTAAAAGAATTACCTTCTAGGTTATAGAGTAGATACTGCACTTGGAGCATCAGTGGGAAATCACTGCCATCTGAAGGATCTTGGTATCATAACCAAACACAGAACCTGAAAAGTATAGCAGAATTCCAGAAACTTTATCCAAGAGCATGCTTCATAAGAGACCTGACAAATCTTTAATAATCTAAGATCTCTTAAATTTTCCAACTCCACCCCTGTGTACAAGTGTGTTGCTCTTGCTTTGGTTCTGTATTGTCATGGAATATGTAACTCCTTGCATGTTTGCAGAGATTGCATTTTACCAATTCTTATTTGTCAGCATTCATACTCCAAACATCTTAGTTCTACATTCAAATACGGTTTTGGCCCCTTGACTATCCAATGGAAACTTCCATTCCACTTATTTACATATGAACGTATAATGTCAAGGGAAAGGTAGATGATTATTTGGTTTTATCACATAAATCAACTGCCAACAGGCAACTGAAAAGCAGATTTGTAACTTAAAGATGATATTTACATCGAAGGTCAGACAGGCAGCATTTTTAAGTGGTTCTAGAGGTGCTCTAGAACAGCTTCACCCTTCTTCCTTAACAGAGAAACTCCATTTCCCCACTGCTTCTATACATCGCAGAACCAAAGACAAACAGATGTTGGAAGACGAATGTAGAGGAAATATCAAAAATAATTTAATCTTGAATTAGAAAAAAAATGCAATGAAAAGAACAGGTCTTAAATTGAAAGAAAATCTACATGTTTTCTGCTAAAAAGATTTTGAAATTAATCAACATCTAAATAGGATTGTTCATTGTTCATTCAATATTCATAATATTTCAATTAGATTTATTGTGATGAAAATAAAAGCTGCTTTCTTTTTCTGTCCTTCAATGTGAAAGCTATGATATTAACAATATTGTAAAATTATGGATTAGACTTAGACCATTGATTTGCCCAGAAGACAATTGTTTCTCAAGAATCATAGTTCTATTTTCAGAATATTGGTTAAAATGTAAAGGAAATTGCTTTTGTGTGGTTACTGCTTTTTCTAGTCTAGGTGGATTAATTTGATCCTATATTTGTATGAATAAGTACGTTCCAAAAAGTGGAAAATATGTTTTTATAGTGTTAGTTACATTTTAGTATCCGCATTACATCCGGGTGCGTTGTCAAAACGAGACAGGTGTAAAGACCATGAGCAAAGGAAAAAATGTGATTGTCTGAAGGATGTTATGACAGTTCTGTATGCATAATACACGCATCCCAGGAGGCAATTCTGCATCTGTTACATATATTTATGTATTTTTACTTGTACTTTTGGAGATATTTAAGATTTATGTTGATAGATTCTTTCCCCTTAAAGACAATAAAGGAAAACATGTAACAAGGGTACAATTTTGTTAGGCAGTGAAAAGAGGAGGGGGTGAAAGTTGTACACGTGGTAGGCTCTGTGAAGGTTAAGAAATTTCTATTCTCAACATTTAGTAGCCTTTCTGTAGTGGCTTTCAAAATGCTTTCAAAAGAAGCCTCTAATATATTTGATCTATGTGCAGCTAAAGTATGTTTCTGTTCATTAGAATGACTGAGGGTAAGAAAACAATTGCTAGATGTTAAAGACTAACACAGAAATGATGAAGACATTTGTGAGTGAAAAGAAAAATCCTGAAGTCTCAGGGAATGAAGAAAGTGATGATAAATGAAAGCAACAACACAAGGGTAAAGAGACAGAAAAGATAAAATGGCTAAGGAGACAGTTTTATACAACTAACTGTTTGAAGAAACAACACACTACACACTGTGTTGCACTGTAATGACATCTCCTGACCATTGAATTTTGTATGAAGAGATAGATGAGCCTTCTACTAGCTTCCATTACACAGCAGGTATTTTTTAGTCTCTGATACACAGGAGATTTGAAAAACAACCTTCTTCAGAAAATTCTTAGATAAATTCAGAGGACAAAGGATATCTCTGCTGTTAAATTTTGACTCTTTGAAAGTAAGTTCTGTGCAGCCTTCTTTCAATGTTAGAAGAGCATCTGCAGAAAGAAACAAATAGAAAGGTGTGCCTCAAGGCATAAACCAGAAAGAAGCTCCAACTTTCAGTTGTATGCAATTCTACAATTGTGTCTTATATGTTTTTTTGAAGTTTCTTTTAAAACATCTTCTATCAGTCACTGATGGAGAAAGGCTTTTACACCAGATGAACTGCTAATCTGCTATGTCAGTTATTACATATAAAGTTAAAAAAACCCTAACATGTTAAAGACAGAAGTATGAAGCAATACTTGAAAGTGAAAACATAAATTTAATGGATAATATATTCTACTTCCATCCATTTCAAAGCGATTCTCATTTAAGAAGAGCAGAAGAAATGGAGATCCTTTGAGGAATTTAAGACACCCCACAAAAGTTGGTAAAAAAGTTATTGCTACTAACTAGGTGATAAAAGTATATTTTCATATATTATTGATAAAAAACCCTCTAACAATTCATATTTCCTTTAGCTGGAAAGAATAAGTCAGAAAGTTACCAAATTGTACCCCTGTTGACTAAATACAGTTCATAAAAGAGATCTACAGTATAGCATAAATCATAAATAATGTTATGCTGTCCCCATGAGACGAACCTTTGGGGAAGATGACCGACCTGGATAAAGAGGGAGCTTTTGATGGAACTCAGGAAAAAAAAAGGAAAGAGCTGGCAAAACAAGAAGAATACAGGGATCTTGTTAGGTCATGCAGATAGAAAATTAGAAAAGCAAAGCCCAGCTAGAAATCAGTCTGTCCACTGTTGTAAGAGATAACACAAAGTGTTTTTATAAATACATTAGCAACAAAAAGTGAGCTAAAGAGAATCTCCATCCCTTACAGGATGTGAAGGGGACCATGGCCACCAAGAATGAGGAAAAGGCTAAGGTACTTAATACCTTCTTTGCCTCAGTCTTTATTAGCCAGACCAGTTGTCCACAGGGCATTCAGCCCCCTAAGCTGAAAGACAGGGATGGAGAGCAGAATGAAACTACCATAATCCAGGAGGAAGCAGTCTACAGCCTACTATGCCACCGGGATACTCACAAATCCATGGGGATGGATGGGATACACCCGAGTACTGAGGGAGCTGGCGGAGGAACTTGCCAAGCTCTATCATTTATCAACAGTCCTGGTTAACAGGTGAAATCCCAGACAACTGGAGGTTTGCCAATGAGATGCCCATCTACAAGATGCACCTATTTATCAAATTTCTTTGCCCTTAGTAAAATCAGTTCTACTAGGATGCTCAGGCATGTTTTAGCACAAGACCCAGAAGCCAGAAAGCTGGGTATTCTTACACAAAGTATTTTCAGCTAGTTTCCTTTTACATTGGAATAAGAGTTTAGGTCACCTTAAGGTAACTGACCAATAGAAAAAAATAGAGCTTTGTAACGTTAAAGCTTTTCTGAACAGGTGGTTGGGTTTTGCTTTGGACATACTACAGAAGAATAGTATTCTCTGAAGGTCCAACATATTTCATTGCAGGTAGGGCAAAAGATTAATTTTACCCATTAAAGAAGCTCCATAAGCAAATGCAAGTTACTTTGTGAATTCTGAAACTTTGATTTTTCTAGCATTCTTGCTAAAAATCTCTGTTCATCAGTAGAAGATAAATTAATGGGTTGCAGATGAAGACATCTATTTAAGATGTTTAAACCACACAATTAATTGGCATGTGAAAAGTTAAAGAGTGAGTCAACTATAGAACATAAAAATGTATAAGCACATAAACTATAGCACTCTTTTCCATGGCTTAAGAGGCATCATGCCATCCACTTCATTAATCAAGGGTATGCCCCAGGTTTCAACACTTGATGATTTACAGTCATTCTCCATACATGCTCAACTATAAGAAGATGAAGTTCTCTCTACATTGGAGCGATCATAAGACACAGATCTCAAATTTGAAACGCCAATTTTAATAAGCCACCTTGCTTTTTTTAGTGGTTTCATGGATTCTAATTATCCTAATCAAGAATAGGGCTGGTACTGCTGACACAGTTCAAGCTGCAGTTGAGAAAGATAATTCTAGTACTCAGAACTTTCTTATCTGTATTGTGGTCAATAGTGTTGATTATGATGGTTCTTTATGAAGGAAGGCACCTATTTAGAAAATTGATTGACACCACACCTGATTAGTAATCACTGCAATGTCCAGGAGACAGTGAACAGAAATAAATGACTCTGGCTTCCTGGTTTGAAATCTACTAGTGCCTCAGGGGTAAAAGGCTGTTTGCAGGAAAAGCTGAACATAAGTAGAGAATTCTAGCAAGAAGGAGAGAAAAAGAACAGCAGAGAAGGGAAGAAGAAGGAAACAGGATATAAAATCTTGCTCAAAAAAAAATGTTATTTTTTAATTAATGGGCCATGCATCACTTCCAAACTCTCACGTTCATGTTTGCACTGTAATGTGTTCAGAATACTTGAGGGGCAAAGTAAAGAAGTATTACTCATCCTCAGTGTCCATGGCAGGATAAGAACTGTGGCATACTATAATCAGAAGTAAGAGACCATGACATTGTGATAGGCCATGGGTAGTTTCAATTTTGTTGTGTATAAAGTCCTACTGTGGTCTAGCTAACTCAGAGGCATAACATAATTCATCCATGACCTAAGCATATGCTTTATTTATCAGCCTATACACAATCCTGAAAGTACTCTCTGTCTTCCTACAGAATCTGTGCTGTTTTCTTTTCAATCCACTGTCAAGAGAGAGAACTGACCCAGAGGGATAGAGATCTCTCCTCTGGAGTTCCCCACTCATTGCGGCTGCCCAACTAAATAAGTCTATTTCCTTATGACCTGAGGCCATGTTAATGAGAAGTAACTCTTGTAATTAGAGACTCTGTGGTGGTCCAAACCACCATCGCTAAGCAGCAGAGAGTATGAGCTACTGACCTTCAGATCCAAGTGGAGAATGTAATGCTGGTTCAAGTAGTGGACCTCGTGGTGCCCAGTGAGTGGAGGAGACTTGGCCGGGGCTTGTGCAAGCTGTGGCTGGTGGTGGACTACTTGGTGTGCACTGCCTCTGTCTTCAACATCGTTCTTATCAGCTTCAACCAGCTCATCTCTGTCACCAAAGCGGTAAGGGCTGGGCGAGTGAGGCTGCTGCAGGGGCTCCACAGCTGCCCTTTCAGGGAGGATGGGCTGCTTGGGGCACCTGGCTCTCGCACATCAATCAAACACCACAGGAGACAGGGGGACTGAGGCAGCTCCCCTGTGTCCTGGAAATATTGCTGGGGTGATTGGCTTTGGCAGACAAGACAACTGATTCTCACTTGAATATGGGCAGAGGTACTCTGGTTTAGAAACAGGTACAGTTTGTCCATGCTGCTGTTGCAGCTAGAAGGGAACAAGGTGAGCTTATTTCCTCACCAGCCACACTTGGATAAGCTTAAGTAGTATTACCCAGCTGAAGCAGATCATGTCCCTCAGAACATAGCAGCACATCTGCTGGAAACTGATAACCCAAGCCAGCCTAGCTGCATCCTAGCACAAAGGGATTTCCTTGCAATGGGTATCAACCCCTCAGGGAAAGGTAGATGTATACAGCTGTGATGGTTCCAGAGAGGCACTGCTGAAATCAAATGAGCTTCATTTTCACCTGGACCATCCTACCTCAGAGTATTTTGGATGGAGAAGAAAAAAAAAATAAACCTGGTAATAGATTTTACTCTTCTACACACATTTTTTTGCTTGTTCTTCAGCCTCCTGTTCCACCCCCATTTCCTTAAAACATGAATTCACCTTCATGGCTCAATTCCACTTGGAGGAAATGATAACGTTTTTGGCAAAGCCATTTTAGTGGCACCGTCCCAAATCTGACCCCAACTTCATCCCAGATTTCTGCAGGAGAAATATTGTGACTGTTTGTGGAAGGATCACTTTTAAAAGTCCAAAGAAAAATTTGCTGTAACTCTCCACTATCCCTTTTCTTCCCATGTTCCTTCACAATCTTGTTGATCACATTCATCCCCACAGTTCTCAGCCGCTCACCTTCCTCCTGCGAGAGGCACTGGGGCGCCGGTAGCGCTTCCTGTCAGCGTTCTGCCCTGAGTTCAGCTGAGCCGCGGCACCGGATCGCAGCGAGTCGTGTCAGTGCCCCGCACTGGGCGCCACTGGTGGCGCATTGAAAGGCCCGGACTGCGATCGCGGTGGATCGAAGACACCTTTAGTAACAACTGAGCAAGCTTTTATCCCCTCTCCTGGCTGAGGCAGCAGCCTCCAGTCAGGTTTCTGGACTTTTCATGAATACAAGAACCACAACATTCCTATACAAAAGGTTGTCCCAGGGGCGTCCTTCTGTCTGCACCTTCCTTACCGTGACGCACAAATCACATCTCTACACGACCCTCTTTTCTACTTTTTCTCTTGCTTTTGCAGCTTCTCTCCAACGATGGGCATGGGTGCTGCCCTGACTGTGGTCCAGCAGGACCCTCATGTCCATTACCATGGTCAGGGCCAGGCATGGAGCAGTCTGGCCCCAAGAGCATTGCAAGAGAGGATGCCACTCCCAATTAGGTGCTCTCCAGTTAACGCCTGCCAGGGATTTATTGCACCCAGCGTGTGCCCGCGGGCAGGCTGGGCTCTGCAAGGGGCTCCCGGCACCATTGCTGGCCCAGGGCAGCCCCTGCTTCGGAGAGGCGAAGGGTGGGACAGGGACGTGGGTGGCACCCGGGGGCCCCTCATGCCCGGGCACCGTCCCCCTCCCCGGCTTGACAAGGTCACCCTGGGCAATGCCTGCGCCAGGGCCGTGCCGGTGCCCTGACAACGGCCCCTTCCCCCGGTGCCCTGGGAATGCCCCATTCCCCTGGACCCTCCGCTGAAGAAGCAGCAGATGTCGCTGGGGAGCCAGGTTGGACCCACAGTCTCTGGAACCCCCCAGTCTCCAGAACCAGCTCCCGCCGCCCCAGCCCCGCCCGGGACCCACCCCCCACCCCGCCCCGGTGCGTCTCCGATTCCCAGGCAGCCTCCCCCCGCCCCCCTCCCACCGCTCACTTCTCCCATCTCGAGCGCTGCCACCTTCCTCTTCTCATAGAGCTTGTCATGCTGCGCCCGCACACCAGGCGTCAGTGGCGCGGAGGTCGCTGCTGTCACCACCACACCCCAGCGTCTAATGAAAACAACTTTAATGAACCCGGGTCATTAGCGCGCCGCTCCCCCGGTGTCACAGTTTTGTGTAGCTGGGTGCTGGGAGAGACATGGGGCTGTAGAAAATGGTTGTTGTGAGGAGCTGCTGGAATTCTCTGTGGCCCCAAAGTGTAAATATTGGGCCAAAGCACCTCTGTGAATCACATATAGGAGAAAAAAAAAAACAACCTGCTGGCAGCTGCATTTTGCCACCAGAGAAGGGAGTGAGGAGATGTAACGAGCTGTGCAGACACGCAGGCTGGGGAGGGTCGGGGAGGAGGCGCCCCAGGTGTTGGAGAGAGAAAGATCCCCCTGCAGCCTGTGGAGAAACCCACGGTGGAGAGGGTGTTTTCCCCCTCCACAGTCCATGGAAAAGGCCAAGACCCCACCTGTGGCCAGTGGAGAGGCTCCACGCTGGATGGAACAGGTGGAGACACAGAGAAGAAGATGCTGTGACCCTACGTTGGAGCAAGCCTCTGCCAGCACTTGCAGCCCACAGAGATGAGCGAGAGAGAGATTTGCTGGGGGGGGGCTGGTGACCCCATGGAGGACTGGAGAGACATTGGGATTTATTACTGCCCCCCATAGCAGTGACCCACGGCGGGGCAGCTGATGAACAGATAAAGCCTTGTGGGAAAGGACTCACATTGGAGAACTTTGTGGAGGACTGTCTGCTGTGGGTGGGACCCCACGGCATTTATTCCACACCCTCCCCCTGCTGCACTGTGGGGGTCCCACTGTGGAAAATGCTAGGAAATGTTGCTTTTGCAAATTGAAAAGGGTTATTGTATTCTCTGTAGAAGAATTTAGGCTATATAGAAACTCACAGTTGATTGAACAAAACTGAACTTTATTGGTGTACACAACTATAACAACAATAGAAACCAGCCACAATAAGAAAAATAATCAAAATAATAATAAGTCCGGACAACAGATAACATTCAATTTTAAAGCGCCGCTCCCAAATGTGCACATCATTTTCAGCAGAAGCCTGGGTTGTCTGCCTGGAATTAAAACAATTAACAGAAAAAGAAAATCTTGATTCTTTCTAAATTATCTGAGCTTGAAGAGACCTTTTAGTCTCAGTAACACCCACCTGTCTGGTTGTTCCGGTGGGTAAAGCCGCACTCGTTCGGAAGGCGATGACAACCTGAAAGTCTAATGGCAAGGGAACAATATACCACTCCAGCCATAGCAAGGACATTGCCCCTACTGCCTGGCTATAGTGCTGTAGAAGGGAAAATTTACCACTCGTGGAGTTGTAGACGCGTCCCGTGATTCAGGCGGGGGGTTTGAGGTCTCGTCTTCTCTAACGCCGGCCATTTTGTACGGCTCTCCTGCTCAACTGCGTGTTCACCTAACTGTGTGCTTTGGGAAACACACAGGCGCAGTTTTCCCTCACCACCTCCCCACAGAAAGTACTAGAAAAGGAAGCTCACGCATGTGTAAATCCAGTGAACCCAGTATTTCTGCCATGATGATGGCGCATGACAAAAAAGAAGACTCCAGCCGGTTTTGACTAGGCCTGGAGACCCATCTAAAGCTTGCTAAGTAATGGATGATGGGGTGGGAAAGCTGTGGGCTTATGTCTCAACATTGCTGAAATATTGCATTAAGATGCTTGTAAAGGGTTAAGGAAGGCTTGCTAACAGGATAGCTTGAAGTGCCACAGCGGTGACCTCCCATAAGCGATGCCTGGCTTGAACGACTCTGCCTCACTGATAAAGAAGAAACACCAATTGGGACATAAGTTTGAGTCTAACACCGTATTTTAAGTAAAATATACACTCAAGGACTATGTGTTCTGTGGATATAAAATGACTTCTTTGACAAGTTCCAGTACCCCCTCCTCCTTATCTGTTCGATGAATTCCTTGCCTGTCTAATTGGTCACAAATGCAGGCAAAGCATTTCATTGTAACTAGTTCAAGCTCCCCCTTGTCCTTGAAGGTATACAAAACCTGCCGAAACCAAACCTGTAGTTTGGGTCAGAGTCAAGGGGTAACTGAGTCTGCGCAAGACAGAAGGTTACTTGCAGTGAGGAAGAGGAGCCATCCAACTTCATCCCCACAACCCTCAACGACCACCACCAAACAGCAGTGCGCAGGCACAGTGGGGAGGAGTTGATGGAAGTAACTTCTTGGAACTCATTTTAATATGAAGCGGGACAGGTTATGAGTATGTATAGGTGTGTGAGGTAACCTAATGATTTTTGAATAAGGATATGGTATAAAAGTGCTACAAACTCTGACCAAAGGTGTGCCTACTTTGTTAGGTCACCCGTTCTTGCAAGAATGTTTAATAAATTACTGTTTCACTAGAGTGTCTGCCTCAAGTCCTGTTTTTAGGACCTTTGTCATTTCTAACACCACCCACGGCTATTCATGTGCAGCAGGGGCTGGGGCCCTGGCACGCTGGCTCTGAGGAACCAGGATGGTTCCTGGCATCAGGTGGAACTGGGTATCCCATGGATTTAAATGGACTGACAGGGGTTTCAGCTCGCCCTGGGGGAGTGCAGGTCCTTATGTGTGAGCTCAGGGGCTGCTTCTCCTCCTCCTTCAGGGTTACACTGCCCAGACAGTCCTGGCACTGCCACCGCGGGCAAACATCCGCTCTGTATCGCTCCATCAGAGGGGCGAGGAGCTCCCGACCGCTCGCAATCAGGGGTGTCATCTCCACTCGGCCTTTGGCCAGCAACGGGAACACCCCAGGACTGGGAGCCAGAGCTCTCGTGTCCACAAGCCACCAGTTTCCAAGTCCCAGTGGCCACGTTCAAACCACCTTTGGGAACGCTCCACCATTGAAGCGGATTCCCAGTTTGCCCGGAACGAGCCGGCACCGCAGGGACCACGGGCGGTGAACCACGACGGGCGACAGCCCCGCTAAGCCCGGGAACGGGCCTGGGCTGGGGCTGCTTGCTGGTACCAGTGATTCAGTGACATGGAATAATGCTGAGGGGATGGATATAGATAGAGTTTAACAGACAATTAATTAATAGAATGTCAACTGTTTGTCGTAAAACTTGCTGTCTGGCGTAAATCTTGGTGTTTGCTGTGGTGTGATGAGTGAGTGATTGTGAAATCAAGTTACTGTAAACTAAGGAAAGGGCCCCAATTTGTAGTCCCGAATCCCTGTGAAGAGATTGGTTGGAACTTGTGGTAGATATTAGATGAAGGTTGAGATCAAAAACTTCATACAGATCTGGAAGAGCAATAAAACTAAGAGAAAGGAATATGTGGGAAATTAAATATTTCCACCGTGTCTAATCTAACTGATCCAAGACGTGGCGAATCGCATGCAAACAGTTCCTGTGAACCATATCCCTTCTTTGTCTCCTATAAAGTTATGAGTCACGTGGTGTAGCAACTTTCTCCCCCTGATGTCCAATAGAGATATAGATAGAAACTCTTGATTAACTGAACAAAAACTAAACTTTATTACTATGCACAACTATAACAACAATAAAAACCAGTAACAATAAAAAAAAATAATCAAAATAATAATAAGTGCTGACAATACAAAACATTCCATTTTAAAGCGTCGCTCCCACATATCCGCATCAGCTGGAGCAGAAGCCTGGGTCCTCTGCCTAGAATTAAAACAACAGAAAAGGAAAATTTTGATTCTTTCTAAATTATCTGAGCTTGAAGAGACCTTTTAGTCTCAGTAACACCCACCTGTCTGGTTGTTCCGGTGGGTAAAGCTGCACTCGTTCGGAAGGCGATGACAACCTGAAAGTCTAAGGGCAAGGGAACAATGTACCACTACAGCCATAGCAAGGACGTTGTCCCTACTGCCTGGCTATAGTGCTGTAGAAGGGAAAATTTACCACTCCTGGAGTGGTGGGCGCATCCTGTGATTCAGGCAAGGGAACTGGGGTCTCACCCTCACCAGCGCCGGCCACTTTGTACTGCTCTGCTGCTTGACTGCGTGTTCACCTAACTGTGTTTTTGGACACGCGCAGGCACAGTTTTCCCCCTACGTCCCCACAGAAAGTACTAGAAAGGGAAGGTTCAAACTGTAACCGTCGCAGTCTAAGCCTAAAATGATGGGTAACAATCAAAGTGGAGCCTCTAAGAAGAATCCCCTAGGGTGTGTGCTAGCCCATTGGAAGGAATTGGTGGGATCAGGAGGCACTGAAAAGAAGAAAACACTTATGAAATATTGTAATCAGTGGTGGCCTTGGTATAAATTAGAAGATGGGGCTAAATGGCCACTAAACGGAACATTAGATTACAACACCTTATTACAATGGATGTTATTTCTAAGAAGAGAAGGAAAATGGGATGAAGTTACATATCTGGATATGTTTTACACCCTCCAAAACCATCCAGAGTGGCAAAGGGAGTGTGGATTAGTCCCACCACAAGATCCTATGGTACTAGCACTCGAGAGGGAGAATAAAAAACACAAAGGTAAACTGAGGCGGTGTTGCTCGACGTGCAGTATAGGGCAGAGGTGTACCAGACCCGATAAAATTTACCAGGTACCAGAACAGGATCTGAACGACATTTTTAAGCCTCCCCCTCAGCTGCAGGAACAGGATGAGGACTCGGATGCAGCTTATACTTCTCAGCAAGTTATAGAGTCTATTTTCCACACGTCAATCTCACCTCTTTCCGGGGTGTAAACCTGACTCGCACCTTGTAGCGCTGTCCTGGAGTCAGGGTCCTGGCCAAGGGCAGCACCTGGAAGACACAGCGCTTGTTCTTCCACTGCCTCAGCAGCTTTTGTTTAAGGTACAGTGGCAAATACTTGTCCACCTGGGCACAGGAAGGAACCTTGTGAGGTCTCTTTGGTCTGTGAGGACAGACCCTCAAGTGCCCACAGTGCTCTGAGACACCGTCACGGCGCCAAGAGCACCCACATCCAGACCAGATGTGGCCACTGCAGCCTAGGACTGGAGGGAAAACCTGTGGGCAGGGCAGGCAGACGGGCAGGCACCGTCCTTGGAGGAGGACGAATGGGTGAAGGTGGCAGAGAAGTGAAACATCAGCTGCTCAACAAGTCCAGGTGAACCAGCCTTGCTGCATACCCTCCAGTCTCCCTCCCACGAGCCGTCCCCACGCGGTGAGGCACCCACAGCGGCAGAAAAGGCACGAGAGGCACAGAAAACCCAACCGAGAAGTTACGTGTCCCGCGTCGTCTCTTCCTCCCCTTCACAACAGGCTCATTCATGGTGATGGAACAGGGGACCTGGAGTTGGTTGTGGGGCTTGATGGTTTCTTCCTGACACTGTCCACACTGGACAGCAGCAAACTCCAGTCTGTCCCTGGAGACGCAGATGGATGGCTCAGCCACACTGGCACGGAGGCGGATGGGAAATGTGGGGCCTTCTTCTGCCTAGTGAGGGGCAGAGCATCCAGCTGAAGGTCCAGGCAACATCTGCTGCTGTCCCCAACCTGACAGCTGCCTCAAAAGGCCGTGCTGGCACAGGGAGGTGAGGAAGGATACAGTACCTTGATGGGCAGGACAACATTCACTTCTCCCACCGGCAGGTTGGCACTCTGCGGGTCAAAGCGCACTTCAAAGGTCTCTGTCTCACAGAAGGGCAGGTTCTTCACGCAGCCCAGATCCACACTGAAACCTTGAAAGGGTGAAAATAAAGCAGCTGAGATACACCAGCATCGTGAAATTGGTCACAAGTATGTTCAGACCGTATGGGTGTCCACAGGACTGTCAGGCAGAAGGACCCTTTGTGTCTCCAGAGAAGACAGCCACTCCTTCTCTCTTGTCACCGCTCAAAGGGAAAGGAATTTCACAGCCTGAATTCAAGACCCGCAGGGTAAAACGGAAACCCATCAGCTGAGGAGCACCAGCAATTCCTTCACCAGGCCCCCAGGAAGGATGCGCAGATCTCTCCAAAGAACTTCCAGGGAAGATTCCCCTGTGCTGTGGTGCTGCTTGGAAGACAATTTAGAGGAGACACCTGACCACCCTTCACATGCAGCAAGTCACCATCTGATGGTCCTCAAGGACCTGTTTTGAAAGCCTGTTTTGACCTCAGAGGCTGTTGTCTCAAGAGAGGCTAAAGCAGCACTGTGCCATTACGAACTCTAAACAAAGCACTTCCAAAGCACCAAGGGTCCCGTCTGCTCCCAACACAAGCTCATGGAGCGCACAAAGACACTCAGGAGATGCTCCTGGTAGCCAAGAGCAGAAGATGCTGAGAGGTGACCAAGGTGATCAGCCCACGGAGCCCCCGCAATGAAGCGTCAGGGCAGCCCAGGTGGCTGCACACTGCGGGCCAGGAGAGTTCTGGCTGCAGAGCACCGAGCAGGGGGAGGAAGGAAGAGAAAACGATGCAAAAGAGCACTCAAAACCCTTCCCCGTGGCCCCAGCTCATCTGTCAGAGACAGGTCCTTCAAGCCCGCGGGAAGTCTCTCCAGCATGGGTTACCGGTGCCACACAGAGCCCGTCCGTCGGCGCAGAAGGACGCGGGGAGCTGCCCGGGGTTGGTGATCTTCACGACGTGCGTGTGGATGTCACCAAGAACGACGTGGCCAAAGTCCAGGATGTACTCGGGCAGCTCCACTCTGGAAGGAGAAGCAAGGACAGTCCTTAAGGTGGAGGAGGATGCAAACAAAGCAGGTGCTTCTGTAGTCACTGCTGGAGAAACTCCAGCCCATGAAGCCCAAGGTCTGATCTTCTGCTAAGAAGACTTTGGTACGTCACGGGGCACCCAGGTCCAAGCTTTTATCAGCTACTAACAGGTTCTTAGAATAAAATGAGTTTAAACAGACACTGGGCACAACTCCTCTGCTGTGAAAAGCCACTGGAAAAAAGTCCTCAGGCTGCTCACTGGTAGCACGTCCAAACTGTCAGGATCAACCCCCTTCTCAAGTCCCCAGCTATTCCCAGAGACAAGGAGCTCCCAGGAGCAGGGGCGCACCACTGTGCGCTACCATCAGAGCACAGGGGCCCTACTAACTTGAGAAGCCTCCGACGAGCACACTGGTCAAAGGCAGCGTCCTCCAGGGAACCGGAGGAGAGAGCTTTCTGCTGCTCCAGGGCGTGCTGCTCTATCAGCATGTTCTCCATCTCCATCTGCACCCCAACGTCCAGCTGAGGAAAACAAAGACAGTGGCTGGTTAGCAAAGGGAAGTTAATCCCACCCTGCTCTTGGTAAGAAGCAGGAACAAGTCCTTCACTCTGAGGGTGGTGAGACCCTGGCACAGCTTGCCCAAGGAGGTGGTGGAGGCTTCATGCCTGAAGACATTCAAGGATGAAGCTTTGAGCAACCTGATTTACTTAAAGGTGTCCCTACTCGCTGCAGGGGGTAGATGGCCTCTGGATGTCCTGGCCAATACAGTCTATGATGGGGTCCTTCTGTCCAGCTGCTCAGAATCTGCCAGGACCATATCTGAAGGGAGATGAACTCCAGCACCTTCGCCTGCTCAGCCACCCTTATGCAAGCTTATCTGACCAAACAAGTCAAGGACCTGCCAGAGCTCCAAGTAGCTGCCTGTCCCCAGCCGCTGCCAGGGCAGCTCAGACAAAAGCTCTCTCCATGAGGGAACCACATCAGCGCTGACAGCTCTTGGAGACACATCTCAGTTGCTTGAGCACAGTCTTCAGGACCTCCCCCTCGGGCACTCAGGAAGCTCAGGCACCCACGGGAAGGACCACTACCAGAGGAGCCCCATGTTTGTGGCCAGCCCAGGGGAGCCAGCTGCAGCGTGCAAGGGGGACAAGTGACACAGAGAGAGGGTGGCCCCTGCCAAACAGGGCAGCAGCCGGTCTCACCACAGTGCCAGAGTCGTCCATGGGTGGCTTGCTGGCCGTGGCCTCCCCGACAACCACCGCGTCGTCTCTCTGGCTGTCTCCTCCAAGCTTTTCTATTGCCTCTTTGAGGATGTGCTCATAGTTCTCATTTCCTGAAGGAAGAAAACAGCCACAAATAGAAGTGTGGGCGCAGCGGCGTCCCCGTTAAAGCTGGGAAGCTCCACACCCCCAGCGTTGGCCCTTCCCACAAACACATTCCTCCAGCAACGCATGGAAAGAGGATGCTGCTTTTCTTCTATGTTCTCTCCCACCCATCTTCCTCCACACAAGGGAGCATCTCATCCCCCCCACCCCTGCCCAAATCCCTGCCAGCCCACATTACAGCTTTCCCCAACACTGCTTTCTAGCTGTCCCCTTTATCCAGGCCACCAACAGATGACACTGGCCAGGATGGCTCTCTGGAGCAAAGCCCATGTGCTTCTAGAAAGCAACCAGAAGAACAACAGCCCTGAAACCTCCAGGCTTGGTGGAGGTGGGTGTGAACTGCCCTATGAGCATGATGACACAGGGGGGCAGAAAAAGACCCCCAGGGGACCTCCCCGAGAAGCAGTCAGACAGTGCTCACCTTTGATTCTCCTAGGAAGGTCCAAATAAATCCTGGGAAAATTCCCCTCTCCTTTCAGCCTGATCTCTTCTGGCTCCAGGTGACCCACTTGGATCTGGAAGGTCCTGCAGAAGACTCCAGGCACTCCCGGCAGGTGATAGACAGTGAGCACTTGCTCTCTGCCAGGTCCAATGTAACCCTGGAGGTGTGGAAGAAGAGGAGGGGAATTCAACCAGAGGGCTTGGCAGAGGGGTGGCTCAGACCACCGGTAAGCTGAGATGAGAAGGCACGTTGCAGGTTCTCACACAACACATCGCCTTCCAGCTTCCCTGCATCCAAAAGCTCAAGTCTCCTACACCGGGCTGTGGTTTGTCCTCCTGCCAACACTGCCCACCCTCTGCCAGACCCAAGCAGCAAAGAAAAGCCCTTCTGCCAGCTGCTGTGGAGGAGGAGTGGCGTGCCCAAACTCTCAGCAGGGCCAGCAGCTCCTGTCACGGCACTGCAGTGGCTCCCAGGCTGGTGTCCAAGAGCCTGACCTCTTACTCATGAGCCCAACCAACAGCTCCTGCCTGGGTGGTTACACCGAGGGTGCATGGCACTATCTAGACTCACAGTGACCTGCAAACTTACACCCCTGGAAAAGCAGAGGCAGAGGCTCGGACGAGCTCCAGGGATGAAGGGGTTCCCCACAAATCCCCTCCTCACTGGGCTCCTAGAGAAGAGCTGTCTGAGCCTGGAGTTGGGCTCATGCCAAGCAGGTTGAGAGCCAATACAAACAGGTGGCAACACTGCTCAGGGGACAGGGCACAGCCACAGCTCTTCTCAGCTCACTGGGCTGGACCTTCAGCTCCCTGCTCCCCCCCACGCCGCAGGGAGAAGCTGCTGAGCAGGACACATCCTGCCTCTTGGTCCCCGGAGCCCCGGACTCCAGCTCCCAACACGGCATCTGCAAAAGCAAGTCCTGCCAAGCTGCTTGCACAGCAGCAACTGCCCAGGGCCAAGCAGAGCCGTGTCCTCTGGAGCAGTGTCACCCCTTGCAGGAGACTGGCACGAGGACATGTGAAAGCCATTTGGCCTCCTCTTCCCATTGCCAGGAGGGACACGGATAGGAATGCTGCTTCAGCTGAGGGATCCAGGCAGAACCCAGGCACTGGGACAGGGGATGCTACGAGCTGGAGGAGCGAGGGGCCGGCGCGAGTTCCGACACAGGAGCTGCGTGCCCAAGAGTGGGACTATTTACGTCCTTAGTGCTGACAGGAGGCAGGCAGGGACCTGGAGGAAGTCCTGTCCCACCACCCAACGCTGAGGGGAAGGAGACGCTCAGGAGACCTTGCACCATCCCGCTCCAGTGCCGCTACCAGCACAACTTCACCTGGTACAACTAGGACTCTGCTTGCCCAACCTTTTGTTCCTCCCCTATAACCCCCTCCTGGGCAGCCTGATGTGGAGCCAGCGTCAACCCCTCGTGCTACTCACGGTGCTGGGCAGGACCAGGGGCACGCCAGGCTGAGGACTGTCCGCGGTGGCCGTGCTGGGGCTCAGCACCACGTAGGTGAATCCCATCTTCCCGCTGTTCCGCAGGGTGACCTCTGATTTGGTGACTTCGGTAAACAGCTGGAGAGAAGACAGAGGGGCGGGAAACTGAGGACACACATCTGGATGTTGGCAATCTCCTCCTGCTGACACTGGGATGACAGCCGATGGACACAACGCAGGAGAGAGGCAGAGGAAGAGGAGGGACGGGCACCTGACTCTCCCAGGCCAACCTGAGGAACCCACGCAGGTATTTATGGCAGCGCGCAGAGGTGCAGCAACCACCACAAAAAGCTCAGTAATAAACTGGGGGATGCCCCACTGCTGGAAACATCTGGTCAGGCTGGATGAGGCTCTGAGCAACCTGACCTAGTGGAAGATGTCCCTGCTCAGTGAAGGTGGACAAGATGACCTCTAAGGTCCCTTCCAACCCAAACTGTTCTAGGATTTTAAGATACAAGTCCTCAGCACTTTAAGGCGTCATCTGACAGCCAGCTGAAACACAAAGGAGGACCATGGCTCCCACCAGGAAGCTTCTTCTGTTACCAGCCCCCTTGAGCTGGGGGTGCTCAGTGGTCTGGACAGCAAGCCTTAACTAGTGCCAAGGACCTTCTTGGCCGAGCCCCTATTCAGTCTCTGATCCATCTCCAGTGAGCTTAGTTCCCTCGGACTTCCCCCACTTCTCAAATTGATGGAGCCCTGGATGGAGCCCTGGATGGAGCAGAGCCTCTGCAAAGGCTCCAAGGAAATTCAGGACAGATCAAGGCAACCGCCCCATCCAGCATGGCCAGCCCACCGTGCTCTCAGTCACCATCCCTTGACCCACTTGTAGGGCATCACTTGTCTTTACGAGGGAGCCATGTACGTGCTGGGATGCCTGGATTCTGCTGGCACTGACAGAGAGGCACTAAGGAGGCATTTCAGAAGGAAAGGGATTTGCAGAGCTTCCAGGGACAGCAAACCAAGGACACGGGGCAAGACGTACAGGGCCAACAGCTGGCAATGTTGGGGGGGCTGACTGAAAAGAGGTAAAATGGGGATTGTTCTGGGACATTCTCTCACACGGTGACTGAAGCCCATGGTAACGTTGTTCCTGCTTCCTTTTGTTGGTCTATGGAGAGCACTGAAAGAGACCATCTCCTTGGACCCCAGGATCTGGGAGCGGATCTGCAGATGGATGTCTCAGGGCACATCTCCCTGGAGATCACCACCTGCCCTGGGAGCCAGAGTTCATTGAAGAGGAGGGATTCCCAGCTTCAGGAAGGGCAATGGAGATGACCATTAAAACCAGCTTGGACACAGGACCTGTTACCCCAAAGCTGCACCTCCAAGCCAAACAACCAAAGAAGCCAGTGAGAGTCCTGGACCTCGGTGGGCAGCCACCTGCCAGGGATGGTCTCAAGGATTCCTGCCAAGAGAAGCGCCTGGTACCTGCAGCCCGCAGTCCATCTCCGTGCTGTCCAGGAGGTAGTGGATGAGCGAGGCCTCCCCACGCAGCGCAACCTCATAGGTCGGGCCTCCCTCCACGCGGCACAGCGCCGTGACGCGGGCAATGATGTCTGCATGGCCAGAGAAGGTGACCCTGACCCGCTCGCTCTCGCCCGGCTGCAGCACGCCGTACAGCGGCAGGATGTGGAAAACCTGGAGGAAGGGGAAGAGACACTGAGACATCAGCTGTGGAAATGGGTGCAGGAGAGGAGGGAGCCACTGCCTGGAGCAAAGGACAGACATGGCTGGAGGGCCTCTTCCTCAAACCCAGTCTCATCCTGCAGCCACCCTGCTTAAAAGTGGGAAGACCATGGGGAAAATCTTCTCCCATACTCAGTAATGAATGTGTTAATTAATACTCCACGTTAGAGTAATTTGGGAGGTCTCTTGGCAGCCAGAAGCTCTCTCTGCTGCAGAACGGGCCTCCCACTGCCTCCAGAGGAACATCAGCGCACGTCCTTAGGGCCACCAGTGTGACCACGGAAGCGAGACAGGTTCCCACTCACCTCGTCCACCTCCATAGTGGGGAGCTCCAGACCGACAGATGACCTCAGCTGCTTGATGGTCACAGAGCTCTGAGACTCCACAGTGCTGTCTGGCTCCGCAGCACCCTCTGGCTCTGCAGCACCCTCTTGCTCCGCAGCACCCTCTGGTAGAGGCTGGAAAACAAGTGCCATGGGCTGCAGTAAGCAGCTGGTGGGGCTGAGCCAGACCACTCCGCTCGTGGCTCGACCACCTCATCAAGCCAGGAAGCAGCTGAGATGGGACCTGGGCGCAAGCCAAGTACAGGTATGTCCCTGCCAATGCTTGAGCATGGGTCCAAGCCCACCCGCAGATGAGACACGGGCTCCAACTGTACATCCTACACGCCAGCTTGCAGGAGGAAGCGGGGTACACCAGGCGCTCAGGGCTGGCAGAGACCCCAAGGGTTCCATTGTGCAGCCTGGTGCCAGCCTGGGCCTGTTCGCTGCTGCCCGAGGAACATGCCAGAAGCCTGATGCCTGGGACAGGGCAGCTTCTCTGTGACAAACCAGGAGTACAGCTGCAAGCAAAACTCCACCAACAGGAAAATAAGGACTTGGGAAGCGCTCGGCGCAACTCTCCTGTTCTGGGTGGTGCTTTGTTTCCTCTCCTGCACTCATCAGCTGAGGAGCTCAGCTGGGGGACTCTTTTCCACAGGCACCTTCCTGAAGAAGGCAGCCGAGATGGGTTCCTATCTTCCAGCAGTGAGGAGCTGGTGTTTAACCTCAGAGAAGCCACTGTCCAAAAGGAACCTTGGCCCTGGGCTTCTAACCCCCTGCTTATAGATGAGGGCTTTGTGGTTGCTCTGGAAGTTTAAGAGGTGAAGACATGCTTTGTGCTATGGCCTTGGCCTCAGCAGAATCTACTACAAAGATTTATGGGGCATCTCCCCAGGAGATAAGGTACTGGGGAGGGCAGAGTCTTCTCATCTTTCCATGCTTTTTGTGGTCTCTATGTTTCCAAACCCAGCAAAGCTTCACCTAGCACGTGTTCCCAAAGATCCTGACAGCACTTTCCTAGGCCTGTGGTGTCCCACAGAGGTTACATGTGCGTGCGTTACTCTGAGGGTGGGGAGGCCCTGGCACAGGGTGCCCAAGGGGCTGTGGAAGTCCCATCCCTGGCAGGGTTCAAGGCCAGGTTGGATGGGGCTTTGGGCAGCCTGGGCCAGCAAGGCTGTCCCTGCCCATGACAGAGGGTGGGATTTGATCTTTAGAGACCCTCCCAACCCAAAGGCTTCTGGGATTCCAACTTCTCCCTCCCCACAGGCCTGCATCCAGCCGCTGGCCCTGCTGCCAAGCCCACTCTCCGGGCAGCAGAAGGAAGGGTGGCATGAGCACGGGCCCTCTGCAGTAAGCTGGGGGAGGCAACGCTGGTGGGAGGTGTAGAAAATCACCTACCTCTGTTTCCAGGGTGTCATCTGCATCTGGTGGCTGTGGGACAGAATCCCCCACCCCTGCCAGGGCTTCAAGTGGTTCCTCCACACTCCCATTCCCGAGGATGCTCTCTGAAGGTGCTGGGCACTCCAGCTGAGCTCCCTCCTCCTTTGGTGGTTTGGCTTTTGTGAAAGAAGTTGGTGTTGGAGGAGTTAACCTGGAAAACAACAAAGCTTTGATGGTGGAGCTGCAGTGGGAAGGAGGGAGGGCAGCAGGAGCAGCTCCTTGGCAGGATCTGGCACCAAGCTGGGAGCTCAGCAGCTCCATAAGCCGGTCAGAGCAGGTCAGTGCTTGGGGACGATGCCAGTATAGCGGCGGTGCCGGCAGCCGGGTGCAAGGAGCAGCAGATGGGGACAGGGGTGAACACCTCACCGGGGTGGGGAGCGTGGCAGCAAAGGGAGACACACACGAACCCTGCAACAAGCCCAGACTGGAGGGCAAAGGGACAGAGCCAGGCAGCCATGGGCTGGTACAGACCCAGCAGCACCCTCCCAAAAGCACCTGCCACCCCAGACCCTGCCTTCCCCACCTGCAGAGCCACAGCAAGAAGTTCTGTGGCTCAGCCAGACATAGATGCAGAACATCTCCCCAAGAGTGACCCACAGCCGCGGGTCGGTACGAGCAAGCAGCGACGCTGGTGGTTTTTTGTACGTGTAACAAGGCAGGATGGAGCCAGAGCTGGAATGGAGCCGGGGCTGGGATGGGTTGGAGCCTCCAGCCTGCTGTGCCTCAACTGGACAGAGCCCAGCACTGCACGGGACACCCAGGTACCTCAGCTGCCTTCGGGCAGCCTGACTTCTTCTGGGTGAGAAGGGAGGTGCCTGTGCCAATGGGACACACGCACCGGGAGCGCCTGGAGACTCTCCAGCCACACACCAGTCTGGCCACCATTCTGTCCATCTCACCGTCACCAGCCCTGACGGTTGATTCCCTCCATGTCAGACCCCGTTAGTTTCATCTGATAATTTACAATACCAACAGTGCTTAACGTGGACCAGAAAAATAGATCTGACATGCTGCCCTTCTGCCGGGCTCTTAGTGAGCAATGTGAGGTGTTAATAGCTTGGAGACCGTCTTCATTTCCAGCTCTGCCACAAGGATCACATGGTGTCTCCTGAGGGACCCTGAGAGAGCACATTACCACTAAATTAACATGTGGAGCAGAAAAGGGAGCTGTCCTAAATGGCCGCAGCGCTAACGAGCCAGCAAAGGGGCAATGCCAAACCCTTTGGAGCAGAGGCTGCAATTAAAACTGCCCGGAGTCAACTTCTGACCTATGCAAGAGAGGCCACAGCGGGAAGAACCGCTCGAAAACGCCTTTAGAGATGCGCTACAGCTCAACTGAGAGATTGCTCTTGGGCTTGGAAAGCACAGGCCAGTACTGGGTGGCCCTGGTGCCCAGGGACGTGGGGACAAGTCCTCCTACTGACACCTACTGCTGCACCCAAAGCCGCAGCAGAACCCGCCGGAACACACAACACACAACGAGCGCCGGAACACACGCAACAGCCGCTGTGTGAATGCCATGGGCAGCAGAACACATGAGAACTCAGTTCAAGGTGGCACTTGCCTCAAGCCGTGGAAATCCCCACCTCAAGCTGTGGAGAAGCCCCACTCCCTGGGCACCTTCCCTGCCTGAAGCTGGGAGGTGCTTTTTCCACAAGGGAAAGTGAAAGGGATTTGTCGGATGCTACACAAACCATCTCAGGCTTTGCAAAGGACAAACGGGACAGCGGACGAAGAGCTTCAAGGAGAGGTGCACGTACCTCAGGTGGCTTGTGGAGTCGTCCATCAGGAACAGCCAGTGGTACTGGACGGGCAGCGGGCTGCAGTTGGTCATCTGGATGTGGCGCTGGTGTTCAGTGTCATTCAAGACGCAGCCAAAGTCCAAGGTTGTGGTCTGGATATGGAGATTTGGGAAGAAGACTTCTCCCCGAATGGTGACTTGCTCCTCGTGAGGGTGCTCAGGAAACTGTATCTTCAGAGTTTTCTCTGCTTCCCAACTATTCCAACCCTCTTCAAAAGCAGGGTTAAACCCGATGGAGAGATTAAGTTCCTTCCCGGTCCCCAGCTTTATGGGCTGCAAGAAGATGACGAGTATTAACCACTGGTGTGATGAAGTTCCGAGGTCTGGTGGCACAAAACGCCTCAGTGTTCAAAGTGCAACCCCAACGTGGGCTTCTTGCTTCAGCCTTCGTTTTCTTTACAACGTGCCCCTGACCGTGCAGCACAACTTTCTTCTCTGAGACTCTCAGGCTCACCCCCTTGTGCTCTGCACCCATAATGCAAGAGGGAAATAAATCCTGGCGTGCCCTGACTCTAGAGGAACCCCTTTGTCTTCACACTCAACATGAGCCCTAGGGCACTGTGCCCTCAGCCTGGAGAGGGCTCATCACCTGCATGGCAACGGTGGCCATGCTTCCAACATGTCTCTAGCAGAGCCCATGTCTGACACCTCCCACTGCCAGCAGCGCAGGTGACAAGCGCCTCGGCCTTCCCAAGGGCAGAGCTGCCCCCAAAGAGAGCAAGCAGCTCTTCAGGTCACCCAAGGAGGGCTTCCAAGAGACACCTTCACCTCACGGTTGGCCCACACCTAGGTTCCTGCTCCGAGTTGTCTTAGAGCCAGGAGGTATTTCCCCATTTGAGGTGGTCTTTTCTCTCCTTTTCAAACCTGATGCTGTTCATGCCAACTGACTGCCAATTCAAAGGAATAACCACCTCTCCTGGAGGGCTTCCCAACGGAAACGCACCCCCACCCCCCTCCCTCTTCAAACCCCACCAGCGGGAAGGTCTGGGGCTGCTCACCTGGTCTGGCAGGGGCTGCTGGGACGCACTGCAGACCCAGAAGGGTTGCTCTACCATCAGGACGATGCTGAGCGGCAGGGAGGAGGTGTTTTTTAAAGAGAGAGGCTTGTACTGAAGGCTCAGGACATCGCTGGGTTGCTAAAGACAAGGGGAAAAAACAGGGAGGGGGGTGACTCACCGCCCTTCGGTGAAGTTAAGCAGTCCCATCTCTAAAAACACGGTCGCTTTGCTCACAGACCACCTCACGGGGGGGGTTGGGGGGTGAGGAGGGCGCTTGGCATCGCTCGGCCACAGCGACCTGCTCTCCCGCCCCAGTCCCTACACAGGAGGATGGCTGTGAGAGGCCCATGCTGTTCTTGTGGGTCCCACACACCTGGCCATGGGCTCAGCAGCTCGATTCTGCCTCCAGCTCAACACAGGCAAAATAGAGCTGGAGAGATGGACCCAACCCCACAGGGGAGAAATGATGATCTCAGTGTTGATGGCAATAGCTTGGTCCTGCTCAAACCAATGGCAAAGCCCTGAGGACTTGGAGAAGATGTTTAACTTCCTTCCCTGAAGGCCATCACACCCCTCCGTGGGCTTTCAGTCCTCAGCCATGCTACTAAACACCAGGACCCAACCCAGAGACCTACCTTCTCCACCCGGAAAGACATTGCTCTGGGCGACACTTGCAGGGTGGGAGCAATGAACTCGCACGTGACAGCCACTTGCATTATCCGTCTCTTCCCAAACTGGTTCCCCACGATGGCATGACACACCAGCCGCTCCTTCACTACCTGTGGGCAAGAGTCACACGTCACCCACCAAGTGCCAGCAGGGAGCCCAGAAAACACCATGGAATTTGCAAGCCGTGGACACAGAAGGAATTTGATAGCCTGGATAAACCCATGCCATGGGATCTTGGCCATCAACCCTCCACAACTATTACACTGCCATAAAGCTACAGTCACTGGTCTCCTTGCTAGTCCTCTCTTCATGCTCCATCCTACTTATTCTGCTCTCCCAAAATCCTTAGTGCTACACCCCAACGTCCACAAAAGGCACCCACAAAGTCAGGTGGAACTGGAATAATCCCCCCCCTCCCGCAAACTGTTATCGCCACGATGTGCCCTGCTGCTCAGCATGATCATCATGCTGAAAAACATCATCTAGGTCCAAGCCGCTGCCATGGGCAGGGACACCCTCCCTAGACCAGGCAGGCCAAAGCCCCATCCAACCTGGCCTTGAACCCTGCCAGGGATCCAGGGGCTTACACAGCCTTGCTGGGTAACCCATTCCCTTGATTTCTCATGGTTCTACTTCCCCAGGTTCCTCCCCCTCCACTCTTCACAAGAATCACAAGAATCTCAAGGTTGGAAGAGACCTTTGAAGATCATCGAGTCCAACCATTCCCATCCTATGCTAAACCATATCCCTAAGTACCTCATCTACCCTTTTTTTGAACACATCCAGGGATGGTGACTCAACCACCTCCCTGGGCAGCCTGTTGCAGGCCCTGACAACTCTTTCAGTAAAAAAATTTTTTCTAATATCCAATCTAAACCTGCCCTGGCACAGCTTCATGTCATTTCCCCTTGTTCTATCTTCTGTCACCTGGCTGAAGAGACCATCGCACACCTCTCTACAACCTCCCTTCAGGTAGTTGTAGGTGGTGATAAGGTCTCCCCTCAGCCTCCTCTTCTCCAGGCTAAACATCCCCAGCTCCCTCAGCTGTTCCTCGTATGATTTGCCCTCCAGCCCCTTCACTAGCCTGGTTGCCCTTCTCTGCACTCTTCCCCCTCTGGTACAGCTCCACAAGCCAACTCCTCTCGGGAGCCTACAGCCTTCACAACTCTTGGGTTGTACGTGCACCGCAGGGAGTTGGGCTTCTGACCAACCTCAAGAGTACCAACTTCTCAAGACCCAAAGCTACATCTGCTCCCCATGCTCTTGCCTCACAGGTGCCCTTCACAGGGCTTCCCAGTGCCCTTCTCAAGATTTCCAAGCAAGACACCCTCTCCAATGCCCTAAGCATTTTAGTTTCTTTCTTGGACCTTTTTCTCCACCTCAGCAAAACCTCGGGACTCACAACTGCACGGGGACAGTCCCACCGCAACCAACTGAGCCGGGAATCACATCTTGGAGCCTCCGCCGAGGCAACCCTTTCAAAACACCTTTCAAAACACAGCAGGAGCTTCATGCAGATTTATTCCACCTTCGCCTAAACATCTGTGCCCAGTGGGCCTGGAGCAAGGGAATGCGCCCCAGGCTTAGCTGGCAGCTCCTCTGCAGAGCTTCCCCTGGAAAGAAGGGGCCAGGAAGAAGACGACACAGCGATTCCGCTGAGCTACCCCCGCTCTGAGCTGCCATCCAAGGGCGCTGCCGGACCTGATCGCCCTTGGGACACGGGGCCGGCCAAGAGCCTGGGGTGAGCTGTTCTGGGAATACTGATACAAGTGAAACTGTCAATTCTAATGATCCCTGGGAGCAGCTTCCCCCATGGAGAACATCACTCCCACCATTCTGGCTGCTGCGCTGGGCTCGTTTTTCTCCTCCAGGACTGGGCTCTAAGCAAGCCCTCTGGCCATGTTTGTCTGCAGAGGGAAAAAAAACGCTGCTCCCAGACGCTCCCCTCCCTTCCCAGGGCCTTTGTTTTACTCCCTGCTTCCCCCAGAGAAATTACCTCGCGGTTTCTCAATCCACTCCCTGCCTCTGCTCCTAGGCTAAGCCTAACTTATTTTCTCTGCCCTTCCTTCCCTGTAACCCACTGTTTGCCCCTGTTCCTTCAGCCCCTATTTTGGTATGGGCAAGTTGGCTTGATGGTAGCTATAGAAACACCCCAAAAAAACCCCTTGGGAACTGATGGTGGCCAGCAAGGAGTGCAACTGGTGCTGACATGGTCACTCGGGGCGTTGAGATATTTTCTTGAACGCACTTGTTCATCTTCCCAGGGAGAAGTCAAGGGGATGCAGGAGAAGCCCCAGTGGAGGTGATGCGATGGGGAAAGCTCAGCACCCGGGGGGGAACCTCACCTGAGGAGTGCTGGAGGAGCCTTCCAGAGTCATCTCCACAGTCTGGCCTGGCATCAGCTCCACTGTCAGGGGTTGAATCTTAAACACGGGACTGGCAGGTCTGGAGGTCTTGGAGGAACCTTTGCCCTTGGTTTGGATGGCAGGGAGACAATCACGACGGGGAGATGGGGGGGAACCTTCCATTCTCCAATAGAGCCGATGGATGCGTCGTCCTGCGTTCGTTATCTTGAAGCGGTAACAACAGGGACGTAGGCTAGAAGAGAAGCAGAGATGGAAAATGGCTCAGGAACTGCCTCTTCCCAGCACCCACCTGGCTTCAGTGCCCCGCTGGCCTTATCTGACCACTCACCCAGCAACAAATCCACCTCCAAAACCACTGACCCAGCTCAAAGTTACACCAAGAGCCAGACCCTGGCTGCCCCTAAGTTCATCAGCATCCAGCAGCCGGTCTGTTTGCACAGACCAACCCACCCAACCTCAGGAGACTTCTCCTCCATTCAGGGCCGGTCCTGCAGCCACCATGGCTGCTCCGTGCTGTGGCAGCTGGCGGAAGAGACAGAAAGGAAAACAGGCAGGACAAGGGAGGAAAGAGTATCTACATCTGATAGAGAGCAGCCTGGCAGGGGAGAGGAGAGAGACAGCAAGCTCAGAGATGATACAGGGCAAAGACAAATTCTGCTGCTCCTCCCGGACTCCCTGGGGCAGAAGGGAAACCAAACAGCGCTGGTAATTTAGTCAAGGAGTTGCTAACAAGCTACTGCCAAGGTTCTCTGCCACTGCCAGACCATACTCCACAGCCAGTGAAGAAGCCACCAAGGCTACTGCAAAAAGTACTGTGTACTGTGTTTCTACTTGGAACGTCACGTTTCCCAGCTGGAGGCTTCCAGAACCTGCTGTTTTCTTCCAAATCTTTACTCCATCAAGCCAGAAAATACATGGATTCTGACCCAGGGCAAGTCGGGAACCATTTCCCAACTGGTGTCTGGCTCAGTGGCTTTCTGAGGGAATCTAACAACTTGAAAACCGCCCAGAAAACATTTCTAAAGGAGTTCCTGGGGCTTCAGTGGCAGCGAGCCAGGACTTGGAGTGCTGGAGGAGAACCGGCCCCAAGGATTTCAGCAGAACTCCTCCTTGCTGGGCCCACAGTAGAGCCCGGAGCAGAGAGATAACTTACCTGAAGTGGGGGCCCAAGTTGAGCTCTGGAGCAAGTTTGTCCACGACGATGGTGGTGCCAATGCCGAAAGCCCGGATCAGGACATTGTAGCTGTGGCTGTTCTCTATGGACACGATCACCTTGTCCTTGAATTGTTCAATGTCATCCAAGTTTACTATAACAGTCACAGCCACCTTGGTCTCGGGGGGGATCACTCCTTTACTGGGCTCAATCCTGCAGCGCGAGCGTTTGCCAGCCTGTAAGACACGGCAGACGCTAAGTGAGCACAGACACTACAGACCCTGCTCTCTTCTGGGGTGCAGGAGAAAGGACTAAAGACATGAGGGTAAATACATAAAGGCTTCGTTTCCCTAAATCCAAGCGTCTGGAAACAGCAACTATGCTGGAGCTTGTATTGCACCCTCCTTTAACAGACCCACTTCTTTAACCCTGTTTTGCCCAGCCCAAGGGATGCTCATCCTCGGGAAAAGCTTTATTCCCCTCCAGCCTCCCCTAGGGAGAGCACACCAAGGCAAGCTGCATCTCTCCTGGCTTCCCCACAGACGGGTTTGCACAAAGCCTCAAGGCCAGGACTGCTCAAACCCCACTGCAGCAGCCACGCAGCCAGGGGATATGGCCGAGAGCCTGAAGGATAAACTCTGCCAAACGGGTTGAGCAAAATCCTGATGCCCAAAGTCTTCTTTCCCCAAGAGTTGGGCAGTGCTTCCCAACAGCCCCCCAGGACTGAAGCACTCCGTTCCCACTGATCATCAGCCGCAGTGAGGTGTCCTGGCGCTCTCTGCTTCGGGAAATCCAGCTCTGAATGTTTACAGAGGGGCAGTGAAGAAACAAGCAGGAAGAAACCTGCCAGCTGTGCCCTGTGGGCACGGCCCCAGCTTCCTCTCTCTTCCTCTCGTTTTTTCCAGATTGCCCTTTACAGATGGGGCGAACAGGGCACTGGACCCCCCAGTCCTTCTAAAGCCACATTCACAGGGAGCAAGCTGGCAGCAGAGCAATGGTCTCCATCACCAGGAGGAGCTTGAAACAGACGCAGAGAGAGCAGGGAGATGATCGGGAAACCCG
Source organism: Gallinula chloropus (assembly GCF_964237585.1). Taxonomy (NCBI): domain Eukaryota; kingdom Metazoa; phylum Chordata; class Aves; order Gruiformes; family Rallidae; genus Gallinula; species Gallinula chloropus. Next base: position 372,066 of record NC_140095.1, on the reverse strand, counting down.
TGCTCCTTTCAGGAGAAAAAAGGCTACGGGCTTCTCTTCATCTCAGAGCTCCAAATACACAGCTCAGAGCAAAACACCTCCCACAATGTAAAGCCAGAACTTGTGAAAAGGACCTGGCATCAATTTCTGCTCAACCATCCAGGAAAACTCCCTGCCTCAGTGAGGGGTACCCCAGTGCTGGGCTTCTCGTGCTGCGCTGCGGTGGAATACCTTGCTGCTCTCTCAGATAGCAACATGGAAACATCACGTACAAAAATCAAGTCCCAGGCTGCTATGGAGCCATCATTTCTGTTGGGAAATATCCCCACAGATACTTACCACCTCTGCCCGGAAGGATGCAGGGATAACACTCTGGTTGCAGAGGTAGAGAGTGCGAGAAGCGTCTGCCAGAACTTGGATATCGCCAAAATCGATCTTGCTGGGATACACATGGACAACTGGTCCCTCTCCAACGGCCTTCAAGCTGATGGCCTGCTCCAGGTAGGGAAGATTAAAAAAACAAAGGCAAGGGAAAGTTTAAAGAAGAGATGGCTCTCAGGGCACCCCTAGACTGGAGGGTGATTACGGCTGTCGGTCGTTTGAGGTGTTGTAACACTGATGCAGAAGGCCTGGAGCAAGTGTGGGATCTACAGTGATCCCATCAGGAAGCCACAGGCCCCTGTTACTGGGGGATAAAGAAAACCAGCTCCCCACACTTGTATTTTCCCCCTTGCTCAGCTCTCCTTCCTCTACCCCATGCCTGCTCCTGCCCCTTTTCTTGCTCCCGCTCCTTTTCCCGCTGGATCTTGCCCCAAACTGTCCTCTAGGACTTCCAGACAGCCACACTTGGCCGGTAACTTCTTCCGCATCCCCCACAAAGCTGCCCCCTGAAAACCAGCGCGAGCCCCCAGCAAAGCAGGCTCTTGGCAGCAGAGATCACGTCCGTTGGCTGCCTCTCGGTGCTGCCTCTGGGCACTCCCAGTACTACAGGAACAAGAGATTCATTATTCATTCTGTCCCTCAAGCAGGATTGCTTTTCTCTCCAGAGCCTGAGACCCTCCAAGTTTTCTTCTTGTAAAGGCCATGGTAGGAGGAGGAAGACGGGTTCCTGTGCTGAGCCACCTTCTCACAGCGCTAAAAACCAGGGAACTTCATCTGCTCTGGTTGGACTTCACCAGTTCCGAATCATAGAACGGTCTGGCTTGGAAGGGACCTCAAGGACCAGAGAGCTCCAACACCCTGCCACAGGCAGGGCCAACAACCTCCATGCCTGGAGCTACACAAGGTTGCCCAGGGCCCCATCCAACACTCCCTTGAACACTCCCAAGGATGGGGCACCCACCCCTTCTCTGGGCAGCTCCTTCCAGGCCCTCACCACTCTCTCTGGAAAGAACTTCCCCCGATATCTCATCTAACCCTTCCCTCATTCAGTTTCACTCCATCCCCCTTGTCCTGCCAGTGTCTGCCCTTTGGAACAGCTGATTCCCTCCTGTTCCTCTGCTCCCTTCAGGGACAGGAAGGCTGCAATGAGGTCCCCTCAAAGCCTTCTCTTCTCCAGGCTGAACAAGCCCAGCTCCTAAGAACACTTCAACCTTTCAACAGAACCCGAACACACAGAACTCCCAGCACTGACAATCTCTGTGCGATTCACCGGAGGACACGGAGTGGGATTTAACCTCAGGACAAACCAGCCTCTGTGATGGAAAACCTTTAACGATGGCCCACTCGAGGAAAAGGCACTGACAGCTGTCAGAATCACTAGTCCAGTTCAGGCAGAAGGAGCAGCGTCTGTAAACACTCATCTCTTGACAGCGCACTGTGCAAGAGCCAAAAAACCCCCAACAAGCCACGTACCAAGGCTGGTACCTCAAAAATAGGAAGCTAAAGCTGTGTGATGATAGATGTTTCATCGCTCCGGGAGGAGGGAGGTAGGGAGAGCTGAGGTCTTACTGATGCTTGCCCAGAGCTGCCAGGAAGAAGGAGCTGGAGGGAAGAGCTGTGTCTCACCAGCTGCCTTGGCTTCCCGGTAGCAGTGGGGTGGAAGCAGCAAAGGCAGGGCAGAGCCCTCTGGAGGTGGACACAATAACATCTGGAAGATGCTCAGGCTAGCTGGTTTTAACAAGGGAACGTGCACTAACACAATGAATCCTCACCAAGGAGAAGGCTTATTAAAAAGCCAACGAAACTCTTCATCTGCTGTCTTCTTAAAGGGGGAAAGAAAAACCCTGTTCAACAGCGTGATGGGCAATGTGACACCCGTGAAAGGCGACAGGAGTTTTGCTCTGGGTAATACTGCTGCACGTACAAACCCCAGTACCACTCTGGCTTTGCTTCTGGGTACCATAACGTCACGGTAGATCCTTTAGGAAAGAAGAGCATCTGTCCCTGGCAGACAGCCGTGGTCCAAGTGACCACCAGTAACCCCAGGTCTGGGTTTTACCAGCTCCTTCCCACAGAGGATGACAGAATACGCCACAGCAAAGCTGGCACGCAGCCACTGCGAGCCCAACACCAAGCGACAGACACCCAGAGGGACTCAACGCAATGCAAGGTGCGGCCGCAGACTCGGTATCCGCGCTGACGGGGTGACTTCAGAGCCAGCTCGCGCTCTGCTCCATCGTGACGCACTGCAGCCACTCCCCCGGGGTCAGGCTGACGTCACAGGATCCCTATGGGGAGGATTTGCCACCAGTGCAGCATGTGCAAGTTGATGCTCTGCTAGCCCAGAAAACTTCAGATGAATCCACTACTCTGCTTAGACTATAGGAAACAGGGAGAATGCCGCCCCACGGCCAGAAACTCCCATCCCTGCGCTCAGTACACCCAGGGAAGCCTCTACCGGCGCTCGCGGCAAGGGAGCATAAATGCTGCATGTTAAAGACCGACTGCACGGGCTTGTGGAGCCACTCAACCCCCTGCCAGGGAGAGCTGGGATCCTCCAGCTGAAGCACAAGGAAAATGAAGATGACGTTCACTTCCAAAGGCAAATACTTTAGGCAAGGTGAAGCTTTGAACCCAGAAGCTGTTAGCTCAAGGAGAAAAGCTTTGCAAGGAACCTGCAGTTAAACAGCAGGCTGGTTCTAGAGGGCAGAAATCCCCCTTTTCCAGGGAAACACCACATCTACGCCCAAGCAACTGGTTTGTCCCACTTCACGCTTGCCTGTCTCTCCTACCAGCACAGCCACAAAGGCCAGGCTTGAGATGTTCCCTGGCATCCAGGGATTGAGCAGCATTGTTTCCATCTGTTTTAATGACAGTTTCAATCCCCAGCCTGCTTTCAAAAGGCCAGCCTCCCTTTCGGGTACAGAAAGCTTAAGGTTCCTGTAGCATCCTACTTCATGCTCAGAGAGATGGCAAGACATCTTGAAACAGCCGCTTCCAAAGTTAATATCATTCTAAACTTAAATTTAATTAACTACATTTGTTCTAGATTTCAGCTAGATGAAGCCAGGACACTACACAAGGCATTCTCCTGCCTACATCTTGCTGTCACTGCTGCTGCTGTGCATGCCTGAACGCTAACAGCATCTTTCAGGAGGCTCCAGAAACATCGTCAGGAATGCTTCACCATTTCCAAGCCTGTGCTGGAAAAAGGAAGAGTCCCTGCCTTGCAGATGCCAGGGGTGTGGAGATGCACAGGGCTTTACGCAGAGATAAGACAGATACTTCTCGACGTGATGGGCCAAGCTCTCAGCGTGGTTTCTCACACAGGGTGTCCCAGTGCCCTCCTGAACAAAAGTTCCTGCTCTGAAGCAGCAGCTCCTGCTCACCTAATCACGCAGCAGAGTCTCAGCTCCAGGGACCATGCTGAGTTGCAGACTGCGCTCGTTATCCTGTCTCCCCTATCTATAATGATGTGCCACATCGGACTCTCAGACTGTCACCTGCCCAAGAAGTCCCACCAGCCTTCCTCTCCTCTAGACCTTGACTGTTGCTTGTACCACGAACCCCTTTCCTTGTCCACCCTGGCTGCGTACTGCAGCCCCGGGAAGGATCCCTGGAATTAGGAACCTCGAGGACTCACCAATGGGGATTTCTTGTTCCCAAGCACAGCGAGCACAGCAGAAGCAGACTGATGTCCCAACTTCTGGGCTTCCAGCACCAACGGGACCCTGACAGTGCTGTAAGGCTTGATGATCCCAGAGAACACGGGGCTGGAGTACAGCACAGCATCACCCTGCTTGTGCTTCTGTAAGAGACAGAATCAAACCCAAATTCAGAGCGACCTCCGAAGAAACCTGCACTCCTTAACATCTACCATTGGAACCCAGCTAGGAGAGCGGGATGGGCTTTGAATCCCAAGGGGGTCCAAAAGCTGCTGCACCCACAGGCATACACACCCTTGCCAGCAGCCTCCTCACAGCAGCTTTTCAACACCCTGCATAAAATCAACCTAAAGACTAGAATACAAACCTCTTCCCAAAGTCTATATGCGGGGGGGGGGGGGGTGGTGCGGTTCTTCTACACCCAAAGGTCTGCTGAAAACAAGAACCCATCTGAATATAAACCAGCAAGGTCTTACCCCACCCCTTTGTTATTATTTTTCATCCCCTTAATAAACCCCTGGATAACTCTTGAGGGCAGATGCGATGCCAAACCTGAGGAAGGAGCCTGTAGCAGGCTGGAACGCGGCTCTTGTTCACCAGGGTCAGCGGCCGCTCGTACTGGAAGTTTAGGAAGCACCGGCCAAATGTCACAGTGGGGTCCCGCACTTCCAGCTCAGGAGCGATGCATCTAGGCAAAGAGATGTCCCAAAGGGAATTAGAGATACTGAGAGAACGTAGAATTTGTTTCCTCCTTGAATAGGGCACAGAGGAGCGGAACACATTTGTCACTGTCAGACAGACATGTATTACCCCGACAGCAATAAATCACCTTCAGCTTCCTGTATTCCCTTTGATTCCCACAGCAAGCCCTGAGCTCTGGAGGAACCTTCCCACCAAGGATTGGTGCAGTATGGCCCAGTATCTCAGCAGAAACTACTCCCTCCTCTCCAGAAAAGGGGCCTGAAGAGCCTCAACTGCTTGCTGTGGCGATGGAAGGTCCGAGCCAGCCCCTGCCTTACGCAGTGGGTGGTTGTTAAAAATAAAATCACAGCCCAGACACTGACCAGACGGCGGAAAAGCACCAGTGAGCTGCATCCTACTGGTAATGACACCGACACCCACAGCACAGCGGGATCCAGCCTGGCTGCAGCAGGGATGACTTCCAGCTTAAGTGTGAGAACATTCATGCTCAAAAGGACCAGAGGGAAGCAGCAAAACCTGAGCTCTCCTCAGCATCAAGGACTCTGTTTCTCCTTCGGAAGATCTTGCTGTTATTTTTCCTGCACCAGTCCTGCCCTAAGCCCCTTCCCCATTAGCACGTGCCTTTGTTAAGCCAGACAGACACCAGGCTGCTCCCCACATCCCAAAGGAACACTGTGCTTTGGTGGCAACACAGACACAGTTCCCCCACTGACTGCTTGCAGGAAGGAGGAGAGAGACAGCCCTTTGGAAGTCTGTTACACCTCACCCACCAAAGAAATAGGTCTATAATTAATCTAATTAATATAATTAGGAAAAGGCTGGGGGCTGTGCCTGTCCGGTGAGCACAGATGCTCCTCAACACTGGCTGCTTTCAAAGCCCTGCTTAATGAGCTCGTTAAGTAATACTTCTCGTTTGGAGCTGGCCTTTGTGTGAGGGGAGGAGAGACGATGCACCAGGAGAGAGGACACGCCGCGAAGGAAAGCGCCGATACCTGGCTGTGAGGAGCAGCCCCAGCACCTCCTTGCCGACACCGTCCACATCCACCACCAGCGCCAGCTTGTACTTCTTCACGGTGTTGGAGCACAGGGTGACCTGGTGACAGAGAAGACCGTCAAAGACGTTCACCACCCCCAAAAACTATCGTTCCGTGTGTGGCGTCCCCTGATTCTCCTTCCATGGTAAGGAGAAGGATTTTCCCCTCATCCTTCTGCTGCTCCATGTGTAGAGCAGAGTCTGAGAGCAATAAAGGTCTCCTGACAGCATCTGCTTGGTTCAACACCCTGTGTGGTTAACAGGGTGTGTGTAAGCTGAATTAAAGCCTAATCAGACAACTGCTCTGCTCACCACTGTATTAAAATTAATCTCGGTTCTAATCTCAGCTACAACAGCGTAAATCCCGGGGCAATGCGCTGCCTCAAACCCAGCGAGTTCAGCTTTACAGCCAGGGCCAAATGCCAAGGGCCCCAGAAGTTGGGTGCAGGTCACACCTGGCAGAGCTGCTTCAGCCCCCCCTAGGGATGGTTGCAGTGAATGCAGCTCCTCTGCTCACTGGGAGAGGGAAAACAAGTCCGGGAAGAAAAGCAAACTGCTTTACACAAGGGCATCTCTCTAATGGCCACCCGCTGTCCTCATCCTTCCTCTGCCCACGGTTAAGCCAAAGCCACAGCTCCACGCAGCGCTCAAGCACACACGTGGCTTCCGCACCTGACCATAGGGCACAGGATGCTCAGCGGATGGTTCTGGAAACAAACCGATGCCCCTTCACAAACATCCCGGACCAACCCAGACAACAGAAGTGCATCTATCTGCCTCCCATCACTAAAGCCCCCCCGGACCCTCCCCACCAGTGAAGCTTCAGCTCCATCTGCTGAAGCACGGCCGGACGGATTCTCCCCACACCTTGATATTCCTGGATCCCAGGGCGCGGATGGTCCCGCTGCAAGGCTCGATGGTAAATTCAGCCGGCCTGATGGAACCTTCAACTCCCCATCTCCAGGGCTCAGGATCGTTGTTCAACAGCCAAGCAGCACTGGTAACGCTGGGCCCTCCCGAGCCGTCCCCGGGGATGCGAAGGTGGAAAGTCATGGGCACCAAGGAGGTGTTTTTGAGGCGACAGGACAAGGTGTGAGGGAAGCCTGGGGAAGAGACACACAGAGGGATTTATGCCCCCGTTATCCCACCATTCCTGGGCTGAACAGCCTCTCACGGTAAAACTGCGCCTGGACTTTGGCTCTCTTCAATCTCAACTGCAGCTAATTGAGAAGCCCAGCAAGGAATTAATTGCCATGGAAGCTCTGTGCCAGGCTGGTGATGGAGATCCCTCCTTGGCAGCTCTGACGCCCAAAGCCATGAGTTTTTCTCTCTCAGCTGCCCCGACACCAGCACCGGTTACGTCTCACGTAAGAGTGAGCAGCCAGACAGAGCATTTACTCCCAGAATCGGATCCGTAAAACTCCCCATGAACACCCCCTATGGTTTGCAATACGGAAGAGCAGGTTGGCACCAAGGAGAAGCTGCAGTAAAAGCAGGGATGGATGAAATGGGGAGCTACAGCCCGATGCAAAGCCCTCTGATGCAGTTTTGTTAGCTGGAGCCTTACGGCATCTCCTGTTTCAGGGTGACCAGATGGAGCACGGGAAGGTTTGCAGCCCACTTGGCAGGAGCTGAGCCTGACACTGGCTGAGAAATCAGCAGAAGCCGTGTCTCACCTTCCCTAACGAACGGCGACGTCTCATTACTGCTCAAAAAGCTCTGACACCAGCTTTCCCTGCCGCACCAGTGGCATAACCCCACTCAGTGGGGATGTTCTGCAGAGGCAGGAGACCAGCCCAGGAGAAGACATCTGGTTTGGCTGGCCCATCTCGATAATGGCCCTTCCATCAATCCACAACTGATTTCCCATTAAAAACTTCACCTCATCTCAGTAAAAAGCCTTTTGTGAGGCAGAGATGGAGAACCAGAACCTGCATTTCAATGGAGCTCTGGATGCTCAGCCACCAGCGCTGCTGGCACAGCAGAACTGGGCTTTCGGGGTGGGGGCACACAGGGAAGGAGCTCTGTGCAGAGCTATGGCTTGGGCATATTATGGGGTAGGTGATAACAAGGTGCCCTCCCAGCACTAATTAACATTTCACACTAAGGCTCAGGGGACTGAATGGCTCCTGTCCTCCCAACATTTATCCAGAGCAGCTCCAGGCTGGTTCACAGCTCCATCACCCTTCTCCCCCTCCAACATCTCCCTTTTCCCCCAACCCCAGCGTCGCCCTTCTCCCCCTCCCAGGCACCGCCCTTCTTCCCCCCGCCAGCATCACCCTTTTTTCCCCATCTCCCATTCCCGGGGCATTTCAGGGACTGATACCCTCGCAGCCATTCTGCTGCCAAGGGTATCAGTCCTGCTTTTAACACCCTGAAGGCTGCTGCTGCAGAGGAACACACATTCTGGGTGCTCTGAGGTTCCAAGCGCCCCGTTTCGGTAACGCATGGACCTCTCGGCCCACGGTCCAAGCCCAGGGCGCACTCACCGAAGGAGACGTCACCGAAGCAGAGGGCAGGCACATCGAAGTGGAGCGTTGGTCCAATGACGCAGCCACTGTGAGGACAGACAGACAAGGCACTGGCTGAGTTAGAGAACTGCAGAGCTTTCAGCTCTCCCTGCTGCTCGGGCGGGTAAGAGCCGGTGTCAGAACCACGGCGGGTTTCAAACCAGCCCCTCACACCCTTGCCCTCATTCAAGGGGACAGGAGGTGGCCAGCAGCTATCAGATGGGGCTTAGGGCACAGTGTCAGGCAGGATAGGGCAAAGCTATGCCCCCAAGTTGGCTCAATGAGGGGCCCCAAACAAGCGATGGCTCCGTGACTCAGTTTCCCCATCTCTAACGCATGGGTAGAGATGCCCACACAAAAGCGGACTCAATGGAGTAACCCTCCTCAGGCTCCCTTCTTCTCAGCTGGAGCCAGCGTTTCCATTGAGTGGCTGAGCGTCTTCTCAGGAGATCTGGATCCACACAATTATCAGAATCCTAGGGAGCGCACAGACACCCACCAACCACAACAAGATCAGCAACAATTCTACACAGGAATGTATCAGCTTCTCACTGCTGACACAGCCAAGAACAACACATCTTAAACCAAACACGGGGCCCTGAACCCACCACACCTCCTCTCCTGTCCCTAAAATCAGCTCCAAACTCTGAAACTCGCCATCACTGCCTGAAATCGGCCCTTGGAGCCACACACCATTCATGAATTCACCTCATGGCTGATGCCACCCGAGCCCAGCTCCACCTGGGGGGGAAACGCGGATGTTTTGGGAACGATCACATCTATGGCAGCATTAGTGGACTCGGGGGTTCTTGCTGAGTGGGAAGGATAACAAAGAACTGCTCAAACACTCATCCTCGTTCCCTTCTTCATAGCCCAGTGTCCCACCAGCCAGCTCACATCCAAATGGGAGTTGTTCTCCGCATGGGACTCAATCCAGCATTCAAAGCCTCCCGAGGAGCGGGGCGCTCAGCTCGAGCGGGTGGGTGGGTGTCTTGAAGCTCCAGTTGGTCACACCGACTCCCCGCTCTCTCTTCAAGCAATAAACTTCTTGTTCTGTTTTTACCGGTTTCTCTTGCCTCACCAGCAAAACCCACTGCAGATTCCTTTCATTTCTTGGCTACCTTGATCTAGCAGGAGGCTGCTGGCCGAGGAGGCACAGCCAGCCCCACATCTTGCCTGCCTACACCACACTATCCCAACAGCCCATGGTTATGACCCACTGGGACAAGTCACTTCCAGCCCCAGGATCATCACACTGGGGTGTCAAAGGGTCACGATAGGAACCTGTCACTGCCAAACTCCGTGCCAAGAGTGTCCTGGAAAGCTCCACCAAGAAGGCCAAGGTGCTTCCTACAGGCACCCAAGTCTTTCAGAGTTAAACAGGGTATATTGAGGGCGTAGGAAGGAAGGAAGGTCATCACCCCTGGGTTGCAAGGTTCAAACTGGAGCCAAGGTTAAAGGGTCTCAGCTCTTAACCTAGCATCCCCATGCCAAGACCTCCCACAACACCTTTTTCTCTCTGCTTCACCAGAAAATGAGGCAGGTGGGAGATCACTACCCAGAGATAACTCCAGAGGTGCCCACCAAGCTCCTGTAACCTCCCCACTCACCTGATAGACAAGGTCACGGGCTCAGGGGATCCATTCACATTGAACTTGAATTCTTCTGTGAACTTCCCCAGGATGGTGGAACTGAAGGAGATCTGGATGACCTGGAGATCGTCTGGCAAAATCTCCCCCTCGCTGGGGAGAAAGGTGAAGCAGGAGCCCAGAGCTGTAGCTGGAGGAACCAAGCTGAAGGCAGCTTGGATGAGTCCTTTGTTAAACAGCACCACCTGCAGCAGGAAGGCAAAATGCAAACGCAGAAGGACATTTCCTTTAGAGAAGACCCATTTGCTTTCTAATTCAACAATGAACACCTGCAAGGCAGAAGGCAAAGGAAATACAACGGGACAAGTTCTGCCTTTGGGTTTTTTCCAGGCAAAGCAGTGATAACTCCATAGAACCTCTGCCTTTGTCCAGCTGGCACAGAACTGCCCTGCTCACAACTCCTGAGCTGCCAGAAATCCCACAAGGAGCCACCAGGCTCCAGCCCAAGCCCTGCTAGCTCTCACAGCTCACCTCGTACTTGTGTGCTGCTCCCATGAAGACATCCCCGATGTCCAGACGCTCAAAGCTGGAGCGCAGCTGAGGCCCTATGCCTTCCCCTTGGATGCACAGGGGCAGCCTGGTCTCACGGCCTGGGGAGAGAATTCAATGTCAGAACAGCAATTCCCTCTGATCCCGCATTTTCCAGGCCCTAGCCTCCGACTTGGGGCTGGCAGAGATCAGCCCAGGAAGATCCAGGGAAAGGTACAGGACCCTTCCCTTGGCAGATATGCCTTTGGGCTGCTTTCTCCTTTCTGACCAAACCCTTGGGCTGCTTTCTAATTGAGCCATCACTTTGCACCCTGAAACAATCACACAATCATTAAGGCTGGAAAAGACCTCCAAGATCATCCAGCCCAACCATCCCCCCACCACCTCTATTACTCACTAAACCATGTCCCTAAGTACCTCATCCAACCTTTCCTGAGGGACGGTGACTCCACCACCTCCCTGGGCAGCCCCTTCCAATGCCCAATGGCTCTTTCGGAGAAGAAATTTCTCCTCCTTTCTAACCCGAACCTCCCCTGGCACAACTTGCAGCCATTCCCTCTCGTCCTCTCGCTACTTAGCTGTGAGAAGAGGCTGAGCCCCAGCTCCCCACAGCCTCCTTTCAGGGAGCTAGAGAGAGCAATAACGTCTCCCCTCGGCCTCCTCTTCTCCAGGCTGAACGCCCCCAGCTCCCTCAGCCGCTCCTCAGAGGATTTGCCCTCCAGCCCCTTCCCCAGCCCCACTGCCCTTCTCTAGACACGCTCCAGGACCTCCATGTCCTTCTTGGAGTCAGGTGCCCAAACTGAACACAGGATTTGGGGTGATGCTGAGTTTCCAACGCCACCTCTGAATCTCTTCCCATGTGCTAAGATGAGCTTTGAAATCCACTCAAGGAAGGTGTAAAGCTCAGGAAAACACAACCCAAGACAAAAATCTGCTGTTTATACTCATGCAGCTCAGCACCACCTGCACCCAACATACAGCTCAGCTCCACACCTGGGTGCTCCAGGGCTCGCCACCTGCAGCAGCATCTAACCACCACAGGGCTTTAGGATGTCTAGGGAGAAGCAACTCCCCAAATTCCCACCATAATACCTCAGCCAGGCTCCTCCCCACCACGGGCAAGAGCAGGAGGGGACAGGAGCCGTACCTGAGATGTCGCAGTAGAACTTTTGTTGATACACTCTGGCTTCTTCAGGCTTAAAGGTCACACTAATTTCAGCTGAACAATTTGGCAAAATCTCTCCCTCCTAAAACAGAAGCAGACAGCAAACCATTTCTCTTCAAACGTCACATCCCTTCGTTCCAACCGTGGCCCCATGAGCCGATATTTAGAGCACCAGGGAAGAGGAAAGAGCCAGTAACACTGATCAACAATATTTATAAGGGAGTTTGGAAGCAGCTACGAAAAACTTTCCCAGTCCCTGACCTTTACTGGCACCTGGGAGAGGCATTTTCTTAAATTAGGGCTATAGCGGAGCAACCAGCCCAGATCACACTCCAGCGAGTCCAGCAGGATCGCTTCAGAGGTGCCAGCCAGTCACGGACTCACAGACCGTTAGGAGCTGAAAGGGACCTCCAAAGCTCATCCAGTCCCACCCCCTGCCAGAGCAGGGTCACACATGGTAAATCCTACAGGAATGCATCCAGGGGGGCTTCAATGTCTCCAGAGAAGGAGACTCCCCAGCCTCTCTGGGCAGCCTGTTCCAGGGCTCCATCACCCTCACAGTGACAAAGTTCCGGGGGCTGAATTTGCCCTCCTTCCCACAGAGGAGCGCTTCGCTCTTCAGGTCAGCATCTCAACTGACATGGTCCCACACCCTGCGTTAGCCCTGTGCAAGGTGTGCCTTTACATGTAAGGCTCCATCCCTCTGAACGTGGTCAGGACACTTGGGCAGCTCTTCATTTATAGCCCTGGGAGCAAAGCCCAGCTTTAGGCTCCCGGTGCCCATCACGAGTTGGGAAACGCTTTTTGCCGCCAGCTCTCCTGGCCCCACCAGAAACCCAATGTTTCCTCCCAGCACATCAAGCAGGGATCTGCTGAGTGACCTCATTCAGGGAGGAAGAGGAGGAGGAAGAAGAGAAAGGGAGCTTTCAAAGCTCTCACTTACCGCTGGCTCAATGCTGAAGATCCCGTTGGAGGAAAGCAGGGATTCTCCTTGCACCTTGGCACTCTGGTCGGGGATGCTGCAGAAGAGGAGGCGGGAAAGGTGATCTTGCGTCCTGGGGTCTTACACAAGTGAGCAGCCCTCAGGAGAGCGACCTAGCTCAAAGCTGCTGCCACAACCAATGGGGAATCCACCTCCATCCTCAAACTGGCTTCTCCTACCCCCAGGATGCTCAGGGGAGGCAGAGGAGGATGAGGAGCACCAGGGCAGCGTATCACCAGGCAGGGCATCAGACCCCTGCTCTGGGCTGCAGGTTCCCAGCATCACTGTCTTCTCTTCCCTTTCAGACCCGCAGGTGTAAGGAACAACCACATCCCCTCTGCTCCCCACCCCGCCTCCACCAGAGTGTGTCTCTGCCACCTGAGAGAGGCCTTTCAAAGCTTCCCCAAAGACGTCCTTTGAAGATCCAGCCCCATCTCTCACCACCATGAAGACAGGGGGTTCTGAAGCCCAAATGCACTTCCAAGTCCCATGCTGCCCTACCTTCCTTCCCTGCAGACCCTTCCACCTACAAACTCTCCCCAGGCTTGAAGGAAAGGCAGAAACACCCCGTGCTGGAAACCTGGACAGCCCAAACCTATTCAGGAGATGGCCTCATCCTCCTGGGCCAATGAAGCTTCACAGACTCTCTGCAGCCCGGGAGCCACTGGCTCTCAGCAGTCTGCAGCTCCCACAAACACCAGAGCTCGCTCTCAGAGGAAATCCACTCACTGCAATCAAGCTTTCCTCCCCAAAACATCACCCTCAGCCAGAGGGTGGATGGAACTGGGATGGGAAGCACCCAGCTCCATTACCCTAAAGCCCAGGGACACCCACCCTGATGCTGTGGATGGCTGACTTGTCCTAAAAGCACCAACCCCCCTTGAGGCCATACGGTAGCGTTCCCCTTGGGCAGGGTACCTAACCAAAGGCATCTTTGAAACGGACCTTCTCTCCCGCTGATCCTCCTCCTCCTGCGTGCCACAAGCCTTCCACTGGAAGCGGGCGATGATGTCACTGCGGTTGTGGATGGCCACGCATCTGCGCTTCGACAGCGTGAGGTAGGTCTTCTCAATGGTCACAGGCTCCTCATCCAGACAGATGTTGACGTCTACAGCCACTCCATGAAGGTGTGTGTTCATGTCTTCACCTGGAAGAAAGCAAAGGGGACTCTTTACTCCTCTCACTTGCCGATGGAAGTACGAGGAACGCAGCGAGCCTCAGGTCACAGAAGAAAGGGCTACAGCTTTTATTACCCCTCATTCCCAGGGGAGTCCCACCTCAGCCACAGCTCACACGGCATCTCCTCCAGGCCCACCACAAGTGTCAAGTCTCTCCCAGTCTCTCACTGATCCCCCCCCAAAGATGCCTGCAGGGTGTGGGCCAGAAAAGAAGGTGGCAGAGGAAGGAGCAAAGCGACAGCCCATGGCAGGATGGGATGCAGACAAGAGCTTCCCTGTGTTGTAGAAGCAGTGCCCGTACTCCTGGATCACGACAGTCTGAAGAGCTGCCACTTCAATCCACCCAGTATCGGGCAGAGGGAGAACTGTGACTTCCTCTACATTTGCTCAAGCAGGGACAGGCACAGGCTTGTCCCAGTTGCAGCAAACATTAAGCATCACTGCAGAAACCCAACCCCATGTAAGCTGTGGAGGAACCAGCTGCTTCAGTGAGAACAAGACTCAGGTTTTCCAAGCAAGCCACGAAGATCCTGACAGAAGCTGTTTAACATCTCACCTTCTCCTTGAGTTTTCCCCCCCTCAACTTGTTCTTAAAGCCACTTATGAAGCTGATGGCACTTCGGTGGCACCTCGGACCCTCGTGAAGATTTCCTACCTGTCTCTTCCTGACAAATCCCAGGAACCCCACGTCCTGGCTGCTTTAGTCCTGATGTTGTCAAGAGTGGGATTTAGAGGGCGGCGTAGAAAAAGGGGCTGGAGCAAGACCACGGGGAAGCGGCATATGGGACAGAGGTGTGTAAGGGACAGTGGGCATGTGACAGCATCCCATAGAGACACACCCCCCACAGACACGTTACGCTTACAGGACCAAATCCAGCACTGGTTCGGAATGGAACATCACACGCGCGTACGCACGCGGTCACCCAGATTCGAGGTTCATCCTTCCTCCACCCAGCAGCTCCCAGGAAAACAGATTCCCAAAGCATTATCCTTCCTGTTGAGGGGGATGCACTCTAACAGCCCCAAAACACCAGCTGGTTTTCACTTTTCTTGGAGGTAAAGCTGGGGGATAGCACCCAGCAAGGGAATTTGGGTGCTTGGGACAATAGGCAATGATGGCAGATGACTGTCACAGGGGTGTGGGGTGGTGGCCACCGTGCTGACAGCAGGGAACGCCCAGGGATGGGCCAGGACACCAGACAGACAGAATAAGGACAGACTCAGCCTTTGCCCTTCTAAGCACCAAAATACACAGAGGTTTTGAAACAAAAGGGTTTACAAGTAGATTGCAAAGGAAGTTAAGCCTTGTTCTGCTTTGAAGGACGCAGACCTGCAGATAGGACACTCACCTGTGTCGTAGCGAACTATCAGGGAACCGCAATAATCCCCAGACTTCAGCGGGTGGAAGTCCACTCTTACTTGCATGGCCTCACCGATGCCGAGCGTACCGATGGAGCGATCGACAGAGAAAGGGCTGCAACAGAGACACACACACTCATCAGGACTGTGGTGGGAGCTCTGGGGGCTCTTTTGCACTCTAGTTCCCGGCAGCTCGCTTGTGTGAGGAGCAAACAAGCAGCTGGCAGCAGCAACCCAGAACACAGCGGGTCAGAAACACGGCTGGCGACCCTCGCTCTCCAAAGTCCCGAGGGTATGAAATGACTTCATCCTCCCCAGATTCTGCATCCAGGCTCCAGTCCGGACCATACCATCAGAGAATGGGTTTTGAAGAGCCCAGAGCAGGTAAGAGGTGTTTGCATGCACAGCTTGACCCTGATGTCCCTGGGAATCAGGGTTTTTTCTGCCACCTAGAAACCTGCTACTCCTGAAAGACAGGAGAGAAGGTTTGGAGGGGGGGTTAATAGCTCCTTTTCTTCTGGCATGCTTTTACTACATCCAGCTGTACGCTTGCTTTGTTGCACAATGTCTGAAGTTTCGCAGGTCCTGATCTCCCAGCGGCACCTTGCAGTCCCCAGCTCCTATACCCTCATCTAGGCACACCAACCCAGGAGTCCCCTTCACACCAGGACCTGCTGAGATCTTGCCCATTACGGCCCTTCAGCAAGAGAGCAACACTAGACCTGTAAGCACTCTGATAATTATCTACCTTGCTATTTAGGGCTTGCTTACTCTCACCAGGGGTCAAGCTTCCCCATCTTGACAGAGTTGGGCTCAAGTTATGTCCCACGAGGATACCAAGGACCAGCATACTCCTGACATAATGCAGAAAGGCAGCTGACAAGTGAAAGAAGCTGGCAAGTCTGTGACACAGGCCCTCAAAGCACCACGTTGGCTTCTCTCCTGCACCCACATGCTCAGTAAACGCAGCGTGCAAGGAGGCTGCACTATACTGCAAGTCCCGGGCTACCTTCATCTTCTAACAGCCAAGCTTTCTTTGGTCTACTGCTGCCTTAATTGGCATCCTAAAACCAGTTGAGTTTGGGAGAACCTAGTTCATTAAAAGCTACCTCCAGCCCCAAAGGCTTAATGTTTGCACATGCTACTTTTTGGCAGCAGTGTAACAGCCAAAGTCAAGCAGCATAACCATCCCAGCAAACCCAGTCCCTCAGGACAAAGCATCCGAGACTGCACTGAAAAATCCCAGGTACACTCAGCACCTCCCAAGCCCAACCTTCCCTTCCCCCCTTTTCCTGCACCTCAGCCCTAATTTCATAACCTCGGGTGGTCTTTGTGCATCCCCACACCTCCCTGTAGTGTATGGGTACCACAGGGGATCCTTGAGCGTTCTGCCTTGGAGGATCATCTCCCGAGCTTTCCGAGCTGGGTGGGGACACTCCTAGAGGGATCTAATCCCAGACCGACCCTCTCTGTCCCTGGAGCACGGCAGAGCACAACGTCCATCGCCGCAGGAAAAGGCAGCGCTGCGCCTTGTCTGCTCCCAGACACCATTTTCATCTTAAACCTATCGGAATGACATTTCTCTCTGCCAATGTCACAGAGAAGAAACTCATTCTCCTGCCTGAACCACAAGAGCAATGGGAAGAGACTTACTGGATTTAGCCTCCAGGGATTTTTATTCCCAAGCGCTGCGGTTAGGGGCTGGGCACGGCCCTGCTGCGGAGGGAGGGCAGGCACAGAGCACACTGAAGAATGGGCAGTGCTGAGGTGGCTGGCTGGGTTTTTTTCATGAAAAAGCAGTCAAATCATGGCCAAAATGCGACCACGTTTTCTGGAAGCTATCGAAGATGCTGAATTGGCCCCACACATTCACTGACAAGCTCCTCTCTGGAGCAAAAAGCAGAACAGAAAACAGCCAAGTCCTCGCACAAACGATGACCGGGCAGGGAACATCACCAGGATGTGACCAGATGCACGAGCTGAGCTCTCAGTACTGTGAGGAACAGTTAAGGATGGGAGATGGGCTGCAAAAGCACCCTAATGGGGAGAGCAGAAAGTTCTACGCTTGGTGCCAGGGAAGGGAACCCAGAGAGGGGAGGCAAAGACAAGTGGCACAAGCAGGACAGCAGATTGGGGAACGGTGGCACCTGAGCTGGTTTGTGAATGGGCAAGAGCCTGAGTTTGCTCAGGCCAGAAAAGAGAAGTTGCATCAACTAAACCAGAAGTTCAACCTGCACAGATAAAACATAGAGGATACAGGCCCATCAGCTGGCCTCTACATGCTCAGATGGATCTCTCATTCCCTTCTACCCCACTGCTGTCCTCCTCCTCTCTCACATGTGCCTGTACCTGTGTTGTGGCTTTGCATGGCTGGGTTCTGGTGGAGAAAGGGGAGATCTGCAGGGGTGGCTTCTGCAAGAAGCAACCAGAAGCTCTCTGAAGCCCCACAGAGCAAACACCAGCCAGCTCAAGGCTGGAGTCGCTGCTGACCAAGGCCGAGCCCATCAGGGATGGTCACAGTGCCTCAGAATCACAGTTAGAGGGAAAAAAACCACCAAGAAGCTGCTTTTTGCCCCAGGAGACAGGAGTGAGATGATGCGAGGAACTGTGCAGACACCAAGGCCAGGGAAGAAGGAGCAGGGAGGGATGAGGAGGTGTTTCAGGCACCAGAGAGAAAGATTCCCCTGCAGCCTGTGGAGAAGACCATGGTGAAGCAGGCTGTCCCCCTGCAGCTCATGGATGGCAGGGAGCAGAGATCCCATCTATAGCTGTGGAGGACCCCACGCTGGAGTGCCTGGAGACACCTGAAGGACACTGTGACTCTGGGGGAAGCCCGTGTCGGAGCAAGCTCCTGGCAGTGAAACTTGCTGCTCTAGAGCTCTAGAAGAAAAACACCCCCACACACCTTTTGTTGGGCAAATGAAGTGAGGTCCCTTACCTCTGAGTGCTGATGGAGTAGCGGGCCTCCCGGTTACCAATGTTGCGAACCAGCAGAGTCTTCTGGCTGCTGTACTTGACCGGACAGGTGGAGAAGTCCAGGTGGAGGGGGAAGTCCAGGACCGCCCGGGCACCAATACCTCGGATCCGCACAATGAAGTGTCCCCTGTCTGTGACACAGGTGATCGGCTGGGAGTAATCCTGAGGGGAAGGAACAAATCACGGTACGTTCAGTCCCCGGCGGAAGGAAAACCGCTGCTTCCCACCACTAACAGGAGCCTTTGGGAATGGAACAGCACTTCTTTCTGTAACGACCTTTCCCTCCAGCAGCACCACTGGGACAGGGCTGGTACCCTGCAGAGAGGAAACCCCCCTGCTGATGCAGCTGCCTCCTCAGTGAGCTGGCAGAACCAGACCAAGTCACCTGACAGCTTGATGCCGAAGCACCACAACAGAGTAATCCCATGGAAGGGATTGCAGCAGATCAAGGACCTGCTTCCAGCACCGCTCCGCACCCGGTTATGCCGCGGCACCAACTCCATCCCAGTGACCCCACTTGAAGCTTGGTGGGGGATGCTCAGGTACACTGTTGGATGGACTTTGCCACCAGCCATTGGTGAAATCACAGAATCACAAGGTTGGAGAAGACCTTTAAGATCATCGAGTCCAACTGATCCTGTCCTGTGCTAAACCATATCCCATAGTACCTGATCTGCCCTTTTTTCAAACACACCCAGGGACGGTGACTCAACCCCCTCCCTGGTAGCCTGTCCCAGGCCCTCACAACTCCTTACCGAGATGACTGTTTTAACATCAAGGGAGGCAGAGATTTCCCACCCCTTTCCACAGCATCTCAAGGACAAGGCTGGGGACACCCATCCTCCCATAACTGATCCATCTCCCCAGCCCCGAGCCGGCTCTGCTCCATACCCAAGCTATTCCTGAGAGATTCCTGACAGGTACTGAAGGGCACCAACAATTCCAGCCCTGCCCTCGGCGCAGCCTCTTCCAGCTCCTCCCAGGCCCTGAGAGCTCTCGCTGCACATCTAACCTCTGACTTCCCTTTCACCTCAGCCCAGCCCTGGGGGAGGCAGGGGACAGCTCTGCTCTCTCTGCTGCACACTGTGGCACAGCCGATGCCTTGCTAACGCCTCTGAAGTTTCCAGAAGGGACTGGGTGCCTTCCTGAAGCTGGTGCTCTCAGGTCCACAGGCGGGAGGCACAGGGACAGCCCTACCAGAGCCAAGCATGCTATTCTCAGCCCTGGGCTGGTTCAGCAAGGAGCCAGACAGCCATTGCCCTGTCCCCCAGGCAGAGGCATTCCTCAGAGATAAGTCCTCCCAGCCTCGTCTCCCCTCTTCCAGCTGCACTGTGCCCACCCGAAAGACAGAGGCAGGTCTCCCACTTGTCCCCAGACACCATGGTGACACTGCAGCCAGTAGCTGCAGCTCGCTGCCAGTTCTGCCTGCACTCATCTGACACATTCCCAACCTCCCGTGCTGTCCCAGGCCATCCCTCACCCGTTCCTTACGGGTCTCTCACTGTCCCCCCCAGTAACCTCCTGTCTGGGTGGTGTCATACCCACTGGTCCTGTGGAAGCAGCAGCTTTAAGCACCCATCCAAGCAAGTGTTACTCCAGATAAAACACATCCCCCCCCACTCTGCCCATGGGGACTTCCCTGGCAAGACCCTGAAGCCTGCAACCCTCACACCCTTCTGAAGGCTCACGCTCCTCCTTCCAAGCCAAAGCATTAACAAATCGGCTTCATTAAGCCCTGAGCAGGTACCGCAGGGTCTACGGCCTTCCAAGGTCCACTCTGCCACTGCTGAGGGTGTCACGGCCCTGAGGGTTTGCTGTGACTACACCAAAGCAAGGAAGGAGGAGGTTAGTTCAGAGGGAGGATGGAAAACGGCAAGCTCCTGCCCTTGTGTCCCACCCCAGCCTTCCCCCAGTACCATCCCTTTGGTGATAGCAACTCAACTCCAGCAGAACTCGGTCGGGGGTTATTGATCCTGGCTTAGCACCAGATGTCGCTTCAACATCATCCCGGGGGGAAATATGTTTTCCCTTTTCCCCAACAGAAGGAACTCGTCCAGCAGCAGCGGTTTCAAAGGACAGCAGGACCTTGTCACCGAGGTATTTAGAGAAGCTGGGGGAAAGCCTGCCACCAGCACACACCTCCTTCAAACATCACATCAAAGGGCAAGGAAAAGGGCAGGAAAAGGTCTACCTCATGACAGGAGCTTTCACTCGTATCTAGAGGCGGGAGAATCCGGGACCGCCTCAGCTCCTGGGTGCTGGCCATCCTCTGCGCCTTGGTGACAGACTTCTCCAGGAAGGCAGAGGGTGTCCACTGAAACACAAAACACCAACAAGAGCTGCAGAAACACCTCTCTTCAGAAAGGCTTTTCTTGTTCAAGCGCCACTGATAAACCATTTGTCACCACAGCCACTAGGATAGTCCTGGAAGTCCCCAAAGTTCCCCGCTGAAATATTTAACATCAGTCAATGAATGATGGAGAGCGGAACACGCGCTCTGACCAAGCGGCTCTGTCCCCTGCGCTTCTCCTTCGTCCTCTGATGTGACACCTTTGAGGATTTCTGCTCTTTGGGCATTTGTTTCCCCTTTAGCTTTGCAGGATTCAGGCAGTGACCTTTGAAAGGAGTGGGGAGGAGTCATCAGAAACCCCCTAACTCCATCCTCGCACAATGCTCACAACCAGCCGGCGTGTGGAGATGTCACTGCCGGCTGAATCACAGGAGAGCAGAAAAGCAGCGCTGTGCCAAGACCGAGATGGAGCTGGCTGGGTCCAAGCTTTAGTTATCTTTTTAATTAGCCCTTGTTTTCTCTCTGTTCTGGCCTCACAGCCCCCTCCACAGAAGCATACAGAGATACCACCTCCATGAGGTTACCTCCAGGAAAGGGAGCCTTGGCCAGCAAAAGGCACATTCATGGATGGGGAGGAGGAACTGCCCCACGTTCATGGATGGGGAGGAGGAACTGCCCCAACTCCACAGCTGTTTCAAGGGCTGGATCTGCGCTCAACCCAGGATGACACTCATGACAGAACTGGTTTGGACCCCATTCTAGCTGGGACTGGACACGTCTCTCAAGTCTTCAGGCAGAGTCTGAGCAGCCCCACCACAGCCCCAGCTGCTGGGAGGGCAGGGATGGTCAGAGCAGCGCCTGCAAGGATGCTTCCGTGACAGAAGATACTGCTGCCCTCACCAAGAGGATGGGTAGAAGCACCCCAATGCTTCAGCTACTCCAGTGCACTGCCCAGGACATCCCATTAACTGGGTTCCAGCAGCACATTCAGACAAGACTCTGGACTTTCAGCCCACATTCCATCTCCCACTGCACCTTGATGGCCACCTCCAACACAAGTATGGCAGCAAAGAGATGGGGTGGTGGTGTGTACCTTCACAGTGTGGCTAAACAGGAGGGGCAGGCAGAGGAGGGACACAGGGCAGGTTTCCAGCCTTACCACAGCTCCTATCTGGCCACAGCAGGTACTTACATTTACATACTTCTTCTTTGGAGCTGTTACTACTCTCCGTTGTAATATTGTAGAAAGCTCACTAGATCGACGAACGTTTTTGGTAGCCATGTCTCAGCTAATCTGGAAGGAGCAACAATGGGACTTTGAAAATCCAGGAAGAGCAGCTGACCCCAGGCGACTTTGTGCCCGACCTTATCACCTGCTCAGGGTTATTACACCAACCTCCAGCCCGGGGACCGCGGCTGCCCCGAGCGTGAACAAGATCAGACCAGACCCCTTCCCACTTCGCCAGCCCAATGCCCACCCCCCGTGCCAGGAGCTTTGTCCTGTTTCTAACTAACGCAGCACGGAGTTCAATGCTCTGATGAAGAACTAGAGTCTCCAGGCTCAGTCGGTTGGTTTGAGCTACAGAAATTATCCAGCAAATATGACTCCTTCCAGGCATGAAATTCCCACAGCCCCCAAGAGCATTTCTCCCGGGAGAACAAGGGCCCTAATTTTCACTTATTAACACTCACACTCGAGGCTCTCTACAGGCATTCGAGGCTGTAACAGCAGAAAGAAAACCACGAAGCCATTAAAGGAACAACAGCAATGAGCTCAAACATGAACACCACGTCTATGCAGGCAGGGCTGCTAAAGACTTGATCCTAACGGCAGTTCTTCTCCAGCACCCCCACCCCACAAGGAATGCGGGTTGACCAGTCCATGGCCGGCTTTTAGGTCCATGGCCCAGTCACCAGCCTGACAACCACCTCTCCATCTCCATCACACACAGTGAAGCGCTGCCATTCTGTAGTGGCTCCTGTCAAGATCTGAGCCAAAGCTCATGGAACTCATAGGCAGACACAGGCTATCAGGCTGTTTCCACGGGCAGTATCTTACCCTACCCAAAGCAAACGCTTGGACCCACAGCAGCCTGCAGCTAAAAGCACGAGGCGAACAAGTCCGCGCTGCCCAGGGGCTTCAGGCATGTGCACAGCAGCCACGGCTCTGCTGCCACACAAGGATTTGGTCATCTACCCTTGAACCACACACCCAAGCTGGAACATGGGGCACTGCCAGCATCCCTGAAAGCCATCCTCTCTCCCTTTCTGAACCACATCCCAGCTTCTGTGGCATCAATTCACGGTGCACAGCTGTGCTGTGTCCACATCCTGACCACTGCTGTCACCCACAGAGCTCTGCTATCACCCAGCTCACCCAAAATGCTCCCACAAACCCCAATCCAAGTCAAAATCTTTTAATCTCAACCTGCAAACACCTTCTCAACAAGAGTTCTGCGCATCCCTGCCCAGTTCTCACAAGGGGGTTTGAATCTCTGGCAAAACCAACAGCAGTTGAATTTAAAAGATGCCAAACTGGAGACAGGCAAACAGCCAAAAGCAGCGGCAGGAGCAACACCCCCAGCCTCACCTCGGCAGGCTCCAGCCTCATACCCACTTACCCAGCACACACACACATTCCTGGCTGCCAGAACAGACAACGGGCCCTATTTCCTGGCTTACTGCTGTCCTCCTCCAGGACTGCAGTAACCCTGAGGTGTCACAGACACTTCACCCACTTCCTTCCCACCCTTCAGGCACTGACACCCTCATTTACACGTTGCAACACTGAGGTTTAAGGTCCAAACACCCAAAAGCCCGTGAACAAGAAGAGGAGGGCAGCACCAGCAGCCTCCATCCCCTCCACTCCTGCCCCAGGGCCTGGATGCGGCCACAGCTGCATCCCATGGGGGGGCAGACCTTGGCCTGGGAAGTCTGCTCTGATGGGGAGCACAGCGGGGCAGCTGGAGGGGGGGTGCAGCAGGAGGGGACAGGCCCCGACACAAAACGCTGCCGCCTCCTCTAGCCCGGCACCAGAGCCCCCCCTTGGCTCCTTAGGCAGCCTCCCCCCTGAAATCCCGCCCTCCCTCCCTCCCAAACAGAGCCTCTCCTTGCAGGGAAGCCTACCCGGCAGCAGGGTGAGCACCACGGCCTGACACAGTTCGGGCGGGACCCAGCTCACACCCCACACCCCCACCGGGCACGCTGTGCCAGGCACCCGAACCGCTCCAGCCCCCAGCCCCGGCGCTCCGCCCACCCCCGCCCCTCCCGAGGCCGCACCTCCGGAACGCGGCCACCGCCCCAAAAACACGGCCTTGGGCACCGCTATCCCCCCCTCCCGCTCCCGGGGGGCGCGGGGACACTCACACGCCGGAGCGCGGCCACCAGCCGGGCTGCTGCCGTTGGCAATGAAGCAACGGACACACACGTTCCCGTGGCAACGGCGGGACGCGAGCGAGGCCCCTGCGGCAGCGCCCGGCCAGCCCCGGGCAGAGCTGACCCAGCGCCGCACCTCGCCGGGGAGTTACTACCCGCTCGCTCCTGACCCGGGACCGGGGAAACCGGCGGCACGGGCGTGGGGGAGATGCCGCTTGGTGACAGCTCAGAGCCCAGTTCAACCAGCTCGTTGCCTGGCCGGCATCTCCTGACCCCCAGCCCGGCTCTCCGCACAGCCTGGCACCCACATGCAAACCGCAAGCAACGGGCTCTGACACTCAGCGCTCCCCACGTTCTGCTTCCCACCAG
The DNA here is from genome assembly GCF_964237585.1 of Gallinula chloropus. Taxonomy (NCBI): domain Eukaryota; kingdom Metazoa; phylum Chordata; class Aves; order Gruiformes; family Rallidae; genus Gallinula; species Gallinula chloropus. Next base: position 347,964 of record NC_140095.1, on the reverse strand, counting down.
CTCCAGCACCCTCCAAGCGATGTCAGAGCCTCAAGTGCCTCCTGCCTGCCCCACCCTACACTGCAAGCAGCTCCTCTTGCAGGAGCGCAGACGGGTGGCTGAATCGTGCTTCACTGAACACACTAAATGCTCCCCCTTCAGCAGCAATAAGGCACCTCTCTCCAGAGTAACCGGTTCATTTGCCTTTCTATTACACTTTGCTGGGAGAGCCAGAGAGGAGATCTGCTAAAAGGGAGAATCAGGATGCTCCTGAATACTTTTCTTCACCTAAATCATCTTGCCCTGTTCAGGCTTAAGTAGCAGGATCACGTTTCTTCCTTAGAAATCACCTGCTTAGCTGTAATTACCATATAAACAGCATCTCATGGGAGCCAGGAAAGGAGAAGCAGAATTTCCAGGACTAATCTCTTGCCCCTGCAGCCCACCACTAAGTGGCTGAGAGCTTTCTAAATCAAGCCTTGCTCCCCAGGAAGCCTCACCTGGCACTTTTATACTCCAGCCCCTCTTGTCTTTTTATCGCTTCGGTACTGCCATCCCACAATTTATTGTAAAAGCTCCACCACGGCAGAGATAATTAACAGGAGCCTCGTGTTACACCTTCCCCTTCCTGCTTTTCATAAACTCAAGCTCTCAGCTGACGGCGAGGTGGGCAAGGCGGACCAGGCTCCCTTCCAAGGGCCTGCCAGAGCTTCACAGTGCTGTGAATTTACAGCCACAGCTCCCGCCGTCAGCGCCCCCAGCCCCGGCGCTCCGCCCGCCCCCGCCCCTCCCGAGGCCGCACCTCCGGAACGCGGCCACCGCCCCAAAAACACGGCCTTGGCACCGGAATCTCCCCCCTCCCGCTCCCGGGGGGCGTGGGGACACTCACACACCGGAGCGCGGCCACCAGCCGGGCTGCTGCCGTTGGCAATGAAGCACCGGACACACACGTTCCCGTGGCAACGGCGGGACGCGAGCGAGGCCCCTGCGGCAGCGCCCGGCCAGCCCGGCCTGCGGGCCCGGCCAGCCCCGGGCAGAGCTGACCAAGCGCCGCACCTCGCCGGGGAGTTACTACCCGCTCACTCCTGCCCCGGGACCGGGGAAACGGGCGGCACAGGCGTGGGGGAGATGCCGCTTGGTGACAGCTCAGAGCCCAGTTCAACCAGCTCACTGCCTTGCCGGCGTCTCCTGACCCCCGGCCCGGCTCTCCGCACAGCCTGGCACCCACATGCAAACCACAAGCCACAGGCTCTGACACTCAGCACTTCCCACTTTCTGCTTCCCACCAGTTCCAGCACCCTCCGAGCGATGTTAGAGCCTCAAGTGCGTCCTGCCTGCCCCACCGTGCACTGCAAGCAGCTCCTCTAGCAGGAGCGCGGACAGGTGGCTGAATCCTGCTTCACTATACACAGGAAATCCTCCTCCTTCAGCAGCTATAAGGCACCTCTCTCCAGAGTAACCGGTTCATTTGCCTTTCTATTACACTTTGCTGGGAGAACCAGGATGCTCCTGAACACTTTTCTTCACCTAAATCATCTTGCCCTGTTCAGGCTTAAGTAGCAGGACCACGTTTCTTGCTTAGAAATCACCTGCTTAGCTGTAATTACCATATAAACAGCATCTCACGGGAGCCAGGAAAGGAGAAGCAGAATTTCCAGGACTAATCTCTTGCCCCTGCAGCCCACCACTAAGTGGCTGAGAGCTTTCTAAATCAAGCCTTGCTCCCCAGGAAGCCTCACCTGGCACCTTTATACTCCAGCCCCTCTTGTCTTTTTATCGCTTCGGTACTGCCATCCCACAATTTATTGTAAAAGCTCCACCACGGCAGAGATAATTAACAGGAGCCTCGTGTTACACCTTCCCCTTCCTGCTTTTCATAAACTCAAGCTCTCAGCTGACGGCGAGGTGGGCAAGGAGGACCAGGCTCCCTTCCAAGGGCCTGCCAGAGCTTCACAGTGCTGTGAATTTACAGCCACAGCTCCCGACGTCAGCGCCCCCAGCCCCGGCGCTCCGCCCGCCCCCGCCCCTCCCGAGGCCGCACCTCCGGAACGCGGCCACCGCCCCAAAAACACGGCCTTGGCACCGGAATCTCCCCCCTCCCGCTCCCGGGGGGCGTGGGGATACTCACACGCCGGAGCGTGGCTGCCAGCCGGGCTGCTGCCGTTGGCAATGAAGCACCGGACACACACGTTCCCGTGGCAACGGCGGGACGCGAGCGAGGCCCCTGCGGCAGCGCCCGGCCAGCCCGGCCTGCGGGCCCGGCCAGCCCCGGGCAGAGCTGACCAAGCGCCGCACCTCGCCGGGGAGTTACTACCCGCTCACTCCTGCCCCGGGACCGGGGAAACGGGCGGCACAGGCGTGGGGGAGATGCCGCTTGGTGACAGCTCAGAGCCCAGTTCAACCAGCTCACTGCCTTGCCGGCGTCTCCTGACCCCCGGCCCGGCTCTCCGCACAGCCTGGCACCCACATGCAAACCACAAGCCACAGGCTCTGACACTCAGCACTTCCCACTTTCTGCTTCCCACCAGTTCCAGCACCCTCCGAGCGATGTTAGAGCCTCAAGTGCCTCCTGCCTGCCCCACCGTGCACTGCAAGCAGCTCCTCTAGCAGGAGCGCGGACAGGTGGCTGAATCCTGCTTCACTATACACAGGAAATCCTCCTCCTTCAGCAGCTATAAGGCACCTCTCTCCAGAGTAACCGGTTCATTTGCCTTTCTATTACACTTTGCTGGGAGAACCAGGATGCTCCTGAACACTTTTCTTCACCTAAATCATCTTGCCCTGTTCAGGCTTAAGTAGCAGGACCACGTTTCTTGCTTAGAAATCACCTGCTTAGCTGTAATTACCATATAAACAGCATCTCACGGGAGCCAGGAAAGGAGAAGCAGAATTTCCAGGACTAATCTCTTGCCCCTGCAGCCCACCACTAAGTGGCTGAGAGCTTTCTAAATCAAGCCTTGCTCCCCAGGAAGCCTCACCTGGCACCTTTATACTCCAGCCCCTCTTGTCTTTTTATCGCTTCGGTACTGCCATCCCACAATTTATTGTAAAAGCTCCACCACGGCAGAGATAATTAACAGGAGCCTCGTGTTACACCTTCCCCTTCCTGCTTTTCATAAACTCAAGCTCTCAGCTGACGGCGAGGTGGGCAAGGAGGACCAGGCTCCCTTCCAAGGGCCTGCCAGAGCTTCACAGTGCTGTGAATTTACAGCCACAGCTCCCGACGTCAGCGCCCCCAGCCCCGGCGCTCCGCCCGCCCCCGCCCCTCCCGAGGCCGCACCTCCGGAACGCGGCCACCGCCCCAAAAACACGGCCTTGGCACCGGAATCTCCCCCCTCCCGCTCCCGGGGGGCGTGGGGATACTCACACGCCGGAGCGTGGCTGCCAGCCGGGCTGCTGCCGTTGGCAATGAAGCACCGGACACACACGTTCCCGTGGCAACGGCGGGACGCGAGCGAGGCCCCTGCGGCAGCGCCCGGCCAGCCCGGCCTGCGGGCCCGGCCAGCCCCGGGCAGAGCTGACCAAGCGCCGCACCTCGCCGGGGAGTTACTACCCGCTCACTCCTGCCCCGGGACCGGGGAAACGGGCGGCACAGGCGTGGGGGAGATGCCGCTTGGTGACAGCTCAGAGCCCAGTTCAACCAGCTCACTGCCTTGCCGGCGTCTCCTGACCCCCGGCCCGGCTCTCCGCACAGCCTGGCACCCACATGCAAACCACAAGCCACAGGCTCTGACACTCAGCACTTCCCACTTTCTGCTTCCCACCAGTTCCAGCACCCTCCGAGCGATGTTAGAGCCTCAAGTGCCTCCTGCCTGCCCCACCGTGCACTGCAAGCAGCTCCTCTAGCAGGAGCGCGGACAGGTGGCTGAATCCTGCTTCACTATACACAGGAAATCCTCCTCCTTCAGCAGCTATAAGGCACCTCTCTCCAGAGTAACCGGTTCATTTGCCTTTCTATTACACTTTGCTGGGAGAACCAGGATGCTCCTGAACACTTTTCTTCACCTAAATCATCTTGCCCTGTTCAGGCTTAAGTAGCAGGACCACGTTTCTTGCTTAGAAATCACCTGCTTAGCTGTAATTACCATATAAACAGCATCTCACGGGAGCCAGGAAAGGAGAAGCAGAATTTCCAGGACTAATCTCTTGCCCCTGCAGCCCACCACTAAGTGGCTGAGAGCTTTCTAAATCAAGCCTTGCTCCCCAGGAAGCCTCACCTGGCACCTTTATACTCCAGCCCCTCTTGTCTTTTTATCGCTTCGGTACTGCCATCCCACAATTTATTGTAAAAGCTCCACCACGGCAGAGATAATTAACAGGAGCCTCGTGTTACACCTTCCCCTTCCTGCTTTTCATAAACTCAAGCTCTCAGCTGACGGCGAGGTGGGCAAGGAGGACCAGGCTCCCTTCCAAGGGCCTGCCAGAGCTTCACAGTGCTGTGAATTTACAGCCACAGCTCCCGACGTCAGCGCCCCCAGCCCCGGCGCTCCGCCCGCCCCCGCCCCTCCCGAGGCCGCACCTCCGGAACGCGGCCACCGCCCCAAAAACACGGCCTTGGCACCGGAATCTCCCCCCTCCCGCTCCCGGGGGGCGTGGGGATACTCACACGCCGGAGCGTGGCTGCCAGCCGGGCTGCTGCCGTTGGCAATGAAGCACCGGACACACACGTTCCCGTGGCAACGGCGGGACGCGAGCGAGGCCCCTGCGGCAGCGCCCGGCCAGCCCGGCCTGCGGGCCCGGCCAGCCCCGGGCAGAGCTGACCAAGCGCCGCACCTCGCCGGGGAGTTACTACCCGCTCACTCCTGCCCCGGGACCGGGGAAACGGGCGGCACAGGCGTGGGGGAGATGCCGCTTGGTGACAGCTCAGAGCCCAGTTCAACCAGCTCACTGCCTTGCCGGCGTCTCCTGACCCCCGGCCCGGCTCTCCGCACAGCCTGGCACCCACATGCAAACCACAAGCCACAGGCTCTGACACTCAGCACTTCCCACTTTCTGCTTCCCACCAGTTCCAGCACCCTCCGAGCGATGTTAGAGCCTCAAGTGCGTCCTGCCTGCCCCACCGTGCACTGCAAGCAGCTCCTCTAGCAGGAGCGCGGACAGGTGGCTGAATCCTGCTTCACTATACACAGGAAATCCTCCTCCTTCAGCAGCTATAAGGCACCTCTCTCCAGAGTAACCGGTTCATTTGCCTTTCTATTACACTTTGCTGGGAGAACCAGGATGCTCCTGAACACTTTTCTTCACCTAAATCATCTTGCCCTGTTCAGGCTTAAGTAGCAGGACCACGTTTCTTGCTTAGAAATCACCTGCTTAGCTGTAATTACCATATAAACAGCATCTCACGGGAGCCAGGAAAGGAGAAGCAGAATTTCCAGGACTAATCTCTTGCCCCTGCAGCCCACCACTAAGTGGCTGAGAGCTTTCTAAATCAAGCCTTGCTCCCCAGGAAGCCTCACCTGGCACCTTTATACTCCAGCCCCTCTTGTCTTTTTATCGCTTCGGTACTGCCATCCCACAATTTATTGTAAAAGCTCCACCACGGCAGAGATAATTAACAGGAGCCTCGTGTTACACCTTCCCCTTCCTGCTTTTCATAAACTCAAGCTCTCAGCTGACGGCGAGGTGGGCAAGGAGGACCAGGCTCCCTTCCAAGGGCCTGCCAGAGCTTCACAGTGCTGTGAATTTACAGCCACAGCTCCCGACGTCAGCGCCCCCAGCCCCGGCGCTCCGCCCGCCCCCGCCCCTCCCGAGGCCGCACCTCCGGAACGCGGCCACCGCCCCAAAAACACGGCCTTGGCACCGGAATCTCCCCCCTCCCGCTCCCGGGGGGCGTGGGGATACTCACACGCCGGAGCGTGGCTGCCAGCCGGGCTGCTGCCGTTGGCAATGAAGCACCGGACACACACGTTCCCGTGGCAACGGCGGGACGCGAGCGAGGCCCCTGCGGCAGCGCCCGGCCAGCCCGGCCTGCGGGCCCGGCCAGCCCCGGGCAGAGCTGACCAAGCGCCGCACCTCGCCGGGGAGTTACTACCCGCTCACTCCTGCCCCGGGACCGGGGAAACGGGCGGCACAGGCGTGGGGGAGATGCCGCTTGGTGACAGCTCAGAGCCCAGTTCAACCAGCTCACTGACTTGCCGGCGTCTCCTGACCCCCGGCCCGGCTCTCCGCACAGCCTGGCACCCACATGCAAACCACAAGCCACAGGCTCTGACACTCAGCACTTCCCACTTTCTGCTTCCCACCAGTTCCAGCACCCTCCGAGCGATGTTAGAGCCTCAAGTGCCTCCTGCCTGCCCCACCGTGCACTGCAAGCAGCTCCTTTAGCAGGAGTACCATTAGGCCATTTTCTCTTTTCCTCCCACTTCCTCTAGCCAAAGCCAGCAGAAAAAGGAACATCCTGAAACTGCATTGAAATCTAAATAGGAGAAAGAGGTGATGTTCAAACCTCACACTGCAGTAAAGCACAAACACTGCACACACTTCCATGAGAAGTGAGTTTAAGGAATTCTGCTCAAAGCCAATCTGGAGAGGACTCACAGGCTTCTTTTGTACCCAGCACATTCTGCTCTCACAGCACCCAACTCACCTTTTTATCAGAGCTGCTCAGTTTGTGTTTCACCTCCTTGGCTTTCTGAATGGCTTTCAGCACTTCCACTGTGTCTGGTTCCTTTTCTGTGGTGATAGTGTTATCCAGACAGACCTAAAAATGTTAAAAACATCCAGAAATACAGAAAACAAGGCAGCTCTGTAACTTATTGTTACTTATGTCATAAATAAATAGTTTGATGCAGATGCTGTGCATGTCTGTAACCCTGTAAACAAGGTAATGACCACGTCAGACCTCATGACTTGAATGCAAACTCAGAAGGGCTTGGGAAGCTCCACACCCCACTGGCACAAGCACCTTCCAACAGGAACACCCTGTTACCCAGTGAAAGCAGGGCAAGCTCTCCCTTAGATCTGAGGAGCACACCCAGCAGCGTATACATGGTTCCATTCCCTACAGATGTACTCCAACCCCCACTAAAAACTCCTCAGGCTTGTAGAGCATTCACACAACTTTCCTTACCAGGCTTTAGAAAGAAAAAGCTGTTCTTACATACCTCTGAAGCCCTGTCCCAAACTGAGCCAGTACTTTGGTCCCATAGTCAGGGATGATGCTCAGTGGGTTGCTGGATAACACCACCTTCTCTAAGCACGGGAGGTTTCCTGTATTTTTTACTTCATCAATCTGAAAGTTTTTCAGTAAAAGGATGAATACACAGATTGGCTAAATGAGAACACCACCACAGTCTAAGCATTTCTTGACTAAATTACATACAAACAGTAACCAGGAAAAAAAATTCTCTCCAGCCACTTTATTTGCACTTTCACCCTCTAACAGAAATCACTTGTGTTCTAAAGCAATCTGACACTAAAATCAGTAGTTACCTGTTTGACTTTGTTGTTGCTCAGATCCAAGTTGACTAAAGAAAAAGTACAGTTTGTTAAGACCACACAGCCTTTCCAGCTGATTTCCTGCTAGATTCAGAGTTTTGATGTTTCCCAGTCTTGTGTGAACACCTTCCAGCGATGTCAGCTTGTTGTAGGATAAGTCCAGGTGAACAAGGTTGTAAAGATGCTACGAGAGCACAGAAAATCCAGGTCACACACCAATTTGCTAAAATTGAACCATATCAAAGGCTTGTCCATTTGCTCATGCTGGATGCTGCCCAGCTGACAAACACAACATGAACTTGCTCATTACACAGGATTAAGCCTGCAGGAAAGGGAACTTCCTCGACTCTATTTTTCCCAAGCCATTGACACAGCCAGCAACGACTGAATTTAGTGAAGAACTACGTGTTGCATGTCAGTGTTGGCAAGTAAGAAATGCACCCTTACGAGGGCTTGATGCTAGGAAGCTATTTGGGCTTAAACTCTTCTCCGCTAGATGAGTGGCAAAATCCTTTAGCAAAAGGATTCTGTGTTGGAAGATCCTGGGCAGGCTGGCAAACATCACCTTCAAAAGCATCCCTTACCTGTAAGTTTTCTACCAGAGACACCCCATTGTGACTCAGGTCCAGGAACTCGATCTTGGGAATTAATTTCTAGAAGGGAAAAGGTGCACATGTTAAATGCGTTTTAGCTTAGAAACCTGGCTGTACTTCCTTCACCAACCAACTAACAACTAACAGGCAAAGGGCAGGAACTCTCCAAGGCACAGACCCTCTTCTCAGCTTTCAGCAGTAAAAAGCGTTCTGCACCCATTCTAGTGCAGCCAGAGTGCAGACACCTGCTCGTGAGAGAACCAGAATACTCTGATGAGCACGGTCACGTTTGCATTTGAAACCTGGGTTCTCACTGAAGACAAGCAAGTTGCCCCCAGTTTAGCCCCACTAACTACAGATCAAACTCATTAAGAGGCCTTTCCAGCTCATCAAACAGGCCTGTCTGTATTACACAGAACCCTGGATAAAGATTACAGAACTAAAAACCAGAGTAAGTTGAGCAGTGCATTGATCTCCACATCATTACCTTGTGGAGCTCAAGCACGGACAGTGCAAGGGGAAATCTTTCAGAAGAGAGATACATGAAGAAATTGCAAAATCCCTGCTGAGTCATGTGCCACAGAAGACCAGCCATCCTTTCCCCCCACACACAAATGAAGAAAGATTTCTTACCACTGAATCATCAATTTGAGAGATGCTGTTGTGACTCATATCCAAGGTTGTTAATGTTCTCCAAGTTGGGATAACTGCTGTCACTGGACAGCTTGAAGTTGCATCCTCTGGCTCCCACTGATCAAACTCAGAGGCCTCTGGCACCAGGATTTCCTGTTAAAGACAAGCACCCTAAAAATATGGTACCTGCATCTTCGGTGAAAGCCCATTGTTTCACAAGCAATCCAAATGACCTTATGAAAGAAAGATCCCTAAGCCTTATCATCACCCAGATTAAAGGTCTTAAAGCAGGAGCTGAGTGTGTCAGAATTATTTTAGATCCACAGGGAGGGAGTCCCAAACACTGGCAGCCAACCCAGGCTGGAGAATGGGAAGGAAGAGAGGGACTGTGAAAGGTACGCTCCTCACACCCTTGCCAAATCACAGCCCAGAGAAGAAGCCACACGCATTCAGCTCTCGAGGAGTAACAGAAGCACATTCCAATCAAAGCATCAGAAACATCCCTGTGAAGGGACACATCTCATCACTTCAAGTCTGTTCTGAGAGGCCAGCAAACCCTTTCTGCTTCCCAGCTTTAAGAGCAGAACCTGCAACAGGCAGGACAGAAAAGGACCAGGGCTCCAAATGAGGATTCCCCCACCACAGGCGCGATTCTCGCATGCGCTTCGAACGCCCATCAGAAACTCCCTCTCACCTTCATCGATGTTGCCGAAAACCGAACACTCATTGTGGCCAGAGCATGTTTGGATGAGGTCAGCCCTTTGAGAAGCTTCCCCCCACAATGACTGAGCTATTGGAAAAACATGACAGTCAGAAATGGCAGAACAAACACGGGACACAGCAGAGGCAACTGAAAGCTTCAAGGACGGATTCCCTCCCGGTCCGGAAAGTAGTTACAGCACTGCCTTCAAATCTGGGACTATCAGGTCAGACAGCCCAACATTTGGTAAAGCTACAGCAAGAAATTAGGGGCACAACTACAGAAAAACTAATTCCCAAATATTTCTTTGCACAAAACATCTTCTCTAGGCACTTTCTACCCTCCCTGGGCATTCCCCCAGGTTCAACCGCCCAGGCAGTTGAACAGGGCGCAGTGTTTGACTGTCACCAACCGCAGAGGTGGGTACCTCAAGCTGTGCAGATCGACCTGCAAACACAGTTACTGCTGTATCCCACCTTCTTTACTGCAAAGAATAAACAACAACTGTCCGGGGGAGGGGAGATGCCCAGCTCAGCAGTTCATACACCAATGAGCTCATTACACAGACTAAGTTTGACATTATAAAAGTCTTTTCGGCAGTTTAATGTGACTCAACCTCTGTCTAGCAAATGGGTCCTTCTCTGGGCACATTGTGCAACAACAACCAGTTCCCAGAGAACTCCTGCTGCCCCTGGAAGCACCTCTCCAGATCACCACTGTTTGGTTTTGGGCAGCAGTTACGATGAGATGAAAATGCAGGTCTGCTGCCAGCCCATCCAGAACTTTTCAGGAACCCACAGGCACAAAAGTCTTCAAAACAAAAACCTTTTTTATTCTCCCCACACTAAGCAAAGCTACTCCTGAAATTATCCATGCTAGACACACTCCCAACACCAGCCCACTGAAGTTTCCTTCCCACGCTAAGATGTCAGCAAGTCCCTGACTTGGGGACTGCACTGCAGCTCTGAACCAGCACAGCCTCTCCTATCAGTGAGACAGCAGGCATGTCCAACAAAAGGTCCTGAACCAAACAGAAGGGAACACAGGGTAAGGGCTGTGTGACACAACCAGGCATTCCCACTCTGGAAAGATCTGAAAGGGATGAAAGAGGTTTTGAACACTCCCAGTGGAAGCCCTGTGATCCACACTGAGAGCAGAGCAACGAAAAAATGCCGCAAATTCTCAAGCCAGAAGCGCTGCACTCAAGTGAACCTTCTCAAGCAAATTCACATCAATTCAGAAATCCCTGCTGCTTCCCAAACAAGAAGTACTTTGTAATAAGAGCTCCCATTAGAACCCATCTGTTGGAGCTTCACAGGGACAGAAAGCCACCCTGGGGTAGCTTCTGCATACACTGGAAATGACACACATCCTTTGGGAAGACATGCACAAGCTCTTCTGAATATTTACATCTGGCATCCGTATTGCCAAGTCCTGAGAAAAACCCCACACTGTTTCCCAAATAAAACACTCCTCCTGAACACTGCATGCCCCAACCCCAGCACCAAAGCAAAGCAATTGCCAAGCCTGAGAGACATGCACCAGACCTGGCATTTACAGAGCCCCTCAAATTACAGGCAGTAGCTTAGTTGTACCTCTGTTTGATGAAGAGATTTGAAAATTGACAGGTCAAACGGCAACAGATGCTCCTGAATCTTACTGGTTCCAAAAGGTCCCCCTGTTCCAGTGACCTGGTCATCAACAAGGAAGAACAGTCAGTGTACACAACCCAACCTGTGCTCACTTCAGACAGCTGTGCACGGGCAAGAGCACAAGTACAGCAGCTGGGACAGCCACAGCTCCAACCCCTTTGTCAAACACGGGATGATACAGGAAACTCGCAGATTAACTCTTCAGCAGAGAAAACCCAAACCATCAGTTACTCCAGCTAAGTGCTCTGAACTTGAGGCACTGAACTTAAGCTGCCACCTGGTGCTTGTATTTTGTAGCACATGGGGCACTCAAATCCCACAGACAAGACTGAGCAAGGCTTCGTCCACAGCTGATCAAGCCAGAGTGGCACTCACTAAACCAGCTTCCCTGAAACACCTGGATCCTCCAGGACAGAACTGTCTTCAATTCCAGCCCAGGGGATGAAGTCCAAGGCACTGACAAGATGGGTTTGAAGAAAGCATTAGACCATCTCATAAAAAGGCATCTAGTTTTCCCATGTGCCCATAGCATTCTGGCCAGAGCACATGGCACCAGTGCAAAAGGCAGGTGGTTGCAGTTCTGGTTGCTGTGAATAAAATTTTGGGAGAAATCTCTTAAGGTTTGGGGTTTTTTTTTTGGTCTTACATATATCTTATAAACTCTGAAGGCTCCCACACACAAGCTTTCAGAAGGGCCAGAAACTCTCAAGTATTTTTCTAAATAATATGCTGTATATAATATTTTTCTAAATCATATGTTCTTCTCCACCCAGAGAATCCTCTGAACAACAGGTTCTACACACAGAGGATGGCAAAGGCAACTGAAGATCCACAGGAATAACAGTAGAGCTGTGGTTTTGCTTTCTAAACTTTCCAAGCCCTCCAGTGCACCTTACCCAAACCACTGCTTCGTTTCATCTTTGAACATACCACACAGTTACAAGGAAATTCTTCATGTAATAAAAGGGCTGAAAAGACACTGACCCGTAGCAAGCAGTGTTAAAAAAGCTACTCAGCACAAGTCTTTGTAATTCACTGATTTGGTAGAAGAACAAAACATCAAACTGGTTCCAGACAAAAGTTCTCTGAGGCCATTTTACATTTGTTCTGTAATGGCATTTTTCCTGGAAATTCTGGGCCACTCATCTCTAAAACTGATGGTTTTGTTAGTTTGGTTTGGGGTTTTTTAAACTTTCCAATACAGTTAAAGGTGAGAAAGGGGACAGGACTTACACACACATGCATGTATGCATCTGTATACACTGGCCTAGCCATAGTGTTGTCAAAGAATGCAAGGCTGAAATGAATATTTCCTGCCTCCTTCCTGCCTATTAGCACCCAGTAAGGCTCTGTCACAGAAACCCTAGAGGGCACCGCTGAAGAGATGTCATCACATGGCAGAATCAACGTCTTCCTTAGAGAACTATGTTGAAGGTTGGTAGAATAAGCACCTGTTTAACACCCAGCTCTAAATGCTTACAGGTGTTTACTGCCAGTAAAGATCTTGTGCATTCTAACTAGGCTCCAGAAGCATGCCAAGAATCCCATCACTCTGGCAGAAACACCGCCAGTACTTGTGCAAACATGGCTCACCTTGAAATACTGGAGTCGACAGGTAAAATCTAGAATATGACCTAGATCAGTTTTGGCATCTCCATTAGCACACGTAGGCTTCCCCTGCAGCAACTGTTGAGTGACAGCATATGGCTGCAAGGGTCTGATGTTGAAGACTTCTCCAGCCATTCAGAGCTGCTCTCCTGAAAAACACAGGATGATGGTATCGAACACAACGCTGCCCCAGTTACCAAAGAGCAAATGGTACCTGCAAAACCTAATGTCAGCGATTTCATCTCTGTCATTTATATTCTAAGCTCATGATTAAGGCACCAAAACAATGTCCTTTTTGCTTCTAAACTAGAAGCACTGAATTCAGATAAATTTTCTTTAACACCAGAATAATCCAAGTGTTCAAACAGGCACTCTCTGCATTCAAGCCTTAAGCTCCCAACGCAACTAATGGCAAATTTCCCTCTTAACAGGGCTGGAACCAAAGTTCATTTATACAACATAGAAATTGCTAAACTTTGAGATATCCCTAAGTTCAATAGCAGCTCAGACTTATTCTAACCAGAAAAAGCAGCACCTACCATCTAACAGACAAACCTGACATCCTTTGCTAAGCTGCTGATGTGCAAAGCTGCAGCATTTTCTTGGACAGTCTGAGGACTTTCACCACACTACCACCAGAGCAAGCTCCCAGGGCAGGAAATGCATTATCTGGCAACATTTTTACAATCCCATTTCTTTCCAGGAACACTAGGAAACAGCATCCAAAAGCCTCCTCTGACAGCATCCCAAGAGCAAATGTGGATTACAGCAGGCAGAATACATGCACACGTGGAATTAACATCTTCCTCCTCTTCCTTTTAAGGACACCAGTTTGACCTGACAGACAGGAGAGCATCGGCTTTCCTGATAAGCAGAGTTCTCCAAAGACTAAAACTCCCTTTGGCTTCAGTGGGAGCAAGTCCCAGAGTCCAGCTGCACATCACCACAAGGTTCCACTCACATACAGCGGTCAGACATCAATGATTTTGGCACTAGTGAGGCTACAGGCACTACAGAGTCAGGGAACAGTTCTTCAGGACCTTCCTTAAAGTGTTCCACAATTTGCTGAGTGCCCCCTCTGAAGTGGCTTCACCTAAAGTTAATTTTGTGCCAGAACAATCTGAACCACGCTTCACCTATCACCTCAGCCAGCCAGAATCACAGCACAGCATTCAGCCTCCTGTCCCTCAAAACAAAGCCAGCATGGGTTAATCATTTCACACGCCTCCTGCTCCTGGGGAGCCACTTAGAGATGTTGCAGTAGTGCATTTCATTGTCAGCTGTCAGCCTCAGAAAAGCACATCCTTTCATTAACTGACCAGAAGGTCTCATGTTTCCTGAATTCTGGAAGAACAACATTAAGACAGGTGAAGTGATGCATTCAACACACTCTATCAAGGCTCACTGAAATGACACAAACTTCCTGACTGGTTGCACTAAAACATACCAAGGAATTCATCAATTTCTGATTTATTTCCAAAAGCAGCTGGGCTTCTGTGACAGTTCCTCCTCAAATACAGCTTGGATCAAAGCACAAACAGCAGAAAAAGGTGAAGAGGAAGAACAAGTCTCGGTCTGATGTGAAAGGCTCAGATCTCATGGTCTGGAGATTAAATCTCATAGGTATACACATGCATGCACATGGAGGGAACCATCCCCAGTTAAATTCTTGCAGGTTCTTTACCTTTGTGGAGAGTCCCTGTTCACCATCCTCTATCTTCTCTGCCCTTCTGGACCTACACAGTGCTCAACCCCCTTTCTACACACTGACAGCTCCAGGAGGAAAAGAAAAAGTCTGGAAAATTCTCCCTGTGGGAATTTGTTATTTTTCAATCTAAAGGAGCACAAAGGTCGGTACAGGTATTTCCCATACTTCACAAAAGGCAAATGCTCTGTAGAAGTCCAGAAATAGTTCTGAGCTCTTCCAAGAGCTCTCTCTAAGGCTCACAAGAAGAACAAAAAACTATCTGTGATAGTTTAGGCACACACATCTCATTTTAAGGTAGCTGCAAAGGACAAACAGGCATTACAGATCATCATGAAATGAGTATTTGAGGAGTTTACTTCACTGACAAACCCCTCATGATTCATGACAAGGAAATAAATCCATGGGCCATCTGCAGCACAGTTCAGCTCATCTGATGAGGCAAACATTTCAGACAAGCACATTCTTAGTATACCTGAAACCCCACTCACTGAGGATGAACAGTTTGGAGAAGCAGCTTGAAGCTGCATTCCGAACAAAATTCAACAGTTCTGTTATTGGATAAAGCCAGTTACACTCACCTGGCATGCAGAGATCTGACTGAAACCCAGGCTCTGTGTTCCCTTCATCATCTGGGGGACACAGCAGAATTTTCCTACCTTTATAATCGAAACAAGGTCATGACGTGGAGTATTGTAGCCCACAGAAAAGGAGCTCTAGTCCTCTGTCAGACCTACAAGAGGCCTCTGTCTTCGCTCTCTTATATGCGCCAATCCCACAGAAATCCATTGTTTGCAGGTGTCTCTGAACAGCAGCTTCTGGGTACTCAATTATTTTCTTTTAAAAGCTTCTATCTGGAAGTTAAGAAACCAAATCTAAGATGACAAAGTATAAGACACTGCAAGGAAGTAAGCACCCCCATATCACTGCATACCCCTGTTCAACACCAAAGCAACAATAAGGTTGTACACTGCTGTCACATCCAACTGCTGCTCTTTGCCAAGCCAGACACAGCTTTCCCCTGGAACACAAAGGCTGCAAAGCACTTGTAGTGTATTTACTGTGGTTATTTCTACACCAGTTTAGTTCCATTAACCTAGGGAATAAGATTAAATAATCCCTACTGGAAATGCTACAAATAAGAATAGACAAGAAAAAAAATAATCACAGAATCCCAGGCAGCTTTGGGCTGGAAAGGACCTTAAAGCCCATCTGGTTCTAACCCCTTGCTGTGGGCAGGGAAACCCCCCACCAGCCCAGGGTGCCCAAAGCCCCATCCAACCCGGCCTTGAACCCTGCCAGGGATCCAGGGGCAGCCCCAGCTTCTCTGGGCACCCTGTGCCAGGGCCTCATCACTGTCCCTGGGAAGATGATTTTTTTCCCATAATACCCAATTTAACTCTCCCCTCCTCCAGCTTAAGAACATTCTCCCTTGTCCTGTCCCTCCCTGCCCTTGTCACCAGTCCCTCTCCAGCTTCCCTGTAGCCCCTTCAGGGACTGGAAGGCCGCTATAAGGTCTCCCCAGAGCCTTCTCTTCTGCAGGCTGAACCAGCCCAACTCTCTCAGCCTGCCTCCATAGCAGAGGTGCTCCAGCCTTCTCTGGCCTTGCTCCAAGGGCTCCACGCCTGTCTTGTGCTGGGGACCACTGAACTGGATGCAGCATTGCAGGGGGCGTCACTCCAGATCTGAGGGGCAGAATCCCCTCCCTTGACCTGCTGGTCACACTTCTTGTGAAGCAGCCCAGGGGACAGTTGGCTTTCTGGGCTCTAAGTGCACACTGCCATGGGTGAAAGTTGAGGTTCCTTCCTGTCAGTGTTGCGCTGATCCAGAGCTTAGATATCATACTTTAGCTTGATGGACCTTTCTTTCTCAGGAAAGTACTTAACAGGTGACTGAAAATAGGATGCAGGCTCTCTCTTCACAAGCAGTCACATGGGGGTGGAAGTTACACCAAGAGATGTTTTAGTTCAATGCAAGAAATACATTTCTTTACAGTGATTTACTTGACCAACCTTCCCAGGGACGTGTCAGAGTCCTCATAACTGGAGGCTTTAAAGATGCAAAAGGAACATCCATCTCCATGCCAATCTGGTTATGATGATGAGATACTTGGTAGATAGAGGTGAGAGGCTCCCTGAATCAGCCACAAATCAGTAGGCTCAAGCTGGTAAGTACTACTGGGGTGCTGTCACACAGCTTGTGTTTGAGACAGATCAATCATGCCAGTCTGCAAAAGAGCACACAGACACGTCCTCTGAGCCCTTACAATATGCTTGAGTGGAAGAGAACTGTATGCTTCAAGGTTGTAGAAGACACAGGCAAGGCATGTTACATGGGATCGTTAAGGATGGGCCTAGGAGAGCTTCATGGAATTAAAGAGATAAAACTAGGGAGAAATAGGAAGACCTGTCAGAATTTAATCTATTATTTAGTATTATTTCTACCTTTATTCTAAATGAAGTAAAAGAACAGCACAAAGCACAAGGAATAAAGTAAAAGCAACAAGGTTTCCACAGCTAGTTTAAGACAGAGTGCGTTATGAGTTCTGCCCCCTGCCAAGAAACCAAAATTATATATTGATGTACACATCCTTGCTTTTGCAGGAGTAGGATTCTGATGAGCATAAAACATCAGTAGCAGTGAACTGTGTAGGCAGGATGACAGTGTGTCATTTTTGAATTCTTGGTAAACAACTACAGATGCTGCCCTCTTGTATACATGAAAATAAATCCCCGTGTCTAAGGTATAGAGGAATCCTTCCTGTGGAAGCAGAACTGGTCTCATCACGTAATAACATCAATATTTTGAAAAAGTTAAATTACTTTTTGATTTACAAGATGAGAGGCCAAAAAGGAATCTCACAAACCGTTACTTTTTCAGAAGCTATAGCTCAGAAATAGTCAAGTGGAATGTTTTTTTAATTTGTATTAATTCCACATTGAATCCTGTACATCCAATTTTAGCCTAGCGCATTTTTACAGCTGAATGTACAGCTGGGACCTCTGGAAATAAGAGCTTTTATTATGGAAATGCTGGCATAGTTTTAGCTAGGGTCGGCACACGTAGCCTACTGTAATGTGCTTTAAAACTTGAGATGGAGACCAGAAGTCTGAGGCTTAACAGTAGCAAACCCTGTATGCCTGAAACACAAGCCTCCCCAGAAATGTCATGCAAGACTGCTGCTCCTGGCATAACTCTCATTGAGTTAAAAGGTCAAAATGAACCTCATTGTGCTTGTTTAAAAAGTAGACGGTAACAGGAAATGTCTTGATTTGCAGATACAAATAAAAATTTTCAGAATGAGAAGATGTTGAAGAGCATAACAAGTCACACCTGGGTACATATGAAACTATGTGATTGGTGAAAGAAAATTTAGGTGTGTTAAAATGGGTAAATGCTAATATTTTGAAACTGCTGATTTGGTTACTGACCAAAGATTCCTCAGCCAAAAAAAAAAAAAAAAAAAGAGTAGTGGAATGTCAAAGCACTTTAATTTATATGTCTGCATAATTTTATACTAACAGGTGAGACAGTCTGGTCAGGATGAGACGATGGACTGATACTGCAGCAAATGATCTGAGAAAATGAGTTCTCTTTGGCAAGGTTCATAAGGCAGTTGTAGAAATGCCTGATCATCTCATTAATGTGGGTTTAAAACGAGAGTTCAGGATTACGAGTATAGAAAGTGTTGATTATCAGATAAATGGAGTCAGATGGACAATGACGTCCCTTCTCATTTTTACTGTGTTTAATGGCAAGTGACTTTGCACACATTTTCTACATATGAATACAGTCCTTTCATTTTCTGTCCTTTCTTATTTCTCACTTTATTCCTTATCTTCCTATTTTTCATTCACCTTCTCCTACGCTTCTCAGCTCAATGCAGCTGTTCATTATGTCTCCCTCCCCCGGTCATTTCACACAGGATAAATTGACACTCTGAGCTCTGCGTTAGTCTGCCATCTCCAGATGCACAAACGCTTGCCTAGCTGGGGCTGGGTAACTAGTAACACACTAGTGCTGGTGTGGACGTGGTCTAAATATAGGAGGATAATCCTTGATCTCTCCCACAGCTGTTACTGGAGGAGAAATGCATTTTCTTGCAATTCTGACGATGGTGGTTTCAAGTGATTACTGCACAGAGCTGTGGAGTGTCTGTTTCCAACTCAGGCATTTGAATAAAGGAATAATGAGAATAAATGCAGAATAGATTTTGGGGAATGCTTTCATGTATACTAAGCGAGGTGTTTGGTCTGAGAAACCTGTCACCCATCCTAAATGTCCACATGGACATCACCTAAACTTCATTAATTTATCTTTACCTTTTTTCTATCCAAGTTTTATCCAATTCTTTAAGACATTTATGATTTCCATGCAGGGAAATTCAGGTCCTTTGGATTGTCCCAATGCTTCCCTTCTTTTATCTCTCTCTTTGCTCTTTCTTGTTTTAGTTGCTTGTTTATTCATTCCTTCCTTTCTTAGCTATGTAGAAAAAAGTAGTTCAGCTTTTATCCACAAAATAAAATTTCAGATGTAAGGGTACAAACGATTGTTACCAATTTCTTGCTAATAATAGAATCAGAATTCCATGGTTCATTAGAACCATGGAAAAAGAAGTTGTCCAGAATATCAAAATGATTGAGCAGTTCTTTTTATGGCATAGAAGATTTTCTGTATTTATTGTGGTCTGATATGTGTCTTCCTAAAAAACACATTTTGAATGAACTCATGACCTGCACTATTCAATGTTTTTGGCCTAACAGTGTGAATCTCTTCTGGTTTATTCTCCTCTCCTTAAATCTGAAACAAACCACGGCTGAATAATTGAACAGGGCTCTAATCAACCTGATTGACTTGAGATGTCCCTGCTCATTGCAGAGGGATTAGACCAGATGATATTCAGAGGTCACTTCCAACCCGAACTATTCTATGATTCATCAGTTGTGATCCTACTTTGGATTTCTTTCTATCAGCTTTTGTAGTGTTTTCTTCTCCTAATTCCTAATTATTGAAGAAACTTTAAATTTCTACCTAATTTTCTGAAATTATTTAGGAATATGATTTCTCAAAACATTCTTAGAGAAAAATAAGCTGTAATTACTCAGCATTGTTTCTGTCTCTGTAAACTAAAGGTGCTGATGACTTTTTATCTTTTCCTCATCAAACTTATCTTCAGAGAGCAAATCACTAGAAGGCAGATGAAGTCAAAAACTCAAAAGTCATCAGTAGGCCTGACAACAGCCACAGCTCTGTCAACATTAGCTGTACTGCATGTAGAAGATTAATGCTGTACCACAGAGAACTTTTGGGTCCTCTGCACATGTTCATCCCATAGGGAGTACAGTATTAATTGGAACAGCAGTTGATAACCTTCATTTTCCTGGTACAATCTGTGATATAAAAATTCTACAGTTCTGTAGTTAAATTTCCCATTTTTCAAATCCCTGTCCTGGTTTCAGTCAGGATGGAGTTCACTTCATTTGTAGCAGCAGATGGAATGCTGTGTTTGAGAGTTAAAATGAAAACAGTGCTGATAACACCCTGATGTTTTTAGTTGTGGTCAAGCAGTCAAGGACTTTCTCAGCTCTTCATATTTCTCTATTAATGAGAAAGGAGGGGACAAAGCCAGGACAGGTGCCCCAAATTGGCCAAAGAGAGTATTCCATGACAATTACGTCCTGCTCTGTATAAAGGGGGGCTGATGGGAGGAGGAGCGGGGCGGCTCCAGGATGTGCGGTTTTGGGGGGATGATCAGGTTCCGGGACGGCTCTGGGTGGCACGGCCTGAGCTGTGGGTTCAGTGAGACACTGCATTGGGTATCAACAGCTTCATATAATTTTGCTCTAAAGTCCTGTTAGCTTTCTAATATTGTACCTTTCTGCTATTCTAGTAAACTCTCCTTATCCCAACCCACGGGCTTTTGGTTTCTTGGTTTTGGGTTGTTATTTGCCCCTTCCTTCTCCCTTCCCTTTCCTCACCCCCGCCACACACCTCTCCCCCTCCTCTTTTCCTTTAAAGAGCAGGCAGCTGCGTGGATCTCAGCTCTCAGCCGGGGTGAAACCACGACAATCCCTTCATCAGAACCACAGTTTCTGCTCTGAATTGATCAGTTTTGATTGGTTATCATCAACAATGTAGAGATTTCTGCTTGCTCAAAATAGTTTACACCAACACATATAAGTATATATATGTTCTTCAGGCCTTGTTAACATGTCATTTAGAACTCACAAATATGCGTAATGTATTGCAGACATCATTTATGTTCAAATCTTAATCTTAAAGAAGTATAGATTTGCTTAATATTTTAAAATATCATGTATTATACACTGAATTTTACCTATGTTTTCCCAGTTTCAAAGTGTAGCACCTGTTGTAGGTACACTGTGGACTTGGAGGAGATACTGTTTTGAAAGGCTGTAGCAGATGAGCCTTTCTATGGGAGCATTTACACTCCCTTTTTGATCACTGCTTCCCAGAATCTTCTAGAAACTACAAAATGTATTTTAAAAATTAATCATTAGAAAATACTGATGTAAAACTGAAGGTCATAGTTGTGTACAAATTAGTGATAATGAAATCATCAAGTGTGCAGATTAGATGTTCAACAGTGGTAGTTGAACCCCAGTGAGCTCTAGAAGTAAAATAATGCACATTAAAGTGTTTGAATCAGCATGAACAAAAAATGGATGGTCACTCTGGTACCCCTTAGCATAGATTCTCACTAGGCAATAGGTCAGCAGTAAAACAATTCCCAAGAAACCTCAACTTTCTAAATCAGAACTTTTTAGCTAAGTGTATAAGATTAGTACAAGTTATACAGGTTTGCAAATAATGGATATGGGAAATTTATCATGTTTATATTATATCTGAGGAGAGGTGGACAAGCATAAATGTCATGAAGAATATATTCTGAAGTGAGAAATATTTTTAAATAGTGGATTTTTATACACACAGCATGAAAAGAAGTAAAATGGTATGAAACCAGATTTTATATATCTTGTTGTACAATGAGCCAGTAAAATCAATGGTATTTGGCAAATATGTGTGTATGTGTGCATGTGATTGGCTTAAATATATGTTCAGGTATTTGGGTGAGAAGCCTCGTTTGTGCTTGCCAAAAGCTACATAAATCCCAGCTCAGGTACAAGATGAAGATGGTGGAGCCAGTTTTTCCAAGCCAGAGAAGTTGGGTGCTTATTTTAGCCTGGAATGATTTAAAAAGTGACACTACATCAGTACTAAAAGAATGCTAAAGCAATATAGCTAGAGTCAGCATCTCGTCGTGGTTATTCCCAGTTGAAAAGTGCACTGATAACAAAGAAAGGGAAAGTTACTTACCAATAACCAATTTCTTTTGAGCTATCTTGTACGCATATCTTGCTTTGCAAGTGATCATTTACTAAGGCTCTTGAAGTCAAGGACTTTTTTTCCCCCCCTTCTTTTGCACTATCTAGAGAGATTACATATTTTCCAGTCTCTGTACTCATTTCATTCTCAGACATGAAAGACATGCCTGCAGTAAGACCTTCCCTTAGCTATCAACTACATGTTTCTCCAACATAAAGAGACTTCCAGAGAAAACACAGGGAGATCTGGAAGTGAATGCATGAATCTCAGAAGAATCCCAAGCACTGTTAAATATCCCTTTCTTATTTGAGTGTTTGCTTCATGAACATTCATGCACTCTTGTGTGTTTGTAGGAAGATGTTTAGACTCTCCGGTGAAGACTGGCTTAACTTCTGGACATTCATTCATAGAATTAGTCTGAGGTTTAGAAACTACTCTCCTGGCTGCTGATATTCATTCATTTCCTTTTAAAGGTAGTGAGCAAGATACTTCACTGGATATATGCAGGTCTATAGATTTTGAATGATTGCACTTCCTTGTTGAATCAATAATGCACAATTAATGTTTCATGTTCCTCAAGAATTCAGGAAATCAGAAGTTTAAACCCAGTTCTTATTTATTTAGAATCTAATTTATCATATATGAACTCTGTTCCAATATTTTCTTTCATAGCCATTAAGAAAAACAAATACCCACATAGGTAAGAACTGAGACGGAATCAAATCTTTTAACCATTTTAATGTATCCAGTTTGGTATCTTTAAATGTAAATATATTTACATATATATTTGTTGCACAAATGATAAGGACTTGTTCTTTTAGTTAATTGAGAAGTATTTATCACTCATTTTGTCTTATATGAATTATGTTCAGTAATTCCATAGAAATGTTTCCTACAATTTCAAGCTTCTGAGCAGTTTTTAAATAATTATAATTTGATTAAGCCATCACCTTGGCATATTCCTTCCCTAACTGGAATCCTCTGCTCTCAATGACATAGGGCAGGGATACAGGAGAGAACATTTACTCATAGGTTAATAAAAAACCTCAAGATCTGACATTTTGTGAACTATCAACTTCAAAAATTGTTTTATGACATTGGGAATGCAGTAGTTACACTTGGCTTCAGACTAGTTCAAATATTAGACCTTAATACGACAGTATCGCTAACTTTTTTTAGGTTTCTCAAGATGTTCCTAAAATTCATACTTACACGTATGGTCTTCACACAATACACATAAAATTTTATTTTGTTTAAATTCAGACTCCCTGTAGCCTGGTTCCAAAGACCCAATGCCTGTTTGCAGCTGGAGTGCATTACGTGATTCCATCTTCTACTTCAGTTTAATATAAAAAACCCCTGTTACAAAAATCCAGTTTAAACTTTCTAGGAAGTCTTCACAATGCAAAACAAAACAGTAAATGGAAAACTTCCTTAAATTACATTGATACTTCTGTCTCAAAGACTGTTTAGGTACACACAATGTAACTCTGCAGAATGAATTCACATGAATTTTAGTCCATTATGCATATATTAGTCTGATTCATGCATTTCTGTAGCTTCTAGGGTAAGAAGCTATTTAAAGCTTAGTTTTCTGGAAAAGGGTTTGTCTTTTCTCAGCTAGCCACATTTCTCTGTATCTATGTGTTTCACTACGCTGTGGTACAGTATAGGGTGAAGGTTAAGCCCTAAAAGTTACTGAAATGCATTGTGTCAGTGACAGAATACTCTCGTTACTAGAAACTAGGCACTTTATTTTGTTGCCTTTATTTCAGGCAGTGTGAAACTTGGGGTTTTCAGTTGCTGTTAAAAGCTACACAAATTCTTTTAATTAAATAATTATTTTGCTGATAGTATCCAATCTGATGTATGGCTGAAAGTTTAGCTGCTATTCAGGGTTGAAGCCATTTTGTCCTTAGTGTTAACCTAGTTTTCATAATTTTTTCACTGTGGTAGAGTTAGCTCAATGAGAGGAGAATATCTGTGACAAGTAGACAGTATTCCAGATTACAGATCAAATCTGATTAGCTCAGAGTAATTACTTTGAAATATTTTTTGGGTTTTATCCATTTTTTTATCCCCAGATAAAAAAATGTATTTCTTTGTCCCTGAATCTAGCAATGGCAAGGACAAAAATTACACAAACCCCAGTGATGCTTGCAGTAGGCAGCAATGAAGGAAATGTTTTCACTAATTTGAAAATAAAATAATGAGCAAGACCTTATTTGATGTTTTGGTTAGAAGACCACATAGTATTTAGGGGTTTATTAACCATATAATTCCGCTAATATCCAATATTCAACTCAGGCCTCAATATTATATAAATGACTTTGAACTTCATGCCTCAAATTTATAAGATAAAATATACAAACAACCATGAGACCTCCAAAAAGTTAACTTAAATTATATTGGAGTCAAGATTTCTTTACTGTTTCATAATCTGTCTTTGCCATGTTGCTTCTGATTGTGGCCACCGACTTGACCTGCTGTCACTCAGACAGTCTTCAGACTGTCTGGGGGTGTTTTTTATCATTTTAATCACAGGGCATTATCGAAAATATTTGAGTGTAGATGAAAATGAAATGTTTTGTGGATTGTATCAGCTGACCATATTGTAATTGTAAGAGGTTCTAGGAAATTTTAGTTTTTCCTAAAATATCATAGTTTTTCAGATAGTAATGTTTATTTTAATTGTACTTGTAATTCTTTCTTCATCAGTTGAAAGACTTCAAGATAAAATCACCATGCACCCACAGTTACAGATTTTTTGTTTTTGCAGGATTGTAAAGAAAAGATATATGGGGTTTTTTTGGTAAAGGTCCTAAAATGTATTTTCTATAAGTCAAGAACACTGACTAGTACTTAGTGGTTTTTTAAGATATTAGAGATCTTAGTCCCTCCATACAGTTGTCATGCCTCAAAAGTCATGCATCTCCTCTAATTCCCCAGCACCTGTCTCTCCTGACTAATCATCACCCGTGAATGGGCAATTACTGTATTTTAAAAAACAAAAGCCTTCTTTATACAATTACTGGGTGCTCCTTAGTCATACCTGTGCAACTTGTTTTTCAGGGGGGGTATTTCTGAAGCTTCCCTCTGCCTGTAAAAATCTGACAATATAGTAGGAGGATCTCTAACAGGAGGACTGTGACTGTTTCTGTGCTCAAAATCTATTTCATGGAAGCAATTTATTTTTTTTTTTCCATTTAAACTAATTGAGGCCTTTGTGAGAATTCCACGACACAATCTCATGAAAAAATTGACTAAGGGAGGGAAAACAAAACCTGTGATAAATGGTAAATTTCTGTATATGTTAAAGGTCATAATATGGTTCTGGGGGATGGTTCTCATCTTGATAAACCATTCGGAAACATGAAGAACTTGTGTAAGAGCAGAGTAACTTCAGACAGACAGAATTGAAAGAGAACCATGATAAGATTCAACATCAGCAATTTCAAAGCCTAATGAAAATATTTTCCTATTTGTCAGATAAAGTGATCTTATCCTTTTACTCAAAGCACCTTGTTGTACCAAGGTACCATGATCTAACTCTACTGGAGTCTAGAATGCCTAGTCACAAACACCAAGCCTCTACTCAGCCAGATGTATGCAAGATCCCTTTTGGAAGCCACGTGCATATAGTAATGCCCTGTACTCAAGATGTCTTACTAAGAACTGCAGTGGCTGTTAGTTTCCAGGATAAAAGCTGACTTGTGTTGCTAAACTCAGGATGCTTTTACCAGAGACCAAAACCATTGAAAGGGGAAATGTCAATCATCTGGATGATCCAAATTTTATTCATGGCACCTGCAAGTCTCTTTCAAACCACATAACATCACTTCCCATTGACAAATATTAACAGCTGAATAAGAATTGAAATGGGCAAACATGGGAAAATTATGATCTTGGGAAGTCAGAAACATTTGGCAATTAACTAATTTAGGACTTTTGAGAACATACGTCCTCCCACCACCAAATGATCATGATGAAATTTTTTGTCTGTCAGACAGGAAAAATGTCTACTGTACCAATATCTTCCTCAATCCATTATTGAGATATTGGTACTGTTGGGTTTGGGTTTTTTTCCCACTATTTATTGTTTAAAATTGTGGACTTTGGGGTATTTTATTTCAATTTTTTTGCCATTTTGATCCTTGAATAACAGAACTGAAAACAGAAATGCTGACTCAATGTCTTTAACAGTGACTGAAAAAAAGAGATGTGTAAAAATATTAAAGTTGCATAATCTTCTAAATTAATGTCACATTGAACTAACAAACCAAATAAAATAAGGAGGGTAACACTTTGAGTATTAGTAGACTAAGCTACAGTTTTCTTTTATTATCCCTACTGCATTATAATTCCAAAAGACAGCATTTTTTTGTTTCTTATATGAAAACCAAAAGAAATCAGTAATATTCTCAGAAAAGATTTTTTCTTTTTTTTTTTTTCTTTTTAGAGTGTTTCCATTAGGTCAATTAGAAATTCTAAGTAAGTATCTGAAGTATGGGACACAGGGGGAAATGGACAGCCCCTTTTCAGTTGTCTGTGGAGACAGAACCAGGGGCAATGGCCTCAAGTAGGAACATGGGAAGTTCTGCACCAATATGCAGAAGAACTTCTTCCCGTTGAGGGTGACAGAGCCCTGGGACAGGCTGCCCAGAGGGGTTGTGGAATCTCCATGTCTGGTGATATTCAAGACCCATCTGGATGCCTCCCTGTGCAACCTGTCCTAAAGAACCTGCTTTGGTATGGGGGGTTGGACTCGATGATCTCTCGAGATCCCTTCCAACCCCTGTGATTCTGTGATTCTGTGAAGTTTATGTAGTTTTAGGGACAATCTGTGTATTATTTCCTGTATTGTAGGAAAGAAGTACACAAGATTTGTCCAGGCTTTCACAGGTAAAATCCTGAAACGATATACAAAATTAGTTTATTCATCAAGATAATATGGAAGGACTCACTGAAAGAAGAGTTAAAATATTTTTGTTTCTAAATATGTTAAAGTTCAATTCTGTCCGTGACCAATCCTATATTGCCTAACAATATTGAAGCAATATTAAACTGCTGGAGATTGCTATAGAAGTCATATAGTACCTGCTTTCCAGAGATTATATGTTAGTATGTCTTCCAAAATAAGGTTTCAGTTCTTTTACCACTCTATCCACCTTTGAATGGAATAATATGTTAGATACTTACAAGGGAACGTGGGGTCAACAAATGACAGTTTTACAAAAATATCATAGAAATACAGTATGGGATTTAAAAAAACAAAAGCCAAATCTAATTCCATGTTCTGACTACACTAGTCACACCACTTTCAACAGTAACACTACTTCAAATAGGAGATTCTGTCTGCTGGGGACAAGAATGGCCAATGTGATGATGCAAGGAGTCAGAATAAGCCTAATATTTCTTTCAGAAATAATTATTAGCTTTTGATTTCTGATTTGTTCAGAGACTTGATGTTGCAGTTCAGGAAAGCATTCACCAGAGTTTTGGAAAAGACAAGCATGGTGGAACACAAAAATCTTTTCATCTTTGGCCTGATTCAGTATCTCCATCCCTGTGAAGGTAGCCAGTTTCATATTCATGGGCATGAGAAAGAAGGAATTTGCAGCAAGGCTTGAGTCAGATGGAAAAATCACTTTGTGAAATTAGACCTACTGAATATTGTAGGATTCCTATAGATGAGTCAAGTAGTTAACTCATACATAAATGCTTACCACTGTGTTATCTCGGTTAACCTAATGGTTTTTCTCCTTTTTGTTTTGAATTGTGGATTCATAATAATTTACACACATCTTTTGAGATCTGTATTGCAGCATCTTACATTAGCTCTCTCCTTCTGAAATTCCCCATTCTGGGCTTTATCTATATAGTGTAAATGTAAAGTTAAAATGTTATACTTAAAGGAAAAAGTCTGAAACCATTTTCATGTTAGTCCTATATAACTATGTCATCATGTAGCTTAAAATATCCTCTCTGAAATTAACTGATGTGTTGCAGCAAATTGTTCTCTGGGTGGGCAGAAAGAAATTCTATTAAAGCTAATGAAAAATGCACATCTGTGGCACAAGACCATATCTCCAGAAGATACAAGCAGTATGTGGAATAACTTTCTTTCAAATTTAAGCCTGATCACTGAGCTCTTCCTATGAGAGAGGCAAGCTCATCAGACTTTGGAGAACTCTGGGAAAGTTTGATACTCTGAAAAATTTTGAAGCAGAAACCTTGTCAAAATAGTGAGCAAATCAAATTAAGTAAAGAATTAGGTTGTTTTTTTTTTTTTTTAATATGGCTTGATTCTGACACATAATTTTAATTATTTCTTTTTAATTTCAAATATTCTGAACAAGTTGCACCCAGTCCTCACAAAGCAGAATGACTTTGTTAAGCCTAAATCTCAGGTTTCACCATGTTAAGAAGTACTTTAGATACATTACATACACATAAAATCATTGTTTGTAATTTACAAAGGACAGAGAATCCATTAGTAATATTAGGATCTGTGCTTTCATGAAGGAGGTGTAGTGTTGGTACATTAGAAGATGGATTTACTAGTGGAGCAGAGCCAAACATCTGTGTTTCACTGCATACATTAGTTTTGGTCCCAGAAAACCAGGAACCAACAGAACTGAGCAGAGAACATCAAACTCTACCAGTCAAATATTGCTAGGTTTTTCTTTACAGAGCTTTTTTTAACATGTCAAGGAATAAAAAGTCAATGATGCCTTTAGTATAACCATTATTTTTGTGATGGTTTTAATACAAAAGGATTCTTGTCATTCTGTGGAACCTCTTCATGGCAAGTATGTTTTTATCAGAAAAATATGCTTCTCCCCATCCCTCCCATGATATACACAGTGCTCAAATCTTCTTCGTTTGCTTTCTCATACTCAAAGGTTCACTCAGGGGTCTTTGGAATAGCTGAAGCGCTGTTTTAGCCAGATAGAGGTTGAGCTTAGTCCTTACGACTGGACCCTGAATTAACTTCTGGACTTCTGAGGAATAAATTTGCAACTCTTAGAGATTCATTTTGGCCTAAGATAGCTTGCAAAATTAATGAAAGCCAGTACATTATTTCAGAATGAGATAAATGTTCCTCTTCAAATGGATGTTGTGGATGTCCATGGCAGTGTTCAAGGCCAGGGTGGATAGGCCTTTGGACAACCTGATCTAGTGGAGGGTGTCCCTGTCCATGGCAGTGGGGGCTGGAACTAGATGATCTTTGAGGTCCCTTCAAACGCAAACCATTCTGTGATTCTGAGATTCTAAATAGAGTGCTTATGACTAATAACCAAGAATATTCATTGCTACAGACACTAGAGACAGCTTTCTGAATATGGCCTTTCTTCATTACTGTGTCTCTGTATCTATGATTACCTTATCTGTAATTCTCCTGTAATTGTTGATAATCTCTTAGAGACCAGCCCTCTAACTTTGGCACAGACTGTAAGCAGGAGTCACCACTGCATATTTCTGTCATTAAGATTTCCTCTGCCAAGGCTCACACACACTGTATTTTCAGAAAAAAAAAAAAAGTATAGTGCCTTTTCTTGAATGCAAGATGGGAACTTGGGGGACAAAGTCCATCACACTGTAAGTGAAGACAAGGTTCGTGACCTTGAAACTTGAGTATCCCCAAGTGCATAGGACATGATGAGATGCACCCAAGAATCCCAAAGGAATTGGCTGATGTAGTTGCCAAGCCACTCTCTATGATACTTGAAAAGTCATGGCAGTCAGGTGAAGTCCCTCATGACTGGAAGAAGGGAATAATTACAGCCAGTTTTTTTAAAAGGGTACAAAGGACAATCCTGGGAACTATTGCCCTGTCAGCCTCACCTCTGTGCCTGGGAAGATTATGGAATAGGTTCTTCTAGAAGCTATGCTAAGGCACATGGAGGACAGGGAGGCAATTCAAGACAGCCAGGGTGGCTTCACCAAGGACAAGCCCTGCTTGACCAACCTAGTGGGTTTCTACAATGGAGAAAAGAAAGCTCTGGGAAGACCTTATAGCAGCCGTCCAGTACCTGAAGGGGACCTGCAGGAAAGCTGGGGATGAACTGTTTATAAGGGCATGTAGCAACAGGGGCAATGGTTTTAAACTAGAGCAGGGTAGGTTTAGGTTGTTCATTATAAGTTCTTTATTAGGAGGGTGATGAGACACTAAAACAGGTTTCCCAGAGAGTTAGGGGAGGCCTCATCCCTGGAGACTTCAAGGTCAGGCTTGATGAAGCTCTGAGCAATCCAATCTAGTTAAAGGTGTGCCTGCCTACTGCAGGGGGATTGGACTAGATGACCTTTAAATGACCCTTCCAACCTCACACATTCTATGATTCCGATGGAAGTGAAGTACTTGAAAGCTGTTTCTTCTTCCTTCTGACTCTGTTCCAGCTGTTTGATCCCATGTCTGTAAGTTATATATCATTAACTACAAACCAGCAGAAACAGTGTTTGAGGTCAATCTGTATGTCACTTATTTTTAGCTTTTTTTGGCACCATAATATAACTACCCAGCTCAAAATAAGTGCAATGACCTATGTTTCTTCAAATCACAAGGTCTCACTTCACCATAATTTGCATGAAAAATAGTATATACTCTTTTTTTTTTTTTAAGAAAAGAAGACAGGATTACAAGGAAAAAAGAACAGATGCATAACACAAGCAACATAAACTATTTTATTTCCATAGTGGCTTTTTATCTTGCCTTTCTCTTATGTCTTGCCTTTTCTATTCATATAACAAGACAAATATGATGACAATTTATTTGTTTTCATAGTCAGTAATTCTGGGATTACTTTTTAACTTTGGGATTTTTTTTTTTAACTGTGGGAGAACAGGGGTAAAACCAAGAAGTATATTTCATCTGGCAAAGTAGGGTTTTTTTTATTGTTTGTCTTTTTTATTATTCAATTCTTAGACATTTCAAGAGTAGACATGAAGTTTATGAGTCTAAATGTTGAAAGTAAACAGAATTCAAGCTTCTACATTTTAAAAACACTTTTAAAACCAGAACTTCAACTCCAAAGTCCTATAAAAGTTTTGTGTATTTTACCATTCTCTCTTCTGCAGTATTAATTGAGTTTAACCAAAATATTTAAATACTGCATTTATTAGCAATTTAGGAAAAACATTTTCAGATATTTAAAAATAAAATGTCCATTCAGTTTTCTAGTAACATATTGACTGAAATCAGAATTGTCATTAAACTAGTATTTGGGATTTCCAGTAACTCATCCTTTGATATATGAATGTAAATACCACTCATTATCAATGTTCATGACAATTAGAAGACTGCTTTGTGTTACCTGCTACAGAAAAAAACAGTAGAGGAAAGAAGCTATGCTTCCAAAGGAAACACCTAGTCCAGAATTAAAATCCTGGACCCTGAATGCTCCAATAAATCAGCTCTGCCTCACATCATGTCCTGACTAAGGCCACTGTTCACCTTTTCCAACAATTTTGTGCTTTATTGCATAGACTGAGGAATCTAGAAAACTTCACAGATGTACTTTATGATATAATGTATAAAATTTAGAATGTATAATAAATAATATAGAATATCAAGTGTGCAATTATACTATATAATCCACAGTGTACATATAGCTATACCGAATATAACATGTATAGAATATATGTGGCACATGAGATATACATAAATATATATAACTTTCAATATATTTATATGCATACATTTACTATATAGGATATCATATGTAACAGTCTCACCCTTTAAAACCATTTAAGTTTATAACTTCTGATAAGGCTCACAAGCTAAACATGGACATCACATAATTGAATATTATACCAGGCAACATAAACCTCAATTGGTGGAAGAAATTTAGCTGCAATAAATGCCTTTAGCTTCACCTTTTACTTTGGTTGAAACTCCTGGAACATCAATGTTAGAACTGATTTCACTGGGGAAAAGACATTATGCACTGGAAAAGATTTATGTCAACACACCAATTTTCTATTCTTTTTTTTTTTTCTGCCCTGAGCTCAAGTGGAAGAAAAAGAATTGTCTGTGGGAAAGTTACAGCACTTCCAAGTTTACATAATGTGCTGTGGCTGCTCTCAGGTTGGCTGCAGATCGTGGAAGCATCAATAAATTTGGTATCTCAGCAAAATAGACAAGTTCTTTATAGTGATCTTTTCATGACCATAATTTGCTGTTTTCCCACTAGAGTATTTCATAATAAAGACTTTGAATTTGTTCCCTTACAGAAGACTACATAGGTGAGGCATATTTTTTTCACTAAGTACCTACAATAAGGTAGGGAAAATTAATTCTCTTTCATGGAGACCAAAGTTCATATTGATTATATGTTCAAATAAACTATAAAGGAATATACACATAGGCAGTATTTCATAAATTCTCACTTGGGTATCCAAAGAACCTATCTGAAAATGCAAACAATATTGTAATAGCATTCTGATTGATCCCTTACTCATTCTTGGGTGTTCTTCATATCTGCCCCTCATGAAATAGTGTTATGGGGGCCCTAATTATGTTGTTTATACTTGATTATGAAGTTAGAGGAAAAGAAAATAAAACCTTACCTCATAATTTACCATTTTATAGCAGTGGGTTTATTTCCTGGTTTGATAAATACCTGAACAATATCAAACATACTTTAAAAAAAAAAACAAACTTGACTCATGAGTTCTCATCTTATTTTATATGGATTTTTTTGCCATGTCAAAAGTGCAGACCCATAATTATCATTATACTCTGCTAAAATATTACACATCTGGCTACATGCCTTTGGCCTTTACAGCAGAAGATGTCCCTTTCTCCAAAATAAAGCAAACACCAAACACAGAGACATCCCCATATTAAGCTTCAAAATTGCAGAATTTTGATCTACCTGCATCTCCCGAATCAAAGGCGCTACTGGCAGCCAGCAGAAAGTCACTTCACTCCTCTTAACACCAGTTTAGAAGCCTGATTGTAAAGAAACCTCCGAGTGAAGTGCTCCTCAGGCACATGCTGCAGTTGCAGGCTCAGCCATCTCCCCTTGCAAAGAGTTCTATCCCTCTCAGGAATTAGGGGGCATTTGCTCAGAATGATCTGTTAACAACTGAGCAAACTGTTATCCCCTCTCCTGGCTGATGCAGCAGCCTCGGGTCAGCTTTCAGAACTTTTAACCACAACATTCCTATCCAAAAGGTTGTCCCACCTTAGGGGTGGCTTTCCTTACCATGACAAAGCACTAAACCAGCAACAAATTCACATCTCTAATGAACAAGAGGCCAGGCACAGAGAGCTGAAACAAAGCATCATCAAGCCCAGTTTCATTTTTCCAAACAACTCCCTAGCAAACCTCTTTAAACCCAACACAAATGGCATCGTGGCCGGGAAGATTTTATTTCCAGCCCATTCGTAACAAATCAAACCAGACTCCACAATGTCCTGGGAGCAACCCAGGAAAGAGGCCCACAGTGCACAGAAAAACCCCACAGCCACAAAGTCATAAGGACGTTATGCAATTAAAAGATTTATAAAGACACCAGGGTGTGCGAGATGTTTCAAGCAAGTTTCCTTGGGCTGCCACTCAGGACCCAGCGACCTGGATTATACAGACTCCCCGTGACCGGCTGTCACACCACCTCCCCTACAGCCAGCAGCACGTCCAGCGCCTGCAAAGCTGTGAAGATGTAGCTCGTTGCTGTTGCCTCCCTACGGATATGGTATTACTGGGCTCATCTGCACACACCTGGGTAAGAAAGACAGCCAGCTGTACACTGTAACACCTTGAGTAACGTGGCATCTTAGATTGTAGAAAGATATTCTCATTGTCAGGTCACAAGTACAATTGATCACTGTTACAAAACATTCGGTAACACTGGAATATCCAGCTCAGGAAGAATTTTGTTCTTATTGCTGCTATACGCAGTTTTAAAAGGCAGCAAGAACCTTCTGTTTCCCCAGTGAGGTAGAACAATTAACCTTCTTAACATGCCACTCTGGTGCAGGCATTCACCTGTAGCAAAGCCAGGATCCCGTCTCCATCTCTCTAAGTTGGGATAATGTTTTCTTAGTGTGAAAAAAACAGTTTGACAATTTGGAGGCTCCAGCCCTGCTACCAGCACCTCTTTTGAATAGTATTTCCCTTCTTGCCAGTCCTCCAGCTTCTCTAACTTTCTTCTTATGTTCCCCCAGCCCCCGGATTTAGCTACAAATTGTCCCATTTTTGCCCTCCCGGGGGTCCTGCCTGATTCTGTCTTTCCCATATTCTCGGTCCAGCTTGTCTAATCATTCCCTTCTCCTCAGCAGTGAACAAAATCCCTAAAATGGACTGTATTTCTTCCCAGGTAGAAGTATTAGGGCCTAGGAATTGGTCCAGTTTTTCGGCTACTCGGAGGGGATCATCTAACAGGGTCCCCGCTTCTTACACCTGCAGCCGGAGGTCGGTCTAGTGCCGGTGCTGCTGATGGTGGAGGCGCAGGGGCAGCGCTGGTACCGCTGGAAATGCCACGACTCCCGGAGGGGCAGCCGCCGCCGGGCTTGGCAACGGCTCCCACGGATCTTCAAGCCCTTCTCCTGCTTTTAGTGCAAACATTGAAGCTGGAAAAGGACGTCAAGTCCTGACTGCACAATCCCTCTCCTCCTGACTAAAAGGCCTTTGTGAATTTACACGCCTGTTTGTCCAGCTGGGGGTTTCAAAGGAGCCAAAACCAGGCCAAAGGACAGGCAGCCTCACAAGCCCCTCTGGCCATCCCACACACAACACTGAACTCAGTTTCATTTACTTTTTCCTTCTCTGGGGCCCCGATCATTCCAATTTTTAATCAGCATTTCTAATGGACGTTGGGTAATTTGCTCCCTTTTCTTCTGGTCCCGGGGTCTGTCGTCTGACCCACCTCGGAATTTCACTCCGGCAATTCCTACAGCCCTCGGTTACCCGTAAGAGTGTCTTGCAGGGGGCTGGGGACCTGTCACCCCCCCGAGTCCTATAGGACTCGCTTCGGCCCTTCCCTGACGAGTCGCTGGCGGGAGATCGGAGCCGCGGTCAGAAGAACCTCCGCACTCGCTTCGGAACCACGTTCCGTCTCAGTCGCACTCTCACACACACAGGCAACCGAATCCCACCCAACCCAACGCTACACGCAAAATACTTACGACTCTGTCGTCTTCACTCGGCCCCAACCCCATGGGCCGGGCCGACGGACACGGCTCCTGCCGGCCTCGCTCGGGCAGCCGAACGTAACCCGCCTCACGCTGCATGACTGGCGTCTCCTTTGGGTCTCTGCGCGCACAATTCCGGGCACAAAAACCTGCTGCAGCCGGCAAGGGAGCTCGTAAAAATCCGATTCTCAGGTTCAGGATGGCGTTAGTCCCGATCCGAGCAGGAGCCACCGAATGGCGCGGCGCCCCTCCTAGATCACCTCAGCGTTCAGTACTAGAGCCATCCCGGACGAGCCCCCAGTTGTTACAAGTGACTCGGTCCCAAACAGGATTAGAACCAAACGGAACGATTTTTTAAACGAACAAAGGCGAGCAGACGGCACCGGGCTGCAGGCGGCTGCTGCGGGAGGCTCCGCTCCGCCAGGCTCCGCTCCGCCAGGCCGCACCCCGTACAGCCCCAGCCCCTGGCTTAGATCTCTTCCAGGGCCAGCACCGCCCGCAGGCCCCACTGACAGGCTGGAGCGCCCGCCAGGCCACCCCCACCAGGCATCCTTTAGGGCAGCTTTAGCTTTTGTCTTGCTAACAAAGTCAGGCAGCTGGTTCTGCAGACTTGAGGCAGATTTCAGGAGCCTTCCTATTCTTCTGTTCCTCTTCATCACCTCCTCCTCAGAGACAAGTTGTTTCTCCTCAGGTATCACAATGCACACAATGTGCTAACACTGTGGTCCTTTAGGCAAAGCTTTGCACATCCTTTATCTAGTTTGTTGCTGCTTCAACATCCTTCATTCAGCACATGCAAGAATCTTAAACTGTCCCTCCCAGGCCCCTGGCCATACAAGGGTAGGTCATGATGCACCCCCAACATGATTCCATATTAACACGAATCAGATGGACATATATCACACTAGGGAAGCAATTGTACCAGCTGGAGCATCTAAACATGCTGCAGTCCAAGAGCAGAAGTTCACCTCGAGGCTGTTAAATGCAGCAGAGCTTTGAGGCTGCAGATACCTGTCGCTGGCTGCAGCGTAACACGGAGCCAGGAATCTCCAGGGAGGGAAAGTTGCCCTTAAATATTGCTTTGAAGTTTCAGTGAGTGGGGGTGGTGGCACGAAGCCTAATGCGGTCACTGGACTGCTGTCAAGTGCTGGCTCTGCCGGAGACCCCATGGCCAGGGCTGGAGACCCCATGGCCAGGGCTGGAGTCCCCATGGCCAGGGTCGGAGACCCCATGGCCAGGGCCGGAGACCCCATGGCCAGGGCTGGAGACCCCATGGCCAGGGCCGACTCACCTAAAGCAGTTGGATGGCAGGTTTTCTGGCACCCCCATGGCTGCAGTCATTCAGCATTTCCAACTCACTGTTCCATTTCAATGTGTTAGAAATGCCAATGGTCCTAAAGAAAGGACTTGAGGTAGAAACATTAGTGAAACAGTAATTTATTATACATTCCTGCAAGAGCGTGTGACCTAACTAAGTAGGCACACCTTTGGTCAGAGTTTGTAGCACTGTGGAAAATGCTGGGAAATGTTGCTTTTGCAAATTGAAAAGGGTTATTGTATTTTCTGTAGAAGAATTTATATATAGAAACTCTTGATTAACTGAACCAAACTAAACTTTATTGGTGTACAGAGCTGTAACAACAATAGAAACCAGCCACCACCAAAACCAAAACCAAAACCAAAATAGCAACAGCTCCTAACAGTGCACAGAATTCTATCAGACGGCATCTGCAACCCTGCGAGGAGAAGCATGGGGCCTCTGCCTAGAAGGAAAGTGTTATAAATTGAGACTACAATGGATCATAATCCAATTAGAATTTTATTAATTATAGCAAGTAGAATATGAGCAAAGACAGCGCTGGACGGCAGGAGAGTCTGCGCTCCGCCAACTGCCGTGCTGATCAGTTCAAACAGTCCCTTTTTATATATTTTTTACTTCCGTGTTCATGAAGTAGTGGAGGTACTCTGCGCATGCTTCAGTTGTTGTTAGGGGGTCGTTTTCTGCCTCTTGGTGGTCTTTGAGGCCGGAGTAAGAAGTCTTCCTCCTTTGTCCTATCTGTGGTTCCTGGACATCTGGCGGTTATCTTGCACAAGCGGTATCTGGTTTAGTTTGTGTAAGCAATTGTGGTTATCTTATCCTGGACAAGCGGTGTCTGGTAGCTTGCATAAGCAATTGCACATTTTTGGTAGCTGCTGGCATAAGTGATTTCATATTAAGCTTAGCATAAGCCTTAATAAAAAATACTCTGGTCCATAGTTCCTCACAGTTATTTTTACAAAATAAGATGTGGTGACCGATTTCGAAATGTGTCAGCAGATGTTGTGACGGGTTTCGAGATATAAGTCAGCAACCTCCCTGATATTAGAACTAATATTAGAAGCTAAGTGGTTTCCTGTCATTCATACCTTGTTTCAATGAACAAAATATTAACCCATTCACCACAGTATCATTACTTGGTTGAAATACTGATTGCGGGAAAAGACTTAGACGTTGGAAGTTTGATTGATGAGTGAACTGCATTTGAGAAGCAAGGGGTTCCAGGGAAAATTCCAAGGAAGCCAGTGTGAAAATATTTGGATGTTCAAAAGTTGCATGAATTGTTTCATCAGTCTGCTAAGGTGCTTTAGCTACAATACCACTTCTTTGTTTACTGAGGCGAAAGGGGTTGCACAGTCACCTGGACTGTCAGCAATTCACCAGCGGCCTTGCCCCTGGCCTGAAACCTTGTGGCACAGGCACACGGGAGGTTTTGGACGGCACAAACGCGGGAATCTGGTAACCGTGTCCAATGCCATGTACCCCGTGAAATCAAAATGGACAACAGCCCAGGATATACAGCACAAACAATACAAACCTCTTTCCAATTGTGGGACATTACCTATGTTACAGGGACACCACATTGGCCTGCAGGTCAGGCCATGGTGGAACGTATGAATCAAACTCTCAAGTGTTTTTGCTTCACAAACAAAAAGGGGGAGAGAAGGACATCTCTCCAGCTGATCAATTAAACAAAGCTCTGTATGTTTTGAGTTGTTTATGTCTGCCACAGAACAGCTTGGTACCTCCAATGTGAAATATGCAGGAGGTTTAAAAGGAGGTTTAAAAAAAAAAAAAGAAAAGATGAAAAGAAAAAAAGTCAATGTCAAGTGTTAGTAAAAAATTAAATTACAGGTAGTAATTTGGGGAAAGGAGATCTGGCTGTGTCATTACAGATGCCATGGATCCAGAAAAAAGCAAGCCTGTGTGAACCAGGCGGAGATCCTGATCCCAGTAACTTATGTCAAGTGTTCCAACTGCAGCCACAATGGACTATGAGTTTTGCTGTGGGACATATGGAACTAACTAACAGTCTTTGAAATATGTATGTATTTATGGTAAATGAAAATTAGGGAAATGGTGATTTCTGCACAGCCTAAGAACACAGACTGCAATGGGTGGTGCCTGCACGAAAAGGTGAGGCTGGTGTTATCTGACTCCTGAAACTGTCAAGACACTCAGCTGCAGGTGTGGATTCTGTAAGACTTTACAGAATCAAGCAGCAACTGATTTTTGTTGCTGGCTCACAGACATGGTTGTGAAAATTTTGAAAGGCATGTGCTGCATGAATGTGTCCACTCTCAGTCAATCCATGCCAGCATTCAGAAATTAATAGATCAAACACAAAAGATACAGGAAAATGGATTCTTTGGATTGGACAATTGGTTTCAGGAGTGGGGAATTTCAGGATGGATATTGTCAATGGTCAAATCTGGATTACATAGTCCCTGACAATATCCTTGAATTTCCTATGAAACAGCAAAGTTATTCACACTGAGAAGTATTTGGTGATCACATCTTCAAAACACTACGGCCTTGAAGGCAGAGGTAGGGACTGCCTTACACCAAGGAGGAGTTGTAGGAAGGTATTTGGAAGTAACTGAACATGTCGTTATTATCCATAATAAATGGTCAACACAGAAGGTGTGCAGATAACTTTTAGACATAACAGATAAATTAACAATGCAAACAGTGTGTGTAGCCAATTAGTAGTTTTTAGCTTGCTCCATTTTACAGTGTGGTTTTTCATTT
The DNA here is from genome assembly GCF_964237585.1 of Gallinula chloropus. Taxonomy (NCBI): domain Eukaryota; kingdom Metazoa; phylum Chordata; class Aves; order Gruiformes; family Rallidae; genus Gallinula; species Gallinula chloropus. The sequence goes on along the minus strand of NC_140095.1, from coordinate 309,103 downwards.
ATGGGATGTTTTTTAGATTTAGTTATATAAGGACATAGGGTTTTTTTGTAGATATTTTCGCCTTAGTGTTATTTTTGACAAGTCTTGCAAAAGAAAATATCACTCTCAGTGAAGGAGGTTCTTTTTGCTTAACAGGAAGGGGGAGATGTGTCCTCCACGTCATGACCTTGTTTCGATTATAAATGTAGGAAAATTCTGCTGTGTCCCCCAGATGATGAAGGGAACACAGAGCCTGGGTTTCAGTCAGATCTCTGCATGCCAGGTGAGTGTAACTGGCTTTATCCAATAACAGAACTGTTGAATTTTGTTCGGAATGCAGCTTCGAGCTGCTTCTCCAAACTGTTCATCCTCAGTGAGTGGGGTTTCAGTTATACTAAGAATGTGCTTGTCTGAAATGTTTGCCTCATCAGATGAGCTGAACTGTGCTGCAGATGGCCCATGGATTTATTTCCTTGTCATGAATCATGAGGGGTTTGTCAGTGAAGTAAACTCCTCAAATACTCATTTCATGATGATCTGTAATGCCTGTTTGTCCTTTGCAGCTACCTTAAAATGAGATGTGTGTGCCTAAACTATCACAGATAGTTTTTTGTTCTTCTTGTGAGCCTTAGAGAGAGCTCTTGGAAGAGCTCAGAACTATTTCTGGACTTCTACAGAGCATTTGCGTTTTGTGAAGTATGGGAAATACCTGTACTGACCTTTGTGCTCCTTTAGATTTTAAAAGAACAAATTCCCACAGGGAGAATTTTCCAGGCTTTTTCTTTTCCTCCTGGAGCTGTCAGTGTGTAGAAAGGGGGTTGAGCACTGTGTAGGTCCAGAAGGGCAGAGAAGATAGAGGATGGTGAACAGGGACTTTGAATTATTCTTCAGCAAGGAGGTTAAGTCCAGAAGACTAATTTTTACAGATCTCTTCTTCCCTGTAGACTTGTTAATCTAAAGTTATCAGTGTATTAGTGATGCTCTAAGGAAATGTTGAGTGCTTAATTGTCCTGGTTTTGGCCAAGGCATTAATGTATTAGGTTAGTCTAATGTTCAAATTTGAAGAAAACTGTACTGGTAATAGTTTCTTTAAAACCAGGCTTTGTTTGGCATTGGGCTGATGATGGTCAGTAAGAATTGCTCTAGTTGCTGTTGCCCTTTTTGAAAACATGCAGCGTGTGATTATTTAAATGTAGTTCAGTATTTTCCATCTTGGAAATGAAGAACCTATGAAATGAAATAATTTGATGAAGTATTTTCAAGTTACAAAGAGAATCTATAAGATGAGATGACAGTTGATTTCTATTTTTAAAAGTCCTGTACCACAGCAAGAAAGGGAGACTTATTTTGTCCAAGGATACACTTTGAACTGTAAGTATGTAACACTTCATTGCAATGGTTTAATCTTTGCAGGAGATCAATGGGATCACTGCTGCACTGGCTGAAGAGCTCTTCCACAAAGGTAAAGAACCTGCAAGAATTTAACTGGGGATGGTTCCCTCCATGTGCATGCGTGTGTATACCTGTGAGATTTAATCTCCAGACCATGAGATCTGAGTCTTTCACATCAGACTGAGCCTTGTTCTTCCTCTTCACCTGTTTCTTGCTGTTTGTGCTTTGATCCAAGCTGTATTTGAGGAGGAACTGTCACAGAAGCACAGCTGCTTTTGGAAATAAATCAGAAATTGATGAATTCCTTGGTATGTTTTAGTGCAACCAGTCAGGAAGTTTGTGTCATTTCAGTGAGCCTTGATAGAGTGTGTTGAATGCATCACTTCACCTGTCTTAATGTTGTTCTTCCAGAATTCAGGAAACATGAGACCTTCTGGTCAGTTAATGAAAGGATGTGCTTTTCTGAGGCTGAGAGCTGAAAATGAAATGCACTACTGCAACATCTCTAAGTGGCTCCCCAGGAGCAGGAGGCGTGTGAAATGATTAACCCATGCTGGCTTTGTTTTAAGGGACAGGAGGCTGAATGCTGTGCTGTGATTCTGGCTGGCTGAGGTGATAGGTGAAGCGTGGTTCAGATTGTTCTGGCACAAAATTAACTTTAGGTGAAGCCACTTCAGAGGGGGCACTCAGCAAATTGTGGAACACTTTAAGGAAGGTCCTGAAGAACTGTTCCCTGACTCTGTAGTGCCTGTAGCCTCACTAGTGCCAAAATCATTGATGTCTGACCGCTGTATGTGAGTGGAACCTTGTGGTGATGTGCAGCTGGACTCTGGGACTTGCTCCCACTGAAGCCAAAGGGAGTTTTAGTCTTTGGAGAACTCTGCTTATCAGGAAAGCCGATGCTCTCCTGTCTGTCAGGTCAAACTGGTGTCCTTAAAAGGAAGAGGAGGAAGATGTTAATTCCACGTGTGCATGTATTCTGACTGCTGTAATCCACATTTGCTCTTGGGATGCTGTCAGAGGAGGCTTTTGGATGCTGTTTCCTAGTGTTCCTGGAAAGAAATGGGATTGTAAAAATATTGCCAGAGAATGCATTTCCTGCCCAGGGAGCTTGCTCTGGTGGTAGTGTGGTGAAAGTCCTCAGACTGTCCAAGAAGATGCTGCAGCTTTGCACATCAGCAGCTTAGCAAAGGATGTCAGGTCTGTCTGTTAGATGGTAGGTGCTGCTGCTATTGAACTTAGGGATATCTCAAAGTTTAGCAATTTGTATGTTATATAAATGAACTTTGTCTGGTTCCAGCCCTGTTAAGAGGGAAATTTGCCATTAGTTGCGTTGGGAGCTTAAGGCTTGAATGCAGAGAGTGCCTGTTTGAACACTTGGGTTATTCTGGTGTTAAAGAAAATTTATCTGAATTCAGTGCTTCTACTTTAGAAGCAAAAAAGACATTGTTTTGGTGCCTTAATCATGAGCTTAGAATATAAATGATAGACATGAAATCCCTGACATTAGGTTTTGCAGGTACCATTTACTCTTTGGTAACTGGGGCAGCATTGTGTTCGATACCATCATCCTGTGTTTTTCAGGAGAGCAGCTCTGAATGGCTGGAGAAGTCTTCAACATCAGACCCTTGCAGCCATATGCTGTCACTCAACAGTTGCTGCAGGGGAAGCCTACGTGTGCTAATGGAGATGCCAAAACTGATCTAGGTCATATTCTAGATTTTACCTGTCGACTCCAGTATTTCAAGGTGAGCCATGTTTGCACAAGTACTGTTGGTGTTTCTGCCAGAGTGATGGGATTCTTGGCATGCTTCTGGAGCCTGGTTAGAATGCACAAGATCTTTACTGGCAGTAAACACCTGTAAGCATTTAGAGCTGGGTGTTAAACAGGTGCTTATTCTACCAACCTTCAACATAGTTCTCTAAGAAAGATGTTGATTCTGCCATGTGATGTCATCTCTTCAGCGGTGCCCTCTAGGGTTTCTGTGACAGAGCCTTACTGGGTGCTAATAGGCATGGGGAGGCAGGAAATATTCATTTCAACCTTGCATTCTTTGACAACACTATGGCTAGGCCAGTGTATACAGATGCATACATGCATGTGTGTGTAAGTCCTGTCCCCTTTCTCACCTTTAACTGTATTGGAAAGTTTAAAAAAACCCAAACCAAACTAACAAAACCATCAGTTTTAGAGATGAGTGGCCCAGAATTTCTAGGAAAAATGCCATTACAGAACAAATGTAAAATGGCCTCAGATAATTTTTGTCTGGAACCAGTTTGATATTTTGTTCTTCTACCAAATCAGTGAATTACAAAGACTTTTGCTGAGTAGCTTTTTTAACACTGCTTGCTACAGGTCAGTGTCTTTTCAGCCCTTTTATTACATGAAGAATTTCCTTGTAACTGTGTGGTATGTTCAAAGATGAAACGAAGTAGTGGTTTGGGGAAGGTGCACTGGAGGGCTTGGGAAGTTTAGAAAGCAAAACCGCAGCTCTACTGTTATTCCTGTGGATCTTCAGTTGCCTTTGCCATCCTCTGTGTGTAGAACCTGTTGTTCAGAGGATTCTCTGGCTGGAGAAGAACATATGATTTAGAAAAATATTATATACAGCATATTATTTAGAAAAATACTTGAGAGTTTCTGGCCCTTCTGAAAGCTTGTGAGTGGGAGCCTTCAGAGTTTATAAGATATATGTAAGACCAAAAAAAACCCCCAAACCTTAAGAGATTTCTCCCAAAATTTTATTCACAGCAACCAGAACTGCAACCGCCTGCCTTTTGCACTGGTGCCATGTGCTCTGGCCAGAATGCTATGGGCACATGGGAAAACTAGATGCCTTTTTATGAGATGGTCTAATGCTTTCTTCAAACCCATCTTGTCAGTGCCTTGGACTTCATCCCCTGGCTTTGATTGGAATGTGCTTCTGTTACTCCTCGAGAGCTGAATGCGTGTGGCTTCTTCTCTGGGCTGTGATTTGGCAAGGGTCTGAGGAGCGTACCTTTCACAGTCCCTCTCTTCCTTCCCATTCTCCAGCCTGGGTTGGCTGCCAGTGTTTGGGACTCCCTCCCTGTGGATCTAAAATCATTCTGACACACTCAGCTCCTGCTTTAAGACCTTTAACTTTAATCTGGGTGATGATAAGGCTTAGGGATCTTTCTTCCATAAGGTCCTTTGGATTGCTTGTGAAACAATGGGCTTTCACCAAAGATGCAGGTAACATATTTTTAGGGTGCTTGTCTTTAACAGGAAATCCTGGTGCCAGAGGCCTCTGAGTTTGATCAGTGCGAGCCAGAGGATACAACTTCAAGCTGTCCAGTGACAGCAGTTATCCCAACTTGGAGAACTTTAACAACCTTGGATATGAGTCACAACAGCATCTCTCAAATTGATGATTCAGTGGTAAGAAATCTTTCTTCATTTGTGTGTGGGGGGAAAGGATGGCTGGTCTTCTGTGTCACATGACTCAGCAGGGATTTTGCAATTTCTTCATGTATCTCTCTTCTGAAAGATTTCCCCTTGCACTGTCCGTGCTTGAGCTCCACAAGGTAATGATGTGGAGATCAATGCACTGCTCAACTTACTCTGGTTTTTGCTTCTGTAATCTTTATCCAGGGTTCTGTGTAATACAGACAGGCCTGTTTGAGCTGGAAAGGCCTCTTAATGAGTTTGATCTGTAGTTAGTGGGGCTAAACTGGGGGCAACTTGCTTGTCTTCAGTGAGAACCCAGGTTTCAAATGCAAACGTGACCGTGCTCATCAGAGTAATCTGGTTCTCTCACGAGCAGGAGTCTGCACTCTGGCTGCACTAGAATGGGTGCAGAACGCTTTTTACTGCTGAAAGCTGAGAAGAGGGTCTGTGCCTTGGAGAGTTCCTGCCCTTTGCCTGTTAGTTGTTAGTTGGTTGGTGAAGGAAGTACAGCCAGGTTTCTAAGCTAAAACGCATTTAACATGTGCACCTTTTCCCTTCTAGAAATTAATTCCCAAGATTGAGTTCCTGGACCTGAGTCACAATGGGGTGTCTCTGGTAGAAAACTTACAGGTAAGGGATGCTTTTGAAGGTGATGTTTGCCAGGCTGCCCAGGACCTTCCAAGACAGAATCCTTTTGCTAAAGGATTTTGCCACTCATCTTGCAGAGAAGAGTTTAAGCCCAAATAGCTTCCTAGCATCAAGCCCTCGTAAGGGTGCATTTCTTACTTGCCAACACTGACATGCAACATGTAGTTCTTCACTAAATTCAGTCGTTGCTGGCTGTGTCAATGGCTTGGGAAAAATAGAGTCGAGGAAGTTCCCTTTCCTGCAGGCTTAATCCTGTGTAATGAGCAAGTTCATGTTGTGTTTGTCAGCTGGGCAGCATCCAGCATGAGCAAATGGACAAGCCTTTGATATGGTTCAATTTTAGCAAATTGGTGTGTGACCTGGATTTTCTGTGCTCTCGTAGCATCTTTACAACCTTGTTCACCTGGACTTATCCTACAACAAGCTGACATCGCTGGAAGGTGTTCACACAAGACTGGGAAACATCAAAACTCTGAATCTAGCAGGAAATCAGCTGGAAAGGCTGTGTGGTCTTAACAAGCTGTACTCTTTAGTCAACTTGGATCTGAGCAACAACAAAATCGAACAGGTAACTACTGATTTTAGTGTCAGATTGCTTTAGAACACAAGTGATTCCTGTTAGAGGGTGAAAGTGCAAATAAAGTGGCTGGAGAGAATTTTTTTTCCTGGTTACTGTTTGTATGTAATTTAGTCAAGAAATGCTTAGACTGTGGTGGTGTTCTCATTTAGCCAATCTGTGTATTCATCCTTTTACTGAAAAACTTTCAGATTGATGAAGTAAAAAATATAGGAACCCTCCCGTGCTTAGAAAAGGTGGTGTTATCCAGCAACCCACTGAGCATCATCCCTGACTATGGGACCAAAGTACTGGCTCAGTTTGGGGACAGGGCTTCAGAGGTATGTAAGAACAGCTTTTTCTTTCTAAAGCCTGGTAAGGAAAGTTGTGTGAATGCTCTACAAGCCTGAGGAGTTTTTAGTGGGGGTTGGAGTACGTCTCTAGAGAATGGAACCATGTATACGCTGCTGGGTGTGCTCCTCAGATCTAAGGGAGAGCTTGCCCTGCTTTCACTGGGTAACAGGGTGTTCCTGTTGGAAGGTGCCTGTGCCAGTGGGGTGTGGAGCTTCCCAAGCACTTCTGAGTTTGCATTCAAGTCATGAGGTCTGACGTGGTCATTACCTTGTTTACAGGGTTACAGACATGCACAGCATCTGCATCAAACTATTTATTTATGACATAAGTAACAATAAGTTACAGAGCTGCCTTGTTTTCTGTATTTCTGGATGTTTTTAACATTTTTAGGTCTGTCTGGATAACACTATCACCACAGAAAAGGAACCAGACACAGTGGAAGTGCTGAAAGCCATTCAGAAAGCCAAGGAGGTGAAACACAAACTGAGCAGCTCTGATAAAAAGGTGAGTTGGGTGCTGTGAGAGCAGAACGTGCTGGGTACAAAAGAAGCCTGTGAGTCCTCTCCAGATTGGCTTTGAGCAGAATTCCTTAAACTCACTTGTCATGGAAGTGTGTGCAGTGTTTGTGCTTTACTGCAGTGTGAGGTTTGAACATCACCTCTTTCTCCTATTTAGATTTCAATGCAGTTTCAGGATGTTCCTTTTTCTGCTGGCTTGGGATAGAGGAAGTGGGAGGAAAAGAGAAAATGGCCTAATGGTACACACAATAAATATGCAGCTGACCTCAACAGCTGTATTTTCCATCTTATACAGAGAGTGCTGAGGTGTGAGATCAGTGCTTGTGTTGCAGAGGACTGAAATGATTTTCCCAGACTTTCTTCTTGCGAGTATTGAGCAATGGGAAAGGATCAGAAGTCTGAATTGTCCTGTTCTCCTGTCTGCTGTGCAGTGGGTTAATCTTGTTCTGGAAATAAGTTGTATTATCAGGAGCTGTGATGCCCCTGCAGCCTAAGAATCCTGTTGTCGTTGTGGTTTGTGAAACTTGCTGCTGGTTTTGTCAGTGCAGGGATCAGTGATCAGAATGACTTCTCTAAACGAATTCTTAGTGGAATTCTGCTTAGTGGGAAATGGGAACTTGAGAGGGTGTGAGCACCAACGTGTGGCACCCCTCAGAAACCCAACACATTTGGTACTAACGTTCTTTTTACTCAAACTGGGAAAGCTTTGTAGACTTAGTGCAGTTCAGGTTCTGACGTGTCCCGTGTGTTTAGGATTTTTCTTTAATTATTGCCTACTTTCTTTATTAGATCAGTGAGGACTCCAGGCTCACCGCTGCCAGCTCCAAACCAAACTGTTCTTCTCTTCCTGTTCGTCCTTCCTCTCCCTCTCTGCCTCGTCCTGTCAGCTCCAGCCAAGGTAATCATGTATGTATCGTGCTGCTGGGCTGAGCCTCTGGGTTCTGCGTCTCTGGGCTGCACTGATGTACCTGGATGTTCTGTGAAGGGATATGGGGCTTATCAAGTCAGAGCAGACAGACCCGGCAGCTTTGGCGTAGTGCAAGTGACATGTGACCTGGCAAAGCTGCCCTGATGTTCACTGTGGTGTTAATTAACTCGAACAGAAGTTGGGGCACGGGGCTGCTTTTACTGCAGAAAGCAGCAGCAGAGGACTGTATCTCTCTTGCTAGTCTAGATACATGCCTTCATGGGAACTGTGGCATCTGTAGACACGTTCTAAAACTGCTTCTCTGCTTGTTGGTCTGCACAAGGGGAGCTGGAGCATCTGTTCCATTCCTGCTGTTGGCAAGGGCTGTGTTTCTGTCAGGCCAGAATGGAGGTCAGAAAAGGAGATGAGTAAGAGGCAGTTCTGGAGTTTGGGTTCAGACTGAGCCTGTGATTTCAGCACACTGTTGTGTTCCACAGCACCTGCTGACCTTACCTGAAAATCCCATTTCACTGGATGCTTCAACCAAGGGTACCCACTGCATTAGAACGTAGAACAGTGGCGTGTCTTGCATCTTCTGCAGGGGCCCGTGGGACTGACTGACTGGGAAATTCATGTGTGTCTGAGAAGAGATAAAGATGCTTTTGCTTTTGCCTGAATGAAAGCTTAAAATGCAGTAGGGTATATCTGGTTGGGGACGACTTTGTAACCATTTAGAAAAGTGATGACAGTCTCCATAATTTGGGGCGAAACAGCTTACTCTTAGCAGTGAATTGGTGGGTGGGGGAAGAGGTCTTTGGAAAGAGTCTGTTCCTGGCATTTCTGCAGAATCAGTAGAGGTCTTAGATCACTCAGTAAAAATGAAGTGACAGCGTTTAAATTAAAGGAGAAGCAATTTAGATGCAGGTTTAGTTGCTATTTATGTGCTTGAGTTGCCTTTGGAGCCCTTCTGGATAACTTTTCACCTCCAGGTGAAATGCCAGGTTCTCCCAAATTAAGCCAACGCTGGCTTTAAAGCATCAAGCATTGAAGTTGCAGGAGTGAGACAGCCTGGCTATAGGGCAGCCTGGGGTTTTATGCAGGGCTAGCTGTAAAGATGCATGCTAGCAGTGGCTGTGACTGTTTAGGTGTTACTTATTGATCAATCATCTTTTTCCATTATTGCAAATGTTTAAGGAGCACATGAATCTTGGAAAAAATACCAAGATCTTTCTGAACTACTTGGGAATTTTACAGGAAAACTGGTGTAAGACTGGGGTTACTGACTGTGGTCCTTTTCCATAAGATTCCTGTAGTAGAGTCTTGAGGAAGGGCTTTTATATTTATAAAAATAAATATAAAAGTGGGATATAAATATATAGTGGGATATTTATAAATATATTAATATATAGTGGGATAGCAAGGAGTAGGACAGGATTAGGACAGTCCTCAGCTTTAACAACAGAAATGAATTCTTTGCTACATACCTAGCTATCAAGGGTTGTTTTCAAAATACTGATTTTGAGAAGTCTATTTTTAAAAAAATGGAGCTATGCTGGGCAATTTATTTCATTGTTAGACCTGAAATCAGGAATAATGGAATTCATTTTCTGATGCACTATTTCTGTGAATTGTTTTCTCTGCAGTTTCTCTAGACACCATCTGTTTCACTAGCATTTTATTCAACTTAAACATGTCTTCCAAATGGCTTATGGCAAAGATTAAACATATATAGAGAAGAGAAATCCAGAAATAATGCTGCCCTGTTCTGGTTTTCTTGTCAATTTGAGTTTCCTTCTGGCTAACACGGTTGCTTTGTTCAAGCAGTAAATCTCTCTTGTGCTTCCTCTGCCTGAGAGATGGTTTGGTGTCATCTACTAAACTTTGCCATCAATCCAGAAAGATACAGGCAGGAGTTCTTATGCCTGAGGAAGAAGCTCACATGCAGTGGCTCCTGCAGCTTGGAAGGCCAATGGTATCCTGGACTCCCATCAGAAAAGGGGTGGCAGCAGGGACAGGGAGGGGATTGTCCCTCTCTGCTCTGCCCTCAGGAGGCCCCAGCTGGAGTCCTGTGTCCAGAGCTGGGGCCCCAGTACAAGGAAGATGTGGGACTTGTGGAGAGGGGTCAGAGGAGCCACGGAGATGATCAGAGGGCTGGAGCAGGGGCCCCTACAGAGAGAGGCTGAGGGAGCTGGGCTGGTTCAGCCTGGAGAAGAGAAGGCTGTGGGGACCTCATTGCAGCCTTCCAGTCCCTGAAGGGAGCAGAGAAACAGGAGGGAATCAGCTTTTTGAAAGGGCAGACAATGGCAGGACAAGGGGGATGGATTAAAGCTAAAGGAAGGAAGGTTTAGGACAGATATTGGGGGGAAGTTCTTTCCAGAGAGAGTGGTGAGGGGCTGGAAGGGGCTGCCCAGAGAAGGGGTGGGTGCCCCATCCCTGGGGGTGTTCAAGGCCAGGTTGGCTGGGGCCCTGGGCAACCTTGTGTAGCTCCAGGCCTGGAGGTTGGTGTCCCTGCCTGTGGCAGGGGTGTTGGAGCTCTGTGATCCTTGGGTCCCTTCCAGCCCAGCCCAGGCTGGGATTCTGTGATTGGAATTCTGTTGTTTATTTGCACGTACATTGTACACGCGTGAGCGGGCCGGCTCGAGGTAAGATCATTTCCTTGAGTGGCATTTGAGGGACAGGACCTTCTGAGCCAGGTTAAAGGTTTTACAGATCTTCTGCTTGTTTGCTTGACGCCTGCAAAAATGGGAGTGAATGCTGTGAAGCTCACAAACTGCTCTGCTGTGGCTTTGCCAGCCTGGCAATGCTTTGGTAACACTCAGGGCAAGTTTCAAGGAAATGGACCAGTTCTGTTAAAACTAAATCACATGGAGAATTCTCACACAAGATGTTGAGATTTAAATTGGTGGTTAGCTTAAAAAATGAGCTTTAGCAGTCTTCAGTGCACCTTCCAGTGCACTTATGGATACTAAAATTGTGCCTGGTTTTGTTCTGTCCTGGCTGTTCTGTGAAGAGACCCTGCAGCTTTAATGACTGATGGTCACATTTTGATGATGCAATCTTAATTCTAGTTGTTTGACAGACACTGTTAGACATTCATTTTGGTTTTACTTCAGCAATTTTAAAAGGTCTTTGTATTTCTTCTAGAAATAATTTGTGAAGAAACAGTCCTAGCCAGCAGTCTTTTGCAATCTGGTAGTTTGACTCCTACAGACTATACAGTTCCCCAGAGATATTTTGAAATACCAGACTCTGGATGTAAAAATCAGATAATTGCTACACTTGTGTTTATTTTATGGCAGTTTTAATGTGGTAGTGTTTGTTTTTTTTGCAAGCTAATTTCTGATATTAAACTTATGTTGTTATAGTAATCCACAGCAAAGGTATTTTCATTCTCTGAGCTGTTATAATTGAGAAAGGAGGTAGCCCCAAATTTGAGTGGTGGGTTTGGTCCACCTTGTACAGTGAGTGCATGATCTGAATTCACCAGAGTTGCAGAGAATTGTCGCTGTCAGGACTGAGATGTTTACCTGGCATTAGTGTCTCATTCAGTGTGCTCTGAGATGCTGAACTGCTCTCTGAACTGAGCAGTTCAGCACCTTTTGGAAGACAGGTCTCTTCCTCAGAGAGTGGAAGAACCTTCTCTCTGGCAATAGGTGTTGGCCTAATTGGTCTCCTTCAAACTCCAGCTGTTTAACTTCTGCGTTGTGATGTCATTTTTGATATAGGAAATGCCCTTCATATGCCTGGCTTCAGGGCATGAGACAGCCAGCCCTGAGGGACTCTGCCTCTGCTGCCAGCGTGGCTGGGCTTTCTCCAGGGCCTTTGCCTTTTCGCCTGGCTGTGCGCTGCTGCTGAAGTCTGTAGTGTGCTGAAAGGCCTACAGGCCACATCTGTTCTCACTGCGTTCCTGGCTGCCTCAGAGTGCCCAGCCTGAACTAAAAACCTGGTGTGTCAGCATCCTCACAGGTCAGCTGTTCAGCTGCCCACGGGTACAGCAGTCAGGACTCAGCAGGGAGCTGCTGGCCTTAAAAAGCAGGAGCCAACGTTGACTTTGCTTTTCACTTCTGCTGAAATCTGGCAGCAGCTGCCACTGCCTGATGGTTCTTTGTTCCGTAGGCACCTGCCTCTCTGTTGGATTCCTGTAAAGCACATGGAAGTGACCCCAGATGTGGTAAGTGAGACTCCTGAGCTCTGGCTTAAACCCCCATCAGCTTTTTGAGTCCCAATAGTGGATGGTGCATTTCAAACCCGGCTTTAAGGCAAACCAGTGTGTCTGGTTGCACGCTGCCTCTAGTTGTTTTCAAGCGAAATCAGTGGTAAGAGTATAAAGTCTTTGTAACCTTTGAACCCTGGAATAAAGTCAGTGGCTTCAAGCCAGTGATTTGCAAAGTGCCTGTTGGGTTTGGGAAATGGAAGATGAGCTGAACACTTTATTTTTAACTTCTGATAAATTGCACACTCCCAGCCTCTCAACCAGTGGCTGTGCAGAGTATGAAGATCACAGAATCACAAGGTTGGAAAAGACCTTTAAGATCATTAAGTCCAACTGTTCCTGTCCCAAGCTAAACCAGATCCCTGAGCACCTCATCTACCCTTTTTTATAAACCCATCCAGGGAAGGTGACTCAGCCTCTCCCTGGGCAGCCTGTGCACAGCCCCACAACTCTGCCAGGGAAGAACTTTGCCCTCCCATCTGCTCTGACCCTGCCCTGGCACAGCTTGAGCCCATTGCCTCTTGTCCCATCTCCTGTCCCCTGGCTGAAGAGACCATCTCCCACCTCTCTGCACCCTCCTGGCTGGGCAGTGGAGGTGGGGAGAAGGTCTCCCCTCAGCCTCCTCTTCTCCAAGCTGAACACCCCCAGCTCCCTCAGCTGCTTCTCAGAGGATTTGCCCTCCAGCCCCTTCCCCAGCCTGGTTGCCCTTCTCTGGACTTGCTCCAGGACCTCCATGTCCTGTGAGGAGCCCAGAACTGGACCCAGCACTCGAGCTGCAGCCTCACCAGCGCCCAGTACAGGGGCACAATCACCTCCCCAGACCTACTGGCCATGCTATTTTTGATCTAACAAATTAAATAGTTACTATGTACAGACAAAACAATGTATAGACACAAGATGATCTGAAAGCATCTTGAAAATTCAGTGGCAGGACAAAGGAATAATATGAATTAGGAATATTTCTATCAACTAAATGCTGTAAATGTATAAAAGAAATACAGAAATGAATACAACTGCAACCTATGCATTCTTGACTGTTTAAGATGTTTTATGAAATTAGGCTGATGTAACTGCAGTAACAAGATTATACCTCAAAGTTCAGAGCAGCAGCAGCAGCACCATGAGCTGTAGGTAGCTGTGACTGTTTTGAAACTCAGGCTCGTACTTTGCCTTGTTATCTCTTTTGCAGTTTGGATCCTTCAGAGGAAGAACAGCGTGCAGTGCCTGACCCCTGTAACACTGTCATCTTGCCTTTTCATTGTATGTCACACACTGCCACAAACCAAGATTTTACCCAGCACCTTTCTGCCTTGATAGTGCAGACTGTGCAGAGATCCCCCCCCTCCTGCTTTACAGAGGAGAAAGGGAGCCCTCTGGGTGACACCAAGACCACAGACAAAGAAGATGGCTCTTTTGAAATGGGGCTTCACGAAGGAGATGAGACTCCTGAGTTCAGCACTACTTCAGATCTTCGGCCCTCTGACCAGGGAGCAGTGGAGAGTGTTGCAATAGTCAAAATTCTCTGGAGTTTCTCTATTCACATTCGTAAAGGCCTCAAGCAGTTTGCTTCCTGTTTGGTTTTGACTGAAGATCTGCCAGCTGTGTTTGAGATTCCTTGTCAGGAATTGAGAGGAAATTGCCAGCACATCCCTTCTGCCTTGAAGCTGGTGCTGTCTTTTCCATATACTGATCTTCTGGAACTTGGCTTTCTCCTGCCAGAAATCTGTTTAACCCTGAAGCTGACAAATGGTGACAACTGCTTGTTTGTTGTTTCAGACCCCCAGAACCTGCAAGACTTTTATTCCTGTTTACACATGCGTTGCTCTCAACAGTACCCGTCAGTGTTAGCAAGCTCCCTGTTGTACTGTGGACCAGCAAACCTCCCAGAGTTTCTCTGCCAGCTTAGGGAATTGAATTGCATTTCAGCAGATGATGTTGAAATAAAAGGTTGTTTCCCAACATACCTTGTTTATGGGAAGAAAACCTGTGTCCAGGAACTCCTGCACCAAGTCCTGTTTCTCTGCTCCCTTCAGGGACTGGAAGGCTGCAGTGAGGTCCCCCCACAGCTTTCTCTTCTCTAGGCTGAACAAACCCAGTTCCTTCAGCCTCTCTTTGTAGGGGAGGTGCTCCAGGACCATTTGTCACATCTTAAAGGGAGGGTGATGAGGTTGGAGAAGTTCAAGTTGGAGCTCCACGTCAGCTTTTCAGAGCAGCCCCTCGGTGTGCCAGTACTGTGCCCTGAGAGCAGCGTTAAATATGTGTGTGTTTGTATCAAGATGACCACATTAAATTTAAGCAGAAAGAAATGGCAATTTAACTGGCACAGATACACAAGGCTGAGATAATCTCTAAAGGTTTGAGGCTGCTATTAAATTTGTTCCTCCTTATTAATTTGTGGCCAAGAGGATAATGAAAAACCAGCGACTCTAAAGTTGACATAAAGAGTAAGAGATATACAGTTGGCGTGGGTAATTTTATGCGCTGTCAAAGTGAAAAGGCTTTGCTAAATGTATGTAGGCAAAGATACACACTGTCATCTTAATGAGCAATTAAAAGATGGACTCCTAATAATTGAATCACGACTCTTGTCACATCTGTATTTGTTTAATATCTCCAGTTTTGGTTGAATCTGGGTTTGAGTTCCTATTTTAATCAGGTCTGATTTAGGTTCTCGGTTCAAATAACTAAAAGTGATGAGCATGAATCTTGTTGTCCTATTACCTCCTCAGCTCCTTGCTTGCAGTGAATACAATGTTCTTTTAAAAACTCGTGTTTAATTACTGCATTTAGAGAGCAGGACTGGACAAGGGGTGGGTGGGTGATCCGCTGTCATTCAAAGTTTGAATTTTTGAAGATGAACCCTTCTCCTCCCCTTCTGAGGAAGATTTTGGAAGTACTTCAGGAGGCTCAGAGGGTTGCCAGTTAATTCCTTTACTGGTAGAAATCAGGGAGTCTTAGTGCATCGCTCTGTTGTGTTGTGAGTTTGTTTGGAGGGGTTTTTTAATTAAAAACAAAAAAAAAGCCCAATAAGAGAAGACCATCTGTTCTTCAAAACTCTTTCCCTTAAACTAACCGCCGTGGTCACCCTCGAATGCTATCGTATCTTCAGTGACACGGAGTTCTGCCTTGCCAATCTGTTGTTTAAAATTTCTCATCAACTTCCTGAAGTCGCATCAGTCAAAGCTGACAACAAGTTGCACATTTCCAGCTCCTCTCACCCAAGAACGCGAGACCGCGGCTGGCCCAGGAGGTCTCTCTCCTTCTTCACAGACCTTGGGTTTGCTTCTGTTACATGAAACATACTTCAGCAGCTTCCATCCCTCTAAACTTCCAGGGTGGGGTTTTTTTTTTTTTTTACTTTCTTGCTTGTTTTCTGGTTTTAATATCTATTTTTAAACTGAGAGGAGCAGAGGATGCTTAATTCCCCTTTCAGCAAACTGGTTATCCTGTATTTTGAGAGAAAAAAACTTGAAAACTTGATTTCCCCCTTTTTCTGCATAGGAATCTTCTCCTCAAATCTGTCTTTAAAATCGTTCATTTATCTTTTCCTTCTGCCTCCAGTCACTGTTTTTTGGGCCCCTCCAATTCCCAGTTCAAAGGAAAGCAACAATTATTTTGCTTCAAGCTCACCCAGGCTTTTAGATGAGGAATTTATCAGTTTTTCATTGCCAGCCTGCTCTGGAGCAAGCAGTTTATTTCCCCAGTTCTATAACAGAGCTGTTGGCTTCTCCCAGCCTTTGCAGGTGGGTGAACCAGCACGGTGGGGGGACAGCAGACATCATCCCTCAGCAAAGCTCCCACAGCTCCCTTTCAGAAACTGCCCTTGGGATGCATCCAGGCTTCCACAGGGCTTTTAGAAGGTCTCAGGACCTTTAAAAAGGTGTTTGAAGAGGAGGGGGGTGGAGTTGGATGGAGGGTGAGGGGGTGAGGAGGGGATGCTTGCTGATTGATTTTTATAAATGGTATTCTCAGGAGGTTGGAACACATCACAACCAAAAGACCAGGGGATCACATAGGACCCAAGCGTGCGAGAGAAGATGCTAAAATGACTGTTGGTACCTGACTGTGCTCACGGTGGGAAAAGGAGGTGTGTGCATCCAGGAGACCTGGCTTAGGAACATGGTCGCCTTTGGCATCTGATAACTGATGGGGGAGCAGACGGGCGCTTTACGTGAGCCCAACCGCCCCACGCACCCTCTGTGCAGGGTAAGTGCTCTCCTCGTTTAGCCATCCCTCTCCCTGCGATCCCAGCTGCAGGTAGGTGAGCCCGGGGACTCAACGCCGGGACCAGGGACCCCTCAGCTGATGACATGAAGAGGTCGCAGCAGCCTTCCAGCACTGCCATGCCGAGCTTTGTCTTGGCAGAAGCACAGCAAGTCCAGCCTGGGCACTTCAGCCTGCATCAGACGGTGTAAAGCGAGGAAAATATGCCGACTGCTACAAATGCAGTCGTGAGCATCACCTCTGCAAGCTGGCGGTGGCGGCGGAACACGGTCGCCTCCCGACTCTGCATCCCCAAGCAGGCGTGGGTATAAATAAATAGGGGCTGTGCGGGTACCTCAGATGTCTGCTAATGCACACGTCGTGCTTGTGTCTGCCTTCAAGAGAGACAGAGAAATGGCTAAATTGACAGCACAAACATCTTCTCATAGCCTAAGTGATGTTGGTAAGCGGGCAGACTTTTCTTCCTTCACCTCAGGAAATGGGGAAGAGTTGTCTCCGCCGATACCATCTCCAATTTTTTTCTCTCGGGAGAAAGATCTCACTGAAAATAACCTATTTGTCTCTGATTAGATTTCAGCTTTATTTTATTTCATTTTTTTAAAGCCTCAGACCTCTTAAACCTACAGGCCAGCTGTGAAATATGCACTCATTTCTTCTGTCAAGACACTGCAGAGCCCTCCCTTATATTACCCACCCACAATTCACCCTGGATACTCCCCGGTTTATTACATTTGTGATTTCTTTTTAATCCAAACCTTAAATCAGCAATTTCAAGATCGTTGCCTTCCTAAAACAGTCTCTACAAGCTGTTTGGCTAGAATAAGCTAATTTTTTTTTTACATTTTCTTAATACACTGGAAGTATTTTGGAGGTGCTGCATTTAACAGGCTGGACCCAAAGGTGTGAAAAATCATGGAAAAAACCACCTGTCTGATCACTTGGTGCTCCTGGCAAAGAAAAATCTCGATTGTAACTTCATGGCATGGCTTTTCTTCTGGACTGGACGTGGTTTCTGTGTCTTTCTAAGCCCTCATCTGATGGGTCCCATCCTTTTCACGCCGAAGCCAATGTCAAATCCCATTTAATTCATCGGGATCCAGCTGTTAAGAGTCTTTATAGGGAAGAAACACAAAACCCAGTGTGTTTTATAAGGGCTTTTAGACTGCTCACCTCCTGCCTCTGCAATCAAGGACCCCCCCAAAAATCCTCTTCGCTTCTGCAGTCCCCTTGTGCCCTCCCTTCCTGGAAACATCCCTTTTTAAAAAAAAAAATGGGGAAATGGTATTTTACTTTATTTTGATTGTGTTTTTGGATGCAGACGTGATGCTGCACAGGAGAATGGATGGGCAGCGGTGTGTTTGCCTTCCTGTGGAGCCAGGGGTCCGTGGGGAAAGAAGGAGCGCTTTGCAAGCTGCGTGTTCTGCGCTGCGCGGTTGCCGTGCACGGTCGTGGGGGGGTTACAGGGTCCCACCGGGCGAAATTCGGTGCCCCACAAGGACACCCCAGTTTTAGAGACACATCGCGAGGGGTCGGTGGTCGCCTCTCGCCCGGCCCCAGATGAGCCTGGGTCCCGCACTGCTCTGAGCGGCTCTCCCGGGGACGGACGCTGGGGTTGCCGGGAAGGGGGGGGGGGATCGGCAGCAGCACCCCGAGGTACTGCGCACCCCAAGGGGGTACCCCCGGGTCTTTAGCCCACCGACGGCCTCAGGCTCCCGGCGGGGTAGGGTGTCCAAGCAGTCCCCCCAGCCCCTCTCGCAACCCCGCACCCGGCAGTCGGTGCCGCCAGGGGAGGGGAGCGGAAGGGAAAGGAGCTGGTGCCCCGCTGCCCGCTCCCCCCGCCGCTCCCCGCGCTGCCCCCGCCCCGCGGCGCCCCGACGGCCCCCTCCCGCCGCGTGCCCCGAGGGGGCGGTCCCGCGTGCCCGCACAGGTGCCGGCGATTGGGTGGAATATGCAAATGCGGCGCTGACGTCAGGCGGCTCCGGCCCAGAGAGCAGAAATAGGGCCGGCCCGGCCCGCGCCGCGTCCTCGGCCGCCGCCGCTCCTGTCCCGGGCAGCCCCGCCCCGCCGCCCCGCTTCCCTCCCAGGTGAGTGCCGCGGGGGAGCGCCCCGCAGCGGCTTTGCGCACCGCCCTGCCCCGCGAGGTTCCCGCGCCCTGCGGAGCGACGCCGTCCCCGCCCGGGCTGAGGGGGAGAGAGCCCGCGGGCGCCGCGCCTCTCGCCGCTGCTGCCGTCCGCTCCGCGGGGCGCGCTCGCTCGGGGCTAGGCAGCCCTCCGGATGCTGCCGCCGCCCTCCGCGGACCCCCCGCCTGGGCGCGGTAACAGGTGGGAGCCGCCGGCGGGGTGGGACGGGCTCGGAGGGTTGTTACCCCCTCCCCAGCCCCGCGTTCCGGAGCGCGGAGAGCGAGCGGTGGAAGTGCCGCCCGCGGGGCAGACGCGGCTCCTTCCCCCCTGGTTCCTCCCGGCTCCGGGTTCCTCCCGTGCCGCGGCTTCGGGGCCGTCGGCGGGGGCCGGGGGCGCGTCCCGCCGCGGTTGCGAAGGGAGCCGGCGCTTCCCCCCGCGGCCCCCGGGTGGCGCCGTGGTGCCGGCGGCCATCCCCGCGGAGCGCCCCGACGGGCCCCGCCGCCTCCGGCCCCGCTGCCCGCGGCCGGGCGCTTCCCGGGGCGGGCGCCGGTAACGAGCGAGGTAGGAGCCCCCCCGCTTCCCCACCCGAGCCCCGGGCGACCTTTCTAGCCTCCGCCCGCAGCCCGCGGGGTTGAGCTTGCGGCAGGAGCGATGGTTTTCTAGGAGCTCCTGGGCTTCCTCCCCAACTTCTCCGAAACGCTCCTGGGTGGTGGGGATAACCGGCTGTGCGCTGGGCTGGCGGTGGGACGGGTGGTCCGGGGCTCCCCCGAGCGTAACCTCGGAGTAAGCCCGTGGCTGGGCGTTGCTCCAGTGTCGCGGAGGCAGCCTCGGAAGCAAAGGTTGGAGCCTCTTGTGTGTGAGGTCCAGGAGTTCCTTGGCAGTGCTACATCCCCGCTGGGGTGATGATGCTCCCCGGATTTTTTCTGGGAAGCACGGAAACGCCTTGGGGGATTTACAGACTAAATATTGGTACCTGTGTGTTTGCCCAAATGAGATGCCTGGTCTGTACCTAAACATCGGAGCTCGTTCCAGTGAGTTCTCAATGCATGAAAACTTGAAGTATTTATCTGAGATGCTGTAGGAACGGTTATTTGCCTTTGTTAAGCATTGCTAAAAGGTTATCTTAGAACGGATTTCCCCCTTAATTTTGTAGCTTAATTTTGTAGCACTCAACAAGGGATTATGGACCTAGAAATTATTTTTCAGGCAATAGAAATGCTGTTTAGATAAGGCTGAAGCAACTGGGATAGTTGATGGCAGAGGAACTGAGGACAGGATTCTTATCTGGTGATAACAGAGCCAGTTTATATGGAGGTAATGCTTTGGTCCTTTTGCTGTAGCAACACTATAACTTCAGGTGATTAAGTTCAACCTCCTCCTTCCTAATGTGAAGCCCGTTGGAAATTATTAGAAGTGATTGCGAACTATTAATTTCTCAATGCTAAAGAAATAAGCTGCAGTTTAAATAGCCCTGAAACCAAAACTGGTAACTGTTGGGGTTTTTTGGGCAAATGCTTTAATCTTATTACAGTCACAGTAATTGAATTCTTAAAGCATCCGTGTTGTGGAGGAGAAAGTTGTGGGATCTCTGCGGCAGTCTGGCTGTTCAGCTGCTTCCCCTGCATGGCACATAGTACTTCAAACAATCTGTGTTGTCCTCCATGGAAAGGGCTGGTGTCATTAGTTGGCTTTGTTTCTCAAGGTGACCCTTTTTGCTTGAGCAGCTCTAAAACCTGTGCCCTACAACCTGTGCTTGTGTCTTTGGCTCGCTGCTTGTCCTCTTCATTGCGAGGTGCTGCACCAGTTTCCCTGCTTGCTGAGACTCCCTGGCTGTGTGTCGGTGCCTGGGCTCAGGATGGGCTTGTGTTCTGTGGCTGCTGTTGTCACAGCAGCACTTGTGTGTTCAAGTGAGCTGTTGTCTGAGCTTCTTCCAGTGGCATCGCAGTGCTTGTGGCAGTGCCCCTTTGGCAAGGCAGTGCCAGCTGCAAGGGAGCTGTGATGCTGGAGGAAGAAACTGCATCCTTTAAGGTAAACTTTTTCAGGCTTTGTTTAGTACCTGCCTTAATATCGGGGCCGTCTTAGCTTGGAAATAGGCTGTTTTGCTTCTAGTGTCTGCATTGCAATTGCTGATTTCTGCCTTACAGGGTAGATCAGACTGTCTCTGCTCACAGGTGCTGCTGAGCCCAGGTGTGAGATAGATGCCCCCCCTCCACCCTCAGCTCTTGGGAATCTTCTAGTGTTTAGCCACAAATGCTGCTCACCTTTTTTCTATTTGAGTAAATTGCTTGTTCCATGCAGCCATTTCTCTGTGTGAGCTGTGGTTTATCTAGCTGGTGGTGTCTGTACAGGCTCATGTCGTATGAATCTGCCCCTTGCTCAAGTGAGGGAAGGAGGCTGGTAGTGACACTTGTCTGAGTTTACGCTGGTAGTGCAGATCTGTTCAGTGACTTCGAATTGTATTTGTTGACTTTGGGGAACTTTGGACCCCAATCCAGTTGCCTTGTTGCGTGGTGCAGCTGTAGACTGGATTCTGCAAGGAGCCTTCCGCTTACCTCAGGGTAAAGCGATGCTGAGCTGTGGTGTAGGGTGCCAAGTAATGTGAAAATGCTGTATGGCTTCAGAGTCAACCCTCACTCGATATTTATGGTGCATATTTGTTGCTTGCTTTAGGCTATTTGGATATATGATGTGTATTAGTGTGTCCTCCTCTTATTATGAGTGAGAGCAATTAGTGTACTGTCAGTCAGTATGCAATAAAAATAAGTGATTTCTAAACTGACTGGAGAAAGATGCTCTACAAATTCCATTTATAACACGACTGTAGTTTGTAGCAGGTGGAGGCTGCCCTTTCAGCTTCATCACTGTTGTAGGCATCCTAATCCAAACACTGTCGTGCTTCCCAGTGGTTCCTTATTTACTGAATATACATCAAGCCAGTCCCCTGATTTGCTCTAGGATGGTAATTTCAAGCAGCATATGAGTCAGAGGTCTCCAGAACTGTGAAGTGAAGTAGTTGTGTTTGCAGGGATGGCATCAGCTGAGCATACAAAATACCTCTATAAAAACTGTGGGAAAGAGGATTGCTGTGCAGGAGCGATTCATAATGTAACAATGTACTTGTCGCTTATTGATATAGTGACTTTGGCTTATTAAACATTTATCTGTAGCCCCGGTAACATCACATCTGAGGCTTCTAATTGGAATTTAGAAAGCCTAATAAATTTTGATTTCATCCTGAGTGCTCTCAATTCAGGGTGTTTACATTAGCAAGGATGCTTGAGCTGCCCGGTGTGTGGTGGCTGTAGGCTCTGTGCTCTCCCGTTGACAGCGGGTTTTTGGGCAGATCAAATGGCCAAGCCCAAGTCAGCGCTGGTGTAAATGGTCGTGGCTCCAGAATTAATAGTGATGCACCAAGGCTTGGATACACCCTGCAGCAAATACGTGGTGTGGGAATGCTGCTAAATGAGTCCTGTCAAGGCAAGGTATGTCATGGTGACTTGATTCAGCAGGGCTTAGTTGTGCCCTTAGCAGGTACCTCGCCTTGTTAATGTGTGTTGTTCAGCCGGAGCAGCAGGCTGTCACTTGCATGCTATAGAAATGCCATCGCTTGCCTCATTAAGTGGCCATTATGCTTCGTTATAGGTCTGCCATAGCATCCTCTGCAGCTGCTGTGAAAGGTCAGCACTTCCCTCAGCTGCCATGGAAATGGTGCCAGGCCTGGAGATGCCTTTGGTATTTTCAATGTGAGCAGTAATGACACGATCTGCTTGTCCGGTTCCCCCCAAAAGTTGGGATGAAGTATGGAGCTTGCCAGGCTGAGCTGCCAGGGCATCAGTGCGGGGCCATGCGTGTGTGCAACGCGTGGTAGCTCAGCCTGACTGGTGTCCAAGTAACTGCACTCTGTTTTCTTCCACATTAATTAAAAAACCCCATGTGAGACAAGAACTTCTGCTCCAGGTGGTTGCTCTTGTGGTAGCAGGTCCTCACTGGCATCTTGCTGGTCTCCTGCAGCATTGTCCTCTGAACCTGAGGAGAATGATGATATTTCTGCCACGCTGCAGAAACTGGGCTGGCCTGAAGGTCTGAGGGTATGGGTGTGTGTCCTGGACCGTGAGTGACGTGGTGCTGGTGGGTTGTCCAGAGATGGGACCAAGTCACTTGCTGGGTTCTGCAGTACCATCGTGTTGTGCTTGATGTGGTTTGGTTTTGCCTGTGGTAGTGTGACTGGAAGAGTTGGTCAAGAACCTATCTGAGTTTTGGAGTTTTAGAAAGCAGGCATTTGTTATCGCAGCACTGGGTGTGCAGGGTATCACTCTAACCTAATGTGTGTACCTTCACTTGGGAGAGAAAAAGCTTGTATCATCCCAGTACATGCATTTTAATTTCATTTCCTGGAACTAATAATATTTACATATTCATTACATGAGTGCCTTCGGGTCTCTGAGGGCCTCCTGTGAGGGTCTGTGGTGGTCTCTGTTCTTTGACTGTCCTTTTCCATAAACCTTGCTTTCCTTTAAGCATGCATGGGGTGGGTTAATCCCAGTGGCTTTTTTTCTTCATTACCTAGTTTGGCCTCATTTCTTGCTAGTGTATCTGCATCCTTCTGCCCGGGCTGTGAAATCCTGTCCATGGTTGTGTTCTCACTGAAGGCTCCTTGCATTCTTCCTTAGTTCCCAATTCATGATGTTTCTCCTCCAGTGTCTGGTCACCACACGAGCTGTTTCACAGCAATAGCTCATAAATACACAGATGGGTGTGAAAAGGGAACATAGGGGTTTTGCTGGGTGTTTGTGGGGGCTGCAGTGTCCCATCAGCACTGACCTGGTGTGGAGAGGCACCGTCAGCCGAAGCTTCTGCCATGCTGTTGTATCTGAGCTGGGTTTTGGTGTGAGATGATTGCTTTACGACTGTTCTCTTGTTTTCAACAGGTGTGAAATCATGAAATCAAGAAGCTTTTGGTTGTCTTTAGTATTGCTTGGGGTTTTCCCGTCGGTCACCAGGGGATGGATGGACGCAGACAGGAGCAGGAGGCTGTATTCGGATGCGGGGAGGCTGCATCAAGAGGTACTGTACACCGGCTGCTGCAGCAGCTGCGACTCCTGTGTGTGTGTGTGCGTGTTCTGTTGGGGTCTCCACACCACAGAAAACAAGTGAGGGCTTATCCATGTGTGCTTGTTTTAAACACTTGGTGGGGTGGTCAGTGAAGAAACAGTGAGGCAGAAGCTCTCACGCTTTGTGTGCTGACATCCTTCTGGGAGTGAGGTGGGGGAGCTGGCTGCTGGGGAGATGCTGTCTCTGCCCTGAAGGACCTAGTGGTATGCTCTGTCCTGGGGCTGCTGGGGCCAGTGAAACTGTTTAATGAGCAAACTTTGCCCTGGCTTTTAGTTTGGGTTGCTGGACTTTGCTGGACTTCTGGTTGGAATGGGGGGGGGGGCGGGGTGGGGGGGGTGGGGAAGAAAAAAGTATTCCTTAAAGGAAGAGTGAGTTCTGAGGGAACCATCAAAGTTACTGCTCAGAGTGTTTCCCTCCTGATATTCTGACATCAAATCCCTGTGAAGGACAAAGCAATTGGAAAGGGACCAAGGGAGAAGGGTGGCTGCAGTAAGGGATGAAGATCTTGAGGTGCCCTCTCCAGTGGGATCATGCCAGGTTCAACAGGAAGGTGGGACTCCTGTGTTTGTGTGGGGCAGCGATGGGCTCTGCAGTGCTTGGTCCCTGGGCTTGTAGGAGTGGAGAAGCAGCTCAGGTTGTTGGTGCTGGAGGTGACAGTGTTGGCTTTTGTTGTGGTGATGAGGATGGCACAGGTCCCAGCATGGTGGGTGCCTTCCTGCCCCAGCGCTGGCAGCACAGTGTGGGTAAGCTCAGACCTTCACGTGTCCAAGCCATGCGGATAAGGCCATAAAGATCTAGAAAAGTGATTCTTCATGGGAAGAAAATGATGAATGCTGAAACAATTTTAGTTATTTAATTAGCTCCTGATTAGTATGGGCTTGCTAAACAATTGCTTCAATGCCTGGAAGTGGGAGGTGGTGGGGGAGGCAAGGAGACTTCGGTTATTGTTTTAACTGCCACTGCTTGGAACACTTGGTTACCAGCAGAGACATCAGTCAGTGCCAGGCTAACGATGAGCCTTGATGGATTCATGCTGCAATTGGATCTGTTTAAGCCTCAGGACTTCTGTTCTGGTTAGAGAATCCCGTTTCTCCCAGTCACATCCCATCTACAAATACTGCTGTTGTGTGTGTCATTTCAATAAAGCCATTTAAGCCAATTAAAAAGCTGCTTTTTCCTGCTTAGCAGGACTTGAAACATCATTTTGGTGGAATTGGAGATTCTGAGGTCTGTCTTGGGTGTATTTTTTCCTTGAGGTATCCATCTTCTGTTCTGTCAAAGTGAAGAGAACCAGTTCCCTTCCACACTGCCACTGCTTTGTTGCTGTCTGTACTTGGGTAGCACGTGGCTGTTAAACATGCTTTGGGATTGTCTCAGCTCACTTTTGCTTTTCTATTAAAAATACTCAAATATTTTGCAGACTTCTGCAGTGAAAAATTCTTTCATTCTTCATTAAAATGTGTTAGTTTTGATTTTTCTGGAAAGTTACTCTGAGGAATTAAATTCATTACTCAGATGATTTACTTTAACATAAACTGTAGAGCTATTACGCTGCTTGAAAGATGTTAATTCCCTTGATTTTCCTCTAAAAACCCATGAAGTTCTTGTACCAATTACTTGATCTTGCTTGAGGTGAAAGGATCTGAGCAAGGAATATATTTGTTCTGATTTGCCCAGAATTTAACATTTTTAATGTGCAGAGAGCACAGTTGAAGTCACTTGAAGGGATGTAAGTTATAATGCAGGGCTTTTCTTGAAAAAAAAAACAAACCTGTACAGAAAGCTTTTTCCACAAGGTGTTTGTACAGTGTGGGACTGAGCACTAAGATGAATCGGGGAGCCCTGAACTTAGCTCTCGGGTAGGTCAGTGACATTGAGAGAAAGGTGGTTTTCTCTCAAAAGGTGTTTATTTTCTCTTTCAGACCATAATTTAACCCTGATACCTTCTGAATAATAAAAATTGCCTGAAATCCTTTTCTAGTGATCACAGAATCACAGAACTGTAGGGGTTGGAAGGTTCCTCCAGAGCCCGTGGGGTCCAACCCCCTGCCAAAGCAGGGTCCCTAGGACAGGGCACACAGGTCGGTGTCCAGACAGGGCTAGAATCTCTCCAGAGAAGGAGATTCCACACCCCCTGGGCAGCCTGTCCCAGGGCTCCCTCGCCCTCACTGGGAAGAAGTTCTTCCCCAGATTGGGGTGGAACTCCCTGTGCTGCAACTTGAGGCCATTGCCCCTTGTCCTGTCCCCACAGACACTGAGAAGGGGCTGCCCATGTCCCCCTGTGTCCCACCCTTCAGCTATTGATACCCATTGATCAGATCCCCTCTCAGGCTTCTTTTCTCCAGGCTGAACAGCCTCAGCTCACTCAGCCTTTCCTCACAGGGGAGATGCTCCAGGCCCTTCATCTCTGTAGCCTCCTCTGGACTCTCTCCAGGAGATCCCTGTCTTTTTTTATCCCAGGGAGCTCAGAACTGGACACAACACTCCAGGTGGGGCCTGACCAGGGCAGAGTAGAGGGGGAGGATCCCCTCCTTTGACCTACTGGCCACACTCCTTTTGATGCCCCCCAGGATCCCATTGGCCCTGTTAGCCACCAGGACACACTGTTGGCTCATGGGCAGCTTGTAATCCACCAGGACCCCCAGTGATGTTGGACTTTGCTCAGTTTGGAGATCCTTATTCAGGAGAAGTATTTGTAAGTTACTGAATTGGTGCTTTGATTAATAAGTAATTTCATTAATATGCTGTTAAACCATTGAATCACAAACAGAAAAGCTCCTAGCAATTTGTTAAAATCACTTAAAAATATGTAAAGGGTTAATTTCCAGGTCAAATAATTTGAAGTGTGCTCTGATCTAAAATTCCTATGAGTTTCATCAAAGCAAATCTTGGGGATGGGTCACTGACCTTCACTAATACTTGCTCTGATCTACGGAGGAACAAGTTTACTGAATCAAAAACATTGCTTAATTTATGTTTGGATTGCTAAATTGATTTCTTCATGGTCTGTGGTAGAATGATTGCAGTTGTGCTCTGCATTTGTAAAGGAAAAGTAAGTCTTGGGGCCAAAGACTGGGATATAGAGCCCTGCTGCATGAGGAATTGACTCTAACACAGCAGGGATGTGTGTTTTTGGATACTCAGCCTTCTGTGTCTCAAACTGTTTGGGGGGGGGGGGGGGGGGCTGTTCCTGGGAAGAGGTAATAAGCAGCCTGAGACTCCATAGGAGTAGAATGGGCTAAACCAGGACACCTAGTTTAAAAAAGGGCTGATGTTAGTATTTATTGGAAAAGACTTAATTTACCTGATCTGTATTAATTTTGGAGAACACTGCTGTCACCTGTGTTGTGAAATTTCTCTTCCCCTCTTCGGAGGTGCTGGAAAGCTCTTGAAGCCCTTGGTTGCTGCATGTGGACCTCTGTGGAGTGAAGTGGTGCAGCTTCCCAGGGTTGATCCATCATGGGACTAAATCTGGTGGAGTTGGAGGAGTATGGGCCAAAATATCTAAGAGGGAGCTCACTGCTGTAGGGAGGTATTTTTGGAGGGGCTTTGCATCTGCTTTCAAGGCTGCTTCCATGCTCAGGGTGGATGCTGTAGGGGTGACCACTTCTCGTGGACAGCTCTGTGCTGGCTTGGAAGGGCTCTGAGTTACCTGTGCAGCACCAGGTGATGTAACCTGGAGTCACAGCTCCTTTCATGAAAGGAGCTTTCAAATGTGGCTCTGTGAGCTGCTGCCATTGTTGGTGGCTGATAGGACCTTCTGGTGCGAGCATGGCAGCAGAGATATGGATAGCCTGGGTCTGAAGTAACCCTGGAGCTACACCTCCAGGAGAACTTGGCCAGGCAATCCTGATGGAAAGCCAGAGGTACTGCTCCCCTCAGTCCCTGTGAGGTAGCTCAGACTGATTCTTCAACCCGTTGGGGCATTTTACAAAGAGCATCTTCTTAAATCCTGAAATTGGACAGCAAGCCTTTCTGCTCTTCCCTGCTTTCTGCAAGTGCAGGAGCCAAGCTGGTTTTGCTGTGATGCTTGGGGCAAGTCCCTCATCTCTTCCCAACCCTTGGTGCAGCAGAGCAGTGCTGTAAGTCTTTGTCAGCCCTTCCAGCAGCAGGGCTCCCATCTGCTGCAGGGAGCTCCACCAGCACGTCAGCACAGCTCTGTGTCTCAGAAATGAAGTTCTGTAGTCTTTTTTCCAGGGCACTGCTGGCAGGTAGCCTGGATATCCTAGCTGGATAGTGTGAGAGCAGAGAATCACCCTGTGTTGGTATGTGTATAGTTGGTTTGTGCTGAATTGCTAATGGAGATGTTGGGATGTCACTGATGGCTCCTGAGCAGTGGTGGTACAGGCTGGCAGGCTGCACAACCAGAACTGCTCTGTGCTTCTGCAGAAATCCTTAATTGCTCTCATTTGGCTTTCAGGCCACACCCAGGGCTTGCTACCCACATTCCTGATGAAGTCTTAGGAGACCCAGGTGCACAGCACCCCACGCTCCTGGGGGCTCCTCAGTGCAGAGCTCAGAGGGATGCTCTGGGTGCTCTCACAATACCGGTGGCTCTTGCACCTCCAAGTGCTGCCAAGCTTCCTTCTTCCCCTTTGCTTTCTCCCCTCTCTGTGCTGTGAGATGTTCAAACTTCACTAATGCACCTTAAATGGCCCCTGTAAGGAGTCAGGCACAGTTGGTGTGCTGTGGGATGCCAAATTTGGACACTGACAGCACAGTCCAAGGGCAGACTAGACCAGCTGTGCCAGTATTTCAGTTCCTTGGCCATTTTTACCCATTATGTTTGTTACCTTATCTGGCTTATGTCTTAAATTATATCTGCAACCCCAGAGCATCACGTGTAGTTACACCCACGCTTGGGTTTGTGCTCATGAATGCAGCAAATGTGCATTTAAGTACTGTAACGCTCTTACTGGCATTTGGAAGGTACTGGCTGTGTAGGGTATCTGTTGTTTTTGGTTTAGTCACTGCTTGTGTGGCACCTGATGGCTTAAAACCTCCCAAGTAATAAATGTCACCTTAACCTTTGCTGTGACCGTGCTCACTGGGTCCTACCAGCCTGTCTGTGCCATCCTGCACAGGCCAAAGCAGCCTTCTGGAGTCCACTCAGCCTCAGCTCTGCTTGTCCAAGAGTCTCAATTACTGATGAAATTTCTAATTACCTTCAGATTGGCAAATGGTGCTTCACTTAATGGTGATCTTCAGCTGCAGTGGTGGTTATTCCAGGTGGCTGGGGAGTCACGGGGATGATTTTGGGCTCCTTCTCCCACTGATGTTGTATTTCCCAGTCTGACACACTACAAAGTTGTGCAAAACTGCAGAGGGTTTTGATAAAAGCTTTCCCTTATAATTCAGATCAGTGTAATTTCAAAGCATGAGCTTGGAATAAGGCAGACACAGTGTATCACTTTTGTATGCAGTTGAAGATCTAATATCCTGGCATTATTTTAAGAGTTGTTAGTAATATATTCTCTGCCATGTGTGTGCTCCTCCAGCTTGTGAGGCAGCTTGGAGAAAGGAAGGGAAGAATGAAATTTGAATTAAAATCAACTGGACTACAGCCTGCTCCTGTTTTAAACATTGAGGGTAAAGGGACAGAACACCTAGATTTATTCTGTATCACTTTGTGTACTGATAAATTCACTCCTTGTTATACCCCCATTTATGCGGTATATCTAACAGGCTGTAATTGCTGTCTGTAGACTGTTTGAAATCTTAACTAATGTATTATTTGTGTGGAGATGAGAAGCTTTTCATAGTCTTTGGATGCACGTGTTGGGGTCCTTCCTCTGCATCCCCAAACCCCTTCCCCCTGTACCTAGAGGGTTTAGTAAATGCTGTATCTTGTGGGACAGTCCCCCAGGGGTGGGGTGGTCAGTAAATGCTGCATCTTAGGAGATGCTCTTGCCTGAAGTACTAGGATATCTGGAGGTTGGGTACTTGGAAGCTGGCAGGTACCATGTGCTTGATTATCAGGGTAAAATTGGAACAGTTCTAGTTTGTATAGATGGTTCTGGTTTGATAGTGAGTGGCAGGGACTGTCGGGAGGCCTCTAGAGCACGGCTTCAAGATGAAGTTGATTCAGAGGAATCAACTATTTAAAGGGGCAGATGCTGGCAGGACAAGGGGATGGAGTGGAGCTGGAGGAGGGAAGGGTGAGATGAGATATTGGGGGAAGCTCTTTACAGAGAGTGTGGTGAGGGGCTGGACAAGCTGCCCAGAGAAGGGGTGGGTGCCCCATCCCTGGGGGTGTTCAAGGCCAGGTTGGATGGGGCCCTGGGCAACCTTGTGTAGCTCCAGGCCTGGAGGTTGGTGTCCCTGCCTGTGGCAGGGGGTTGGAGCTCTGTGACCCTTGGGGTCCCTTCCAAGCCAGACCAGTCTGGGATTCTATGAAACCCTCCTGTATGTGGTCTCTTAAAGGAGGTCAGACTGGTATTTTTTAAACCTCTGGTAAGATGCAGTGTGTTACCTCTTGGTGTCCTGCAGTGCCCAGCCTGCTGTGGGTTATCCCCTCCTAGCTGAGCAGGACCACCAGCTGCTGCAGGGATGTCCTCCTCCAAAGCAGTGCCCTGGGTACTGATGACCCTGAATTTTTGTGCCAGAGCTGGTGTTGGATGCTGTCCCTAGGGAGCTGAGGGACTGTGGGTTTGGGATGCTCAGCTCTGCCTTGACCAATCTGACCCCAGGAATCCAATTTCTGTAAGTTTTTCTCCTGTCACAGTTGAGCAACTGTGAGTAAATGCTGGTGTGTTCCTGGAGGAGAGAATGAGACCAGAGTGAAACATCTTGCAAGTAAAGAAACTAAGGGAATTTTAACTTGGCTGTGAATGGCAGAGGATTATGCTGTCTGATATTCTGTACAGATGCTACTTAATGTTAGAAGACTAAATATTGACTTTTTTCCCCAATATAGCATATTTTCCCTTCCAGAAAGGCTCAGGCAGTAGCTTATAAAGGAAGACAAGTCTACTTAAAGTCCTTTCTACCATCATGCAGAAGGATTCTCAGCTTCTTAGATCAGAAAGGGTACATCGGTAAATCTGGGGTTTCTGAAATGGGCATCCCCTGAGCTTCCCTGTGACAGCGCGGAAATTTATGGAGCTATACCTGGGTTTCTCATCTAAAGTCCAGAAATAGTAATGAGTAAAATCAGAGATGCAGCAATTCTCTCAATTAGCTACCGTATGGGTGAGCAGATGATGCTGTGTGATGTGAGACATCAGAGCTGCTCTCAATGTTTATACCAGACAGGACAAATCTAAACTGCTTTCCTCTAAACAGTAGCACATGATTTGTATTTTTTCCTTGTGCCTGGCTCAAACAAAAAATAAAGTGGATGTTCTCTGCCTCATTAGCATCTTTTTTGAAAATAAACTGTGTTTGTGGTTGTAAACAGAAAATCCCGATTCCCCAACTAAGCTGCATATTAGTCATAGCCACTGCAGTGCTACTGCCTGTGTGTGGAGGCTCTCCTAGCCCTGCATGGGGTGTCAGTGAGATTTTCTTGACCCCTCACTTGAGATAAGGAAGAACACCCTTTGAAGGGGGGAAGGGAAATCCCTGTGATGCTAATCTATTAATAGGAACAGCCATTTCTTTATTAATTTGCTAAATGAGCCCAGGCTGTCTATTTGGAAGGTACAGAAGTTAGGCTGGTCCTGAGAGCAGGTCCCTGGGGACTTGGTGTGTGCAGAGGTAACATCTAATTTAAGTGATAGAGCTGGTGTGAGCCCAGCCACATGTTCTGAGTTTGATTTATCCCCTTGCAGTCTCCTCCCCAAAGTGCTGGCGAATGGCTGTGCTGTACTCTGGCAATACAGGGAACTTGTGGGTCTGGAATCTGTCACCAGTTCACCTGCATCTCTCCCATCTGCCACTTTGGTTGGGTTTTGGTGAAGCTCCCTGTGTTGGCCTTTGCTTCTGGGCATAGAGAAGGGCTCCTTTGGATTTAAACACCTTGGTGTTAAAGGGCTGGATACAGAACTGGATGTGATGTTATCTTACTGCTCGCTGTACGTGAGGCTGGTACCTGGTTGGTACCTGACTTGGTGGCATGTGTTAAGCATCATCCTCGTGGGCTCAGACTAAGAGGAGGATGAGTGTACAGCTGCAAATCCTTGTAAACATTGGGCTGCAAGTGGAGGAAGTTGGGGAGAGAAAGAGGGGCTACAAGGAGATGCTGTGAAGATTTGCTCCTTAAAATAGTACATTGAGCTGTTGCTCAGCGATTCCTGCTTGGGATGTGCCTCTGTCTGGAGTCCAAAACCTCATCCTCTGGCTGTAGTCAAAGGAGAACTAGGTAAAAACAGCAGGCAGGTTCTTGGCTTTCCAGATTTCAAGCCTAATTGTGACTGTTTAATTATTAACAATGCTCTTCTGGTTATAGTGCAGGAAATCACATGTGGGGACAAAAGGATAAGCAGCCCTTACAGAAAACCCAGGAAAGGGACCTTTTCCCCTCCCTATTGGTACATTGTCCATGTGCATTACAGAGTCACAGAATCATAGGGGTTGAAAGGGACCTCCAGAGCTCATGGGGTCCAACCCCCTGCCAAAGCAGGGTCCCTAGGACAGGTCACACAGGTTGGTGTCCAGATGGGGCTGGAATCTCTCCAGAGAAGGAGACTCCACACCCCCTGGGCAGCCTATATTGTGTGCCCATTGCAAGCCAAGTATAAAGTACCATGTAGTTACTGCATTGCCCAATCATGCTTGTCTCTGTGTGCCTTTCAGAGCAGTATTTGAGGGCAGGGAGCCTTCCCCCACTCTCCACCCAATCTTGCTCTGCCTGGTCTGCAGCCCCCTGGGTCAGTGTGGGGCTGAGTGGGCACATATCTCCAACCAAGTGCCTGACAAACCATGTGTGGCTGTGACTGTCAAGTGACTGGGGTATTAGCACTAGGTTGGCATGTTTGTATACAAAAGGCTGTGTACTATGCTCTGCACCTTAGTGTCTGGTCCACAGTTGTAGGATCCAAGTTAACAGATTGCTCTTAATCATGCGTAACAGCTCCTGTTGAACGATGATGAACATCTACTGATGTAGTGTGTGCACCAAGCAATCATCAATTCTGGGCACCTAGGGATTGTTGTGAACAGGCTGTAGATGGTTAATGTTGCCTACCTAAAGGCTGGATTTTTTTTTCTGGAGTTGAGAGTTTCAAAAGCAGCTTGTTTGTGTATCTGCATCTCATTCCCAGTCGCGTGGTTGTTTCAGAGAAACTCTGCCTTGTCCTGTGTTTTCCACAGACAGTCCTAGATTTGCTTTGTTCCTGAATGACCTCCCCTTGCTCATGCTGCAGTAATAATTTGGTGTAGCTGGAGCATCTGCGTGATGTTTTGCTCTGCTCATTCCTTGGCAGGAGAGGATGTGTGGATGCTATTAATAGAGATTGCCCTTGAGGTGTGGGAATAGGATTTCTACGTGACAAACAAGTCACCACAGCTTGGCACAGCAGTGTCTTGAGCTTCATAGGTTGTTATTTTCCAAATCAGAAATTAGGCCTTCAGTGCATTGCTCTTGCTGTAGTTACAAATCTAAGAGGAACAAGCATGGAGACATTCCTTGCCCACTCTATTGACTCGAGTGCAGCTTGAAAAGATCAACTGCTGACTAGCATTGGTGGGGTAAAGCTCATCTGAAGTGATGACACCAGAGAATTTAGTGTTCTTAGTGTAGTGGTGGCTCTTCTGAGTTCCCTTGGGCTTCACTTGCTAAAGGTATTAAAGAGCAGCACCCCAAAGGCTGTGCACAATGGTGCTGAATGTGACTGTCTGGTGAACTTGAGTTTACTCAGCCACAGGAGGGTTAAAGCCAAATCTTCCCTTAGCCAAGAGTGTAGAAACACCCAGGAATTTGGTGGAAACTGAAGTAAAACAAAATGTGGGAGGAAGAAAATCTCTGACTGTAAGGTATCTTGGTGGAAATGGGAACCTGAGCTTGGAAGTTCCCTTCCAGCCAGGTCAGGAGACAAGGAGTCTCTTCCAGCAGCAGATGTGCCCATGCTGTCTCTTTTCCCTGCCCTGTACAGCACACAGTCTCTTTGTGGGTGTAGAGGGCACATGTAGATGTGTGTTTATATGGATGTGTTTAAAGGCTTTATTTACACTGATGACAGACAACCTGAAAGCAGTTTTGCTGCTTGTATCCATCACCAGTGACTCTCAGAAACTCCATTTGCAGCACCATGGCTCCCAAGCACTGCACTGTATGTACTGTATAGCTCATTCCCTCCATGTAGCTGTGTTAGCTCTGCACAATGGGGTGTCCCCCCACACCCCACCGTTGGTCCTGAACAAGATCTCACTCCAGAAGTGCTCTGCTCATCAATGGGGCCGTGGTTTGGCAGGAGTCAGGAGCCTGGAACACAGAGAGGCTGTTAGGGATGTGTAGGTGCTGTCTTCTGGAAGGCTGGCGTTCCCTCTTTGTAGGAGCAGAGAAGGGTTTTGATCAGAAGTGATGTTAAATGGCACAAGGTTCAGTTAGACATGCCACACGTGGCAGTGATGGGGGAGTGGGCTTTTATTTTTGGCCCTCCTAAGCCAGGTAGGGTTAGTAATGGTACCTGATGACACTGTCTGCTCCTGTGCCTTACCACTGGGCTGATCTGGAGATGTGTTGTTTTTCTTTGATAGTGACACCTCTGAAGCGATGCTGGAGCAAACATACTACATTGATTTCCATGTTACAATGATGAGGCACTTCAGGCAGAGAACAGAGGGCCCTTTTGTTCTGTGTTCAATTAACTAACATTAAAAAGGAGGAAAATAGGTGCTAGAAGCCAGCCTTGACAAATAAAACCCTTGTATGGCGTTAATGATGTGCTATTTGAAGTGGTATTCATAGAGAAGCCTTAGAGAAGGAGGAATGAGGAATCTGAAACAAATTTTTTCCCTTCAAAGCCTATGATTTATGCTCTGATAAAATGAGATTTTTAGTTAAAGGAATTTGCAGTCATTAAATGGTGTCCATGAAATAAGTCTCATTTATAACCATCTGCTCTATGGCTTCTGCAGGGAAGTACTCCTCCTCGGGCAACGCGTCGGGAACTTGAGTGTCAGTTTTATCAAAATAGTTTAGTTCTCTACCAGTAACACTATTAAAACCCCTCTGTGATTTTTTTTTTCTTTTACTAGAGAGCAGTTTCTTACGCTTCAAAGATGATGACTGCTCCTTTTTGGTGGAGAGATGGCCTGACTCACCATGAGCAGCACGGTGCTGTGCCTCTGGCCGGCTGTAATGTCTCTTAGGGATGTATTAGGTCATGAATGGAAAGGTCTGATGCTCGACATGCCCTCGAGAAGAAAAATTAGCATCATTCCCTCCTTTTCTGTGAGGAGAGAAATGATTTAGCTGAGGCAAACTAAGAAAAATGAGTCCTTGCTGTAGCTTTGCTTTAGAGAGGGATGGAAACCAGAGTTGTGTGTCTACCTGGAGCCTTTGTGGCTCCTCTTTAAGCTACTCTTGAGGCTACTCTAAGCCCTGCTGTGGTTGCCAGGTATTTTTCCCATTTTTATGAAACTTTTGTAGCTCTCAATGCCTTTGGTGTTTTCCCCATGGGAGGGGATGTTCTGGGGGACACACCAAGGTGATAAGTGCTGTCTTGCAGCCTGACCTCTTTTCTCCCATTGCATTTCTAACAAGCTTTTCCTCTGAATCCTGCACCTATTGTTTGGGGTCGTTTACACTCATCAGAGCTTATAATTATAAGGGGAACAGAGTAAAAGAAGGGGAAACTTTGAAGCCCAGCCTTTGTTTGTCCTGATGTCTGTGTAGCTCTTTTCATGGAAAACCAGGAGGGTGTTTAATACAACAGAGCTGACACTTGAATTTTTTTTTTTTAATAGACTGTGATTGTCTTATTTTCTTTTGATCAATGTAATAGTTGTAATTAGTTTTAGTGTTTCTAAGCTTTTGAACTGCAGAGAATTCAAACAGCTTGTTAAAGTGAGGGGACTCCAGGGGAACTTTTAAAAGGACTCTTCCCTCTTGCATAAATTACATGTACACAGGCTTAACGATAGCAGGCTGCATCTGAATTTTTTTTTATCCAGTGCCCCACCTCTCAAACTAATATTTGGAAAAGCTCTGAGAGGTCCCTGGAGTATAACTGCCTGAGCAGCTCAGAGCTTTACTGCCTAAAGAGGATAAATGCTTTGAAGTCTGTGCTAATCCTGAATGCCATTTTACATATTTCTCAAGATCTCTGAGGTAGCAGCATCCTACAGGGAATAACAACTTAGTGTTTTTATAAGCAAATACCCATTTTTGCTTTGTTTATCCCCCTCAGTTGGCTTGGAGGGTGCCAAGGAAACGGTTTCTGCTGTTCTGATCCTTCTTGGCTTTGGCAAAACATTTGGCTTTTAAGGAATAAAACCAGCTTGCTGGTCACTTGTGGGAGTGAGAAGCAGCATCTCCTGCTTACACAGCTGGTGGCTGTGGGCAAAGAAAACTGTGGCTGGAATTGAGCAGAGGTGGTCCAGGAAATGCGTGATGTGCTCTGGTCCCCTGGGCTGGAGGATTCAGTGTCTGGAGCTGGGCATCCACGCAGCTGCCTGCTCCTTAAAGGAAAATAGCAGGTTAAAGGGAAGGGGGGGGCGGGGGGGGGCTGACGGGAGGAAGGCCTAGGGCAGCTCCGGGACACGCGGTTCTTGGGGGACGGTCGGGTGCCAGGACGGCTCTGGGTGGCACGGCCTGAGCTGTGGGTTCAGTGAGAAACTGCATTGTGTATCAACAGCTTCATGTATTTTTGCTCTAAAGTCCTGTTAGCATTGTTATATTGTATCTTTCTGTTATCTTAGTAAACTATCCTTATCCCAACCCACAGGCCTCTTAGTTTCTTGGTTTTGGGGTTATTTGCACCTTCCTTTTCCCTTCCCTTACCTCTCACACACACACACACACACACACACCCCGCCCCCCCACTTCCCTTTTCCCCGCTCTTTTCCTTTAAGGAGCAGGCAGCTGCGTGGATCTCGGCTCTCAGCCGGGGTGAAACCACGACAGCCTGTCATCATAAGAGAGGTGCCCCAGCTCTATCATCTTCATGGCCTTCCTCTGGACTCCCTCAAACAGCTCAGTATCTTTCCTGTACTGGGGACCCCAGAGCTGGACGAGGCCCCATCTGGAGTACTGAGGCCCTATCTGGAGTACTCTGTCCAGAGCTGGGGCCCGCAATACAAGAAGGATGTGGAACTGTTGGAGAGGGTTCAGAGGAGGGCCACAAGGATGATTAGAGGGCTGGAGCACCTGCCCTACAAAGAGAGGCTGAGGGAGCTGGGCTTGTTCAGCCTGGAGAAGAGAAGGCTGCGGGGGGACCTCATTGCAGCCTTCCAGTCCCTGAAGGGAGCTTATAGGCAGGAGGAGATTCGACTTTTTAAAAGAGCAGATAATGGCAGGACAAGGGGGAATGGACTAAAGCTAAAGGAGGGAAGGTTTAGATTAGATATTAGGGGGAAGTTTTTTACAGAAAGAGTGGTGAGGGGCTGGAACAGGCTGCCCAGAGAGGTAGCGGATTCCCCGTCCCTGGAGGTGTTCAAGGCCAGGTTGGATGGGGCCCTGGGCAGCCTTGTGTAGCTCCAGGCCTGGAGGTTGGTGTCCCTGCCTGTGGCAGGGGGGTTGGAGCTCTATGATCCTTGGGGTCCCTTCCAACCCAGACCATTCTATGATTCTATGATTCTATGGACGCAGTATTCCAGGTGGGGTCTCATAAGCGCAGAGTAGAGGGGGAGAGTAGGAGGGTTCAGTAGCCTTTGGAAGCCATCTTAGAGCATCATCTGTGGATCTCAGAGGGAATCTAACCTGTTCCACATACTTTTACATTTTCCATGGGAGGTCACCAGGGATGCTTTGAATTGTGACTCCCAGGATGGACAGCAAGAGTTTCCCATGATTGTTGTGTGTTCTGGCAGGGAATTTGTTCAGAGCCTGTTTTTCAGAGGGGGGTTACCACAGCCTTTCCTTCCTGATAATGAAGGAGCAGACTGTGCCTGGGAAGGGGGCCTGGGGGAGCCAAGAACTGGTGCAGGGATAAGTGGGTGTTGGTGATTTGTGAGCTGGTTTGCACTGGGAAGTTGGTGCAGGGAGACATGGTGGGTCGGTCTTCTTGGGCAGCATGCTGGAGGCGTCCGGGTGGACCTCACCAGAGAAGCTGCATGATTGAGACCTTCTGAGAGCAAGGCTTAGATTCAGCTGGCCCCGAAGGTCCCCTCCCAGCTCTCCTCACTTGGGATGCTCCCAGCCTCCCCAGGTTGAGAGAAATCCATGGAGATGATCTAAGGGTTCTACTTGGCCTCAGGGTCAATGAGCAAAGTGCAGGACCGCGTGGGATTGCAGTGAGCCCGGGTTGCTGGTGGTGACTCCTGGGGATGTTCTCTGTTTCCTGAAGGAAAATGGAGCAGCTGGCTCGAGAGCTGGAGGAGAAGCACCGGCAGGAGCTGGAACGCTTGAGGGAGGAAGAGCTGAAGAAGAAAACGCGTGGGAGGAGAGAGCTTGGAAAAGAAAGCATTTCAGGGCAGAAAGGCCAGCCTGGAGTGAGGCAGGTGGGTGGTTGTGTTTATACAGAGGGATGATAAAACCCCGAGGACCTGCCCATGGAGCTGCACTGTTTCCTGAGAAGCCAGGAGCTGCACGTGGGGGCGAGAACCTGGCTGCGGGCAACACGCGGGGCCGCGCTGGGAGATGGCAGCCTGTGTTTGAGCAGGCTGCTGCTTCACCGGGGAGGGTTTCCCATGGGCTTGTTGGGTGGAGCTGCTCTGCTGGGACGGCAGCTTCACGTAACTCCATACGGTCACTGGGCAGTGCTGGGAAGTTGTAATCCAGGGTTTCTCCCCCTCTGCACGTGACTTACAGCCCTGAGCTGTGATCCATCAGGGATACGGCGTCTGGCAGGAGGTACTGCTGGGCCTTAGGCGTTCATTAGCAACCAGGCTTCCCAAAGAGTCAGCCAGCCCTGGGGATTCCCAGCATGCTGGAAGCAAGCCCGGAGGACAGCACAGGAGTACGGAGGTGCCTGCAGTTCCCTCTTTGGGTTGGGAAGCTGTTCCCATTCTTGGCTTGTTTGCTGGGCTCCTCAAACACTGGAGAATTTGGTTTCAGTTGAGCTAAAGTGGGAACCAGAGCCATTGGGAAGTGGGATTTGTGGAGCACCCAGCACGGGGCTCGGATGAGGCTGTTTTAAAGGCGATCACATTCCTCCAGCCTTTGAGTCAGCCCTTTGAACCGCTCGCTGCTTTGTTTCTGCTCCTCCTGCCCAGAACACGAACAAGTCCACTAGCAACGTGTCAGATGGCAACGAGGGGTCCATCGTGAAGGGATCTACAAAGGAGCAGCCAGACTCTGTTGCAAGTGACAACAGAGAGAAGAAACAGCAGAGCAAGAGTTCCTTGAGGGACGAGGGCCAAGCAGTGGTCGTGCAGTCCTTGGACACGGAACAGGGGCAGTCCGAAAGTGAGACCCTCAGTGACAGTGAGAAGAACTTGGCCCTGAGGTTTAAGATCTATGAGGCGCTGCGGAAAGATCTTGCACATACTTTGGCATTCTGGGACAGGGTTCAGGGTACCCTGCAGTCCTCTCCAACCCAAGAGGAGGCAGAGCACTCCGGAGACCAGCGCCACCGTTTATCCAGCTGCAGGGTCCAGAAGGAGAGAGAGAAGGAGCGGCTGGGAACGCTGAAGTCTCTCGAGAATGCCAAGTTATCTCAGCCAGAAGAGGAAAGCGCAGAAGGATCTGCCAGAAGCCAGGGTGTTGGGGTGCCCTGCTTGGACATCCAGGTGCTGAGCCCAGAAGATGTCACTAAGAAGATCCTGGAGAGTGGCAAGCTGCCAGTGGCAGAGCAGGTAAAGCCTTATGAGGCTCCCATGCTGAGCCTGCCGTGGTCCGAGCCATGGTGCGTTGTGTCCCATCCGGTGACAACAGCACAGAACCTTGTCCAGGCCACTGATGATGCTCCACAGTGGTCACGTGGCTGGGGAAGGTCCTCAGCATCCCTCAGATGGGTGGAAAGAGTGTGTTGAGGCATCCTGTCAGTTGAGAGAGGTTCCCAGCTTGGGAATCACTAGAAATGGTCCCAGGGTAGGACAGTTCATGGCCATTGTTCCCTTCATCTGAGTCACTTGGAGGAGAGGGTTCTCTCTAGGTCCCAGCACTGCTCTGGAGCCTACCCACCTCGCTGGGCATAAACCCCCCGCACTGTTGGCAGCGCTGTAGGGAAGGAGCGTGAGGATGAAGGTGACAGGACTACAAACAGGGTTTTCTCTTACACTTTAGATCCTGGATGAACTGGGGGTGGGTCCCTCAGGGCCTCCCATTCCTCCCACCGTATTTTATTCTGTGATCCATTACCCGGGAAAGTGACTGGTCCCTGCAGCAGACGACGACCTCGAGCACTTCACCTTTGTCGTGCCAGAAGACAACACTGTGGAAGAAGGAAAGACCAAAACTCCCGTGGATGTCCTCGCCTTGCCCACAGTGAAGGTGCTGGGGAGGGGACCGAGCTGGGTGGCACGTGGTGGGGCAGGCGGGATGGAGAATGGTCACTGTGGAAAAGCGGTGAAGACAGGTCGGGGCACTGCGTCTGTCCCTTCTGTCTGTCCAAGAGAGACGGCTCTACTGGAGAAATAGGGTGGGGAGAACTAGGCAAGAGGGGAAAGAAAGCACCTAAAGCCCTCAACTTCGCTTGAGGAGAGGGTCCTGGGCGAGGAGAGCAGAACAAAGCCCAGGAAGGGAGACCCAAGTGCCCAGCACACATGAATCTAGTAGATGCTGGTTGCTCCTGTCTCTCCTGGTTGTTAACAAGCCTGTGGCTTATCTCCAGGGTGGAGATGTCTCGGGGGCTCACATCTCTCTCTCTCACCCTGTTTTCTCTCTCCCCTTGGTGGGAAGACACCAGAGGAGCAGCTCACCCCCACCAGAGCCCAGTCAAGAAAGGAGAAAGGCTCAGGCAGCCGGGAGAAGCGGAGCCTTGGGCGCAGCAGGAAACATCTCCAGGGATCGGCCACGACAACGCCTGCACATACCCCCGAGGTGCGCCAGAGCAGCGTGGACATCGTCCCGACCCCAGACAGACCAGCCAGGTGAGCTGTGAGGGACGAGGTGATCCCTCTGCTTCATTGCCATCTTGCCAAGTTGCCGGTCCCTCCACGGGATGGCAGGTCCACGACCACCCCCCTCCTTGTCATTAGCAAGCTCTAATTGCCTCTCTAATTGCCAGGCTGAGCAGCTGCCGGTGGATAGTGCCTGCCCATGGCGAGGTGAAACTGAAGATCCTCTTCACCTCCATGGAGCTGGGCCAGTTTGATCGGACGCTGCATTTTGGGGTGCTGGGGACCAACCATCTGTTCCAGCTGCACTGCAGGGGCACCTGCCTGTATCCTACCATCAGCCAGGACCCACGGTAAGGCTGGCCCCTGGGAGCCTCCCACACTGCCTCCCCCTAAACGTGGAGTCGTGGCTGTCCCTTGTACCCCTGGGACCTTCTGGCTTGAGCAGAACGTGGTGGCTGAGCAGCCCAGCGTCAATTCCCATGCTTGGCACTGGGAACCAGTACTGGTACCTCAGCCACCAGTAAGGGTTATGGCTTCCTGACCAGGTTTTCTGCTCAGAGCATCTCTCAGCTCCTCGTTGCCCATTTTTCTCTCCCCAGGGTGGTGTTTCCTCATTGGAGGAATAGTAAGGCGGATGACGAAATCATCTTCAAGCAGTATGTCATGGATACGGGTGTATTCCACTTTGGACCGCTGTTGTGTGGGAAGTCAAGAGACTGGTACGTGCTCCTCACCCCGGGATGGGATGGGATGGGATGGGATGGGATGGGATGGGATGGGATGGGATGGGATGGGATGGGATGGGATGGGATGGGATTTCCAGGGCCTTGTGTTCCTCAGCCAGTGGCATGGTTCAGGATAGACCCAGGTGGAGACCTGGGAGATACACAGGGCTTGAGGGCCCCACACTTGTGAACTTGAGCAGATAACGGGTATGTGAGTCTTGGAGAGATGGAGATGATCTTCCAACCCCCACATGCTGCATCCAGTTTGATAGTGACTTGCCCCCCCTTCCACTCTCCACATCTCATCTTCAGCATGTTAAAAAAGTGCCAACTTTTATCTCAGTGGGTCAACCGCATGGGTGGTTCTTCTGCCGGTGGCTTTGTGACCCACTGGTTAATCTGCTTTCAGGGAGGGTTTGATTTGACCTGCCCAGTGTGTGCGCTGGGGGGATCCCGTAGAGCAATGAAAATGGGAATGACGTTTTCGTGATCCTCACCCTGGATCAAGTCAGCCAAACAAAGCTGTTGGTGACGCTGCTGGCATGTTTCTGGCTCTAATGTGGTGGCCACCCTTAGGTTGCCTCTGGGCTGGAGGCTGGAGGCATCGGGTATGGTGCAGACATGAAAGTAACGCAAGGATGGAGGACATAGCGTGCCCCTGAAAGTGATCCTTAGCCCCCTCCCAGCTTGGACATGGTGCTTTCCTCCATGTCTGGGGCAGGTGATGGTTCCGGCATCTCCTCTGCAGCCTCTTCCTCTTTTGTGCACCCAGGTACAAGACGTTGCACCGTCCAGGCAACTGCGAGAAGTTAACCATCCTCAATGTCACCCCCCTGGAAGCAGAGGTGCATTTCTCCTTTGAGCACGACATCAAAGGCAACACGTTCCTCTTGGAGCCCAGCAGCATGAAGCTGAAACCCAACGAGAAGCAGGTAGGAGACAGGCAGGCAGTGCGAGTGCTGGTGGAAGAGCCCCAGAGCCGTTCCTCCTGCTCACCCAACGCTCTCCTGTGGTTCTCTTTGTGGGGATGGGGTTAGGAGCTGAGCATTTGGGCGTACCCCACTTCATCTGGCCTCATGGAAGACAACCTCATCTGCTGCATCCAAAAGAACCCAGAGCCTGTGGTTTTCCACCTCTGCTGCCAGGGGGTGCAGGTGGAGCTGGGGGTCAGCCCCAAGCAGGTCAACTTCAGCAAGATTCTTCTGCACAGGTCAGTCATGGCTCTTTTTCCCAGTAGCTTCCAGTCACCAGCTCAGCATTCCTTGCTGTGATTGCTATCCTGTAACACCACAAGTGCTGTAGCCCCCCAGCAACACCATGCCATAGGCACGTTGATCTTTAAGGCCCTTTGCAATCTAAACCATGCTGATTTCCTGCTTGTCTGCTGGTTCTGAGTAGTCCAACAGCTCCACCTCATGGAGACACTTGTAGCGCCCAGGTTCACGCCCCAGGACCTCACTTCTCAGGCTTCTGCCACTGAAGCCACAGCTAAATGGTACGTGGTTAGCACAACCACTGAGCTGAGTGTCTTCCTGTCTCTGCAGAAGGGAACACAGGACCCTGGTGCTGCGGAACAGCACCCCGCTTCCCATGAACTGGCAGCTCAGTGGGCTGGAAAACCTCGGCACAGACTTCTCCGTGTCCCAAGACAAGGGCACTGTCAAGCCCCGTGCAAAGTCAGAAGTCCATCTGTATTTAAAGGCCACGACGACACTCAACATTAAGAAGACGATCCGACTGGAGGTGAAGGCGTAGAGCCGGGCAGAGGGACCAGCCCAGGGATGGGGAATGCTCGCGGGGTACCCTGCAGAGAGGGCAGAAGGGTTGAGGCGTCGCGAGGTGCCGTGCTGGCTGCCCCTGGAAGGGGGCGATAGTAGCTGAGCTTTCTCGGGCGAGTATGTTGTGGAGGCAGGAGGAGATGTGCCTGATGGACACAGGGGTGCTACCAGCCCGACTTCTGCTGCCTCCAGCTGGGGTTCCCCGGAACCCGGGGTGCATGCCTGAGCATCCACGTCACCCCAGATGATCAGCTGGTGCAGGGCTTACGCCTGGGTGCTGAGGCCGTGTCCTGAGCCCGTGTGACAACCGCTGTGCCGCTGCACGTGGTTGAATGCTCCATTGTCCAGGTGTCCGTGTGCTCCCTGCACCCATCTTGGAGTCTGGCCGGGGCTCTTCACATAGAGCACTGAACTCTTGCCCTGGGGTTGTGTTCTCCATGGTTTAGGGGCTGCATTTCAGTGAGGGTGCTGGGTGGTTCAGGAGGAGCGGGTTGGTTGTTGATTCCACCCGCCCTGGGACTCCTCCACGCCTCTTGTGCCTCCCCGGGTGCTGGAGCAGCTTCTGCCAGAGCGTGGAGCTGGGCTGACGGACAGGGTTTCGTACCGCAGCAGAATCCCGCTGGGTCAGCCCGGTTGGTGAACGCGTTAGGAGAGCTTGAGGACCTGCAGAGACTTGTCAAGCAGGGCAGGCTGTGGTGGCAGCAGCTGTCAGAGACCGGGATTCGTTTATCATTTCCCCAAAGAGTTTAGGAGCACGTTTGAAGCAGTGTTTGTTCCCTCTTGGCTCAGGTCTCAGATGCAGAAAACATCCTGGGAATTGTTCAGATTGAGAACATCCAGATCTGCGCGGAGGCCCAAGACGTTGCTCTGACCATCAACATCTCTAAAGGTGAGTGGATGCCCCCAAACCCAAGTGCCTCTCCTCAGAGACAGGCAACCCAAGAAGACAAGATGGGATAGTGTGCAAGTGTGGCACGGGTCATTAAAGCACATACCCTGCATGGGCTGAGGCTGAGACAGCCTCGAGTCTCT
This sequence comes from Gallinula chloropus, assembly GCF_964237585.1. Classification (NCBI taxonomy): domain Eukaryota; kingdom Metazoa; phylum Chordata; class Aves; order Gruiformes; family Rallidae; genus Gallinula; species Gallinula chloropus. The sequence goes on along the minus strand of NC_140095.1, from coordinate 265,090 downwards.
CGCCTCCAAACTTCAGCTTTGGAGGAATTTTGGCCAGGAAGGCCAACGGCATCCTGGCTTGTGTCAGACCCAGCGTGGCCAGCAGGTCCAGGGCAGGGATTGTGCCCTTGTGCTCGGTGTCGGTGAGGCTGCACCTCGAGGGCTGGGTTCAGGTTTGGGTCCCTCACTCCAAGAAGGACATGGAGGTCCTGGAGCTTGTCCAGAGAAGGGCAACAGGGCTGGGGAAGGGGCTGGAGAGTAAACCTGAGGAGCAGATGAGGGAGCTGGGAGCTGAGGTTCAACCTGGAGAAGAGGAGGCTGAGGGGAGACCTTATTGCTGCCTACACTGACCTGACAGGAGGGTGCAGAGATGTGGGGGTTGGTCTCTTCACCCAAGCGATGGGTGAAAGGATGAGGAGAAATGGCCTTGAGCTGCGCCAGGGCAGGGTCAGCTCAGATGTTAGGAAAAAGTTCTTCACTGAAAGAGTTGTCAGGGCCTGGAACAGGCTGCCCAGGGAGGGGGTGAAGTCACCGCTCCTGGGTGTGTTTAACAAACGGTTAGATGAGATGCTCAGAGATATGTGTTAGCACAGGACAGGAAGGGTTGGACTCGATTATCTTAAAGGTCTCTTCCAACCCTGTGATTCTGTGATTCGAAGCATGTAACACCATGGGCAGGGTTGGTTTGAAACACCAATGATGTGGACAGAGGTTGGCAATGCCTCAAGGCTCAGCACAGCACACGAGCTCTTTGATCTGTGCTTGGAAGCACAGAAGCTGAGCTCCCCAGCTGCAGATACTCTCCGAGTAAGGAACGGGGCAGCAAAAGGAGCTGGAGAAAGCTGCTGGGAAGGGAACCGTGCTGAGCAGGGTTTTGTGCCACCTCCGAGCTGAAGTGTGGGTCAGCTCGCTGATAGTTTCTTACCCCGCTCCGCAGGTGTAAACGGCAGCGTGGTTTTTGAGACCCTCAGAGTCATGGATGAGGAGAAGCGAGTGCTGACCCTGAAGAACGAGGGGAAGTACGACATTGGGTACAGGTGGGTCCCTCTGTCAGTAGGTGGTGGCACCATCCTCCTCCCAGCCTGGGTCCCTCTGTCAGTGCCTCCCACCCGGGGCTAGAACCTCTTCCCACGCTTGGCTATCTCGTGCTTTGGGTAAATACAACGTCTGGCCTCCTCAGTCTGAGATGGAGAGTCCAGCCATCCCCAGCAGTCCTTCACGCCCCAGCCGAAGGAGACACCCTCACATTTCAGCCGCTCGCTGCCGAGCTTCGTTTTCTTCCTTTGAGGGTCAGCTCATTTCTCTTTAGGAGCCTCTCCAGAGGAGGGAGTGAAAGCATTTGGAGCCCTCCTGGCTGCACTCAGGGTCTGGCGCTCCCCAAGCAGAGCTGGGTTCTGTCTGGTTTATTGGTCTCTTCTTTGTTCTTGCTGGTTTATTCTTACCCTCTTATGTGAAGTCCTGTCTGTGCTGGTGGCACCGACAGTTGAACTGATGAGTTCTCCGTTCCTTCTCTTCCCATCCCAGTTTCAGCCTGGAAACCACAGATACCAACACAGCCGACTTGGCATCCCACTTTACTGTCCAGCCACAGAAGGGCGTGCTGGCTGCCTCTGCGCACCCTGTGCAAGTCCAGTTGCTCTTCCACCCCAAGATGGAGCTGAATATTGAGGACAAGCCCATCCTGCTCTGCAAGGTGAGCCGCCTGGACCGGGCAGTGTCAACACATCGTGTCTAGGGAGCGCAAGTGGGACATGTGTCTTCTGTCAGGAAGGTCAGTCAGGGAATCTTCTCTCATATGTGTGCAAGAAGGTTTTTCAGAAGCCATTTGTGATGCTTCCTAAGCGGAGCTGAAAACCTGTCTCAGGAGGAGGTGTTTGAACAGGGAGGGTGAGCTGATGGCTGGTGGCAGGACCTGGTGCGGAGGTAGAGCCTGGCTGCCACTGTGCTTACCAACTCCTCCTCCGGCTGCAGGTGTTTGAGCCTGAAGGCGGCAGGACCATCATCATCATCCCAGTGAGGGTGTTGGCGAGAGCGGTGTTCAGCCACTACAGCATCTACCCCGCCTCGCTCAACTTTGGTGCCGTGACAAGTGGCACCAGGAAAACCTGCACCTTCACGCTGGAGAACAAAGGTGACCTTGACTTCAAATTCCACATCTGCAGACCAGAGCAGGATGCAGTGCAAAGGAAAAGGTGAAGAACCTGGGTTCTTGTCCATCTGCATCACCGGCGTGTGAAAAATGCCTCAGTATCCCCGTGTGTAGGGGGATAAAGTTGTACTAAAAAGCCAACTGGCCGCTCTCCCTGCTCTTCAGGGGGAGTCCTCCTGATGAAAGCCTGTGGCTGGAGATGCTCCAAGTACATCCCAGCTCCCTCCTACCTGCCTGCACCAGGAGGCAGAGCTGCTGGGAGGGTTTTTTTCCTTGACAGATGTCCTGCTATATAACCCTTTCCTTATCACAGGGGATTTCCTCTCCTCCACTTCTGGTAGCTCTGTGAAGCTCCAGTCCAGCCATTCGAGCCAGCTGGACCACAGTGTGGAGCAGGTCTCTTCTTCCGCAAGCTGGTCTTTGAACACCGCCTGTGCCCCCTCCCTGCCATTCTCCATCGAGCCCGACAGCAGCACCATCCTTGCTGGCCAGGAGCAGCGTTTCCAGATGAAGTTCTCTCCGACATACGTGGGGGACTTTGAGAGCCGCATGCTCTGCAGGTAGGAGACGTCCAGGCTTCGCTCGCTTCTGCAGTCGTGGTTATACCTCGGATCGGGGTGGGTAGGAGTGCAGATCTGGCAGCAGCCAGCCCCAGAGAGGCAGAGAAACTGCACATGTACAGGAGAAAAGCAAGATGAGCATCCAGCCTTGGTAGAAGCACGGGTGGGTCAGGATACTGTCGAGCTGGAAGCAAGGGGCAGTGGGGAGAGAACAACATGGAAGTGCCACACGTGCTTCCCCTGGCCTTGGCACTCTTCCTCGGTGGCTGCTCATGCCTGTTCTGTGGAGCTTGAGGGGCTCTCTCTGGGCTGGCTTAGCCCATCTGGTGTGGGTTTTCTGTGCAGATTGACCACACTTCTACTTCCTCTGATTCAGGTGACCTTCCTTAACGAGGTGACCAAGGAGTACTTGTTTTACACGGTGGCTTTCAAGGCCACCGCTTCAGGACCCATCAGCGCTGTGGAAATGACCACCCCCGTTCGGCAGAGGCTCTCTTCCACCGTCAAGGTGGACAACCCCCTGCCTGTCCCGGTGACGTTTGCTGTAGACTGCAAAGTGCCCAATGTCAGCGTCCCCTCGCACGTCACCGTTCCTGCGCAGACACAGGTAGGCACAACGCTCATCCGACACGCACTCCTGGCCCCCCCGCAGCCTTTCTTGATGGCACGAACCATGCAGGGCTTCCTTCCAAGGGTGACAGCTCCTCCTGCCGATTATCTGAAGGAGAAGCAGGGAGGGAGACTATCCCTGGTGGGAATCGCCATGTGCTGCTGGAGTCTGCTGTGTCACCCCTTGCAATGTGCTCCCCTCACCGGCAGCAGGGTGTTTGCAGCCTGGGCGGAGGGGGGATCTGGGAGCAGGGATAGTGTTGGAGGGCTGCAGGCACCTGGGCTCTGAGCCGGAGGGGGAGTTGGAGGGCGAGAGGGTGCCGGGCTGCCTTCCAGCACTGCATGAGCACAGCAGGGATCGATCTCCCCATCTCTGCCTGCCCCAGTGGCTTCTTCCTTTCATTCTTCCCAGGCTGAGCTTGCCTTTGAGTACCTACCCCTGAAAATGGGGGAGACCACCGGGGAGCTGGTGCTCCAGAGCAGTGAACTAGGCTCTTCCTACTACAACCTGCACCTGAAAGTGACTGTGAGCAAGCCGGAGAAGCCTCTCTACTTTTGCACCACACTGGGCTCTAGTCATACCATCACCACCAAAATCATGAATTATGCCCAGCAGAAGACAGACTACCTTCTCCAGGTGAGCAGGGCCCACCTCCTCTAGCCAGCATCACCCCTCTCCAGCGAGGGATCCTGCCCCTCGAGCTTGGGGTGGCCGTGTGAGCCTGTGGAATGAGGGGTGGGTCTTCCCACCAGTGCTGAGACATAGGCCCCTCTCTGCTGCCCCTGTCAGAGGCACTCGAGGACGTCCCGTGGTGCCTGTGCGTCCATGTCCCTGCCAGCACTGGGGTTTCAGGTCTCCCAGGGTTGCTCATTGTGGGCGCTCCCTGAGGGTGTGGGGGGCCGGGGGTGCAGCAGCTGGTGAAGGAAAGGGCCCCTGTTACAGTGGAGGCCGTCAGTTTCTTCCCAAGGTGCTGGCTGTGACACCTCACCCCGCTGTTCTCTCTTCTCTCCCTGTACAGACCAACTCCCCGGACTTCCAAACAAAGCAAACGATCACCGCGGCCGCCGCCGGCCCCAGGGGCACAGAGGTCAGCGTGGATGTGACCTTTGAGCCCTGCCAGCTGGGTGAAACCAGGACCGTGCTGCAGCTCTCCTCACCCCTGGGCGGCGAGTACAGCATCCCCCTGCTTGGCCTGGCCCTGCCGCCCAAGGCCCAGGGCCCTTTTTTCATCAAGGCCGGCTCTTCCATCTCCATCCCCTTCAAGAAGATCTTCCTCCAGGCCACAGCCTTCCAGTATGCTGTGGAGCACCCGGCCTTCACTGTGAGGGGCCCCGAGAGCTTGCGGCCGAAGAAGAGCTCTGCCCTGGTTGTGTCCTTCGAGGGGGGGCTGGCTCCCGCAGCCAGCCGGCTGGTGGTCTCTTGCCCCCCGGCGGCGGGCGGGCAGGGGGCAGCTGTTTCCTGGGAGTTCTACCTGCGGGGCATCCCCGCTCAGAAGTGACCGGGTGTTGCAGTTTTGCATAGCTGGGTGCTAGGACAGAATGGGGGCTGTAGGAAATGGTTGTTGTGAGGAGCTGCTGAAATTCTCTGTGGCCCCAAAGCGTAAACATTGGGCAATTCAAGGCCAGAGGGGCGGCTGACCATTGTCAAAGCGCCTCTGTGAATCACGTATAGGAGAAAAATGGAAGCAGCTGCATTTTGCCACCGGAAACGGGAGTGAGAAGATGTAACGAGCTGTGCAGACACCAAGGCCGGGGAGGGCCGGGGAGGAGGGGCCTTGGGTGTTGGAGGGAAAGATGTCCCTGCAGCTTGTGGAGAAACCCATGGTAGAGTGAGTGTCGTCCCTCCTGCAGTCCATGGAGAAGGCCAAGACCTCTGTAATCAAACCACAAGAGTTTCAGTAATAGTATCCTTTCAGTCAAGTTCTTGCCTTCTTAAAATGTTAATCCCACCTTTCCAGGAGACTTGTGCACTCAAGGCACGTGGGTACATGGGATCACATATTAAGCTTATAAACCTTGTTTATGTAGTGTTTTCTGCACTGGTGTTGAATTCTGTGTACTGAGTAAACAAAAAAATCCTTATATTAAATAATGAGAGCTAACTTATCTGTGTCTAAAGATCTGACCTTTGTATATAAACAACCACCAATAATGAGTTATCTGCAGGAGAGCCTCAGATACCACTCAACTGCATCGTTCAGTGGGCTTTGGGTTCAGCCATCATATTCCTTGTTTTTTGTTATGAATCTGTTATTTTTTAACAGGTCACTGCAATGGTTAAGCTAAATAGCTCTGTGTGGCTAACATTACCAAACTCACCCTATTTGGGAATGAATTTATACTTGGCAGCAACCATACCTGTCTCTGAAATACCAGTAGAATTCAAGAATTTACAGAGTATGCCCTGTGAAGGTGTTATATTTGTCTGCACATGCATGCTATCAAGAAACACAACTCCATTTAAAAAAAAAAATTAGTATATTGGCTCATTCTTTAAGATTATTTTCCTAAAAATATTTTCCATTTTTTATGAAAGGACATAATCTAGTTTTTTCAGTTCCCCTGTAATTTAGTTATACCTGTTGAATACTAACTAATTATGCATGCTTTGCTAATTGGAATTTTCCATGAACCACAGGACTGACATATAATTTACCACCACCCTTAATTATGTTCAATTTTTGATGAAGACTACTGGCCAAATACAGAGATCGGGTCTTCTGATCGATATAAAACTTTATTTTATTAACTGCTCATTTTGGGCTAACAACTCAAATAATACAAAGCATACCAGGATCTTCCTTAGATACCCAATTTCTGAGGAATTCTACTGATTTTCTGTAATTCTGGCATCAGAATGGAACCTCTGAACATCTGCTATTTCAACACACATACATAAATTACAAAGAAACTGCAGACCTGATTCTCTGTTCTGGCTCACGGTTATGGCACTAGGGAGACTGACAGATGCTGCCTTCATTGTTACTAATTTCTAATTGCTGTTCAGCAGGCCAACCTCTGTGAAAGTCATTCTATGCAAGCACATTTTTTGACATTAAGGATTAACTAATATGATTGCAGGTTCTCAGCAGGAAAAGTACCTATGAATAGGCACCCTATGCAGACGTTATGTTAAGTGTATGTTCAGAAAGGGTACTCTTCAAATAATCATATTAACATTTAATTCGGGATCACCTGCCTATCTTGTGTTAGGACATTTTAGCTACAACCCCCAAAAAACTAACATTACCCAGAACACAGAACCTTATTTTTTGTTTGCAGGAGGAGTGCTTGTGTCAGGAATGTGTTTTCTCGATCCATTTTAGTGGAATGCCAATTAATGAATTGCCATTGATCCACTACTGAAAAGAATGATTAATTCAAGCCAAAAATGCAACACCCCTCTCCTTGAAAACAGTTCATGTTAGTATGCAGTGAGATTACAGACCTTTTTAAGGAAGGTTTCGTTGGAATCTTTACTTCCCCTCCATTTTCAGTTAGATTTTGAACATAATATAACAAATATTCCCAGTAATTTAATTAGCAAAAAAAGAAAGGCAGTTAAAATTACCGGTGGCACACTGCACAGGTACCGAAGCACTTCCCCAATATACTGTATCACTGTTACGTTGTATTTTCTGCAATCATCCCAGAACTGGCTTGCTGAAAATCTGGCACGTACAACAACAGTTGCACCTGCGTAGAAAGAAGTAAAACAACAGAAGGAACAATTCTTATTATATCATAAAACCATACAGCATTTCTTAGCACAGCATTGTAGAAAGCTTTTAGAATTAAGGATATATAGCTTTTGGAAAAAACCCTCTTCCTGAAACATATTGAAATACAATCTATGCTGAATAATTCTTTTAACCTCTATTTCTGTTCATCAGAAGTTAAAGGCTATTATTGTAGATAAGACTCAATACTAATTGACCCTAAAACTGTGCAAAGAGCTGTCATGTAAGAAAGGATATATCCTTTTCATCAAAATTTGTACAGAGTTAAAAGCTGTGTAGGTCATGTGAAGATGACAGAGAAATGAGAATGCCTCTTCACTTGGTAACGGAGACACATTCAACCAAGTATTTCAGCTCAAAGTTTAGTAGCTAGGGAAAAGCTTAGTGTATCTATGATCATACCTCTGCATGAATTCTGCAGAGAAACATCTTCATCCATACTGGTTAAATGCACAGCACCTTTCATGATGCATCCATGGACTCCAACAAGGAGGGCAGAGCTATGATAGAGGGGTAGAGCAGTGTACACAATATCTTCTGAGGTAACCTTGCCAGCATCAAACAAACCGCAAGCTAGCATTATGCGTTCATGGTTAATCACTGCAGCTTTAGGAAGACCTGTTGAAAGTCAAGCAAAAAGGTGTGTAACTTCACTGGAACAATAAACATAGTAAGACTATTTGGCTTCACAAGGGCTTAAGAAAAGTTTTTTCTCTCATTTACTGATGCAAGTGAAGTAATGTGAGATAACATTGTCTTTCCTTATTAAAAAAACCACAGTGTCTGAAGGGATGTCTGGCCTTCTATATAGCTCTTTGTGAATTTACATTACCTGTAGTACCAGAAGTATAAATGTACATTGCAGGACTTTTAATGGTTGTAGCTGATCTCCAAGACAATGGAGTAGGCTCATCTGAAGCAGCATCTACTTTATCAAGAAAGCTCTCAACTCCTTCTGTAGTGGATGTCTTGCTTAAATAATAAACCTTAACATTTTCTTTCTTCAAGAATGGCAGTATTTCTTCAACAGATTCCTTCAGTTCTGAAAGAGGAGAAAAAAAGTATTATAAGAAAACTCTGCATTATTCTGTGAACTATACTACATCAGCATTGGCTCAGCAGCTTTCATCTTTAGCTGCCACTGGAAAAACTCATGCTCAAGTTGCATCAGCATCCAGCAAAAAGGACTGAAGAGGTATCATGTCTCCCTACAGGACTGGGAGCGATTTGACCTGATTTACTGCAACGGGAACAGAACTGCAGAGGAGCAATCCAAGCACACTTCCTCTTGCCTGCAGACCGTGCAGGACTCCAAGGGAGCATCACCAGCCCCACATCGCTACCTTCCCTCTCCACTGTGGGGAAATGCTTCACTGTGGGTAAGTGCCCACACAGAGTTAAGTGCTTAAATCACCACTATGTTTTATGCAACTCATCTTTCTCAAGTCCCAACTCAAATGGAAGAAACACTGAAAAGCAGAATGGAGAGTGACTTAGCAAGTATTGGTTACTGCTGAAGCTTGGACTCCTAGAAAGTTGTGTTCTGCCTCTCCCTATGCCAGTCTTCTACATGTGTCCTGATTAATCCCAGTTCTCCTCACATCGCCTTGGTATCTCCAACCAACAAAAGCACGCGGTTGCAGGTATGTGCCATGAGTAGACTAACTCCCTGTGTGATCGGGTCCTGTCTGCCTTTCTCATACTGAAGCAATAATGCAGGTCTCTCTCCTTGACCAGCAGCCAGTTTCAATCAAGATGGAAAGAATGTAGTTGTCCCCAAGACTTTTATTCCCTTAAGAAGATGGATAATTGAATAATGGATTCAAGTGGAGCTAATGAGCCAGGTGATGCAATTGTATATACCTTGTATTTTTAGAAATCCAGAACAAAAGCCGTCGAACTTGCAGGCACTTCTACTTGAACAGATAATCCACAGGATTTAAAATTAATCCCCAATCATAGAATCATAGAATCATAGAATGGTCTGGGTTGGAAGGGACCCCAAGGATCATAGAGCTCCAACCCCCCTGCCACAGGCAGGGCCACCAACCTCCAGGCCTGGAGCTACACAAGGTTGCCCAGGGCTCCATCCAACCTGGCCTTGAACACCTCCAGGGACAACACCACTTTCACTGAAATATCATAATATAAAACTTCACATAACATGTAATTTATTTTTTACCACTTCTATTTTACTTCAAAGCAAAGAATAAATCATGTTACTAAATCAACAAATCTCTGAGGTGATTTAATACTAAAAACTAAATCACCTCTCCACACTAAATTGACTAGATAAAGCCAAGACCCACATCGAAAGTTTGTCTTAATTGCAGAAAAGCAGTAACACTAATAAAAGCGTTACCTTTTCAGGTCTGGCAGACTGGAATTCCTCATCAAACAATTCTCTACTCCTGCTGTACCTTTGGTCCAAAAACCATGCCAGGATTACCGTGGGTGCCCTGTAGCCACCAAGCTACTCAGGAAAATCTAACAAAGGCTTCTTCTAGTGAACAGGTAAGGGAAACTCAAAATATTAGCACAGCCTGGCCTGTCTCATGCCATTCCACCTGTGCTCTCCAACACTGCACAAATGTGGGACTGCACAGAGTATAAAGCTGGATAGGAGGAGAGTTCTGCTCCTGAGATGCTATCAGGCATGGAGGAGACAAAAGGCAGGCTTTAAGCAAGTATCTCATGAGCTGGCACTTTAAAGATAAACAACCCCCAATAAACTTGCTCTGAGATAAGTAACCCTCCAATAAACTTTAAAATCCTTATTTTATTGTAGGTATAAGTAACTTTAATGACATATAAACTGTACTAATGAATTCAGCATATTTATTTTCAGAAACTTATCTGTGCAAGCACACAGGGTCTCATATGATGGTAAGTTCTGATGAGACAATTTTTATCTTCTGCTCATAAAAGATGAAATGTAATAAAGACAGAGAGGCAGAAAAGACCTAGACTTCTTTCCACTCCCGGTGTCAAGCATGTGGTAATATTTTATGAATATGACTCATTTGTTTCTTTTTCCTCCAAGCTGAAGGCTTTTTTTTAAGATTTCAGGCAAGTAAGTTATAGAAAGAGGAAAAATACATTTCCACACCACAGCTTTTCCTACAGATGCTAATAATTCAAATATTGATTAATTTTGAAATTTCAGCAATTGCATAAAATTTATCCTAAGGCAGAAATCTGTCACAAGAGGTGAAATTTTTTTTTTGAACTCCTGAAGTTTTGGGGCATATAAAATATTTCCGTTACGTATTATAGATGAACAAGTTCTCCAGCTCAGCTGAAATGTGGTGTATATATATATATATATTCGTGTAGAAGTTGTTAATTCTAGACAGGTAAAATTATCTTTGACTTCTTACATGGTCAGTCATTCATACTGTTTGTGTAGACATACAAACATACATGAAGAACTGGGCATGAAATAAGGTCTCTGCTCTATACGGAACAGGGCGCAGCGCTCCATTTAAAACATACAAATACGTCAAAGTCTCATCTACGGAAAATTATTATGGTTTGTCTTCTTGGGTTCACGTGTTTTTCTTTGAACTGAAACTTGAGGAAAGCTTTTCTACAGGCTGCAACAGCCTGCATGTGGCTAAGTCGCTGTCCAGCTGCAGCAGGAGGATTCTTCCGTGCTGCCTTGCTTATCTCTGGAGATTTGCGTGAACAAAACCGTCAATTAATTATCTTGTTTATGGCCGAGGGCTCTTTTATTTCCAGGTCTTTACTATGAAACAGCTAACAAGGTATCAGAGCTCAACGCCCACGTCTTGTACACGCGTTGAAAACGAAATCACGGTGCTAACTGTGATGGTAACTGCCTGGCCACCTTCGCATCTGCTCTGCGGCACTTCCCGAGCTCACCCTCAGAACAGCGCGATGGGCACACAGGGCGTCCCTCCGGCCCAGCCGCCCCCGGGCGAGGCACAAGGAGCGACGCCGGCGCTGCCGCCCCGCCGCCTGCGCGCACCAAGCCCGGTAAGGAGCCCCGTCGCCGCGGGGCAAGGGGGCGGCGCGTTAACCGAGCAGCTGCTCGCGGCTGCGCTCCCCGCCGCCCGGGGCCGGTGTTCTCCTCACCTGGGGCCGCCAGCAGCACAGTGGCCGTGCTGCTCTGGAAACAGCGCAGCAAGGACGCAGCCCTGATGTTGGAGTTGAGGCAAGCCATGGCGCAGCCCAGCTTGGCGCAGCCCAGCCAGACCCAGACGTAGGCGGGCCGGTTGCCCATGAGGAGGGCCAGGCAGCCGCCCGTCCGCAGCCCCGCGGCGTCGCGCAGCGTCCGCGCCGCCTGGCTGCTCCGCCGCTCCACCCGCTCGTAAGTGGAGACCCTGTCACCGAAGAGCAGCAGCGGCTTGTGCGGAGTCTGCCGCGCCCGTTGCGCGAAGACGTCCAGGAAGGGGCCGGCGGGCCCCGGCTCTGCGCGCCCTCCTCGCTACGCGCGCCATGGCGAGGGCGAAGCGTATGTCCTGGAAGAAGTAGGGCCAGGCGCAGCGCAGCAGCAGCGGCAGGAGCAGCAGCCCCGCCAGCGCCGTGCACAGGGCGGGCAGCATCCCACCGCCCGCTCGGGCACAACCGCTGCGCCTCGCCCCGAGGGCGGGCGGAACGGCCAACGGCCGCGCCTCGCGAGGGACGGGGAGAGCCGAGGCCCGCGCCCGCCTCCTCACAGCCCCAAGGGTCCCGCTGCAGCCCCGTGCCCGTCAGGTGCGGACGGCCGCCCGCAGTCGATCCTTCCCCCGGAGGCGTTGCCTCACCTGAGGGCGGTCGCTCCCCGCCGTAGCAAGGGGCACCCCATCCTACCCACCCCACCCCGACGATCTCCGTAGCGAATGGAAGAGCAGGTGGTGCGAGCCAAGGTGCAGCCGCAGCCTAGGTGCTTGCGGGCTCCCTGCCTGCGTGCCGTGTCGGAAGGTGGCCCCAGCGGTGCAGCAAGAAGAGACACGCAAATTCAGGGTGGCAGACTGGCATCTTTCGTTGCCATCAGGAGGCTTCTCTCGGAGGCTGAGTGCATCCTGCATGGGACACGGGCCATCTGCGCAATCCCTTGTGAAGCTGCAGACACCGGTGGCAGAGGCAGCCGTGCCTAGCCAAGGTTCACACCGGGAGAAGTGTGGGCTGAGGCTTTCTGGTGTATGAAGTGGTGAGCTGCCCCGGGAAACGTATTCCTATCCTCTTGTACCACCCTGGTGCTATTCCTCACCGGGTGGTTACATAGTCTAATAGGTAAGAAGTAGCTGAGACAACTGGAAATTTTAAAAATCCCCCCCACCCTTTATTAGTATTCTAGATACACAAAAGGAATTTACAGTCTCAGCCTCTCTGTCTTGCTCTGTTCCAAGGCTAAGAGACACATTAGTTGCTCAGACAACCTTGGAGCAAACTCTAGGAATTTCACCCTTCTGACTGGACCTGGCGACCCAGGGCTTTTCTTGGTGAAGCAGCCATTGCTGTGAATAAAAGCTGCTTTTTCTGTCTTATTTTTCATTTTGTACTCTGCTAAGTGCCACTGGAGACAGTTTCCTGCTGTTTTGTTCCATTTTCAGCTCCCATTTTATTATAAAAGCGGATATTCTCACCACAAGGTGAGTTGATTCAGGTCCTTGATCTATGAGGCAACTTTTTTTCACTGCAGACTTTGTTTCCTCTGCCAGATCAATTCAGTTTGGTGCTAGGTGAGCTGTGCAACGCAAGTGCTGGATGTTCAGGCAGGGTGGGGGGGGACAGAGCTGTCCAGTTTAGCTGTGGCCAGACCTCCCAGGCAGCTTTTGCAGTTGAAACCGGACCTGGTAGGTTACAAGTGGCCTACAGCCAGCACTGCCTTTTCTGCTTGCGTCCTCCTCCCTGTGAGCCAGTGTCAGAACTCATGGGATTGAGTAAGGAGCTGGTTCAGAGAGTTAGCACAGGTGGAAATTATCTGGTTTATGTCTAGGGTAAAGGATGAGTCTCATTAGGCTTTCATATTTGGATGAACTTGGAATATTTTTTTACAGTTCTGTAACGGAGCTACTGTTTCAAACTGGTGTCTCAGGGTCTTTTTAAGAGTTATTCCACAGCTGTGAAAGCTACAGGATATTTTTTAATGCTTCTTTATCTGACGGTAGCTGCCTGGGACAAGTACGAGAAATCGGCACAACCTCTTTGCTATACTCACAACCAGTCTTTCCAAAGCATTGCTGAACTACCAGAACTAATTCCAGCCTCTTGCTCGGAAGACTGTGTAGCAATATTGTGCTGTGGTTCTGCAATGGGATTTCTGAAGAGTTTCCCTCTTCCCTTCTTCAGTTACATCTCTGACTTCCTGCATGGGCAGTGGCGTTAGTTCTGTAACTTTATAGGGGATGGTAATCAGCAGCCAGGAGAGCTAAAAGCCTCAGGGTAATTGATCATGAATGTTACCTAGTGACATTTTGAAGGACCTTTGGCTGTCTTACTATTTGGGACTATTTAAAAAAAAATGAACTTGTACATCTTCACACAAGTACTTGCTTTGCTGGCCAGGTTTTCCACAATATGTTGCTCTAAGCTGTTCTTTGAGATAAACATTTCCAACTGTCCCCCAGTTAGTCTTCTTGCAAAGGTTTTCAGCTCTGTAAAGACTTCAGTCATGAGCTAGCTAGCTTACCTAGACAGTTAAGTTTCAGAGGCAATATTTACTGATGCCCTACCTACCAATGGCAATGAGAATTCATCAGTTTAGTTAGCATTACTAGGCATTTGGATAGCCTCTAACATTTATGAAGCCCTAGCTACCTGTAGCTACAGTGTTCCTTTTGATACTTTTGAGTTATTGCTAAGTTTTGTTTTGTTCTCTAAAACCCACATGAGGCAAAGCCCTCTTAGGAATTAGTCTGTGCTGCACAGCGGGACAATTTGTTTTTCTTCAGTAATCCCAAGAGGTGAAGGTGCGTTACTCCACTGCTAGATATAGTTTTGTGTGTTCAAGTATTTCTCATTACTATAGCAGCTTTAATAGTTAATTAACTGGTAATTTATATATTCTCTGAAGTTATTATATCATAAAATGTGTCACATGTGACATGACTTTGAAGTGGCTGGTGCTTTTCTGTGTTATTTTGTGGGGGAATTACTAATCTAGGCAGGCTATTTTGTGCTTGACTAGTGTTATGGACTGCTATAGCACGTGTTGATATTTTTGCTCAAACAGCTGTCACTTTGGCTATAAACTGCCATATGCTTCAGGGTTTTTTGCTGAACCAATTATCAAATTAAGTATTATTAGCCTAGAGACAATGAGTGCTTTTTTTATTGACTTAGCTGTTTGCTAGGTTTTTTAGTTCAGTAAATCCTATTTAATACCTTATCTTCTTTTTTACCCCTGTTTTCCTGTGGGGGTTTTTTTTTGGGATGTCTTGTTGGGGTTATTTTTCCCCAATTAGCTACTCTAAATACAGAATTTTTTTGTTTGTTTTAGAGAGCTAATGGGGTTTCCTATGATAAATTTATTGTCGCAACTTCTGAATCTAAGATGAGGTTTTATTTCCAGCTCTGGGGAATGATGCACAGACATACTGTGAGGATTAGTTGCTTAATATTTGCAGCGTACAACGAGCTATGATTATATGGTGCTGACTATTTTCTTGCTCCTGCCGCTGTGGCAAGTGGTGCATGAGTTCCCCTTGACTTCAGCTATGAAATCCTAATAGCTCAACAGTTGCTTTTCCTCAGCTTTAGACTAATCTGTTTTACTAGAATCTGTTTTACCAATAGAAAATATAGTTAATGAACTTTATTCACTACACTCTCTTCTTGGCTTCTGTGCTCTACTCGTTTGCTATTTTCCTGCTTACTTCTATTTTCAGTTCTTTGTAGGAGTCATGTTGCCACGGTGCTCATTTGCACTATTCACAGAGCAGGAAAGGAAGGAAAGAACGAAGAGAAAGTAAACCTTGTCGGATGCTATAGAGCTCCTTAGATGTGGGGAAGAGACTGCCACTCTGCAGGTTGACAGTCGAGGCTTTGCAGGGTTTGCCTCAGGCAGGGACATCTTGCTTTGATCCACGAGATGTCAGCAGAGGGTAACAAGTGACTGGAAGTTTGTATTAAACTGCCATTGAAGTTCGCCGTACTGTTTATGAGAAAGTACATGGGCAGGGAGCATGGGAAAGCCCAGCACTCCTTGTGTTGGCTGACTGCAGGATGCTCCAGGCTGCAGCATTTTCTGTGCAGCCAGCCTCCTCTTTTTCTTCCCGTTTTTTTTTTCTTTTAAGGTTTGATGGGAGAACCTCATTGTAATGGTACGAGGCAGCATGCTCCAATCTGGCTGCCTCCAGTGACAATAATCATACCACTAAACACTTTCCTAATTACTGACAGGATTCAGACTAGATGACTTGTGGTTTCATTGAACCTGTGTGATGGGTCAGCTGGCTTGGTTCCTTTCTTACTTGTTTCTCCTGACCTTTCCCCGGGAAAGGCCCAAAGGCGTATTTTTTAGGACTGCTAAACTGAGGTCTTCAATCTTCAGTTTCCAGTTTCAAATGCCTTTCTGTCCCATTTATAAATACACAGCTGCTACAAAGGTTTGTTTGCAATTTTACCACAGTGTTTCTCTAAGGTCACAATCAGATGAGACAGTTGCAGCTGATCTAACTCATTTGTGCTGCCAGAAGGGGAGGTTCTGTTTCCCTTTCGTCCTTGTGTGGCCTCCAAGCTCCACTACCTCCCTTGCTCCAGTTCTACTGCTCTTTTGGCACTTCAGTGATGAATTTAGCTCGCTAAACCAATAGAAAACTATGTTTTGCTGGGTGAATCCTCTGCTGACTCACTGAGCAGAACTGGCTCATCAGGGATGAGGAGATAATAGGCAACACCTTGATCTCCTTTCCTACAGGCTACATCTTAAATTCGCCTTCTGTTCCCATTCCACTTGTGAAGGGCTGCAAGTTGTCTTTTAACAAAGCAAAATACTTTTTGTAAATGTAAGAACCAAGTTCAGAGTCTATGGAGAGATAAATCAGTGAATCTACTTGTGGCAGAGTTCAAGCCATTCCATTTTTGCCCTCCCTGTGAAGGTCAGTGAAATACACGCTCTGGCACAACTTACACTGTGCTAACATCAGCAGTTTATTGGTATTTTTCCAGATCTTTCCCCACTTCTAAGGGATGATGTTTAAAAATTTGCAATGCATCAGGATTTCTAGTAGGTCAGCTAGGTGAGCTGACTTGCTGGTCCAATCTGCAGCTGATTTGACGCGTCTGTTCACTGAAATACTATGCAATCACCAACCTT
This sequence comes from Gallinula chloropus, assembly GCF_964237585.1. Lineage (NCBI taxonomy): Eukaryota > Metazoa > Chordata > Aves > Gruiformes > Rallidae > Gallinula > Gallinula chloropus. The sequence goes on along the minus strand of NC_140095.1, from coordinate 248,788 downwards.
GAAAAGAGTCTCCTTCAAATTGTGTGATTTGCTCCTGCGACCCTGGAATTTCTAAGAAAGCTTTATTTAATGGAATACTCAGGTCCCTCCACACAGTAGATGTTACAGGGTGCCCTCATTTTGCTGCACTCTGTCACAAGCTCTTTTACATTTCTTTATGTTAATGGCATTGCTTTCAAAAGATAAAAAAGGTGTAAATGGGTTGTGAATAAATATGCCATGACTCATTAGACAAAACCATATAGATTGTCTAAATTTAAATGCAGTTAATAACAATGAATCTTAGCTACTCCATTCTGCATATGTTTAGTAGTTTTACCCACTGGTTAGAAGCATATATGGGATCTTGAGAGAGGACCTGGTCTTCAAATTCTCTAGTAGATCTAGTTGGAGATCTAATCATTTTGCTGCAAAGGCAGAATGCTTGTATTGTATATGTAACACTTGCAACAGACTGTGTGTGTCTGTCTTCCCAGCAGTAATTGGTAACTAGATTTTTGTCACTGAGCCCATCCTTATCTTCCATGGATGGACATGTTTGGGACTCATCAGAACAGATGTGCTCTTCAAGATCAGCGAAGGGAGCTGTCAAAGCTCAGGAATTATCTCATCTCCTAATACAGAAACTCCAAAGGGAGCCTTGCTCAATTCTTATTCATGGAGTTGAGATAATGTTTCCATCCCATAAATAGATTTTGAATTCTGTTACTTCATTACAGACACACAGCCTAACTCGATCCAGAGCTATGTCAGTAGAAGTTAGTTCAGAGTTCAGACGGTTAGGTTAATACAGGTGCCCCAGTCGCTTGCAAGCAAGCTCCTTGCTCTCTCCTCTCTGCTGAGGGCTTGTTATCTGTCAGGAACTAAAGTGGCCAAAGGGAGATGAAAGGGTAAGAGTTAAGCAGAAAGCTTAGATGAGCTTTGACCTTGGGAGAATTTAAAATTACTCCTTTTTGCCTTTTTTTTTTCTTCATTTCTGATGGAAGAGTAAATGACATCCATTTGTCCAAATGCAGTGGGTTTTTTTTATCCACTAACTTTAGACATAAATCAGATTCAGCATAAAACTTGTAATGAATTTATGAAATCCTCCGAAGGAGCCTCTCAAATCAAACCCTACTTGTATAATTTGTTACAATCATAGCATCAAGGCAAGCTTAAACAAGCTTAAACTTTTCAGAGGTGTTGAAATATGAGCAACATTGATAGATGCTGTCAACAAAAACATCAAGTAGTGGAATGTAACTATGAAAGAACTGTATTTTCTCAGAAAAGGGAAGGGAGGGGAAAAGAGGCTTTATTCTCCTAGTCTTTACTACTGAGCAGCTGTAAAATGAACAGATAAAATCCGCCCCCTAGTTTAGTCTGACGGTACTCCAGCCGCTTTCACACAGTTAAACTGCATGCATATGCTAGGAAATAGTAACTTGTCTGCCTAAGGGAATATTCAAAAGCTTGAGAAACTGCACAGAGCGACTGTGGCTTATTCCTCTTGTCAGGGAGTCTCTTCGAGGCATTTCATGTCTTGGTATAGAAAGGAGAAACAGAGGAGGTTTGGGGGGTTTTTTTAACATTCCACCTATAGTAAATGAAGGTCTAATAACTTTGGTGCATTGGGCTGTTCCCTCCAGGAAGCTTGGGATGGATAAGAGGTTGTTGGAGAGCCAAGGCTTCCTCTGTCTTCCAAGAAAGAAAACAAGTGGATCAAATGCTAAGTATTAGTGCAAAAATCATGCAAAACCCCCTTAACATTAGGAGGTCAGTAGCCTCCTTGCAATTGCCCCTCACACATTGGTTAAAGGAACCAGAATTTTTGAAACTTGGTTAGATGTACAATGTGATATGTCTGCGATTTCAACTCCAGTGGGAGTGAGAAGGAAAGCGTATGCACTTGTTACTTCAGGGGCACAGCAAAGTTATATTAATAATTTCTATAAATACTCTGCAGGAAAGATGTGAAACAGTTTCAAATTGCAGATGCTGATGTACAACAGGCTGTGTTGCAACACCATATATTTGAGATTCGAGTGATTTCAAATGTCCTAGAGCCATGAAGTTCACTTGGCAGCCCTGACAAAAAGTATTGTCACAGCACTGACCCTAGAAAATGTTGGCAGATCGTGTTACTGTATACATGGAAATAGTGGTCTGAATGAAATCTATCCTACTGAGTGATGTGCCTTTTGCTGCATGAACCTCCTGCATTTTTCAGTAGTCAGCACTAAACTGCCTCTGGAAATGACAGAGTGTAAAATGTCATGGATTATGATCACCAAATCCTTTGCCTTCATAGAACTTTCTTCAGCGCTGTCACCTTTCTAGACTAGAAACATGACATCTAAAATTAAACCAGATATCCATATGTATGTTGGTACTCGTGTTTATATGCACATACAGTGTAGCTAGTCAGAATGTGGATTTCTGCAAACTCTATTAGGAAAAGAAATTAATTATTAAATCAGCCATTTCTATGATGTAACAGGATTTGTGAGTAGCAGCCAGGAGGACAGTAGAAAGTTCTGTCTTTGTGAAATCAGGTGGATTCAGCCAACAAGGACTATTTTATTTGTTCAAAGTTCCAAACACTTTTTTCACTCCTTTTAAGATGAAAGTTTTGTCTAACATTTATCTCACAAGCGCTCTGCTCTGTCATTGTGTTTACTATTTCAATTGCAACTTCTATCTCCTCACTGGCCACTGGCCAAATCCTCTCTACAGCAACAGGTTAGTTAAATCTGGTTTACATACGTTAGAAATGCCAATGGTCCTAAAGAAAGGACTTGAGGCAGACACATTAGTGTAACAATAATTTATTATACATTCTTGCAAGAGCAGGTGACCTAACAAAGTAGGCACACCTTTGGTCAGAGTCTGTGGCACTTTTATACCATATCCTTAGTCAGAAATCATTAGGTTACCTCAGACACGTAAACACATTCATAACCTGTCCCGCTTCATATTAAAATGAGCTCCAAGAAGCGACTTCCATCAACTCCTCCCCACTGTGCCTGCGCACTGCTGTTTGGTGATGGTGGTTGAGGGTCCTGGGGATGAAGTCAGATGGCTCCTCTTCCTCACCGCAAGTAACCTTCTGTCTTGCACAGACTCAGTTGCCCCTTGGCTCTGATCCAAACCACAAGTTGGGTTTCAGCAGGTTGTGTGTACCTTCAAACAAGGGGGAGCTTGAACTAGTTACAATGAAACGCTTTGCCTGCATTTGTGACCAATTAGAGACAGGCAAGGAATTCATTGAACAGGTAAGGAGGAGGGGGGTACTGGAACTTGTCAAAGAAGTCATTTTATATCCACAGAGCACATAGTCCTTGAGTGTGTAATTTACTTAAAATACGGTGTTAGACTCAAACTTATGCCCCAACTGGTGTTTCTTCTTTATCAGTGAGGCAGAGTCGCTCAAGCCAGGCATTGTTTATGGCAGGTCACCCTGTGGCACTTCAAGCCATCCTGCTGGCAAGCCTTCCTTAACCCTTTACAAGCATCTTAATGCAACATTTTAGCAATGTTGAGACATAAGGCCACAGCTTTCCCACCCCATCACCCATTACTTAGCAAATTAAGCTTGAGGTGGGTCTCCAGGCCTGGTCAAAACCGGCTGGAGTCATCTTTTTTGTCATGCGCCACCATCATGGCGGAAATACTGGGTTCACTGGATTTACACATGCGTGAGCGAATGGGATATTTTGAAGGAAAAGAACTGAAGTCCCTTGGGACATGACTAGAAACACTGGGGCTGCGAATAAATGGGAATTTTTTGAGGGCAAGGTGCTGAAATCACTTGGGACATGACTACAGACATTCGGGCTATGAATAAAGGTTTTTTCTGGGGGCAAGGAGCTGAAATCACTTGGGACATGACTACAGACACTGGGGCTATGAATAAAGGTTTTTTCTGGGGGCAAGGAGCTGAAATCACTTGGGACATGACTGCAGACACTGGGCGTTTTGCTTCGGCCCCCCACCCCCTTTCCAACCTCCTTCCCCTTGCAGAGAGCACCCGCGCGTGCTGCGCTCAGTTGGGGGCTGGGGTGAAAGGACCTCACTTTTGAAGCTCATGTGTCACCCTGCCACTCGAAGCACCGTACCTGACTCATCCTCCAGAGCCCCTAAACCCGTCTGCAGACTCTCAGCAGCAGCAGCAGGACTCGCTTTTCCGCTCAATGCATTTTCTGCACGGTCACCGACTTGACTCCAATCTTTCCCACGTCTGGCTGTGGAACAAGCACGCCCGGCTCCTGAGCGTTCCTCTGCCGCACCAGCTGCAGGTTTTCCTGTCGCTCTTTCCAAGAGACGTCTGCGGCGTGAAACTCTCTCAACGGGGCTTCAGTGGGGCCCTTCAACGGCTTCAGAAGGCGCTTGCGCACGGCCTTCTCCAGGACGGCATCTGCAAGGGCAAAGCACAAGTCCAGACCAGCTCCTCCTCTCCAGCAGAGCCCAGACCAACGTCACCGTTCCCAACAGAGACACCCGAGTGCAAGACCTACTTGCCAGGGCCCGTCTGGTGCAGTAGCTGAGGCTGCACATGTTTGCTGACAAGGAAACAAAAGGCAGAGCAGAACCTGTGCTCCATTTTCATTTACGGGAAAAGCTTTTAAAAACCCTGCGAGCCACAGAACCTCCAAAAACCCAATTAAAACCAGGAAAAAAAATCCCAGACCATAAAACCAACAAGAGAACAAAGCCAAATAACCACCAAGCCAAAGACACCAACAAACCCGGAAACCCCAGACACCACAACAACCCCCAATAACCACTGAACGCCACAGCAACCACAAGAGAAGCCCTAAGCCCTCCTCTGCCAAAACAACCCCATGAGACAGAAAAGCCACAAGCCACAACTAGAGAGAGACACAGACCCACACAAACCCCACAGACACCCCAAAATCCCCCCAAACCTGCCAGCCCCGACCAGCTTCCCCTACCCAGCTAAAACAACCCCACAAGCCCGCACCGACCCCACTAACCCCAGCCCCAACGCAAAGCCCCACAGAACCCCCGTACCCCCAAAACCCCGCGAAAACCACAAGCCCGAAAAACAAACCCCGGCCGTGTACGGCCCGGACACGCTCAGACTGACCGGAAAGAGCCCAGTAGCGCCCCGCCCCGCCGGCCCCTTCGATGCCTCGTGTCTCCCGTGCCGGCTGCTCGGGGAAGGGGAGCTCTGGCCCGGCCGCACCCCGAGCCCCCGCCGCGACCCCCTCCGCGCACTGCCCGCCAAGCGCGGAGCCCCCCCTCCCGGCCCAGACCCCCCGCCGGAAGCCGCGGAGACACGTCCCGGCACGGACCGGCGCCGGGAGAACACCGGCCGCGGCTGGGGTGGGGGGGGAGGCTGGAACGCGCTGCGCCTCGCCGCCCGCGCGCCCCGCACCGGCCCCCGGCCCGCCGCGACCACTCGCGCCGCGACCCGCCGACCGCCCGGCCCCGGCCGACCCCGCGACGGGCGGCGGAACCGGCGCCTCCCCGGGAGGGAGCGCCCGGCACGCAGCGCGGCGTCACGCAGCCGGGACCGGCGGCGAGAACCGAGGCGAATTCCGCGCGCTCCGCGGCGGATGCCGGGACCTGGGCGAGCCTCACTGCGCGGGCGCACGGCGCACTTGCCGGCGTCCCGACGGGGCCCCTCATCGCCCCGGAAAGCGCGGGAGGCTCCTCGGGGCAGCTTCAGCGCAGGAACCCGGCGAGTGCGCGCGGAGGCAGAACGCAGCGGCCACCCGGGCGCAGCACCGAGCGGATAACGCGCGATCTACTGCGCATGCGCCGGTTCGTGCCCGCAGCTGCGGTCAACCCCTCGTCACTTGACCACGGTGCTCCAAGGCGCATGCGCAGGCTCCTCCGGGCAGCTTCACTGCGCCTTTCTGCGCATGCTCCTCGGTCCTCCGGCGACTCCGCGTCATGGTCGCTAGGCAACGGCCGGCCGCGCTCCAGGCACAGCGAGTCCCGCGCGGCAGCGGAAGCGGCGCGGGCCCGGCCAGGAAGTTTCCCGCCTCAGCTGCGCTGGCCCTTAAGGCGAGAGCAGCGCTGCTCACGCACCCCTGCTTTGACCTGTTGCCCAGCAGCCACACACTTGCCCGCTTCTCCTCCTGCCCGGCTCGCAACTGGGGCGCTGGGCAGAGAAGCTGCCAGCACTGACTCAGGTGCTGCCAGCCCCATTGATGGAAAGATGCCAAAATAACCGTGTCCTTGGCCGAGCTTTCCTGGAAACAATCGGTTCCCTCATCACCTCTGAATAATAAAAATTCTAATGCATTTTACAACAATGTCCAATGCAACATTAAACTGGTATCAAGTAAAACCCAGAAAATTGTTACCCTGATATGGGGGGGGCTATAGAAATAGAAAGAATATTTCACCAGATTTAAGTCAGGTAATTTTGTAGCTTAAAGAAACAGATAAGGAGGCCCACAGGAACTGGCTTGCAGGGAGGTAGATTTTGTAGGGAACAGCTGTAGGAATTTAGGATTCAGGAGACAGAATGGGAACAGGATAACATCCATCACAGAGATGTCAATTATCTCTTCGTTAATGAAGGAACAGATGGCTGGAATACATCCATAGGTCCCCCTATACGGACATAAATTAGTCCAAACGGATAAGAATACTGCAAGTTGGCAGGATTCTTGCGTTCCAGGCAAGGAAGTTGAAAAGTCCATCGTGAGGAAGACTCGGGGCCTTCATCCCATGGACCACCGGAGACCCAGGCAGGCCCACCATTTTTTTTAGGATCTGCGCAAGTGCGAAAGATGATAAACTAATTAGCATACGAGGCGAGGGTAGGCGGGCACAGGTAATTAATATGTATAGGTGTAAATGAATATTCATCATTAGATTGTATAAATACACGAACGGCTTGCTGTGTGGGGTGTGCACGTTTGTGGTGGAGAGATGCCCCGTGCAGCCAGTGCTGAATAAACATACCTGCTTTATAACTTTGGAGTTACAGAGTCTATTTTCCACACGTCATTTTGGCGGAATGATAGTGAGTGTGCGTCCAAAGCAAACAGTAAATCCAGATTCTCCTTCAGGAATGTATCATGTCAGCAGAAGCCTTTGATGAACACAGCAGCTTCTGAAGTTGATGCTTGTGCAGGAGATTTATTAATCCGTTTATCTCCCATTCTAATTGTACCATGAATTGCTTGCTGGTTTATGCCTCAGTTTACAGTCGTAATGGTCTTCCTAAAACCTTTTAGAAATCATACCCATAAATGAAGGTATCCTTGGAAAATTGCATTCTATCCTTACTTGGGTACTTCCATCCCTGTGTGTGTGTGAAGCCTCCCTCCCTGAGCCAGGTCTATCCAGCACCATAACAACTCAGCAATTGCAGCTCTGTGGCATTCCCATGGCGGTGACATCTGCCCTTTTAAAAACAGAGATTTTGGCATCCGTAACGGGAACCAGCTGATAATAAGATGTTGGTTTAACCCAGCTGGCAGCTAAATAAGCAGCATCGATTTGCTCACACTTCTCCACCCCAGTGGGATGGGGGAGAGAATCAGAAAGGAAAAAGAGGTGAACTTGTGGGTTGAGAGAAAGACAGCGGTTTTTGAAGGAAAAGAGCTGAAATCCCTTGGGACACGGCTGCGGACACCGGGGGCTTTTTTTTTTGTTTGTTTGGTGGGAAAAGAGCTGAAATCATTTGGGATAAGGCTGCTGACACAGGGGTTTTTTTTCTTTTGTCTGGTGGGAGAAGAGCTGAAATCCCTTGGGATAAGGCTGCGGACCCCGGGGGCTTTTGTTTTTTTCTGTTGGGAAAAGAGCTGAAATCCCTTGGGAGAAGGCTGCGTGTTATAAACGGCAGTGACAAATTTGTAAATTTCCAAACATAATTTATTTAAGCAAGATGTGAGCAGGCAAAACAGCGCTGGGCCTCTGGAGGAGACCCTTGCTCCTGCAAACGGCACGCGCCTCACCCCTCTGGAGTCCCCTTTTTATAGTCCCGTAGTTCCGGGTACACGTGGCATATCCTGGTGTTTTTCTGTGGCCGTGTAAGCTGGTAGTGGGGGTCGTCCTGGTCTCTCGTAGTCCTCCTCTACCTTGTGTTCAGTGTCTTATTTGGTTAACTCATTTAATCCTATCAGGATGTTGCTAATGATAAAACAATGGTTCCCCTTTGCCTTGGTTGCCTATTCACAGCCATAGTCTGCCACAGGCACCAACTCAGCAAGCGCTGAAGTTCTTTCAGGTTGTTCCTAGTGATGAAACAATGGTTCCCCTTTGCCCTAGTTACTTATTTACAGTCATAGAAGGTTTGATAACAATCCCTAGTTAGTCTACTTATTACACACTGAAGCCACATTAAAAATAGACAACATACAGAAATGGTCCACAGTGCTCTTTGGGTCTTTACATCTAACCTTTCTTTCAAAGGCATCTGAAGTTACCTGATCAGGGATCAGGACAGAGATGCTGCAATGAGCAAAATTCATTTATTCTAATGAATTATCATAATTCTAATATTCTTGGCCTTTGTAACATTTCCTTTTGTTTACATCAAACAGTCTTGATACAAAAAAGAAAATGTTCCAAAGATTACACAAATTTCGGGGCTGTTATCAGTATATCAAAATATTGCAGAACAACCTAGGAACTCAAGCATTACATCATTAAAAATGCAATGGAATAAATTAAAAAGACATTCCCAAGAGACTGACAGTTAGAAAGGTGACAGTGTCCAATGTAAGCCAGGACAGTTTTAATTTTTTTGTTGGACTTTGATGCTACCTTCAGCACAGCTTCTCAGCTGTTGATCTTCACCTAGCAGGTGAAGGTCCACACATCTATATGAAGAACTAAGATATGAACAGTTCCAAACTATGGTGAAGAGCCAAAAGGTTCCAGTCCAGCCTATATGAAAAATTTTTGGTGTAATACTTTCTGTTTCAAAGGAAACAGTTATGTGGGGTGTGACTGATGAAGTAAGCATTGTAATTAAAAGTATCATATGAAATAATGACATCATTAGTAATTGTATTTCGTTAGCAACTGTTGCACAAACAAAACCTGCGATCAGCTCACAAAAGAGGTTAAGACTTACAGTATAATTCTTCTTGTACAGAATTTAAAAAATACATATGCTTTATTACTTTTTTAATCATACAGGAAACAACCTATACTGAACGCTTAATGAACTTATGTTGACAAAGGGAATATAGATTTGAAAATATCCGTTGATTGATCTTAATGTATATTACAATATGTACAGAAGCCTTTGAAAGCCGTATCTATTTATTGTGTTAAGTGTTACTATGAGAAATATCTAATCAGATATTTATGTGGCAAAATAAAAGTTCCACTACTAATTTGGTATGAAACTCAAGAAGAGAACTCATACATCAGGGCCCACTAAAAAGTCCCTAGATATCATCTCTCAATAAAGAAGAAATGCAGTAGCAAAGATGACAAATTACAGTGTTTGTGAACATCAAGAAAAATAATTCTATTCATACAATCTTTTCTATTTTTGTTTCACTTTTTATTGGCGCTATAGTCTTCCAGGTATGCTTTAATGTTTATTAAAGGCAACTTCTAGAATAAATTTAATTTATTTTTCATTACAATGTGAAAAAATATATTGTTCTTCTTGTTCTGATGTTTTTGAGTTTCCTCTAATTCACACTGACATACAATGAACTTGTGGTACCACTGAGACTTTCAGGATACTATTTACTTCAGGATACTGCATTACCAACTGCTTTTTCTTCCCAGAGGAATGCCTCTAAGTATACTGACTGTATTTTGTCATTATGGAATCTTCTTTTTCAGAAAATATCAGCATCAGCTTCCTAACTTTGAGTAAACAAATGTGAATAGAAAACACATATGATATTTCAAGTTTTAACAGTGCAGGTCATGAAAAACATTAGTGATTCCTGATCCATAGTTCATAAAGGCATGATAAATTGTTTATATTCAGTATGTATACCCGATGCTGCCATAACATTTACAAATTGTCAAGACTGGTGGCAGAAAGAAGTTTCAAGGGATTAGGAGGTAGGCAATCATGATTTTAGAAAAGGGACCTTTTGCTCTGTCAGTCACCCTTTACAATGAATTATTGGATGAAATTGGAAATGAGATTACCAGTGCAACAAAAATAGTCAGGCTAGGTTATCACAAACATTTCTGTTCTTGAAATTAATGAAGTCTAGACTTTGAAAACTTAGGCAAATAGTCACACACTGTCTCATCTAGCCTATGTGCTGGTGTAGAAAGAAGAAACCCACCATCAAATTTACTGTAATTGAATTGTTTTCTGTGAATGGAAGAAAATGGCTGAAAGGCTGCGTAGAAACAGAATGTTTGCTTTTCATACCTAAAGAGGGATGAGGAGTAGAAGTAAGGGCACATCAGCATGTCTGAGAGACTGAACAGCCCGAGGCATTGACATGTTTCAGGTTATTCTGTCATTACCAATGACTTCTTGACACATAGGAAATTTCCATTCTCCTTTCTAATTTTCATCAAAACCAGGACAATCAATTAACCTTTATTCTGTCACTAAGCACAAATAGCTTTGTGTCCTCTAAACAAAAGGATGTATGAAATCTTCTTTTGGAAAATGGTAAGAAATATTTACTAGTGCACAATCTTAAAATTTCTAAAACAATCTTCCAGTCAATATTTTTTTTCTAGACCTCTCCGGTCTTAAGTTCTGCACTGCTTGTCTGAACTATATGGCTATGTCAATATAAGCATTATCAGAATTTGTATTTGGCATACAAATGAGATGCCAAAAAAAATCTTAAAACACTTGAAAAAAAATGAATGGAGGGTTAGCCTTGGGAAGCACTGAAACTTCAAAGAAACAGGTGGGTTTTGTCAAAGGTATTTCACACATATTAAAACCTTGCAAAACGTGTGATTTCAGGGTATCTGCTTGAGGTGATTAGATTACTAAATTTAAACTTTCCCATCCACCTGAGAAACAGTGCTTAGAGCGCAAATATGTATGTCCCATAGTGCAGTTTGCACTCAGCCACCCATGAAATAACTGAGGGTGGGGGAGTGAGGGAGAGGTGTCCAAACAGACAATCCACCATTTGAAATGCTGGAACTGTTTTTATTTTGATTGGTACGCAGTAATGCTCGTGTTTCCAAAGGATAAGGAATATCTTTCTTAAAGATAAAATGTCAGCTTTATCTTATGCAGTGCATCATTGCCGTGAGAGACGCAGTGCAGACACATTTCATCTGTGTCTCCTTCTGTCTTGCACAGGCACGTTGAAAGGTATTTCAGATGGAGTTCACTGTAACATTAGTCAAACAACAGAAATGCGGAACTTTGCATTTTCCTATAAATGTGAATGGTATATTTTCTCCTTAATCCCCTCACTTGGATAACCAATCTGATATTTAATTATCTATTCAGAACCAGGGTCCTAATTAGAGCTGCAGGGAACTATTCACACATTGAACTTGAATGAACAAATCTCTCACTGTTTCCAAGTTTATTGCCATTAGCCCAGTAGGTTTGCTCTTCACTGCAAGACTTAGTTCAACCATTATGCTCCAGAGAAAGAAAAACCCTGAGAACACTAACACCGATATCACTACACTCTACTGAGAGCCCACTGTGCTTTTCTCTCCTTTTGAATAAGCTATTAAATAACAAAGTAAAAAAACCTGTAGCAGATCCAACCAGTGGTGAAATACTTAGGCAGTTGTACACAAAGGGTATTACTAAAAGAATGGAGGAGCTTTAGAAAAAAAAATAAAATAAAAATGTTGAAGCAATTTAAGATAATAGGATGCTAATTAAAGAGGAATTATATAGAGAGATTTTATAATACTTCTAACACTGGCATTAATGTTGACTGCATCCAGATTGAAGCAAGCACAAGGAGCTAAGGAATTGCTGGCAATTAGGAACCAGATACGGCCACACTCAGGGAGCAGCAGGTTTCTCTGTAAGCAGGTAATACTCAGGGCAATTAGAAGAGGCAAACCCTACCCTAGATACTGCTCAGTGTGATCCCTCTGCCACTGTCATTGCACAAGATAATTAGGAATAAATTATACAGTCAGCACTCTTGCAGGAGTCTTAAGTGTGTGACTGAAGTGTGAGGCCTCAGTCTGAATGGACATTTCCAGGGTCTAACTCTTGAGCATACTAACCTTAAACTGCTGAATACGCTTGCAGGCAGCTGTGACAACTTCTGAAATGCCCTAGAAAGGTGGCTTTCTGTATGGGTCAAATTAAATCATCAAAATTAGCATGAATAGCAGTACCAGTATATATTAAAAAGATCAATCTCAATGCAAACTTAGCCAAATTAGCAAGAGGTAATGCATGAGAAATATGGTACTAACGGCAAATGTTAAAATATCTGTTGATTTTCAAATTACTTATTTGAACCCTATTCTTGTTTCGCCTTTTTTTACTGACCTATGGAAAATTTAAAAAGCTTCACAAAAAGCAAGAATACTTCAGCTCTAGTTTGTCATGGTTAATATAAAACATTTAAAAACCTAAATGGATATTTTATTTTAATAAAAGAAATACTAATGGTTGATGGAGACTATAATCATGCAATCATGCAGTGGTTTGGGTTGGACGGAACCTCAATGTCCATCTACTTCCTACCTTCCTGCCATGGGCAGGAACACCCTCCACTAGATCAGGTTGCCCAAAGCCCCATCTCTGGCCTTGAACACTGCCAGGGAGGGGGGCTTTCAAATTTATTTTCAAATCAAATCAAAGTGTTGTGATTGGTTTCCACACCCAAAACCCCCTGTAGCTTATGAAATTGAAAGTACTGATTTTGCTGACACAATTTTAACAGTGATGTAAACATTGCCAAATACAATACCTAATAAAATATGGCACCATGATTAGAAACAAGAGAACCTCATCCTTTACTCCTCAAAAGTACATTGATGTGGCATGTTCAGTGAAAAACCACAGGAAACTGGTCAAATTGTACAGCTGCACATTTATAAAATTTTAAAAATATGCTCTTCTTAGCCCATGTTTGTCTGTTGTTCTGCACCTAGGACATCACTATAGGAGACCAGTGGCCAAAAAACTGAGATAAGCTGAAATTGAATATAGACTGGAGCAGAAGGCATATTTCAAATCACATAATTACTCTGCCCCAGAGGTATTTGCTGTACTGAAGTTCTGCTTATTCCAGTGCTTCGAGGGTGGGAGTCAGCTGCCTGTCCCTGCAACAGCAAAGGCATAATCACTCTGCTTCCCAGAAAGGACTCAAAATAAAGGAACTTAGAAAACACTAGGCAGTCTGTACAATCAGCATGTGATTTCCTGAGGGGCTAAGAGGCAAGAAAGTCAAGGCTGTATTTTAATTCTGTTCTGACTCACTCTATTCTTAGTTTTCTATTATTACCTTTTCTTGAAAGAAAAAGCACTCACATGTGGAACCGTCTAAAACAGGAACAGTATCCCTAGACCACTTCTTGCCTGTGCTGGTACCTAAGATTATTTACAAAGAAAAGTCACTACCTAAAGGTCTTTTGGAAGGTCCTGACATTGGCTACCCTAAAGTGCAGACTGCACATCCTTTCAGGAAGGAGCCTGCCCGTGCTTGTACCCATAAGACAGACAAACAAGGTATTTCTCTGGTTTACTTCACCATGTTACTTATTTAGATGGGCCTAATGATACTGCTACATAGAATCCTACGCAGCATAACAGAGACTGCAAGCATCTGACAGCACAGTGGTGGAAGAACAGAAGATAGCACAGTGTGATAAAGATCCTAGAGGCCGATGGAGACAGGTGATTCAGAGATCAACATTTCAGAAGACCGAGGAGAGTAAACAGGTGTCATGATGTCTGGCATGGCATTATGCAAAATAGGCAGCAAAAAGATTTAATGTCCATGCAAAAAGGAGGAGGAAGGATATCTTTGAGTGCTCACAGGGAAGGAGACTTTTAAATAGAGATAAGATTAGTGATACAGTCTCAGAGGGGAAGGGCATGGGGGGAACACAAAAGCCTACTTTTCCATCTGATTTTAGGCAAAGGAGAATGAGTAGAGTCATGAGAGGGTCAAGTAGTAGACCAGCCTTTAGGACTTTACCACACAGCTACCCCGTAACGGGTGTGAGCAGAAAGAACTATAAAAGCACAATCAAAACCTAATGAAAATGGCATCCCAGAAAGTTGTTGAGCTAAACCACAGGGGTCCATTACTGTTAAAAAAGATGCAAAGATGTGAGAGCAAGAGAGGAACGTGTACCATCTATCAAAGGTGTACTTTTTCACACATTAATACTAGAAAAGGGGAAGATAGCTACGTATTTTTTGAGCAGTGACTCAATATTCCTAAAATCAAAGCCTTCGCAGGAAAATGAGATTGCAATTGTTCGGAGCTACCTAAGGAGCAAAGCAGGATAGTACAGTCAGTCCACAGAATCTTTTGGGAGCAGCTTTTGTTTTGGCGAGTAAAGGGAGCTCCTGTTTTAGATCTTGCTTCAACTATCAAAAATAACAGAACACGTAAACAAAGGGTACATTCAGCAACAGAAATTGTGAAAGATTACAGAAAAGCTGTGGGAAGTAATATTAATATGAAGGTAAAAGAGCAGGAAAGCGATGGCTGAGAGGGAAGGCAAACTTCAACCTGTTCGAGGAGTACTGGGAATAGTCTACTGAGAAGAGAAAAAAAGTTTTAAGGGCAAGGGAGTGCAGAGCTGCTGGGAGTTAGTGAAAGAGAAGATATTTAATGCATAGTGGTGGGTTACACAGCAGTGAAGCACAGAATGGCAGAATAGTCAGAAACTATTGTGGAAGCATCAGAATTTCTCCAGTGACCTGAAAATTCAAAAAGAATGAAACAAAAAGTGAAAAGAAGATTACAGGTCTAAACGTGGATATAAAGGAACAGCTCAAGCCCCTCAGGGATAAGATCAGAAAAGCACAAGAACATAAAAGGAAACAAGATAAGATTCCCTAAATGCAGAAAGAGAAAATCAAAACATAGGTTTGGTGCACAACAGTAGGAGAGAAAATTAAGCAGGAGTCAAAGAATATTCAAACATTCAGTAGTATCTGTGCTCTAATCTTTCGGAAAACAAAGAACCAAAAAGGCATATGTAAAAGCTGTCTGGATTCAAATATTTAATAAATTAAATTTTAGGTGGAAAAAATGATGCATGCCAGAGGAGATAACATTTTAAAAATATTGAAATAAAATGACTGATATTTCACTGAAGAATAACTTTATAAGGCATAACCTTGACCTGTTCCTGATATCTGACTAGCCACAATTATCCCCTGAAACTTACCAAATGTCCAAAATTCATTTTTACTGTAATGTCCAAAGTATTCCCAGGACAGCAAACCTTACATTCCTTACATTGAAAAAAAACCCAAACCAAAAACTCCCAACAATGGGAAATTATAGAATAGTTTTCATTCCCATAGCTGTTCACATAAATGCACATATTTTTTATTCCCTCAAGTGATTTTTTTTGAATTTGAAAATATCAGAAAGTTTCAAGGGTAACAGCTTTTTGGATTTCCTAAGACCATATCATAGAATCATAGAATGGTCTGGGTTGGAAGGGACCCCAAAGATCACAGAGTTCCAAACCCCCTGCCACAGCCAGGGCCACCACCTTTCAGGCATGGTCTGGACAAGGTTGCCTAGGGCCCCATCCAACCTGGCCTTGAACACCTTTTAGAGTACCTGGCTTTGTGGACAAAGGAGGAATGGATTGACACTTCATCAGATACAATAGTGTGTAACCAAACTCAGGGAACATTAATGAATTATTTGGAAGATTTGATTTGCAAGTAAAGATGAAACAAAAAGTTTAAGTAGTATAGAAATGGGGAAAGGATCTATAGTTTGGTATATAACTGATAATTGTTTGGTGAACAGACAGCGCCAGAGAGTAAATTATTATTTTTTTCCAGTGTATAAAAATATCTTTAATTTGCATTCCATAAAAGAAAAAAACTTCTCCAGGACAGAAAACACTTTTCATGGACAGTGTCCAAAGATTTTAATATTTTGTTGCTGTAGTTCTTTGTTTTGGTAAAATATGGTTTGCAAACAGGTGGCCATGGTCTACTGATAGTATGCTTGATCCTGCTTAGTGTGTGAGGGTGGGTTAGATCTAGTACTGTGTCTTTGTTACTGTCAATAACACATATATCCTTTGTGAAATAAGGAATTGTATGCATTTCCTTTTGTAGCACCTGTCGTCTTTTTTGCGCTGCCTTATTTCACTTTCAGTGCCTGATGGGAACAATGGAATTGGGGAGCAGGAGCAAGAATCATGTAAACCTTCCTCTTCTTACATGCATAGTGAAGCTCAACAATGGTTACATGCAAAAAAAAGATTCCTGTTTTCTTTATGTAGCCATAAAAAGAAAGATATACCTGTCCATGTTTGGATAAACCCACAGCAGGTCAGGTGCTGCAGAGGAGTGGAGTGAGCAGACCTGGCTTCTCCTCATCACACAGCTGGGCAAGGTGAGCTTGCATTACTGACATCCATGGTATGTTCCCTACTCTTGTCTAGCACCAGCAGATATTGTGTTCCTGTCCATCACATTTCAGACCTATAAATACCTTGTTCTGATACCTTTGAATTAGCAGCTGTTAAGTACTTCACAGAGCTCTACTGTTTGTGCCATACTACCTGAAGCAGCAATTCTGACTGACTGACAGGCCTACGGTCACACTACATAAGCATAATTTATCTGGACCTTACAGTACATGTTGCAGTCAAAACCCACCCTTCGGGGCTTTCCTTTAAAAAACAAGAAGAAACAGAATGAAAGCATGTTTTAAATTTCTGCTCTTCTTGGTATTTAGTGTGAGACTGGGACTGTGGCCTGTTCTTGGCACAGCTTTCAAGGTGACCTCAAGAATAACTACCATAACATCTATCTGCCACTTTTATTCAGATAATTTACCCAGGCTGACGTTTCTCTGTGCAATCAGAGCATTATTTTACAAGGACACTCTTAAGCCCACCAGAAATCCCCCAAGATTTATAGCACATTATCGGACATTGATTTATTTTTCTCATCATTCTCTCTGCAACTGGATAAAAACAAAAATATTAATTTAAGGTTACAGTTTTGTATAGGATTACAACTTACTACCAATAGAAAAAAATACTTGAATGTGCAGAAACTAGAGAAAATTTATGCAAGGAAAATAACCAATAGTTTATGCAATGAAAATTTTGAGTCTGAAAGACATGCAACACAGAATTCCCTTTGCTGCATGGCAGTGTGTAGAAAAGCATCTTTACAATAGGGAAGTCTTCTGAAACACTGTATCTACACTTCTGCCTGCTAGGCAGCAACAAGACAAGCCCTGCTGGATGAGGATTACTGGATAATTATTAATTGCTCAGTAAAACTTTTTTGGTTTAATCTTTTTGCAGTTCAGCAATGTGAAACCAGTGCAATCACAGTGGATAAAGTCCTGTTCCCCAATCAGTTTTCCTCTACCTCTAAACAGCTCAGACTGTCTGGCCCAAGCTGAACACCAAGCTCTTTTTTTTTTTTTGTCTCTCAAAAGGAGGCATTACACTGATCTTCAAAAATACACAGCAAGGTAAAGAAATAATTATGCCTTGCAGTTCCTCATATAAGCAGGTCTGCTGTCTCCAGCATGTTGCTACAGCAGTGCTCTATTTTCGAGAGCAAAGGACGGTTACATTTGATACACAGAGTGCACAGCATATAGCTGTAAATCTGTACTGCAGGAGACAGTGAAGTGAACAATTTAACACAGTGAAAATGGGAGAAGGATACCTGTCATCTGCTAATGGAAAACCTTAGGTCATAGTCAGAAGCAAATCAGTGCCTATGTGTTGCTTGCTTCAAAGTTGCTTGTGTGAGAAGTGCCTTTCTAAAGGATTTCCCTCTGAGGTTTCTGCATATACTTCTCTGTTGATGTCCTCATTCCAAAAAGAGGGTAAGATCCCATTCAGAAAGCCCAAAAGTTGCTTTTCAAATAATTCACTTTTTCTAGTACATTTTTCTGATGTTCTGTATAAACACATAGCTATTATGCCTTTTATTTTTAAGAACTGTTGTTAACATCTATGAGGCCTTCTTTTGGAAGACAGGTTGTCCTAGTCCAAGTAAGAATAGGAAGAACTGGAAATTATTTAAAATTATTCATTTTAGACAGAACAAATTTCCTGTCTCAAATGTGAAATACATCACTTTTATGGAATCTTATTGATATAAATACATTGATACATTCTAAATTAACCCTTTAATTTTAATTTTCCCAGTGGCAATAAAAAACTATCGTCAAACTGAAATTTAAGAATTTTTATTTCATGTTATTTGATTTTCCCCCCATTGTTCAAGTTATTAGAAATCAGAGTAAAATAATATATTGTATAAACTGTGTCCCTTTTCAAGCCCTATAATTACTTCAGGAACAGGATTTTTAGACCTACTGTTTGATAGAAATTAAATTCTTAAGACCATGACAAATCTTCAGAATAATAATCTTTTGTCACACATCAAATTGCATGCTCTGGATCTGTAGGTTTTAAGTAGTGAGAGATCCAGCTTGCAAGGTAAAATCTATGCCTCTAGCTCCTATAACCTGTGACTCTGGCTCAGCATGATCATCTCACAGGCATTAATACATTCTTGCTGATATATGCATGAGTAACAGAAATGGTATAATCTTGGCATCTCTCAAGTCAACTGCAACCCCTCAGAAAAATGCAGGTGTCCTCAGAGCTAGAGTTTCAGTAAGTGCTGCAATTACAGTTAAGGTCAATGTGGCTCAGCATCATACTTTTTAATTCCAGGATTTAGGTAAAAATGAAAAGGAACAAAAGACTCAATTTGTATTGAATATTCAAGTCTGGAAGAGCAAAAGCCATGTGAAGGTCAAAATTTGGACAAAACTCAAATTTGTGTTGATATGCCAACACTACAAAGAGGACTTAACAGAACCTAAGTATGGGTTTGCCTTGAATTGTTCAGAAAAACATTTTTCAGAAAAGTAAGTGCAACATTCCCACTGTTTGAGAGACTGTTCCCCTAGGGAAACATTTAAGAACAATACTCCAAGGTTTTATATGTCGTATTCTGCAAGGTTACTGTGACCTTCAGTTGTCATCTGCCACAGATTTGCCTTGCAAATTTGAATTATCACTCATCTCCCTCCTTCCCTCCCCTCCTGAACTACTTAGGTTTCCCACTTTGTTTAATTTGCTTCTTGGACCAGATCCTCCCTTTTGCAAATTAATTATCCAGTTAAATGTGGGTAATTTTCATAGGAGTTATGTTTTGCTAGTTCTACAAAAGATCAATGAGAAAATTAGCTTTCTTGTATTAAAAAGAAAAAAAGACTCAATGGCTTTTGAAAATTCTAAAATGTTACAAAAGCATCAACATTGTTATACAATCTCATTTAGAAAAAATAGCACAGCCTATGATCATCCCATGTCGAGTCAACAAACATGTCTAATCAGTCACAAACGAGCTACAGTATTTTACCATCCCTGTACATACCTGTTATCATCAGTCTCTTAAGATGTCATTATCTACAGTGATGGTAGTGTTCATAAGCAATTAATTTTTTTTCTTTCCAAATCTGAAGGGAAACGGGAACTAAAATTTGACATAGTAATAGGGGATTTATTGCATGGACACACACACACACAAAATAAATCAAAAGGGTTTTTTTAATTAATATGTTTAAGAAACTTGCAAAAAAACCAAATAAGCATTTTGATTGAAAGTTGTTTCAAAGTGGCTTTAGAAAACAGATTTTAACAATGTCATAGTTGTGCAAAAAAGTCTCACCAATCATAGTATAAAGTTTTGGGAAGTTTGCATTAGAACAACTAATCATTGAAATGGAAAGAAACTAGTGTATCTATTGGCACCCAGATAAATCACACATGATTTCTTTCCAATGTCCCACTAACGAGAGTAATAGAAAACACAGCTGCTAGGAATGTGAAGAGATTATCTACTCCCTTTCTTTCCTCAAGCCAAAAGCAAGTGCACCTTGTGCATACCTGACAGATACTGTCATGGTGCTTCCACAGTGTCCCACAGCAATATGTTCCTTAAAGGCAGAAAGTCTTCTGAGGTATTTCAGCCTTAATATACTTTGCTTTAACTTAGGTCTTGTCACACGTGTTCCAGATATGGAAAGCAATTTACCTCTTTCCTCTCTTCAGCAATCTTGTATATATTTGAAGACCACTGTCGTTTACCATGATGTGAGATTTTTTGGCACAGCTAGCTTTTCAGTGGTCAGTATTGCAAGAAAAGTAAGCACAAGACTCTTCCACATCTGTTGCAGTAGAAAAGGAAACCTTAAATGTAGTCAGGAATAGCTGTCATGCACAGAAAGCTGCATTATCCCCTTGTCACAATAAATACGGAGTGCCCAGTTAAAACATAGCAGTATAATATTTATGTTTAGCTCCAGTGTGGGTTTGCAAATTTTATGATGCAGTGAAGGATATAGTATGTGTTTTGGAATGTATGTCAAACCTGGACAGATTTCCTACAGTTATGTAACATCAGTCTCTAGCAGAACATCTATACACAAATGAAATTACTCAAAGATAATAGCTCTGCTGCTGCTTATGGGTGCTCCTCTTGTTTAAGTTAGGAAAGTAGGGCCTAAGTTAGGGCCTAAGTTAGGAGTTAGGGCCTGGCTTTCCACTGCACAACCCTCTTCACATAAGAGGACCTTCTAGAAACGGTATTTATTAAGAAGCAGAAGTCAGAAAGCAGTAATTTAACATCCATTGGCTTCTTTCACCATTTTTATTTTCTTTTGATGTTTTTATTTTACCCTTTTCACTGATTTTTCCTTTCTGATTTGGTTGGTTGGTCTGCTGTTTTACTTTAGAAAGATTTTCTGTATTCATCATGCAGTATTATTCATTCACATCAGTGTTCTGTGACAGGGTATGTGTCAGAATACAAAAGCATAACTTGAATAACAATTTGGATCTATATGCAAGGCTGGACCATCTTCTTCAGAAGCACAGAGGTCTAAAATACTACTCATAAGAATAACATTAAAACACCTGGGAACTTTGGTTGGCACAAATTATCATATTTGCAGGCTATGTATTTAAGGAACTCTAAAAATTAGTGAGCAAGGCATCCTTGTTTTGCTTTGAATTTCACTTTAACATTTTAGAAGAAAGAGTATCAAATAGGGAATCAAGGGAATATCTCAGAATAAAAACAACAGAGCTCTCCTGGATTTGGAGAGGCAAAATTACTCAAATAAATGAACAAATAAATAAACAGGCTCTTAAGGAAGGTCATGGTGCTGTCTTTTACAAGCCAAAGAAATAGAAAACTGGAGTGGAATTGGGGGCTTCTTTCTTCTTTTACTGGCATTGTCATTATTTTTCAGAAAGGTATTTTTTGTAGTGTTTGGGCACATCTATGTCAACACATAGATGGTCCTTCCTTGAGCTATTTCTCTGCTGATGGAAGGTAAAACCAATTTCTGCTGCTGAGAAGTTAAGTTCATAACAAGCTGTTCCAAAGCTTTTCCAATATGGAGTAGAACAATTATTTATTATTAGCTAGGTAAAATCTGCCACACTGCACATTTCAAGTTCTGAATTATTAGGCAGTAAAACCAGACTGTCACTCAGGCTCAGGACAGCTTATATTTAAACCTAATACTTATTATTCTAGGTGATCTAGTTTTGCCACAAATCTTTGCATTTGTTTTGGAATATATGTTCTACGAGTGATGGTTGTAAATGAGAAGAGAGTGACTTAAATGGAAGTTCTCCAATCTGTGGGTGGTATTCAGCATTATTTTTCATAGAAAACTCTGCTCAGGATTACATGAGTTTTGCTTTTCTGTGTGAAAGGTATTCACAAAGAACAATGCTGGCAACATTAGCATCTCCAAATATACATGTTAATGGGTGTTCCTAATTTAGAGAAGATTACAGAAATGTTTAATGACCATAAGTAACAAGAATACTTCATCTGATTGTCAGTGTAACCAAGCTGTCTTTTTACAAGTTTTACACTCAAATAAATGACAGGAAAGTGGCACTGCTTTCCAACACAATCTCAGTGCATTTTCACTAAAAAGAGATATTTCAAAACAACTCAAATATTTTGCTTCTATCTGTTAGGATATGTATTTCAGAGGCCTACCCTTGTTACTGATGGCTCTTGGAATTATTTGGATTTTCAGTGCTGCCACTGAGTATTAAGGTCGGTATTGCAAGGCTAAGGTTTGTATTACAAGTTGAATTTATTTCTTAGTAGAAATATGGTTTGAAAGGAATATAAAATTTGGACATTTTCTTACCAGGCAATCTAGTAAGGCTCCTTTCTGCATATAAAAGTGTCGTTTTTACAGTGATTTTGTCCCAGGTATCTTGTTCTCAATCGTATCTTTTTCCACTGAGTATGTTATAATAGAATGTAGCATTCCCAAAACGTTACCAGGCTTCTGTTTGGTTATCATATGTAGCACTTTTTATGATCAGCTAGGACATTGCACAGACTAAAGAATGTAACACCACGCTTACGAATTGTTCCAATTTTGCATTATATATTGAAATCTGGCAGAAACATTTCCTAATTTAGAATCTGTTTTTGTTTGAGTCCATAATTTAAAGTTCTCTGAAGAACAACTGTGGTTTCAAAGTCTGTCAGATTTATGTACAGAAGTTACTTCTGCTAAGCAAGAAGGGTGGTCCAGTCTTACTTCTTTTATGGAAATCAAAACAACTTTAAACTAGAACTGCTTAAAGAGAATTGAGACTTTGTGGGCTTTCGTGTTTTAGGAGTAGCAATATGTAAACCCTTCAGTTTCTGGGAAGGAGGTAATTCTTCTGAGCACTCTATGGTTGCCTCAGAATTTCCTACACTTAAGTTCTTTCAACTCTCAAACGTCAGTACTTACAGTTCTAGTGCTAACTGAAAGAGGGGTGGAGACATTACACAGCATGGACCCTGCAGGGAAAGAAAACATTACAGGAAAGGAAAGAATGGAGGGGACAGCATGTGAAGAGGAGAAATGGATGAAGCAGGGAAACAGAGCAAGCGTCCACATGCTGATGAGATTCTCTAATTTATAATCAGCACTACTCAGGGTTGAAAGAAAAGGATTGCAACATTTGTTAACATTTGAAAAAGTTATAAAAGGAAATTGCTAATTTGCACAAGGCTATACCTCTCAGAGTCTGGTGAGCTCGGAGGTGCTTTTTGCCAACAAGCTTGATCACTGCAGTGGTTTAGTAGTTAATCTGTACTTGGCTAGTTTTTGCCTTGATAAAGGCACAAAATGTTTGCTTCTTCATGCCTCCATTCCCTTTTCTGCCTCATCTGTTGAAGGACAGAAGTGGTTTTTTCCTAAAGATTTTAGCACGTTCAGAATCCAATCTCAATTTACATCTCTCTGAACCACTGTCATCTAAATAATAAACAAAAACAAAGTTGAAAGAGGTTAAAAGTTTTGTCAAACTTCCAAAGCGAAGAAAATCTTTACTTTACTGTGAATCAGATGTTTAAAACCAATGCATTGGCATTTATTACAGTATCATGTTTAATATAGTTAATTCTAAGGATGATACACTTAAAAATCTTTTCCAACGTGTTTAGGAATAACTGTAAAGTGTTAAAGCAGATGGAGAAAATTCACATCCTATAATTATATGCAAAATCATCAAAACAATATACTAAATCAACTCCCACTCCTCACATCATGGTGTAATTTATAGATACCATATGTTGCAAGAGTTGACTGTTTGCTTTAAGTACTCATCACAGGTTCTGGCAATTATAGAGACTATTAACCTCTGTATTCTTTAAATTGCTCAAACAGATACCTTGGTCTGCATATTTCCATCCTCAGGAGGAATAGACCATTTTTGGAATCTGTCATTCATTATTAAACTGTCTTTGCAGATCAACAGTTAACTGCTGCTAAAAGCCAATGTCTCAAATACTAATAATTGGTCTATAACTGAGATTCATTAATACTACATTATACATTTTCTTACAGGACTACTTAGAATAATTTTTCTCTTATGGATTTTCTGTATTAATAATTTATGCCAGACCTTAACATTTATGATCTCAGTATGATTCTGTCTATCCAATATATGATCTTTATTTCACCATAAGCCTCCATTTTTATTGTTCATCGTTTACGAGCAAATGAATAGATCAGTAATTACATTTCCTCATAAGAAAATTATGCATCCCTCAAGTAGCAGTGACAGCTTTGCAGACCCTGTAGGTTTTGCTTATTTTAGGGAAAGAACAAAACATACATGGCACTAGTTACCTTCTAACTAATTCATCATTAACTCGTGCATTTTTTATGAATAAGATCCTTAAAATGAGTAAAGGTTTGAGTTCTGACTTCAGAATCCATAATTTAACATTCATGGAAATGTGAGGATTTTTTTTTAAAGCTTGGCTTATTTTCAATAGCAACATCTACAAAGAACCTAAAGTTTGAAAACTTTCAGTTTCAGATGCTTAAATTTATCTGAATAAAAACACCTTTTACTGACTATAAGAGTGAGAAAGAAAAGTTTATTCATATAAAAAAGGAAAAAAAGGAAAAAAGATAAAAATACAGTGGGGATAAAAAGTTGGGTTGAGATCAAGAAAAAAAGAAAATTGTGAAAATTATGAGCACTGGAAAATGCTCTCAGAGGCACAAACAACGAAGTAAGTTAGATATACATGAATGAGAAAATGTTTTCAAAACTGAACTCTTAAAGAGAAGGAAGCTAAGACAGAGGATGTCACGCTTTCCTCAAAATGATAACTCAGTGGTGGTGAAATTTTTCAACAAGTGTACTAATACTATGTCAAAAGATATCAAGGAGTCAATAAGTAAATAAGTAGCTTGACTACAAGATGGAGAAAATACAGCTGGAAAATATAATATAAAAACAGGTGATTTAATACATTATGAGTGTACTTTCAGTACTATACTTAACTGCATTTTATTTTTTCACAAAAAAGTCAGATAAATGAGATTAAGCAGACATCCTTTAGCTAGGCAGATTTATCCCATTGTAATGGAGAGAATGAAACAGACCACACAGCTTACAGTTCTACAGGTCTGACACTTTGCCAAGGAATATATCTTAGACTTTGGTTGCAGGGGGAATTGGCCAGCCCCTTTTCAGTGGTCTGTGGGGACAGGACTAGGGGCAATGGCTGTAAGCTGGAGCATAGGAAGTTCCGCACCATCATGCAGAAGAACTTTTTCACAGTGAGGGTGACGGAGCAGTGGAATAGGCTGCCCAGGGAGGTGGTTGAGTCTCCTTCTCTGGAGATATTCAAGTCTCGTCTGGATGCCTGTCTGTGTAATGTGAGATAGGGAGCCTGCTTTGGCAGGGGGGTTGGACCCGATGATCTCTTGAGGTCCCTTCCAACCCCTAAGATTCTGTGATTCTGTGATTCTGTGAATCAAGTCTTAAAAGAAAACAGAAAATGGAAAACATAATCCTTTCTCCACGCAGCTATCCTGGAGTACTTTACAAGCTCGGCACCGTGAAGAAGATTTTCCTATTGGTATGGGAAGAGTTGTTATGCTTTCCATCCACTTTGATAAATAAGTTTATCAGACATATTTCTCTTTTCCAATATGACTGGGTTACTTGAGGCATTTTCCCCCTTATTAAAGGAATATTCTCTGGTATTTCATGAATACTGAAGCAAAATCCTCATATGGAATAGGGGAATCATTCCACACTTGTGTTTGTTAGGACTGGAAATGCCATTTCAAGTATGTGCTATTACATTTACAGCACAACTGAGATTTATTAAAACTACTCCACATAGCACTATTGTAAAGAATTTATGAACTGTAAAACTGCTATAAAGGTCACTTGAGATGCAAAAGTTTAATTTGGAGTATCATGTTATGGTGTAGTGCTGCTAAACTTAATGCTTGTTTAAACAAATGGCTTGAGGATATTTGTCTCAGAATGTGGAGTTTATTAACTTCAGTAAAACAACTTTCTCTTTTTTTTTCTTCTTAGCTTTGAGTTTTAAAGGCTTGTTCACCTTTTTATGTCCACTAATCCATTACTTTGCTTCCATGAACATAAGCAGGAAGGAAGCACAAGAAAAAAAAAAAGGTTTAAATTTTTGTAGTTTAATAGCACTGTGCATAGTTTTATTTTTTATTATTATTTTGAGGTTTAATATTCTATGACACTTGTTTTCTTTATCAGCTGCAAAGATTTAGAAAACATTTAACTGCTATCTGGGAAAAAAAGAAAAAAAGGAAACATTTTCTGAAAATTAATAATATTTACTTAAATTTCAAAGGCAAAATTTCTCTTTCTTCCACGAAATGCTATACTGTTTCTATAACCTATGGCTGAGTCAGTCATGACTTCACACGGGTCAATCCTGGTGCACATGCAGAGCTCTATTTAAGTCCACAGTGAACAGTATAAGAACAGAACTCAGACTTAACTTCTTCATTTTTCCAAATCTCAAACACTTAGAAAAACCCTTTGCTTGTATACTTACTTAAAGACAGGCAGAGAGTGCCTTTAAACTTCCAGGAAGCTGCATGTGCCAAAAAACTGTAAA
The DNA here is from genome assembly GCF_964237585.1 of Gallinula chloropus. Taxonomy (NCBI): domain Eukaryota; kingdom Metazoa; phylum Chordata; class Aves; order Gruiformes; family Rallidae; genus Gallinula; species Gallinula chloropus. The sequence goes on along the minus strand of NC_140095.1, from coordinate 222,231 downwards.
TTTGTAAATGTGAAACATTTATTATTCACCAGCAATAATTGTTTCCTGTTAAAATTGGCAGGGGTGATTAACTGCTTTCTCTTACTGTTTTATGGGGGATTTAGGAAGTTAACAGAAGGAAGCTGTAATTGGTAATCCCACCTACCCTAACAAATAGCTAGAGCTAACCCTACACAAGCGGCGTTATGAAAATAAGTGATTTCATGTAGCTGCATAAAAAGGCATAACTATATTTGCACGTCAATAGCATCAGGCAATGTTTTTAAAGGTTTTGAGACTGTTTGTCTTTCAGCATATGGCTGTACAACATAGAGGCCAATGTATGTTAGGATCGCATCCGTAACAAAAATCACAACAACCAGCAAGAAAATAAGAAACGAGATTTGTGTCTTCTAGAAAATTAAAGAAAACTTGATATTTTGAACTAATTTTTCACAGAATTCACAGTCTCTTTGCAGACATTCTACAAAGCCTTTATCCACTAGGTGACTGAAGGTTTGATTTCTGCTTTTCTTTGAGATGAAAATATTTTTGCTATGTTATGCCTCAGGCATACGCAAAAAAAAAATCTCCATAGTAAAGTGTTAAGGAGCAGATATTTCAAACAAATCATTATAACACTTGCTAACATTTTCTGATGTCAAAGAAAATGTGCAAAGATTCATTATCTATTTCTTGGAATATTTCTTCAAGTATCAAGAGATCCTTTGCTGGGAGATTCTGGTACAGCTTATACAAAATTAGCTGCTTGGAACAGAAGAAAAAGCTCCACAGTTTGCTACTTGAACACAAAGCTAGGAGAGAAATTCTCTGAAATACTCAAAAAGAATTAAGACTGAATCAGAAAGGACATCCTAGAAGCAAGGGTTGGAGATGTGTACCCTTTCACATTACATCTGAGGGAGGTATAGCTCTCAATCCAGACAAATAAAATGATTCATGAACCAAGTAAAAACTTTGGTCAGAGAAACAAAACGAAGTACTGTATCATTAATTTTTATTTTACTCGAGGTTGTGGGAGTTCTGTGATGGGTGAAAAGGAAGAAAACAACATAAGCTTGTAAAGCAGGGTTAGAAAAAAATGTGGAAAAAAGGGATGCTGCCCATGATAGGTCACACAGTGACTGCTAGAATAGACTGTGGACAGTTTTGTTTGTCAACGTTTAATTACAGGAAATCTAGTAATCTAAAATGCTTGTGAGGGAGAGAAGCACAACAGCATCTATTCCAGAAAAAGGAAACATTTTAATCTTATGAAAATGTTATTACTTTTAAAAACAGAAAAAACAGCAGCTTGTGTTATCTAGCAGTGATTCTCTACTGATCCAAAGCTCTAAAGTTCAACGTGCTTCCCTGCTCTTTCAGCACGACAAATTGCCTGTGGTCTTTAATGTATTTCTTCAAGTGTTAAATTAAGAAACCAGCTCCAGAAGCTGTCAATAAGGAATGCTCCTGCATGTTCATTTTCAGTGTGGGACAACATTCACCCTGCAGACTCAGCAGTCTGCCTAGGTCATGCCTTCTGGTGTTGATGGGTATCATATCCAAAATAAGTGTATTTACTATAAAAAGAAGGTTTGGTTTGTTTGAGTTTTTTATCTTGACATAGCAAGTACAAATAAGAAAGCATGTGCTGCCATGAAATATTTAATCAGAGCCATAGGAAAAAGTAATTTCCTGAGGTCTCTGAGCAGATTTTTTAAAATATATTCTGCCAACCTTTAGATAAAGCTTCCTTTTAAATTCCAAGTTACCCAAGGAAGCTATTTAGGTTTTGAATATTATTTTGTATTTCAAGGGGAAAAAATTAGTTTGTGTTTGCTTATGAAATACATACTAAATTCAGCACAGCAGGATGATATTTTTATGACTAAGGGACCTCATGCATACATTTCTCTGTGTATCTGAAGTTCTCCTGAGAAAACATCTTACCCATCAGCACGCTGACAAACATGCCTTCACCCAACACATATGAATATTGTGCTGCTTTACTGTGATATTTTTTCTACATGACTAGCCATAAGTAACTGTTATACTCACCACAAAAGCGATCTAGAAGTAAATATTAACATCCAAGCTATTAACCTAAGGAAAATGTGCGCTTTTGCAAATAAGGAACCAGTACTTAAGATAAATCATCGCAACAAGTCATGCATTAAACATCTTTAATAGTACTGTGCATGTAGCATAGCCCTGGGTTTTATCACATAGTTTCAGAGAAATGTGCAGGGGTCACATTCTAAATAGTTTGCAGTGAGACTGCGATGTAGGCTGAGCATGGGACTATGAAGGGTTCTGAAGTGAAAATGGACAAGGCCAAATGTAGCAGATGAATGGATAGAATCAACGGACATAAGATTCTTTATGCAGGAGCCTTTTTCCTACAAGACTCATTAAGAAAGACCCCTCCTAAGGAAGACTCAGGATTTAGCAGTGCCCGTTGACAGGATTAGAATGCGTTTGAAGGCTGAGGGAGAAATTCACAGGATGCTGATACAGTAACCGAGACAATAATGCAGCACAGACTGAAGAGGTAGAACAGCATTAATTCATGACAACACATTGCCAGTAGGAGTCGATGATCAACTAAAGGCAGCAGATTGAGAAGGATGAGAATGTAGAAGAAGCTACAGAGCTCTGAGGAAACTGAGATTGTTAATGCCAGTAAGAGTATTTATAGGTACTGCAGGAAGCCAGCCCAAAGAGGCTGAAGGGGAATTAGTCGTAAATTAGCTAAGGCTACAGAATCGATTACATTCAGGTCATCATTGAGGACAGAAAAAAGAGAGGATGCAAGACAGAAATCTTGAATGGTTCCTTGAAAGTGTCTTCCCAGTACATTGTGATATGATGGTAAAGAAGAAATGGATGCCAATAAAGAAGGAAATTGAGCAAAAAAGCACTGGCACTCTTCTAAATCTACTGTATTTTTTTAATCTTCAGTAAGAATGGTCAGAAATCAACAAAATCAAGAACCACATGAAGAGCTTAAGAGGAATATTAATTATTCATACCACAGGAAGCAAAACATAACAAAGAAATTATTAGGCACTGGTTTTCAATCAAACAAGAGGTGCTTTTCATGTAGGAAATAATGTATTAGTACACTTTCTGGTCTCCCCAGGAAATTATGGAGGCCTGAAACATTTGTAGGTTCAGAAAACACTCACAGAAGAAAGGTCTTTGAAGGCCAGTTAAATATAACAATACAAATTACAACTCTGGAATCCATATTCAAAGGAACTACTGCAGTATTTGGGGGGCAGTTTTACCAAGTTTCTGTATTGTCATGTGTTCTCCAGTATCCACTCACGAACACTAGGACAAATTGGACCGTGGGTGAATGATTTATGCTTCCCTCTACCTCTCTTCTCTCTCATGTGCAAACACAAACACACAAATACACACACAGACACAAGATTTTTGAACCCTTAAACGAATATTAGGCTACTATCATTCAAAAGAATATTTGATTATACAGCTCACAGAGTGACGTTTATCAAACATTATTTTCTCGTAGTTAACAAACAATACTTTCATTTCAAGAATACAATTGTGGCTAAAGATTTCCAAAATGCAGACTCTCAGATGCTAAGCCCTGCTGGATCCGTACTCTTGGGAAGACCCAGTCTAAGAATAGGAGAATGATGATAAGAAAATGATACTCTACTCCAGGAAAAGTATATATATGCTGCCTCACATCTGCAGGATGTCAAGTCAGGACAGGCAAAGATCAAAACTGCAGTTAGCTATGTACTTCGTTTAGTCGTTCACACTTAGTTATGGTATAAGTTACAATGAACTTCAGTGATTCTAAAATACTAATTTACGTGTAAGATTATATAGACTGTCAGGCAGACTTAAGAATCATAAGGCAATAATCATACTGTCAGGCAATCATAAGAATGTATCGGCAAGCATATTCGTGATAAAAATCTAGTGAAATAGCATAGAAATAGTATTTGAAGCATTACAGTTTCTATTGTAACTATTCTAGTTTAACTATTCCAAATGTGATTTCCTTAAGAAGGAAGAGTGGAAATAATGAAAACTGGGGAGGAAAGATGATAACATGGGGACCAGTAGGTAAAATCAAATGAATGAAAGGGAGTCTCCAGCTACTTAAATCTGTAGAGAAAAGTCCTGTTGATATAGCATCTTTCACCAATGGAAATTAAGAACAATTCTAGTGCAAAAATAGTCATTTAAAATCATCATGGTTCCAAGTACACTTAAAATGAACTGAGCTCAAGGTGTGTATATATATGTGTGTGTATGTGTGCGCGCGTATCTGTGCGCACACATACACTTCCTTTTTCCTTCTTTTCATGAAACCCACCGGAACATAAAGTGAGAAAAACATCTCTAAACAGTCTCAGCTACTTGCTGATGAAAGAAAGCTTTGGGTCAAAAAATAGGATGGGAAAATAGAGGGAGTCCATAGTTCCTCTCAGAACTCAGTTATTAAATAGCTATGTGTAGACGAAAGGTAAACTTTTGTCAGCATTATTGCAGCTTTTTTATTTTTCAGCCCAGAAATATGTTGAGATTCTATGAATAGCAGGCCATTCATAGGCTTTTGTTTCAACTCCTCTTATCGCTGTGCCCAATAGGTGTGCAAAAGTATGTTATTCTGTCTTGAGTTTTATTTTTTGTGTCAAAACAATTTTTTATTACCATTAATTATTTCTGACCAGTTTTGTTTTAACAGTTGATGCACATTATTAATCAACACAGAAAGAACCCTGCTTTTCTTTAGGGAACATGAATCACTACAATAGATCCAGCTAACTGTCACTTACATAAGATCAGAGGATGTATACTGCTATTAATCAATGTTACAGCCCACTACTTTAAATCCATTCCATGTCTAGTGCCCTCCCAGAGCAAAGCCAAGAGTACGCCCAACAAATGCACAATTTAAGAGAGATACATGATTCACAATAGCAACAAAAGTAGAAGAACTAGGATAATAAATACCTTGCAGACACAGAGAGAAGCATTTTCATGTTAAATTCTGCATCAGTATCCTAGAATCCAACACCGACGAGACCTTTTCCCAGGAAAACACATAATCAGCCTCATGTTGGTCATTAAATCAATATATAACTTCTCCCATGTGTCTTTGGGTAAACTATATGGGGTTTTTTTGTCACATAATATTATTTGTTCCTTACACTTCCCCATAGGAGTGTTGTATATGTTGTTTATATGCATACATGTCACAATATTCAGTTGTATGTGTTCTATCATATTTTAAGTGTATTCACGTATTTTCCATCCTCTGTGGCCATAAAAAACTTAGTCACTGGAGAGAAAGTGGCAAGGTATAGGCACTAAAACAGCTTGCTCTGCTCCACCAGTATCCATGTGGATGAATATTATACTCCTGCAGCATATACTGTTGTGTTACACAACAGTAAAGTTCTAGAATATTTTATATTTGTGATTTAAGATAAAAAAGATGTAAGATCTGTGCAAATTCCAGAACTGATCTATTTAATTAATTTGCTTGTGAGTTAGGATCCATGAGAAAATACATTGCCCTTATATAATGATCTTCTCTAGTAGCCTTACAGTGTATTGTATGTTTTTGTTTCTCAAGGCGTTTCTCTTTCAGTGGACTGTACAGCTTATTATTCAAAAGCAATGAATTTAAAGACATAGTATTGGACAAGTCCAAAAAGAATCAAAAAACTTTGCACAACTTTTGTTCAGTATCACATGCTTTTAAATTGTGGCTTCGAAAAAGTAATTGAGAAATATGAATTAAAACCAAATAGAATTTTAATCATAGATACAGACATACGCTGTTTCAGAGCTCACACTCTGAAGACAGAAGCCTTGTTATTTGCAAATCACAGTAAATCTCTTTATGGAAAATGGCTGGAAGGTAAATTAGTATCCATGTCAAAACTACACGTTGGCAGGGCCTCTGGCTGTTCTAAAGTAGCTACATAAGCGCCTTAGCTACTAGGTTTTTTTAATCCATTTTGTCTTCAATATAAGAACAAAGTATAAGTTGATTTTTCTGTGTTTCTGTGTGTGCCTCTGTGTGTGTGAGTACACTGACAGTAGGAGTAAAGAACTGAAGATGTGCCCTTTCGAGCGTCCTTCAGTTTGCCTCTTCCATAGATCTTTGTATGTACTTCCATTTCCAATAATTACTGAAAATCATGCTGTAATTACAGTAGATCTTATGAACTTCAGTGTGTTTTGGTGCTTTTGTCCATTTGGTAGTGACATGCTAATAAACTAAGTAGAGTTAACCAAGAAACACCCTACCTTCATGTATGAATAAGTTTATAGTTTTCAAATTCCTTGTTCTTGAAATTGTCTTTCTTTGACCAGACTGCTGGCTGAGGACTCAATCCACCACAGGTTTCTTACTACAATGCATCATTTTCTGACTGTTTTCTATTCATGATGTCCATTGTTTTAATGTAAAATTCTTTCTTCTTTCATAGTCCATTTATCTCCCTTTTCTACCTTATCATTTTCCTTCCTTCTTATTTGTGACAGGAAAAAGGAACTTGAGAAATAAATGTTTGTCTGAAGAAAGAAATCAATGTCAAATGTGTTTTCCCTTACCTTACCTTTGGTGTACTTTAAGGGGGTTTTACTGTTTCTTTAAGATGGAGTATTCAATATTAACAACAAAATCTACAGATGGTGTTTGTGTCTCTAACTGTCCCAGTACATGAAGTCACTCCCTCCTTGGCTGCCTTTAGTTTACTCAACAATTTAGCCTGGATGTCTCAAGATTTCCTTCCCTAAGTCATCCTCATAGAAGAGAGACAAACCAAACAGTTTTCACCCAAACATCTAAACATCCATTTACCTACTTGTTTTTGAAATTGGTTGGAAAAATATAATCGTGTCCAATCAAGAACTCAGACATACACAGGTAAATTACCTGAGTAAAGAGTACAAACAAACAAGCCGGAAGTCACCATATTTACCCAGAAGCTCTTGAGACAAAAAATTAAATCAATCAATTTAAGAAGAATAGGGATCCCTATCCAAGGAATAGAACCCCACTGACTTCATTTTTTCTTTTTAAAATCAATTCAAATTTATCCTTGAGATGATCACTGTGGATATCAGGCATGCTTTCATGACCTAGCCATGCACAGAGAGAAATACAGGTAACAGGGAGGGCTCTATTCTTTTTCCTCGAACTATGCAATGATTGTAGACTGAGATCACGTTACAACTATTTTATGTACAGTACAGTAAATAAGGAAAATTGGACAAAAAAAGTCAACATAAGCAGAACCAGATGGTAAGATTTCGTTCGTCATTGCATTCATTTGTTTTGCTCTCCTAGTGAGAGTTTTTCCCAAACTGAACACTGAACACCCCAACACTTCTATCATAATAAATTTGAACTATGGCAACTATAGTACATGTGTGAGAGCCAGGCCACGGGGACGTAAGGATGGGAGGCAAGAATCCTAAATTTTGTTCAACGCTGCTAAAATGAATAATGAAGAGAAAAATGCAGAAAGGTGGAGAATGTCAGTGCAGACATCCCCCATTGTCATCTGAACATGCCATGTCTCAGGCAACAAAGATGGAGGCAGCAATGCCTCAAGTATTGCATAAAGAAGATGACTGTTTATTTCATTTATTTATGTATTTTCCCCTTCCGTTTCCTGTTCCAGACTTTGTTTAGCTGAAGACCAAAAACCTGCTGTTTTCTTACAACTGCAAGAGCAAAAAGACTTATTTTCTGAAATGCCTTTTCTAGCAAATATAGGCACAGAGCTGCTCTGAAACGTACAAATCTTAGGTATTAGTAGTGATGGACCTAGACTGCCATATAATTTTGCCATATAGCTAAGAGTCAGATATTGCAGTTCTTAGAGAAATAAGACTCCCATTGACATCCATAGTGTTTTGCTTGAGGTCATAATGCAAGATCATGCCGTGAAGGAGAGAGACGGGACACAGCTTGATGCAGCAAGAGTCGATTTATTGCAAAGAACCATTCCTGTTTATATGCTCTGCAGACGGCTGCTTTCTGTCAAACACACCCTGTTCCTGGGCTACATCTGATTGGTCAACGTTTTGCTGTCACAGCAGCATCTCTATCTTATCATGCCAATAGAACTTCTAAACCCTCCTCAGACAGCAGCTACACCTTAACAACAGAGGACACTTTTTCCTGGAGCCTGTCCCAGCAGGGGGCCGGCAACGATGCTGCCACCTTGTTTAGTTTCCCCGAGGTTCATGGCCATCCCGTTATCTGTTCACCTGGCAGTGCTTGAGCCTTTGTTTCTCAAGCTGCAGGCCACAAGATCGGACTTTAAATCACAGTGCAGCTGTCAGACTAAGCCAGAAACACTTTCAGCACATCACTTCTTGCTCACCGTATTTAAAGAGCTGTGGGTCTCACCCACCTGCTGTTTAGCAGTTTTATTTAAATTAATGCAAATATAACTGACTGAGACACCTGTGTCCTCCCATCTCTGGAATTGAGTAACACAGTATATGAATGTGACATAACGTTTGAGTTTCCTTAATTATGTTATTTTCTTTTGTAGACAGTTTTTGTTGCATCTCTCAGTGAAATAGTGCAAGGAAATTATTACTGCAAAGTTAATCTTCTGATGATATTTTTATGTATCTTTTATTTCTGCTTTCTTCTCATCATATAGTATATATTATTTTACTCTGCTTTTTGTCTTGTAAGTATAATTGAAGAAGGAAGTGAAAATACAATTAAATTAGTTAATAGAAAGCCAAAACATTAGGATCAATATACAAATCAAAAAGAGATGACACTGCACACTATTCATGATGACATGTTTATTGATACAGCACAAGCACTTGCAGAGCAGCGTATTAGGCATATTACGCCAAATATTTTGCAGAGAAAGGGAGTTACAAGCTAGATAAGGAAACTTGTAAACAAAGGCTTCGAGAGCAGAAATATTTCTCAGAGAGGTGAAAAGACAGCAGTCTAGCAGAGTGGAAATACAGATGAAAAAGCAGTTCTGAGCCGGAGAGAGCTGGGAGGGAAGATTGAGGAGAGCTCAGCTCTGCCACATAGACAGTGAAAGGGCAGGAGGGAAAAAGTGTCGGTGAAAGACGTTAAACAGGAGCCAGTAAATTTGGGACATTATTGAAAGCCAAGCCTATAGGGTTGCTTTGCTTTTTTCCCATGTACACAGCAGTCCTGATGCTGCGATGAGAAGCCTCTTTCACGTGCACACTGAATATCCTGATGTGTAAGTAAATGTCTGATGATATGGAGGGAATTAGGCAGTTAGTAAAAAATTCTTAAAATTGTGGCTTTACCTGTGCAGAGTCATAAGAGCTTAAAAGACACCAAGAAACTGATACGCGGAAAACACACTTTACAACTTAGAAAGTTATAAAGAAGGTATGTTTAATCGCCGGCGGACGCACGGGGGATAGCTCCTCCAAAGACGTGCGCGCCCGGTACAGTAACGCACTCATATTTATACAGCAAATTGTTACAAAATTCATAAGGTCGCCCCACCCGCCTATACATATGCATGGCCTGTCCCGCTTCCTATTAAGATCAGCATTTCCATAGTCTCCTCCTAGTGGCGCAGGCGCAGTGTCTTTTGGGGGTGGTCGTCGGGGGTCCCAAGATGAAGGCTCAAAGTCATCCTCAGAAATAAACTTTTCACCTTTCTCCTTGACGCATGCGCACTAGGCAAGCTGGGCTTTTATCTGAGCAAGGGGTAACACCAGGCACCACCAGTCCTCGGGAGCTTCCCGTTATCTAGTCCATATCTCTCTGGTCGTTTACATATCTTAAGCAGGCCATCCATGGAATAAAGAGTGTGACACTCCTACTGGCCAGACCCTCAACCATTTAATCCTATAGCAAACATCCCTATGACATTTCTACTTGCCAGACCCTCAACCATTTACTCCTATAACAAACATTCCTATAACCTTCCTATAACAAACAAACATTCCTTTTCCAGTACTTTCTGTGGGGAGGTGGTGAGGGAAAACTGCGCATGCGCGTTTCCGAAAGCACACGGGTAGCTGAACACGCAGCTGAGCAGCAGAGCCGTACAAAATGGCCGGCGTTAGAGAAGACGAGACCCCAATTCCCCCGCCTGAATCGCAGGATTCGTATGCAACTCCACGAGTGGTAAATGTTCCTTTCTACAGCACTATAGCCAGGCAGTAGGGGCAATGTCCTTGCTATGGCTGTAGTGGTATATTGTTCCCCTGCCATTAGACTTTCAGGTTGTCGCCTTCGGAACGAGTGCGGCTTTACCCACCGGAGCAACCGGACAGGTGGGTGTTACTGAGACTGAAAGGTCTCTTCCAGCTCAGATAATTTAGAAAGAATCAAGATTTTCCTTTTCTGTTAATTGTTTTAATTCTAGGCAGACTACCCAGGCTTCTCATGAAAATGATCTGGAGATGTGGGAGCGACGCTTTAAAATTGAATGTTATATATTGTCAGGACTTATTATTATTTTGATTCTTTTTCTTGTTGCGGCTGGTTTCTATTGTTGTTATAGTTGTGCACAGCAATAAAGTTTAGTTTTTGTTCAGTTATGTGCACCAATAAAGTTTAGCTTTGTTCAGTTAATCAAGAGTTTCCATCTGTGTCTCTATTAGACCTCAGGGGGAGAAAGTTGCTACACCACGTGACTAATAACTTTATAGCAAGCATAGAAGGGATAGGGTTATATGATCCTAACAGTTACTTGTTTTGTGGGTTTTAGAAACCTGATGTTTTATTCTGTCACGGTAACCGCTTGCATGCGGTTCACCACGTGTTGGATCCATAGGATCAGACACGGTAGAAATACTGAATTTGCCATATACTCTCTCGAGATTGTTGATTCAGGAGATCTGTAGCATTGGCAGTTTTGTTGGAAATTATTTCCAAAACTGCTTGCAAGCGAATTATGCAGTTCAGGTTGTAAATTGGTTCCCATGCCCCTGTTATCAATTCATTAGGCTTCCACGTGGCCAGCCTGTAATGCTTTGTTCTTTTGGGAGGCCACTCATTTTTCCCCCTAATTTTGTGTTCCACCTATTTCAATCTCGACAGATCTTTTACAACTGCCTTGTAACTCCAGCTGCTGAGTTGAGGCTTGTATTTCCTCTAATACCAATTCCTGTTATTTTCCATTTTCTTTGCTACGTAACCAGCCTTGCTCTCAGTTAGCTAATCCGTGAGCGCTGCAAACCGACCCACATCAGATAAGCGACATTGCAAGATGGGAGTTGCTACATTCCATTGGCTTCCCTCTACCCCCATAAATGAGGGCAGGGATAAACACAGCTGATAAGGCAGGCATCCTCACTGTGACTTCTTTCTTCCCCCCTGGAAAGAAAATAAACAAATTCGCTTCTCGGTGAGAAGAGGAAAAAACAGCAAGGGGGGAAAAGGGTCGGGGAACAGTGAGCCCTTAATGTTAAAGGCAGCAACAAGGCAATTCCTTATGCAGATAGAATCTTCTATTCTAAGTGTGGAGATTTGGACTGTAGTGCCTACCAAAAATGTTACAGGTATTAACTTAGGTTCTACAAAACAAGTAATCAGTAAATCACGTCAGTGGTTTCCAGTGAGTTTTCTGATATATATATACACCCTTCGCCCCCCACTCACTTACAAGGGGACGAAGGAGCTAGCCTCCCGGCAGCTTGGGGGACGCAGTTAAATGCAATAAAAAGAGCACTAGGAACAGGATTTTCGACCTTGATTTGTGGATTTTTGGGTCGTCTTAGTACTAACTTTTCCAATTTATAGTTTTGGGAATTGCATTCTCCAGACCAAATTCAACCCATGCCTGATATTGTTTCAACAACTGATAGTCGTTATTATCATTTGGGTCCCACCTTGGGTCTGTCAGAGGGATATGATGTTCAACCTGTCCCCTTAATGTCCCTGCTGTAATCTGGGCTTCTACCTGCACCTTAGCTGTTTTTAAAACCAGCTGTTTTTCCGTCTCTGTTATTGCATCTAACATGGCATCAATATCCTGCCAGTCAGGGTCCTGGGTCTTAATTATTAACTTAAATCGCTTAGCAACCCCGGAGGGATCATCCCGATAGTTTTTGACAACTCCTTTACAAATCATTCATTGTAACGGGGGCCTTAATTCTTGTTGGTCCCGTCGAGCCCACTGCTTCCCTTAGGGGAGCTTGATTCACTGGGCGCCCCCGCCCATAGCTGCGAGTTCTAATAGGACTAAACCCAGGTCCATCATCCAGTTTCTGTTCTTCCTCAACTCCTCCTGCTTCTGCTACAGCCTGAGGAGCGGGAGGAGGCATATAATACTCCAACCTGTCCTGGTCTTTTGTTTGCTAAACTTTGTTTTATTAGTACATCTGTGTCCCAAGTTACAGGACGAGCAGCACTGCTTTAATTCGTTTCTTGTCCCCCTTTTATGATTCTCTTCAAGGGCTAATATCAGGTGGTCCTGAGGGGGAACTAGCCCGCAGTCCCGCTGCCACTCAGGATGGTTTCTAAGGCTGAAAAACATCTCTGCATATGCAGCTTCATCCCATTTTCTTGCCCTTCTTAAATATAACAGCAATTGCAAGATGGTATTGTAGTTCAAGGTTCCATTACAAGGCCATTTTTCCTCATCTTCCAATTTATAGACTGGCCACAAAATATTGCAATATTTAACAAGCGTTTTCCTTTTCTCTTTTCCCTTTGTTCCAACAATTTCCTTCCAATGTGCCAGTATGCACCCTAATGGACTCTTTTTCACAGTCCCTGCCTGAATATTACCCATGGCTCTTATTTCTCTCCTTAATATCTCAATCTCAAACCGTTAGCTACTTAGCCCAGAAATTTCCCTTTTCACTTTAAGAAATACCGACAAGGTGTTGCCAACACTGAAACGCACCCAAGCACTATTTCTTTAAAGTTTTAGGTAGTGCCTGAAACAACATACAATACGACAATGGTTTTCATACACTTTGTCCGTCTCCGGCCTGTCTCAGAGCCGCGGGGCGGGACTCTGCACTTGCTTCACAGTCAGACTACCTCTCGTTCATTCCTTCATTCATTCACTCAGGTCGCTCACACGATAAACAGTTACACTCAGTTATAGCAAAAGGACGCACGTGCAATAGAACAAGACAAAACAGTACACAGATGACTCGAGTCAACCAGTTACCAGGTACTAGACGCATGGGCCATAAGTCACAGTTCAGTGATCCCCCCACTGCTCTAGCACTTCCAGGTCCAGGACAAGGGGACTCTGTCGTGTGCGAGACGTCTCTCCGCGACTTATAGACCGCCCCGATCGCGATCACACTCAGTTAATACAGGTGCACGATCCCGGAAATATTATTTCACATACCTTGTCCGCAAAGAAGATGGTCCTTGTCTACCCCTGTAGTGACCGGCTGAGAGCGGAGTCCCTCCGAAAAAAGTGTCTCGGGCTGCAGCTAGGGCGTCCGCGCCTCAGGAGGTCCTGCAGCCAGGCAGAGGAGGTCCCATCTGGGGTGCCAAAACTGATACGCGGAAAACACACTTTACAACTTAGAAAGTTATAAAGAAGGTATGTTTAATCGCCGGCGGACGCACGGGGGATAGCTCCTCCAAAGACGTGCGCACCCGGTACAGTAACGCACTCATATTTATACCGCAAATTGTTACAAAATTCATAAGGTCGCCCCACACGCCTATACATATGCATGGCCTGTCCCGCTTCCTATTAAGATCAGCATTTCCATAGTCTCCTCCTAGTGGCGCAGGCGCAGTGTCTTTTGAGGGTGGTCGTCGGGGGTCCCAAGATGAAGGCTCAAAGTCATCCTCAGAAATAAACTTTTCACCTTTCTCCTTGACGCATGCGTACTAGGCAAGCTGGGCTTTTATCTAAGCAGCGGGTAACACCAGGCACCACCAGTCCTCGGGAGCTTCCCGTTATCTACTCCATATCTCTCTGGTTGTTTACATATCTTAAGCAGGCCATCCATGGAATAAAGAGTGTGACATTCCTACTGGCCAGACCCTCAACCATTTAATCCTATAACAAACATTCCTATAACCTTCCTATAACCTAACATTCCTATATATAACATAACATTCCTATAACATTCCCCGTTTCAGCCTCCACCATCAGCAGCACCGGCATTAGACCGACCTCCGGCTGCAGGTGTAAGAAGTGGGGACCCTGTTAGATGATCCCCTCGGAGTAGCCGAAAAACTGGACCAATTCCTAGGCCCTAATACTTCTCCCTGGGAAGAAATACAGTCCATTTTAGGGATTTTGTTTATTGCTGAGGAGAAGGGAATGATTAGACAAGCTGGACCGAGAATTTGGGAAAGACAGAATCAGGCAGGACCCCCGGGAGGGCAAAAATGGACAATTTGTAGCTAAATCCGGGGGCTGGGGGAGCATAAGAAGAAAGTTAGAGAAGCTGGAGGACTGGCAAGAAGGGGAATACTATTCAAAAATCTCAGAAGCGGTGCTGGTAGCAGGGCTGGAGCCTCCAAATTGTCAAACTGTTTTTTTCACACTAAGAAAACATTATCCCAACTTAGAGAGATGGAGACGGGATCCTGGCTTTGCTACAGGTGAATGCCTGCACCAGAGTGGCATGTTAAGAAGGTTAATTGTTCTACCTCACTGGGGAAACAGAAGGTTCTTGCTGCCTTAAAACTACGTATAGCAGCAATAAGAACAAAATTCTTCCTGAGCTGGATATTCCAGTGTTACCGAATGTTTTGTAACAGTGATAAATTGTACTTGTGACCTGACAATGAAAATATCTTTCTACAATCTAAGATGCCACGTTACTCAAGGTGTTACAGTGTACAGCTGTCTGTCTTTCACTTGAGCTCAGGGCAGAAAAAAAAAGAATAGAAAATTGGTGTGTTGACATAAATCTTTTCCAGTGGATAATGTCTTTTCCCCAGTGAAATCAGTTCTAACATTGATGTTCCAGGAGTTTCAACCAAAGTAAAAGATGAAGCTAAAGATATTTATTGCAGCTAAATTTCTTCCACCAATTGAGGTTTATGTTGCCTGGTAAAATATTCAATTATGTGATGTCAATGTTTAGCTTGTGAGCCTTATCAGAAGTTATAAACTTAAATGGTTTTAAAGAATGAGACTGTTACATATGATATCCTATATAGTAAATGTGTGCATATAAATATATTGAAAGTTATATATATTTATGTATATCTCATGTGCCACATATATTCTATACATGTTATATTCGGTATAGCTATATGTACACTGTGGATTATATAGTATAATTGCACACTTGATATTCTATATTATTTATTATACATTCTAAATTTTATACATTGTATCATAAAGTACATCTGTGAAGTTTTCTAGATTCCTCAGTCTATGCAATAAAGCACAAAATTGTTGGAAAAGGTGAACAGTGGCCTTAGTCAGGACATGATGTGAGGCAGAGCTGATTTATTGGAGCATTCAGGGTCCAGGATTTTAATTCTGGACTATGTGTTTCCTTTGGAAGCATAGCTTCTTTCCTCTACTGTTTTTTTCTGTAGCAGGTAACACAAAGCAGTCTTCTAATTGTCATGAACATTGATAATGAGTGGTATTTACATTCATATATCAAAGGATGAGTTACTGGAAATCCCAAATACTAGTTTAATGACGATTCTGATTTCAGTCAATATGTTACTAGAAAACTGAATGGACATTTTATTTTTAAATATCTGAAAATGTTTTTCCTAAATTGCTAATAAATCCAGTATTTAAATATTTTGGTTAAACTCAATTAATATTGCAGAAGAGAGAATGGTTAAAATACACAAAACTTTTATAGGACTTTGGAGTTTAAGTTCTGGTTTTAAAAGTGTTTTTAAAATGTAGAAGCTTGAATTCTGTTTACTTTCAACATTTAGACTCATAAACTTCATGTCTACTCTTGAAATGTCTAAGAATTGAATAATAAAAAAGACAAACAATAAAAAAAACCCTACTTTGCCAGATGAAATATACTTCTTGGTTTTACCCCTGTTCTCCCACAGTTAAAAAAAAAAATCCCAAAGTTAAAAAGTAATCCCAGAATTACTGACTATGAAAACAAATAAATTGTCATCATATTTGTCTTGTTATATGAATAGAAAAGGCAAGACATAAGAGAAAGGCAAGATAAAAAGCCACTATGGAAATAAAATAGTTTATGTTGCTTGTGTTATGCATCTATTCTTTTTTCCTTGTAATCCTGTCTTCTTTTCTTAAAAAAAAAAAAAGAGTATATACTATTTTTCATGCAAATTATGGTGAAGTGAGACCTTGTGATCTGAAGAAACATAGGTAATTGCACTTATTTTGAGCTGGGTAGTTATAGTATGGTGCCAAAAAAAGCTAAAAATAAGTGACATACAGATTGACCTCAAACACTGTTTCTGCTGGTTTGTAGTTAATGATATATAACTTACAGACATGGGATCAAACAGCTGGAACAGAGTCAGAAGGAAGAAGAAACAGCTTTCAAGTACTTCACTTCCATCGGAATCATAGAATGTGTGAGGTTGGAAGGGTCATTTAAAGGTCATCTAGTCCAGTCCCCCTGCAGTAGGCAGGGACACCTTTAACTAGATTGGATTGCTCAGAGCTTCATCAAGCCTGACCTTGAAGTCTCCAGGGATGAGGCCTCCCCTAACTCTCTGGGAAACCTGTTTTAGTGTCTCATCACCCTCCTAATAAAGAACTTATAATGAACAACCTAAACCTACCCTGCTCTAGTTTAAAACCATTGCCTCTGTTGCTACATGCCCTTATAAACAGTTCATCCCCAGCTTTCCTGCAGGTCCCCTTCAGGTACTGGACGGCTGCCATAAGGTCTTCCCAGAGCTTTCTTTTCTCCATTGTAGAAACCCACTAGGTTGGTCAAGCAGGGCTTGTCCTTGGTGAAGCCACCCTGGCTGTCTTGAATTGCCTCCCTGTCCTCCATGTGCCTTAGCATAGCTTCTAGAAGAATCTATTCCATAATCTTCCCAGGCACAGAGGTGAGGCTGACAGGGCAATAGTTCCCAGGATTGTCCTTTGTACCCTTTTAAAAAAACTGGCTGTAATTATTCCCTTCTTCCAGTCATGAGGGACTTCACCTGACTGCCATGACTTTTCAAGTATCATGGAGAGTGGCTTGGCAACTACATCAGCCAATTCCTTTGGGATTCCTAGGTGCATCTCATCATGTCCTATGCACTTAGGGACACCTATGCACCTTGTCATCACTTACAGTGTGACGGACTTTGTCCCCCAAGTTCCCATCTTGCATTCAAGAAAAGGCACTATACTTTTTTTTTTTTTTCTGAAAATACAGTGTGTGTGAGCCTTGGCAGAGGAAATCTTAATGACAGAAATATGCAGTGGTGACTCCTGCTTACAGTCTGTGCCAAAGTTAGAGGGCTGGTCTCTAAGAGATTGTCAACAATTACAGGAGAATTACAGATAAGGTAATCATAGATACAGAGACACAGTAATGAAGAAAGGCCATATTCAGAAAGCTGTCTCTAGTGTCTGTAGCAATGAATATTCTTGGTTATTAGTCATAAGCACTCTATTTAGAATCTCAGAATCACAGAATGGTTTGCGTTTGAAGGGACCTCAAAGATCATCTAGTTCCAGCCCCCACTGCCATGGACAGGGACACCCTCCACTAGATCAGGTTGTCCAAAGGCCTATCCACCCTGGCCTTGAACACTGCCATGGACATCCACAACATCCATTTGAAGAGGAACATTTATCTCATTCTGAAATAATGTCCTGGCTTTCATTAATTTTGCAAGCTATCTTAGGCCAAAATGAATCTCTAAGAGTTGCAAATTTATTCCTCAGAAGTCCAGAAGTTAATTCAGGGTCCAGTCGTAAGGACTAAGCTCAACCTCTATCTGGCTAAAACAGCGCTTCAGCTTTCCAAAGACCTCTGAGTGAACCTTTGAGTATGAGAAAGCAAACGAAGAAGATTTGAGCACTGTGTATATCATGGGAGGGATGGGGAGAAGCATATTTTTCTGATAAAAACATACTTGCCATGAAGAGGTTCCACAGAATGACAAGAATCCTTTTGTATTAAAACCATCACAAAAATAATGGTTATACTAAAGGCATCATTGACTTTTTATTCCTTGACATGTTAAAAAAAGCTCTGTAAAGAAAAACCTAGCAATATTTGACTGGTAGAGTTTGATGTTCTCTGCTCAGTTCTGTTGGTTCCTGGTTTTCTGGGACCAAAACTAATGTATGCAGTGAAACACAGATGTTTGGCTCTGCTCCACTAGTAAATCCATCTTCTAATGTACCAACACTACACCTCCTTCATGAAAGCACAGATCCTAATATTACTAATGGTTTCTCTGTCCTTTGTAAATTACAAACAATGATTTTATGTGTGTGTAATGTATCTAAAGTACTTCTTAACATGGTGAAACCTGAGATTTAGGCTTAACAAAGTCATTCTGCTTTGTGAGGACTGGGTGCAACTTGTTCAGAATATTTGAAATTAAAAAGAAATAATTAAAATTATGTGTCAGAATCAAGCCATATTAAAAAAAAAAAAAACCAACCTAATTCTTTACTTAATTTGATTTGCTCACTATTTTGACAAGGTTTCTGCTTCAAGATTTTTCAGAGTATCAAACTTTCCCAGAGTTCTCCAAAGTCTGATGACCTTGCCTCTCTCATAGGAAGAGCTCAGTGATCAGGCTTAAATTTGAAAGAAAGTTATTCCACATACTGCTTCTATCTTCTGGAGATATGGTCTTGTGCCACAGATGTGCATTTTTCATTAGCTTTAATAGAATTTCTTTCTGCCCACCCAGAGAACAATTTGCTGCAACACATCAGTTAATTTCAGAGAGGATATTTTAAGCTACATGATGACATAGTTATATAGGACTAACATGAAAATGGTTTCAGACTTTTTCCTTTAAGTATAACATTTTAACTTTACATTTACACTATATAGATAAAGCCCAGAATGGGGAATTTCAGAAGGAGAGAGCTAATGTAAGATGCTGCAATACAGATCTCAAAAGATGTGTGTAAATTATTATGAATCCACAATTCAAAACAAAAAGGAGAAAAACCATTAGGTTAACCGAGATAACACAGTGGTAAGCATTTATGTATGAGTTAACTACTTGACTCATCTATAGGAATCCTACAATATTCAGTAGGTCTAATTTCACAAAGTGATTTTTCCATCTGACTCAAGCCTTGCTGCAAATTCCTTCTTTCTCATGCCCATGAATATGAAACTGGCTACCTTCACAGGGATGGAGATACTGAATCAGGCCAAAGATGAAAAGATTTTTGTGTTCCACCATGCTTGTCTTTTCCAAAACTCTGGTGAATGCTTTCCTGAACTGCAACATCAAGTCTCTGAACAAATCAGAAATCAAAAGCTAATAATTATTTCTGAAAGAAATATTAGGCTTATTCTGACTCCTTGCATCATCACATTGGCCATTCTTGTCCCCAGCAGACAGAATCTCCTATTTGAAGTAGTGTTACTGTTGAAAGTGGTGTGACTAGTGTAGTCAGAACATGGAATTAGATTTGGCTTTTGTTTTTTTAAATCCCATACTGTATTTCTATGATATTTTTGTAAAACTGTCATTTGTTGACCCCACGTTCCCTTGTAAGTATCTAACATATTATTCCATTCAAAGGTGGATAGAGTGGTAAAAGAACTGAAACCTTATTTTGGAAGACATACTAACATATAATCTCTGGAAAGCAGGTACTATATGACTTCTATAGCAATCTCCAGCAGTTTAATATTGCTTCAATATTGTTAGGCAATATAGGATTGGTCACGGACAGAATTGAACTTTAACATATTTAGAAACAAAAATATTTTAACTCTTCTTTCAGTGAGTCCTTCCATATTATCTTGATGAATAAACTAATTTTGTATATCGTTTCAGGATTTTACCTGTGAAAGCCTGGACAAATCTTGTGTACTTCTTTCCTACAATACAGGAAATAATACACAGATTGTCCCTAAAACTACATAAACTTCACAGAATCACAGAATCACAGGGGTTGGAAGGGATCTCGAGAGATCATCGAGTCCAACCCCCCATACCAAAGCAGGTTCTTTAGGACAGGTTGCACAGGGAGGCATCCAGATGGGTCTTGAATATCACCAGACATGGAGATTCCACAACCCCTCTGGGCAGCCTGTCCCAGGGCTCTGTCACCCTCAACGGGAAGAAGTTCTTCTGCATATTGGTGCAGAACTTCCCATGTTCCTACTTGAGGCCATTGCCCCTGGTTCTGTCTCCACAGACAACTGAAAAGGGGCTGTCCATTTCCCCCTGTGTCCCATACTTCAGATACTTACTTAGAATTTCTAATTGACCTAATGGAAACACTCTAAAAAGAAAAAAAAAAAAAGAAAAAATCTTTTCTGAGAATATTACTGATTTCTTTTGGTTTTCATATAAGAAACAAAAAAATGCTGTCTTTTGGAATTATAATGCAGTAGGGATAATAAAAGAAAACTGTAGCTTAGTCTACTAATACTCAAAGTGTTACCCTCCTTATTTTATTTGGTTTGTTAGTTCAATGTGACATTAATTTAGAAGATTATGCAACTTTAATATTTTTACACATCTCTTTTTTTCAGTCACTGTTAAAGACATTGAGTCAGCATTTCTGTTTTCAGTTCTGTTATTCAAGGATCAAAATGGCAAAAAAATTGAAATAAAATACCCCAAAGTCCACAATTTTAAACAATAAATAGTGGGAAAAAAACCCAAACCCAACAGTACCAATATCTCAATAATGGATTGAGGAAGATATTGGTACAGTAGACATTTTTCCTGTCTGACAGACAAAAAATTTCATCATGATCATTTGGTGGTGGGAGGACCTATGTTCTCAAAAGTCCTAAATTAGTTAATTGCCAAATGTTTCTGACTTCCCAAGATCATAATTTTCCCATGTTTTCCCATTTCAATTCTTATTCAGCTGTTAATATTTGTCAATGGGAAGTGATGTTATGTGGTTTGAAAGAGACTTGCAGGTGCCATGAATAAAATTTGGATCATCCAGATGATTGACATTTCCCCTTTCAATGGTTTTGGTCTCTGGTAAAAGCATCCTGAGTTTAGCAACACAAGTCAGCTTTTATCCTGGAAACTAACAGCCACTGCAGTTCTTAGTAAGACATCTTGAGTACAGGGCATTACTATATGCACGTGGCTTCCAAAAGGGATCTTGCATACATCTGGCTGAGTAGAGGCTTGGTGTTTGTGACTAGGCATTCTAGACTCCAGTAGAGTTAGATCATGGTACCTTGGTACAACAAGGTGCTTTGAGTAAAAGGATAACGTCACTTTATCTGACAAATAGGAAAATATTTTCATTAGGCTTTGAAATTGCTGATGTTGAATCTTAGTCAATTTTTTCATGAGATTGTGTCGTGGAATTCTCACAAAGGCCTCAATTAGTTTAAATGGAAAAAAAAAATAAATTGCTTCCATGAAATAGATTTTGAGCACAGAAACAGTCACAGTCCTCCTGCTAGAGATCCTCCTACTATATTGTCAGATGTTTACAGGCAGAGGGAAGCTTCAGAAATACCCCCCCTGAAAAACAAGTTGCACAGGTATGACTAAGGAGCATCCAGTAATTGTATAAAGAAGGCTTTTGTTTTTTAAAATACAGTAATTGCCCATTCACGGGTGATGATTAGTCAGGAGAGACAGGTGCTGGGGAATTAGAGGAGATGCATGACTTTTGAGGCATGACAACTGTATGGAGGGACTAAGATCTCTAATATCTTAAAAAAACACTAAGTACTAGTCAGTGTTCTTGACTTATAGAAAATACATTTTAGGACCTTTACCAAAAAAACCCCATATATCTTTTCTTTACAATCCTGTAAAAACAAAAAATCTGTAACTGTGGGTGCATGGTGATTTTATCTTGAAGTCTTTCAACTGATGAAGAAAGAATTACAAGTACAATTAAAATAAACATTACTATCTGAAAAACTATGATATTTTAGGAAAAACTAAAATTTCCTAGAACCTCTTACAATTACAATATGGTCAGCTGATACAATCCACAAAACATTTCATTTTCATCTGCACTCAAATATTTTCGATAATGCCCTGTGATTAAAATGATAAAAAACACCCCCAGACAGTCTGAAGACTATCTGAGTGACAGCAGGTCAAGTCAGGTGGCCACAATCAGAAGCAACATGGCAAAGACAGATTATGAAACAGTAAAGAAATCTTGACTCCAATATAATTTGAGTTAACTTTTTGGAGGTCTCATGGTTGTTTGTATATTTTATCTTATAAATTTGAGGCATGAAGTTCAAAGTCATTTATATAATACTGAGGCCTGAGTTGAATATTGGATATTAGCGGAATTATATGGTTAATAAAACCCTAAATACTATGTGGTCTTCTAACCAAAACATCAAATAAGGTCTTGCTCATTATTTTTTTTTCAAATTAGTGAAAACATTTCCTTCATTGCTGCCTACTGCAAGCATCACTGGGGTTTGTGTAATTTTTGTCCTTGCCATTGCTAGATTCCGGGACAAAGAAATACATTTTTTATCTGGGGATAAAAAAATGGATAAAACCCAAAAAATATTTCAAAGTAATTACTCTGAGCTAATCAGATTTGATCTGTAATCTGGAATACTGTCTACTTGTTACAGATATTCTCCTCTCATTGAGCTAACTCTACCACAGTGAAAAAGTTATGAAAACTAGGTTAACACTAAGGACAAGATGGCTTCAACCCTGAATGGCGGCTGAACTTTCAGCCATACATCAGATTGGATACTATCAGCAAAATAATTATTTAATTAAAAGAATTTGTGTAGCTTTTAACAGCAACTCCAAACCCCAAGTTTCACACTGCCTGAAATAAAGGCAACAAAATAAAGTGCCTAGTTTCTAGTAACGAGAGTATTCTGTCACTGACACAATGCATTTCAGTAACTTTTAGGGCTTAACCTTCCCCCTATACTGTACCACAGCGTAGTGAAACACAGAGATATACAGAAATGTGGCTAGCTGAGAAAAGACAAACCCTTTTCCAGAAAACTAAGCTTTAAATAGCTTCTTACCCTAGAAGCTACAGAAATGCATGAATCAGACTAATATATGCATAATGGACTAAAATTCATGTGAATTCACTCTGCAGAGTTACATTGTGTGTACCTAAACAGTCTTTGAGACAGAAGTATCAATGTAATTTAAGGAAGTTTCCCATTTACTGTGTTTTGTTTTGCATTGTGAAGACTTCCTAGAAAGTTTAAACTGGATTTTTGTAACAGGGGTTTTTTATATTGAACTGAAGTAGAAGATGGAATCACGTAATGCACTCCAGCTGCAAACAGGCATTGGGTCTTTGGAACCAGGCTACAGGTAGTCTGAATTTAAACAAAATAAAATGTTATGTGTATTGTGTGAAGACCATACGTGTAAGTATGAATTTTAGGAACATCTTGAGAAACCTAAAAAAAGTTAGCGATACTGTCATATTAAGGTCTAATATTTGAACTAGTCTGAAGCCAAGTGTAACTACTGCATTCCCAATGTCATAAAACAATTTTTTAAGTTGATAGTTCACAAAATGTCAGATCTTGAGGTTTTTTATTAACCTATGAGTAAATGTTCTCTCTTGTATCCCTGCCCAATGTCATTGAGAGCAGAGGATTCCAGTTAGGGAAGGAATATGCCAAGGTGATGGCTTAATCAAATTATAATTATTTAAAAACTGCTCAGAAGCTTGAAATTGTAGGAAACATTTCTATGGAATTACTGAACACAATTCATATAAGACAAAATGAGTGATAAATACTTCTCAATTAACTAAAAGAACAAGTCCATATCATTTGTGCAACAAATATATATGTAAATATATTTACATTTAAAGATACCAAACTGGATACATTAAAATGGTTAAAAGATTTGATTCCGTCTCAGGTCTTACCTATGTGGGTATTTGTTTTTCTTAATGGCTATGAAAGAAAATATTGGAACTGAGTTCATATATGATAAATTAGATTCTAAATAAATAAGAACTGGGTTTAAACTTCTATCTGATTTCCTGAATTCTTGAGGAACATGAAACATTAATTGTGCATTATTGATTCAACAAGGAAGTGCAATCATTCAAAATCTATAGACCTGCATATATCCAGTGAAGTATCTTGCTCACTACCTTCAAAAGGAAATGAATGAATATCAGCAGCCAGGAGAGTAGTTTCTAAACCTCAGACTAATTCTATGAATGAATGTCCAGAAGTTAAGCCAGTCTTTACCGGAGAGTCTAAACATCTTCCTACAAACACACAAGAGGGCATGAATGTTCATGAAGCAAACACTCAAATAAGAAAGGGATATTTAACAGTGCTTGAGATTCTTCTGAGATTCATGCATTCACTTCCAGATCTCCCTGTGTTTTCTCTGGAAGTCTCTTTATGTTGGAGAAATATGTAGTTGATAGCTAAGGGAAGGTCTAACTGCAGGCATGTCTTTCATGTCTGAGAATGAAATGAGTACAGAGACTGGAAAATATGTAATCTCTCTAGATAGTGCAAAAGAAGGGGGGGGAAAAAAAGTGCTTGACTTCAAGAGCCTTAGTAAATGATCACTTGCAAAGCAAGATATGCGTACAAGATAGCTCAAAAGAAATTGGTTATTGGTAAGTAACTTTCCCTTTCTTTGTTATCAGTGCACTTTTCAACTGGGAATAACCAAGACGAGATGCTGACTCTAGCTATATTGCTTTAGCATTCTTTTAGTACTGATGCAGTGTCACTTTTGAAGTCATTCCAGGCTAAAATAAGCACCCAACTTCTCTGGCCTGGAAAAACTGGCTCCACCATCTTCATCTTGTACCTGAGCTGGGATTTATGTAGCTTTTGGCAAGCACAAACGAGGCTTCTCACCCAAATACCTGAACATATATTTAAGCCAATCACATGCACACATACACACATATTTGCCAAATACCATTGATTTTACTGGCTCATTGTACAACAAGATATATAAAATTTGGTTTCATACCATTTTACTTATTTTCATGCTGTGTGTATAAAAATCCACTATTTTAAAATATTTCTCACTTCAGAATATATTCTTCATGACATTTATGCTGGTCCACCTCTCCTCAGATATAATATAAACATGATAAATTTCCCATATCCATTATTTGCAAACCTGTATAACTTGTACTAATCTTATACACTTAGCTAAAAAGTTCTGATTTAGAAAGTTGAGGTTTCTTGGGAATTGTTTTACTGCTGACCTATTGCCTAGTGAGAATCTATGCTAAGGAGTACCAGAGTGACCATCCATTTTTTGTTCATGCTGATTCAAACACTTTAATGTGCATTATTTTACTTCTAGAGCTCACTGGGGTTCAACTACCACTGTTGAACATCGAATCTGCACACTTGATGATTTCATTATCACTAATTTGTACACAACTATGACCTTCAGTTTTACATCAGTATTTTCTAATGATTAATTTTTAAAATACATTTTGTAGTTTCTAGAAGATTCTGGGAAGCAGTGATCAAAAAGGGAGTGTAAATGCTCCCATAGAAAGGCTCATCTGCTACAGACTTTCAAAACAGTATCTCCTCCAAGTCCACTGTGTACCTACTACAGGTGCTACACTTTGAAACTGGGAAAACATAGGTAAAATTCAGTGTATAATAAATGATATTTTAAAATATTAAGCAAATCTATACTTCTTTAAAATTAAGATTAGAACATAAATGATGTCTGAAATACATTACGCATAATTGTGAGTTCTAAATGACATGTTAACGAGGCCTGAAGAACATATATATACTTATATGTGTTGGTGTAAACTATTTTGAGCAAGCAGAAATCTCTACATTGTTGATGATAACCAATCAAAACTGATCAATTCAGAGCAGAAACTGTGGTTCTGATGAAGGGATTGTCGTGGTTTCACCCCGGCTGAGAGCTGAGATCCACGCAGCTGCCTGCTCTTTAAAGGAAAAGAGGAGGGGGAGAGGTGTGTGGCGGGGGTGAGGAAAGGGAAGGGAGAAGGAAGGGGCAAAAAACAACCCAAAACCAAGAAACCAAAAGCCCGTGGGTTGGGATAAGGAGAGTTTACTAGAAGAGCAGAAAGATAAAATATAACAAAGCTGACAGGACTTTAGAGCAAAAAATCTATGAAACTGTTGATACCCAATGCAGTGTCTCACCCAACCCACAGCTCAGGCCGTGCCACCCAGAGCCGTCCCGGAACCTGATCATCCCCCAAAACCGCGCATCCTGGAGCCGTCCCGCTCCTCCTCCCATCAGCCCCCCTTTATACTGAGCAGGACGTAATTGTCATGGAATACTCTCTTTGGCCAATTTGGGTCACCTGTCCTGGCTTTGTCCCCTCCTTTCTCATTAATAGAGAAATATGAAGAGCTGAGAAAGTCCTTGACTGCTTGACCACAACTAAAAACATCAGGGTGTTATCAGCACTGTTTTCATTTTAACTCTCAAACACAGCATTCCATCCGCTGCTACAAATGAAGTGAACTCCATCCTGACTGAAACCAGGACAGGGATTTAAAAAATGGGAAATTTAACTACAAAACTGTAGATTTTTTATATCACAGATTGTACCAGGAAAATGAAGGTTATCAACTGCTGTTCCAATTAATACTGTACTCCCTATGGGATGAACATGTGCAGAGGACCCAAAAGTTCTCTGTGGTACAGCATTAATCTTCTACATGCAGTACAGCTAATGTTGACAGAGCTGTGGCTGTTGTCAGGCCTACTGATGACTTTTGAGTTTTTGACTTCAGCTGCCTTCTAGTGATTTGCTCTCTGAAGATAAGTTTGATGAGGAAAAGATAAAAAGTCATCAGCACCTTTAGTTTACAGAGACAGAAACAATGCTGAGTAATTACAGATTATTTTTCTCTGAGAATGTTTTGAGAAATCATATTCCTAAATAATTTCAGAAAATTAGGTAGAAATAATGAAATAATGACCAGACTGTCTCACCTGTTAGTATAAAATTATGCAGACATAGAAATTAAAGTGCTTTGATATTCCAGTACTCTTTTTTTTTTTTTTTTTGGCTGAGGAATCTTTGGTCAGTAACCAAATCAGCAGTTTCAAAATATTAGCATTTACCCATTTTAACACACCTAAATTTTCTTTAACCAATCACATAGCTTCATATGTACCCAGGTGTGACTTGTTATGCTCTTCAACATCTTCTCATTCTGAAAATTTTTATTTGTATCTGCAAATCAATACATTTCCTGTTACCGTCTACTTTTTAAACAAGCACAATGAGGTTCATTTTGACCTTTTAACTCAATGAGAGTTATGCCAGGAGCAGCAGTCTTGCATGACATTTTTGGGGAGGCTTGTGTTTCAGGCATACAGGGTTTGCTACTGTTAAGCCTCAGACTTCTGGTCTCCATCTCAAGTTTTAAAGCACATTACAGTAGGCTACGTGTGCCGACCCTAGCTAAAACTATGCCAGCATTTCCATAATAAAAACTCTTATTTCCAGAGGTCCCAGCTGTACATTCAGCTGTAAAAATGCGCTAGGCTAAAATTGGATGTACAGGATTCAATGTGGAATTAATACAAATTAAAAAAACATTCCACTTGACTATTTCTGAGCTATAGCTTCTGAAAAAGTAACGGTTTGTGAGATTCCTTTTTGGCCTCTCATCTTGTAAATCAAAAAGTAATTTAACTTTTTCAAAATATTGATGTTATTAAGTGATGAGACCAGTTCTGCTTCCACAGGAAGGATTCCTCTATACCTTAGACACGGGGATTTATTTTCATGTATACAAGAGGTCAGCATATGTAGTTGTTTACCAAGAATTCAAAAATGACACACTGTCATCCTGCCTACACAGTTCACTGCTACTGATGTGTTATGCTTATCAGAATCCTACTCCTGCAAAAGCAAGGATGTGTACATCAATATATAATTGATATATTATGGCCAAATGCTTGGGATGATTAATCCAAGTCTACTTCATTATATTACATTTTAAGTTTATGTCTGTGTGTAATCCTGGTTTTAGTTCCGGAAAAGCAAAGCGTCCCTGAAGCTTAATATAGAGGCTTCCTTCATAGCATATGCTAATGCCATTTGTGCATCTCTACTTTGAACAATGGTATAAGCTTGTGTATTAGGTAACTGTTACTATTTTGGTAAAGTGGCATTTATTATTATAGGTTAACGACATTAAAGAACAATGGTAAATTTATTTCATATATCCCAATTTTAATATCATATACTCAATGAGTTCTATTATTTCTATTTTGAGGTGCAATGTATTGCTTTTGCTTCCTTTCAGCTTTGTTGTATTGATATCATTAAGTATAATCTTACTTGTGTATAGAAAACTGATATAGCTCGATGTCAGAGAAGGTGGAGTATCTGTACTTTGGATCTGAAAATGTTGTGAAATTTAATACACGTATAGATGAACTTGATTGTGAATACATAAGAAGGCAACTGAACTTTGGTTCCCATCTGTAGCCTACAAGGATGCATCATCACATAAAGGAGATGCATGACTTGGCAGAGTGATGCTGTACCAGATCTCACATAAACCTGGTACAACACGTCAAGGCACTATCATACCATCCTGCTTACCTTGGTAGAGTTCTCAATCCAGTGCAAAATAAAATCAGATGATTTGCATGTTCCATTACAAATTCAGTTCTCACACTTGCACTAGCTCCAGTCCTCGTATATACAATGTTACTGAAATGTTCAGGACAGTTGAGTTCAGACAAATCCATATCCATAGAGAGGCTTCCTTTGTCCTGAACTACCATAGTCCCATGAACCTCAACAGGCTGGAAATATTTAAAGCCACTACAATTTTCATCAATGGAAAAAAAAAGTCAAAGAAGGTCTTAAGGTGTGCTGACCCAGTCCTGTAAAATAGTGTTCCAATAGACTGGATTAGAGTCCAGTTTGGACTGTACTCTTGGAGAGAGATGGAGACAAAGAATCCTTCATTTGCTGTTATTTCAAGAAGTGAACCAGAGAGTAGACCAGATTCATTCCTCTTTAATTGCCCAAGTATTAGGATTGACTAGCCCATCAGATAAAGAGCATTTCAAAAATGTATATTGGGGTACATTACTGCTGCACTCCCAAATCCTCTGGAAGCTACCTTGAGCTTTCAAGCAGAATAACTCAGACCACCAAAATCAGCTCTCTGTTACTCACAGTCTATAACAGACTTCACTTCCCTCATAAGCCACCTTTATTCATCTCATTGTAATACTCAAAAGCATATTAATCTATTGCCATTTTCCAAATTAATAGCATATTTTTAGTGTAAAACAATCCTAGATTGTTTCCTTTCTCTCTTTTGTGGAAAAACAAGCACAACAAAAATACCCCAGCAAACAAACAGCCCAAAACAAAACAGAACCCAAAACAGACAGACCCCTTCCCTGCTCACCACCACCCCACCCCCCCCCAAAATAAACACTCCAAAACCTCCAGGGGTTTTCAAAATACTTTTTAAAATCTATTCTGACTCTTCAGACAGAAGTTCTTAGTTAAATTCTGAAGACCAAAACCAGCAAGAAATCTCATAACATTATAAATCAGCCCTCTGACCTTTTCAGTTTAATGTATCAGCTTTGCTGTGACTTTAATTTCACTGCCTTATATCTGACTAAACTTTAGATCAGAGGGACATGCTACAGAGCCCTACACAGTATATACCTATAAAATAAAAATATGGTTTATTTATATATCTAAAATATTTAATTACCTGGTAGCATCTGATTGTTGGAGAGTTGGGACCTGTCATTTTATAGCTATTGGATTGTTTCCTATAGGTTTTTCTCCTGGTTTTGTTATCTGCTTGTTAACATTTAAATGTTGAGGCCCTTTCAAGCACAAACTTTTCCTCCTCCCTTACATTTTAGTCATTCCTTCCTCTCTACAGTCAGCTCTTTTCAGAGACAGATTGAGTTTTATGTTTCTGATTTGACAAGGCACCAATTTAAGATCAGCACATGGCTTGGGGTTCAGGGAGAGGCATCAGGTATTGAATCATCTCTATGACTGGCAGGTAAAGTCACTCCCCCAAAAGGCAACCTGTCTTCCCCAGAGGGTGGCTCAAAGCTTTCATTACAAAATATTGGCCATTTTCTTCCGTTACTTAAATGATCATCTCCCCTCCCACATATACTCTGAAAGATAATTTCCAGAGGTCTAGTTATTTCAACTCTGTTTAAAATTCACAGGAGAAAACAATGCCTGCCATATTTAAAGCAAATACACATCTTGAAAAGCTGCTGCAACCAGTCCAGTGGGTTTTTTCCTAATTTTATTTATTTGAAATATGTTGATACATACATAAATATGCATGAATTAATATTAATCCATATATTTTGAGTAGATTTTTCATTGCAGAATATTAAAAAAAAATCATATTCTTAGTACCACACTAGTTTCATTCCCCAGTTAAGAGAACAACAACAAACTTGCCAAAGCCAGGAAAAGTTTCTAAATGAGCTAGGAATCAAATTTTGCAGTTTTACTTCTGGTAGCTGAAGCATGTCACAATTTTCTCCAAAACCAGCACTTACCAGGGCTGTTCCACAGGTCAGATATGCTATATGGTACAGTTCAATCTGAGCCCTATTAATATGGGAGTGATGGCAAAGGGGCAGGGGGGTGTTAGCCACCTCCTTCTGTCCATCACTTTAGGCAGTAGATACCTGTAGCTAATGAGAGATTGCCAAGGGCTAAGAATAGCTTTGTTGCCTTTACAGCCATAGGAATTCCCACTCTTCCCAGAAAGAGAATTATCATTACAGGAATCTGTTAGTACACCAATCCCACGAGCATCCCTGAACCATGATGTTTCCCTCATAGATATTTCAGGGAAGTATAATTCAGCTTTTACCCCACTCAGGATGACTAATGGGCCGACTGCAGCTTCACTGTTACAAGGCAGGCATAGGGATTTCAAGAAGCTGCTCAGATTTATTGCAAAGATTTCAAACCATGGGGGAAAAAAACCAAAGGAGCATCATCACACAAAACTATTGCTAGTGATTGGTTCACACTTAATTTTCAAGATTGTTCAAGCTTTATTTTTTTAATGTATGAAAAAAAATACTATTAAAGACTTTTTAAAAATATCCATATCATTGGTATCACCATCTTCAAACTACCATGACCAGTCACATAAGCATGCTTCTGTTTCTTTAGGTGCAAAATTCTGCTGCAAAGTTGGGCTAAAAGGTTAATTTCTCCAATGCCTTAGTATTTGATTCTACATGGGATTAAGCAGGAGCGAAAAAAAAAGGAGAATAAAATTGTTTCCCTTTTTTTTTTTTCTCCTATGTAAGCAGGTTTTGCAAGTAATTTAGAGAAATGTTATTAACAAGAGAACAGGGGATCCCTGAGATAGTACTTTTTAGTTAATTGCAGACCACATGGAAAAAAAAATCTTTGAGAACTATTATGCTAAACTGTCATATTAGTTAAGGGCCAGGACAGTTTTTTCAAACCTAGAGCCACAAATACCTGTGAAGTAGTCAATTGACAATGAGGGTGCATCTGTCATCACATAAGGTACTTGAACGTTTTTTGCACTAGGGCTATATGAGAGTACATATATATCAGAAATACTAAATTTATCTCAATCCAAGATAACCAGACATTTCAGAAATGGTACATCCATTCATAGGATAGGAGCACGAGTGTCTTTTCTTAACTTCATGTGTCAGTACAGTTTTGGATGATGATTTCTGGCCTTACAGAGGCAGAGAGATATTTTTTTACCGTGTCAGAAAGTAGAAACCCAGCTGTGCCCCAGAAGAGACACCCAGAAAACTGCACAAGCATTAGCAGGTGTCCATGCTAACAAGGAGTTAACCTGCAACCAGGACACAACAGTATAGCAAACAAGAAGCCAAAGCTGTCAACAACTTCATTGTTCTGTTCATCCACAGGCCTGTTTCAGAATCATCCAACATCTCAATATTTAGTAAAAGCTGTGAAAAATATCAACTGTCCTGTACAAAAATGTGTGGAAAGTGTGTCCTAATTAGCCAACATTTCTGTTATTTTACTCCCTTCTTGATGAAGGATTATAAAAATCAATGTTTAAGCATATTGTGACTACAGCTATAAAATTACTAGTGTAATCTTGAAGGTTAGTTCTCCAATTAACCTGAAAGCTTCAAAGGAATGGAGCTGATGTGAAGACTGCCATCCCCACATTTTAGATGCTCCAAATCTGTGTTGATGATTTAACTTTATTAATAAATTATTGTTGTTTCACTCATATATTTATGCATTTGTGATTGCCAAAATGTGGCAAAATCAGTTTCATTAAAAACTGAAGAAGGAGGTAGTGAGTGGGAGGACCATAAAGAAGGATTTCCTGGCTACCAGTCACATCTCTTTAGTTTTTTTATCCCTTTACTTTGAAAACTCTTTGTGCAGCATTTGAAACAATGAAATCAATATTCATGTTCATTGAAATAGCTAACTAGTAAGAGATACATATAGTTTGTGTACTTTTTATTTTTGCATGAGGTCAATAGGTTAATTACACAAGTAAAAACTCTAAATCCTCTAGAGACTACTGAAGTGTGTAAATAAACAGAGTATTCTGCAAAGTGTATTTAACGTCCATGCAATTTATTCCTTTCCATTCGGTGGTATTGCTGAAAGAGCAGTGGGGATTTTAGCAGCAATTTTCTGTGCTTTCTGCTTGAGAAAGTCTGCAGCCTCAGTCATTTGTATTTGAAGTTGATTAGAATGAAGTTAGAGTGCTCACATTTTTTTTTAACAGCTTCTGAGAGTGTTTAGCTCAGGGGCAGGAAGAAGAAAAACAAATATTCTTTACAAATATTTTGTCTTGAAAGCATTTCCCTAAAAGTACAGCTCTGTGTGTGTGGTCAAATGGAAAAGGCATACTCAGGACTACTGACAGATGTATCTTCAGACATCCGGTAGTTAATGAATGCAGCCCTTGGTAGAAGCTGTTCTGATCTGAACATCACTTAATAAGTCTACCTGTGAATTGGAAAGGTTAGAAGCTTGCTGAGAAATAGAGATGTCAACTGTATGATGAGAAACCAAGGTTAAAAACCATATTAAAACATGACTGCTTTCCGGGGGATATTTGTCCATTTAAACCAAATGTATTCTCAAAGTACAGTATAACACAGGCTGTATTTTCTTATTGATAACAGCAATGGTGCTTAAAATATGCTGGCACTGACATTCATTGTAGTTTCTGCCCTTGGAAGCACCTACACTAAACTTAGGTCTTCTGTGTTGTCAGGAGAGTGTTAGTAAGGTAATACTTCAAACTTAATTCATTTGCTGTACAGGAAGCCCACAGTTAAGCAAGTGCTCATTCAACAAATGCCATATTTCGGGGTTTTTTTTTTAAAAGATCCCACATAGAAATACAAATGTTTTCAGGTGAAAGAACATAAATCCATGTCTAGTTCATACAAGGAATTTACAGACTTCTAGATTAACATACTATGCAGGCCAAAGTAGCAAGGGCTCTCTGCGTAGAGAAACTCAAGAAAATTCAGCTTCTCTCCAGTTAATTCCTTTAGTACTAGGCATGTTCAAAGCATCTCAGCCGACAAAGATATTTTCAGTAGTAAGAAATGTAGATAATCATTGCTTTTGGAAATTAGATTTGTTATTGTAAGTGCTTTAATTCTGAAAATTTCCCCCTCCCCTTTTTTTTATCCTGTGGGATGACATTGCAAATCAGAGCTTTATCTTTTCCCTGGCATTTATTCTGACTCCTGTGTCACAAGAGTAAACACCAGTCATGGCTTGAATTGTTACTGCAGTTATCTTAGCAAATTTTACCTTATCAGAAAGACAAAAAGTGAAATTTCATGTTTTAAAAGGGCCTGAGCACTGGTAATGTGGTGCCTGCATGTATAGTTTCTTACTTTTTTAGGCATCAAATATGGAATAACACTATTTCACAAATTACCTTCTGAGGAACACTGAATCACTCTTGGCATACTAAAGTATAACCTACCACTAAAAGAGACTTCCCTGCATTATAAATTTCTTTTATCTGTATGAATTTATCATAAAGCATTTGCATTTTCTGCATTTGATCCATTTTCAGCCACCAGACACCTATCATGACTGATTCCTATGCAATTTCGAAGGTTTAGTGTTTATGAAAGCAAAACCTAGGTAGTCCTTTGCAATGTTTTGTGGCAACACAAGCCAGCAGAAAAGGCAACTTCTGGGTCTTCTGACAGCGTGAGCACAATGATACCAAATACCGTATTTTTTACACATGCGCTATGAACAGAACTGCAGCAGAATGACCCCTGGAAATCTGAACATACTCAACTGATGTATTGGAAGTGGTTACATTTCAAAACAAATGACACTCAAGGATTCCTAAATTTTCACTTTCCTGGTTTAAAATTAAGTTTCCTTTATTACTCAAACAAGGGACTTTTGTTAATTACTGTGATATATGCAGATTGGCACCAGCCGCGTGCGCGTGTTCCCCAGCTTCTCACAGGCATTTATGGTTCTATGGCTACTAATTGCACAGCTGTCACTCTCTTTTATGGTCTGAGCCATAGTGTTTGTGTTCTTTATATCAAGTAAGCATATTGTCTTGTTCAAAGGGAAAGAGTGCAATCTTTTGTGTTAAGATACCACGTCTTCAAATCTCTGTGTTTGCATAGGGAAATTATCCAAAGCAGGACTATGGTGATTACGGCCAATACTTGGAGTCCTGCTTCTTTGCAGGTATGGAACTCCTCCATCTTGAGCAAGTCCATAGATTTCTCTACCATGAACCCTATTTGGGTCCTGGAATTCCTCAGGTGCATTTAACAAGTGACTTGTAAAACATTTTACGGATGTGAAATTGTCCTGAGTTCAATCAAAGTGGTAGATGATTGAAACTGAAACCAGGAAGATTGTGTGTACCTTTAAATTGCTTAGGAGTGAAAACTCTTCCCATGAGAAACCAGAATTAAGGGTGTCTCTTGGTCTGAAGTTTTATTTCCTGCAACGTTAGCAGGACAGAGCTATTTCAGTTCACCTCTTGAATCTTGGAAAACGGACAGTTTGATCTGATCAAAGTTACTTAAATGACTTTTAAAAATATATAGAGTATAAAATAAGTTTTTACTTTGAAAAATTAAAATAAGCAGCTAAAAATAGATTTTACTTTATATGTTACAACTGACCAGTTCTTCAAAAGGATATTTTTTACTTCTAAGGTGTTTGCATGTTGAAAGTTGAAATTGAATCGATATTTGGTTTTGGCTTTCTTATAAAACTGAATTCATCTTTAAATAATTAATAATACCTGTGCTATCGGAACACAGCAATTGACTTCTGAAATCCTGTATTATCATCATAACAGTGTTATTGAACATATGCAATACCTTGAAAAATATATCATAATTTCTATTCAATAAAATAACAGTGAATTTATTAAATGAAAAGAAGGGTAGAGTAAGTTTTTCTGGCAGCAGGATCAAGTCTTTTAGTCAGGTCTATTAAAAAAACCAGAAGACTCCTGATTAAAGGACAAGTAATGATACTAGGCACAATTTAGCATTTGGCTAGTACCAAATAAAGCAAACTGAACTGCTGCTTCTTTGTCACTCTACTAATAAAAATAATTATTGCAATTGTTGATCTTTTAAAATGTTCTTAAAAGAGGCCCAGCATACTTAAATCTCTGCTAAAGGAACCAGAAATCAAATGAAGTTAATAACGATACCTTAAAGGCATCTAATTTTCCTCTGTGTGTACATGGCAAAGAATTGGATTGAGAGATGGATTCTGCTAAAAATATCCTTA
Organism: Gallinula chloropus; assembly: GCF_964237585.1. Classification (NCBI taxonomy): domain Eukaryota; kingdom Metazoa; phylum Chordata; class Aves; order Gruiformes; family Rallidae; genus Gallinula; species Gallinula chloropus. Next base: position 186,397 of record NC_140095.1, on the reverse strand, counting down.
CACAGAGTGAGCACAATTCATACAGTATCAGTTCACCCACCCTTTTAAAATCCCCCTCTGTAAAACGTGCAGGAAGCACAAGCAAAAGAGAAGCTGAGGAAGGAAATACTAAAGCCTTGAGAAACAGCTGTATCGTGTGCTGGTGTGAGGACACCATTGGTTTGAAGGCACAGGGGCTGGGCTGAACTTGCTGACAGCACTGGCATCCTGAAACTGCTCTGGGCATCATCAGTGGGGCTGCTGCACGTCAGGAGTTGCATGTATGGAGCTGAAGTTTCTGAGCCCATCAGCTCAGAAGAGGTTCCCTAGAACTGACCCAGTGAAATGATGAGACTGCAAATAAGACAAAGCACATTCCTGGCCAGCTTCTAAGCCCTCCTGCTGGGGAGGCCAGACCCCTTTTGCCAGGGACCTGATGAGAAGGCTGAGCTTTTTGAAGTGCTCCTGTCGAGCTGTCTGTGTAACCCAGGAGTGGCTCTTCAAACCCTTTTGCACGAGGCAGCTGCGTTAGGGAAGGGAATCAATACCATCCCTCTGCTGTCTCAGGAAACTGGGTTTCCATGAGACATGAACACTGAAACCCAAATGCTCTTTTACATTCCATGTTTTTAAGGATGTCCTTCCTAACCAGCTTTGCAGAAAGAGTTCACTGTACAGCTGGGGCAGAGCTGAAGTGCTGTGGGAAAGGACTCAGGTTCCAGAGCTGGTGGAGGACTGTCCGCACCCACGCTGCACCCACGTAATCTGGGAGGGTGGGCAGGGGCCGCTTCACCAGACGCGAGCCCCTGGCCCAAAGCATCTCCCCCGCGCCCGTGCCGCCGGTTTCCCCGGTGCCGGGGCAGGAGCGAGCGGGTAGTCCTTTTGACTCCTGCTTTTCCACTCCGAGGTCTCTCTCTGTGTGGAAGCTCTGATGTGTTGCCAACCACACTGAAACGTAGTCCCGATGCAGGAAAAAGAGTAAATAGTGGGGGGGAAGGGTTGATGCAAGTTGGGAAGCCCAAGATAGCAGAGATGAGGTGCTGGGAGAGGGAAAGTAGTGCTCTAAGTGCTGACGTCGGGAGCTGTGGCTCTAAATTCACAGCACGTGGAGCTCTGGCAGGCCCGTGGAAGGGAGCCTGGTCCTCCTTGCCCGCCTCGCCATCAGCTGAGAGCTTGAGTTTATGAAAAGAAGGAAGGGGAAGGTGTAACACGAGGCTCCTGTTAATTATCTCTGCCGTGGTGGAGCTTTTACAATAAATTGTGGGATGGCAGTACCGAAGTGATAAAAAGACGAGAGGGGCTGGAGTATAAAGGTGCCAGGTGAGGCTTCCTGGGGAGCAAGGCTTGATTTAGAAAGCTCTCAGCCACTTAGTGGTGGGCTGGAGGGGCAAGAGCCCTGGAAGTCCTTGAAATTCTTCTCCTTTCCTGGCTCCCGTGAGATGCTGTTTATATGGTAATTACAGCTAAGCAGGTGATTTCTAAGCAAGAAACATGATCGTGCTACTTAAGCCTGAACAGGGCAAGATGGTTTAGGTGAGGAAAAGTGTTCAGGAGCATCCTGATTCTCCCTTTTAGCAGATCTCCTCTCTGGCTCTCCCAGCAAAGTGCAATAGAAAGGCAAATGAAGCAGTTACTCTGGAGAGAGGTGCCTTATTGCTGCTGAAGGAGGAGGATTTAGTGTGCATAGTGAAGCAGGATTCAGCCACCCGTCTGCGCTCCTGCAAGAGGAGTTGCTTGCAGTGTAGGGTGGGGCAGGCAGGAGGCACTTGAGGCTCTGACATCGCTTGGAGGGTGCTGGAGCTGGTGGGAAGCAGAACGTGGGGAGTGCTGAGTGTCAGAGCCTGTGGCTTGCGGTTTGCATGTGGGTGCCAGGCTGTGCGGAGAGCCGGGCTGGGGGTCAGGAGATGCCGGCCAGGCAGCGAGCTGGTTGAACTGGGCTCTGAGCTGTCACCAAGCGGCATCTCCCCCGCGCCCGTGCCGCCGGTTTCCCCGGTCCCGGGGCAGGAGCGAGCGGGTAGTAACTCCCCGGCGAGGTGCGGCGCTGGGTCAGCTCTGCCCGGGGCTGGCCGGGCGCTGCCGCACGGGCCTCGCTCGCGTCCCGCCGTTGCCACGGGAACGTGTGTGTCCGTTGCTTCATTGCCAACGGCAGCAGCCCGGCTGGCGGCCGCGCTCCGGCGTGTGAGTGTCCCCACAACCCCCGGGAGCGGGAGGGGGGAGGTTCCGGTGCCCAAGGCCGTGTTTTTGGGGCGGTGGCCGCGTTCCGGAGGTGCGGGCTCGGGAGGGGCGGGGGCGGGCGGAGCGCCGGGGCTGGGGGCTGGAGCGGTTGGGGTGAGTGGCACAGCGTGCCCGGGGTGGGGGTGTGGGGTGTGAGCTGGGTCCCGCCCGAACTGTGTCAGGCCCTGGTGCTCACCCTGCTGCCGGGTAGGCTTCCCTGCAAGGAGGCGCTGTGTTTGGGAGGGAGGGAGGGCGGGATTTCAGGGGGGAGGCTGCCTAAGGAGCGAAGGGGGGGCTCTCGTGCCGGGCTAGAGGAGGCGGCAGCATTTTGTGTCGGGGCCTGTCCCCTCCTGCTGCACCCCCCCTCCAGCTGCCCCGCTGTGCTCCCCATCAGAGCAGACTTCCCAGGCCAAGGTCTGCCCCCCCATGGGATGCAGCTGTGGCCGCATCCAGGCCCTGGGGCAGGAGTGGAGGGGATGGAGGCTGCTGGTGCTGCCCTCCTCTTCTTGTTCACGGGCTTTTGGGTGTTTGGACCTTAAACCTCAGTGTTGCAATGAGGGTGTCAGTGCCTGAAGGGTGGGAGGAACTGGGTGAAGTGTCTATGACACCTCAGGGTTACTGCAGTGCTGAGTAGGACAGCAGTAAGCCAGGAAATAGGGCCTGTTGTCTGTTCTGGCAGCCAGGAATGTGTGTGTGTGTGCTGGGTAAGTGGGTAAGAGGCTGGAGCCTGCCCAGGTGAGGCTGGGGGTGATGCTCCTGCTGCTGCTTTTGGCTGTTTGCCTGTCTCCAGTTTGGTATCTTTTCAATTCAACTGCCGTTTGTTTTGCCAGAGATTCAAACTCCCTTGGGAGAACTGGGCAGGGATGCGCGGAACTCTTGTTGAGAAGGTGTTTGCAGGTTGAGATTAGAAGAGTTTGACTTGGATTGGGGTTTGCGGGAGCATTTTGGGTGAGCTGGGTGATAGCAGAGCTCTGTGGGTGACAGCAGTGGTCAGGATGTGGACACAGCACAGCTGTGCACCGTGAATTGATGCTGCTGTGGGTCCAAGCGTTTGCTTTGGGTAGGGTATGATACTGCCCATGGAAACAGCCTGATAGCCTGTGTCTGCCTATGAGTTCCATGAGCTTTGGCTCAGATCTTGACAGGAGCCACTACAGAATGGCAGCGCTTGGCTGTTTGTGATGGAGATGGAGAGGTGGTTGTCAGGCTGTTGACTGGGCCATGGACCTAAAAGCCGGCCATGGAGCGGTCAACCCGCAGTCCTTGTGGGGTGGGGGTGCTGGAGAAGAACTGCCGTTAGGATCAAGTCTTTAGCAGCCCTGCTTGCACAGACGTGGTGTTTGTGTTTGAGCTGATTGCTGTTGTTCCTTTAATGGCTTCATGGTTTTCTTTCTGCTGTTACAGCCTCGAATGCCTGTAGAGAGCCTCGAGTGTGAGTGTTAATAGGTGAAAATTAGGGCCCTTGTTCTCCTGGGAGAAATGCTCTTGGGCGCTTTGGGAATTTCATGCCTGGAAGGAGTCACATTTGCTGGATAATTTCTGTAGCTCAAAGCAACCGAATGAGCCTGGAGACTCTAGTTCTTCATCAGAGCATTGAACTCCGTGCTGCGTTAGTTAGAAACAGGGCAAAGCTCCTGGCACGGGGGGTGGGCGTTGGGCTGGCGAAGTGGGAAGGGGTCTGGTCTGATCTTGTTCACGCTCGGGGCAGCCGCGGTCCCTGGGCTGGAGGTTGGTGTAATAACCCTGAGCAGGTGATAAGGTCGGGCCCAAAGTCTCCTGGGGTCAGCTGCTCTTCCTGGATTTTCAAAGTGCCATTGTTGCTCCTTCCAGATTAGCTGAGACATGGCTACTAAGAACGTTCATCGAGCCAGTGAGCTGTCTGGAATATTCCAGCGCAGAGTAGTGAAGGCTCCAAAGAAGAAGTATGTCACTGTAAGTACCTGCTGTGGCCAGATAGGAGCTGTGGTGAGGCTGGAAACCTGCCCTGTGTCCCTCCTCTGCCTGCCCCTTCTGTTTAGCCACACTGTGAAGGTACACACCACCACCCCATCTCTATGCTGCCATACTTGTGTTGGAGGTGACCATCAAGGTGCTGTGGGAGATGGAGTGTGGGCTGAAAGTCCCAATTCTTGTCTGAATGTGCTGCTGGAACCCAGTTAACGGGATGTCCTGGGCAGTGCACTGGAGTAGCTGAAGCATTGGGGTGCTTCTACACATCCTCTTGGTGAGGGCAGCAGTATCTTCTGTCAAGGAAGCATCCTTGCAGGCGCTGCTCTGACCATCCCTGCCCTCCCAGCAGCTGGGGATGTGGTGGGGCTGCTCAGACTCTGCCTGAAGACTTGAGAGACGTGTCCAGTCCCAGCTAGAATGGGGTCCAAACCAGTTCTGTCATGTGTGTCATCCTGGGTTGAGCGCAGATCCAGCCCTTGAAACAGCTGTGGAGTTGGGGTTGTTCCTCCTCCCCATCCATGAATGTGCCTTTTGCTGGCCAAGGCTCCCTTTCCTGGATATAACCTCATGGAGGAGGTATCTCTGTATGCTTCTGTGGAGGGGGCTGTGAGGCCAGAACAGAGAGAAAACAAGGGCTAATTAAAAAGATAACTAAAGCTTGGACCCAGCCAGCTCCACCTCATTCTTGGCACGGCGCTGCTTTTCTGCTCTCCTGTGATTCAGTCGGCAGTGACATCTCCACACGCCGGCTGGTTGTGAGCCTTGTGCGAGGATGGAGTTAGGGGGTTTCTGATGACTCCTCCCCACTCCTTTCAAAGGTCACTGCCTGAATCCTGCAAGGCTAAAGGGGAAACAAATGCCCGAAGAGCAGAAATCCTCAAAGGTGTCACATGAGAGGACGAAGGAGAAGCGCAGGGGACAGAGCCGCTTGGTCAGAGCGCGTGTTCTGCTCTCCATCATTCATTGACTGATGTTAAATATTTCAGCGGGGAACTTTGGGGACTTCCAGGACTGTCCTAGTGGCTGTGGTGACAAATGGTTTCTAAGTGGTGCTTGAACAAGAAAAGCCTTTCTGAAGAGAGGTGTTTCTGCAGCTCTTGTTGGTGTTTTGTGTTTCAGTGGACACCCTCTGCCTTCCTGGAGATGTCTGTCACCAAGGCGCAGAGGCTGGCCAGCACCCGGAAGAGGAGGTGGTCACGGATTCTCCCGCCTCTAGATACGAGTGAAAGCTCCTGTCATGAGGTAGACCTTTCCCTGCCCTTTTCCTTGCCATTTGATGTGGTGTTTGAAGGAGGTGTGTGCTGGTGGCAGGCTTGCCCCGAGCTTCTCTAAATACCTCGGTGACAAGGTCCTGCTGTCCTTTGAAACCGCTGCTGCTGGTCGAGTTCCTTCTGTTGGGGAAAAGGGAAAACATATTTCCCCCCGGGACGATGTTGAAGCAACATCTGGTGCTAATCCAGGATCAATAACCCCCGACCAAGTTCTGCTGGAGTTGAGTTGCTCTCACCAAAGGGATGGTACTGGGAAAATAGACTCTATAACTTGCTGAGAAGTATAAGCTCCATCCGAGTCCTCATCCTGTTCCTGCAGCCGAGGGGGAGGCTTAAAAATATCGTTCAGATCCTGTTCTGGTACCTGGTAAATTTTATCGGGTCTGGTACACCTCTGCCCTATACTGCACGTCGAGCAACACCCCCTCAGTTTACCTTTGTGTTTTTTATTCTCCCTCTCGAGTGCTAGTACCATAGGATCTTGTGGTGGGACTAATCCACACTCCCTTTGCCACTCTGGATGGTTTTGGAGGGTGTAAAACGTATCCAGATATGTAACTTCATCCCATTTTCCTTCTCTTCTTAGAAATAACATCCATTGTAATAAGGTGTTGTAATCTAATGTTCCGTTTAGTGGCCATTTAGCCCCATCTTCTAATTTATACCAAGGCCACCACTGATTACAATGTTTCATAAGTGTTTTCTTCTTTTCAGTGCCTCCTGATCCCACCAATTCCTTCCAATGGGCTAGCACACACCCTAGGGGATTCTTCTTAGAGGCTCCACTTTGATTGTTACCCATCATTTTAGGCTTAGACTGCGACGGTTACAGTTTGAACCTTCCCTTTCTAGTACTTTCTGTGGGGACGTAGGGGGAAAACTGCGCCTGCGCGTGTCCAAAAACACAGTTAGGTGAACACACAGTCAAGCAGCAGAGCAGTAGAAAATGGCCAGCGCTGGTGAGGGTGAGACCCCAGTTCCCTTGCCTGAATCACAGGATGCGTCCACAGCTCCACGAGTGGTAAATTTTCCCTTCTACAGCACTATAGCCAGACAGTAGGGACAACGTCCTTGCTATGGCTGTAGTGGTATATTGTTCCCTTGCCATTAGACTTTCAGGTTGTCATCGCCTTCCAAACGAGTGCGGCTTTACCCACCGGAACAACCAGACAGGTGGGTGTTACTGAGACTAAAAGGTCTCTTCAAGCTCAGATAATTTGGAAAGAATCTAAATTTTCCTTTTCTGTTGTTTTAATTCTAGGCAGAGGACCCAGGCTTCTGCTCCAGCCGATGCGGATATGTGGGAGCGACGCTTTAAAATTGAATGTTTTGTATTGTCAGCACTTATTATTATTTTGATTATTTTTCTTATTGTTGCTGGTTTTTATTGTTATAGTTGTGCATAGTAATAAAGTTTAGTTTTTGTTCAGTTATACAGTTATGTGCCCTAAAAAAGTTTAGTTTTGTTCAGTTTATCAAGAGTTTCTATCTATATCTCTATTGGACATCAGGGGGAGAACGTTCCTACACCACGTGACTCATAACTTTATAGGAGACAAAGAAGGGATATGGTTCACAGGAACTGTTTGCATACGATTCACCACGTCTTGGATCAATTAGATTAGACACGGTGGAAATATTTAATTTCCCACATATTCCTTTCTCTTAGTTTTATTGCTCTTGGAGATCTGTATTAAGTTTTTGATCTCAACCTTCATCTAATATCTACCACAAGTTCCAACCAATCTCTTCACAGGGATTCGGGACTTCAAATTGGGGCCCTTTCCTTAGTTTACAGTAACTTGATTTCACAATCACTCACTCATCACACCACAGCAAATACCAAGATTTACGCCAGACAGCAAGTTTTACGACAAACAGTTGACATTCTATTAATTAATTGTCTGTTAAACTCTATCTATATCCATCCCCTCAGCATTATTGCATGTCACTGAATCACTGGTACCAGCAAGCAGCCCCAGCCCAGGCCCGTTCCCGGGCTTAGCGGGGCTGTCGCCCATCGTGGTTCACCGCCCGTGGTCCCTGCGGTGCCGGCACGTTCCGGGCAAACTGGGAATCCGCTTCAATGGTGGAGCGTTCCCAAAGGTGGTTTGAATGTGGCCACTGGGACTTGGAAACTGGTGGCTTGTGGACACGAGAGCTCTGACTCCCAGTCCCGGGGTGTTCAGTTGCTGGCCAAAGGCCGAGTGGAGATGACACCCCTGATTGCGAGTGGTCGGGAGCTCCTCGCCCCTCTGATGGAGCGATACAGAGCGGATGTTTGCCCGCGGTGGCAGTGCCAGGACTGCCCGGGCAGTGTAACCCTGAAGGAGGAGGAGAAGCAGCCCCTGAGCCCACCCATGGGGACCTGCACTCCCCCAGGGCGAGCTGAAACCCCTGTCAGTCCATTTAAATCCATGGGATACCCAGTTCCACCTGATGCCAGGAACCATCCTGGTTCCTGGGAGCCAGCGTGCCAGGGCCCCAGCCCCTGCTGCACATCAATAGCCGTGGGTGGGACCCCACAGTGCAGCAGTGGGAGGGTGTGGAATAAATGCCGTGGGGTCCCAACCACAGCAGACAGTCCTCCACAAAGTTCTCCAATGTGAGTCCTTTCCCACAGGGTTTTACCTGTTCATCAGCTGCCCCGCCGTGGATCACTGCTATGGGGGGCAGTAATAAATCCCAATGTCTCTCCAGTCCTCCATGGGGTCACCAGCCTCCCCCCCAGCAAATCTCTCTCTCGCTCATCTCTGTGGGCTGCAAGTGCTGGCACAAGCTTGCTCCAACATAGGGTCACAGCATCTTCTTCTCTGTGTCTCCACCTGTTCCATCCAGCGTGGAGCCTCTCCACTGGCCACAGGTGGGGTCTTGGCCTTTTCCATGGACTCTGGGGGTGGGGGGGGAAACACCCTCTCCACCGTGGGTTTCTCCACAGGCTGCAGGGGCATCTTTCTCTCTCCAACACCCGGGGCACCTGCTCCCCAACCCTCCCCAGCCTGCATGTCTGCACAGCTCGTTACATCTCCTCACTCCCTTCTCTGGTGGCAAAATGCAGCTGCCAGCAGGTTGTTTTTTTTTTTCTCCTATATGTGATTCACAGAGGCGCTTTGGCCCAATATTTACACTTTGGGGCCACAGAGAATTCCAGCAGCTCCTCACAATAACCATTTTCTACAGCCCCATGTCTCTCCCAGCACCCAGCTACACAAAACTGTGACACCGGGGGAGCGGCGCGCTAATGACCCGGGTTCATTAAAGTTGTTTTCATTAGACGCTGGGGTGTGGTGGTGACAGCAGCGACCTCCGCGCCACTGACGCCTGGTGTGGTGCGGGCGCAGAATGACAAGGGGCCATTGTCAGGGCACCGGCATGGCCCTGGTGCAGGCATTGCCCAGGGTGACCTTGTCAGGCCGGGGAGGGGGACGGTGCCCGGGCATGAGGGGCCCCCGGGTGCCACCCACGTCCCTGTCCCACCGGTGACCGGAGCGCCTCTCCGAAGCCGGGGCTGCCCTGGGCCAGCAATGGTGCCGGGAGCCCCTTGCAGAGCCCAGCCTGCCCGCGGGCACACGCTGGGTGCAATAAATCCCTGGCAGGCGTTAACTGGAGAGCACCTAATTGGGAGTGGCAGCCTCTCTTGCAATGCTCTTGGGGCCAGACTGCTCCATGCCAGGCCCTGACCATGGTAATGGACATGAGGGTCCTGCTGGACCACAGTCAGGGCAGCACCCATGCCCATCGTTGGAGAGAAGCTGCAAAAGCAAGAGAAAAAGTAGAAAAGAGGGTCGTGTAGAGATGTGATTTGTGCGTCACGGTAAGGAAGGTGCAGACAGAAGGACGCCCCTGGGACAACCTTTTGTATAGGAATGTTGTGGTTCTTGTAGTAATGAAAAGTCCAGAAACCTGACTGGAGGCTGCTGCCTCAGCCAGGAGAGGGGATAAAAGCTTGCTCAGTTGTTATTAAAGGCGTCTTCGATCCACCGCGATCGCAGTCCGGGCCTTTCAATACGCCACCCATGGCGCCCAGTGCGGGGCACTGACACGACTCGCTGCGATCCGGTGCCGCGGCTCAGCTGAACTCAGGGCAGAACGCTGACAGGAAGCGCTACCGGCGCCCCAGTGCCTCTCGCAGGAGGAAGGTGAGCGGCTGAGAACTGTGGGGATGAATGTGATCAACAAGATTGTGAAGGAACATGGGAAGAAAAGGGATAGTGGAGAGTTACAGCAAATTTTTCTTTGGACTTTTAAAAGTGATCCTTCCACAAACAGTCACAATATTTCTCACGCAGAAATCTGGGATGAAATCTGTTTCTAAACCAGAGTACCTCTTCCCATATTCAAGTGAGAATCAATTGTCTTGTCTGCCAAAGCCAATCACCCCAGAAGTATTTCCAGGGCACAGGGGAGCTGCCTCAGTCCCCCTGTCTCCTGTGGTGTTTGATTGATGTGCGAGAGCCAGGTGCCCCAAGCAGCCCATCCTCCCTGAAAGGGCAGCTGTGGAGCCCCTGCAGCACCCTCACTCGCCCAGCCCTCACCGGTTTGGTGACAGAGATGAGCTGGTTGAAGCTGATAAGAACGATGTTGAAGACAGAGGCAGTGCACACCAAGTAGTCCACCACCAGCCACAGCTTGCACAAGCCCCGGCCAAGTCTCCTCCACTCACTGGGCACCACGAGGTCCACTACTTGAACCAGCATTACATTCTCCACTTGGATCTGAAGGTCAGTAGCTCATACTCTCTGCTGCTTAGCGATGGTGGTTTGGACCACCACAGAGTCTCTAATTACAAGAGTTACTTCTCATTAACATGGCCTCAGGTCATAAGGAAATAGACTTATTTAGTTCGGTAGCCGCAATGAGTGGGGAACTCCAGAGGAGAGATCTCTATCCCTCTGGGTCAGTTCTCTCTCTTGACAGTGGATTGAAAAGAAAACAGTACAGATTCTGTAGGAAGACAGAGAGTACTTTCAGGATTGTGTATAGGCTGATAAATAAAGCATATGCTTAGGTCATGGATGAATTATGTTATGCCTCTGAGTTAGCTAGACCACAGTAGGACTTTATACACAACAAAATTGAAACTACCCATGGCCTATCACAATGTCATGGTCTCTTACTCCTGATTATAGTATGCCACAGTTCTTATCCTGCCATGGACACTGAGGATGAGTAATACTTCTTTACTTTGCCCCTCAAGTATTCTAAACACATTACAGTGCAAACATGAACGTGAGAGTTTGGAAGTGATGCATGGCCCATTAATTAAAAAATAACATTTTTTTTTAGCAAGATTTTATATCCTTTTTCCTTCTTCTTCCCTTCTCTGCTGTTCTTTTTCTCTCCTTCTTGCTAGAATTCTCTACTTATGTTCAGCTTTTCCTGCAAACAGCCTTTTACCCCTGAGGCACTAGTAGATTTCAAACCAGGAAGCCAGAGTCATTTATTTCTGTTCACTGTCTCCTGGACATTGCAGTGATTACTAATCAGGTGTGGTGTCAATCTATTTTCTAAATAGGTACCTTCCTTCATAAAGAACCATCATAATCAACACTATTGGCCACAATACAGATAAGAAAGTTCTGAGTACTAGAATTATCTTTCTCAACTGCAGCTTGAACTGTGTCAGCAGTACCAGCCCTATTCTTGATTAGGATAATTAGAATCCATGAAACCACTAAAAAAAGCAAGGTGGCTTATTAAAATTGGCATTTCAAATTTGAGATCTGTGTCTTATGATCGCTCCAACGTAGAGAGAACTTCATCTTCTTATAGTTGAGCATGTATGGAGAATGACTGTAAATCATCAAGTGTTGAAACCTGGGGCATACCCTTGATTAATGAAGTGGATGGCATGATGCCTCTTAAGCCATGGAAAAGAGTGCTATAGCTTATGTGCTTATACATTTTTATGTTCTATAGTTGACTCACTCTTTAACTTTTCACATGCCAATTAATTGTGTGGTTTAAACATCTTAAATAGATGTCTTCATCTGCAACCCATTAATTTATCTTCTACTGATGAATAGAGATTTTTAGCAAGAATGCTAGAAAAATCAAAGTTTCAGAATTCACAAAGTAACTTGCATTTGCTTATGGAGCTTCTTTAATGGGTAAAATTAATCTTTTGCCCTACCTGCAATGAAATATGTTGGACCTTCAGAGAATACTATTCTTCTGTAGAATGTCCAAAGCAAAACCCAACCACCTGTTCAGAAAAGCTTTAACGTTACAAAGCTCTATTTTTTTCTATTGGTCAGTTACCTTAAGGTGACCTAAACTCTTATTCCAATGAAAAAGGAAACTAGCTGAAAATACTTTGTGTAAGAATACCCAGCTTTCTGGCTTCTGGGTCTTGTGCTAAAACATGCCTGAGCATCCTAGTAGAACTGATTTTACTAAGGGCAAAGAAATTTGATAAATAGGTGCATCTTGTAGATGGGCATCTCATTGGCAAACCTCCAGTTGTCTGGGATTTCACCTGTTAACCAGGACTGTTGATAAATGATAAAGCTTGGCAAGTTCCTCCGCCAGCTCCCTCAGTACTCGGGTGTATCCCATCCATCCCCATGGATTTGTGAGTATCCCGGTGGCATAGTAGGCTGTAGACTGCTTCCTCCTGGATTATGGTAGTTTCATTCTGCTCTCCATCCCTGTCTTTCAGCTTAGGGGGCTGAATGCCCTGTGAACAACTGGTCTGGCTAATAAAGACTGAGGCAAAGAAGGTATTAAGTACCTTAGCCTTTTCCTCATTCTTGGTGGCCATGGTCCCCTTCACATCCTGTAAGGGATGGAGATTCTCCTTAGCTCACTTTTTGTTGCTAATGTATTTATAAAAACACTTGGTGTTATCTCTTACAACAGTGGACAGACTGATTTCTAGCTGGGCTTTGCTTTTCTAATTTTCTATCTGCATGACCTAACAAGATCCCTGTATTCTTCTTGTTTTGCCAGCTCTTTCCTTTTTTTTTCCTGAGTTCCATCAAAAGCTCCCTCTTTATCCAGGTCAGTCATCTTCCCCAAAGGTTTGTCTCATGGGGACAGCATAACATTATTTATGATTTATGCTATACTGTAGATCTCTTTTATGAACTGTATTTAGTCAACAAGGGTACAATTTGGTAGAGGTTTTTTTATCAATAATATATGAAAATATACTTTTATCACCTAGTTAGTAGCAATAACTTTTTTACCAACTTTTGTGGGGTGTCTTAAATTCCTCAAAGGATCTCCATTTCTTCTGCTCTTCTTAAATGAGAATCGCTTTGAAATGGATGGAAGTAGAATATATTATCCATTAAATTTATGTTTTCACTTTCAAGTATTGCTTCATATTTCTGTCTTTAACATGTTAGGGTTTTTTTAACTTTATATGTAATAACTGACATAGCAGATTAGCAGTTCATCTGATGTAAAAGCCTTTCTCCATCAGTGACTGATAGAAGATGTTTTAAAAGAAACTTCAAAAAAACATATGAGACACAATTGTAGAATTGCATACAACTGAAAGTTGGAGCTTCTTTCTGGTTTATGCCTTGAGGCACACCTTTCTATTTGTTTCTTTCTGCAGATGCTCTTCTAACATTGAAAGAAGGCTGCACAGAACTTACTTTCAACGAGTCAAAATTTAACAGCAGAAATATCCTTTGTCCTCTGAATTTATCTAAGAATTTTCTGAAGAAGGTTGTTTTTCAAATCTCCTGTGTATCAGAGACTAAAAAATACCTGCTGTGTAATGGAAGCTAGTAGAAGGCTCATCTATCTCTTCATACAAAATTCAATGGTCAGGAGATGTCATTACAGTGCAACACAGTGTGTAGTGTGTTGTTTCTTCGAACAGTTAGTTGTATAAAACTGTCTCCTTAGCCATTTTATCTTTTCTGTCTCTTTACCCTTGTGTTGTTGCTTTCATTTATCATCACTTTCTTCATTCCCTGAGACTTCAGGATTTTTCTTTTCACTCACAAATGTCTTAATCATTTCTGTGTTAGTCTTTAACATCTAGCAATTGTTTTCTTACCCTCAGTCATTCTAATGAACAGAAACATACTTTAGCTGCACATAGATCAAATATATTAGAGGCTTGTTTTGAAAGCATTTTGAAAGCCACTACAGAAAGGCTACTAAATGTTGAGAATAGAAATTTCTTAACCTTCACAGAGCCTACCACGTGTACAACTTTCACACCCTGCTCTCTTCACTGCCTAACAAAACTGTACCCTTGTTACATGTTTTCCTTTATTGTCTTTAAGGGGAAAGAATCTATCAACATAAATCTTAAATATCTCCAAAAGTACAAGTAAAAATACATAAATATATGTAACAGATGCAGAATTGCCTCCTGGGATGCATGTATTATGCATACAGAACTGTCATAACATCCTTCAGACAATCACATTTTTTCCTTTGCTCATGGTCTTTACACCTGTCTCGTTTTGACAATGCACCCGGATGTAATGCGGATACTAAAATGTAACTAACACTATAAAAACATATTTTCCACTTTTTGGAACGTACTTATTCATACAAATATAGGGTCAAATTAATCCACCTCGACTAGAAAAAGCAGTAACCACACAAAAGCGATTTCCTTTATATTTTAACCAATATTCTGAAAATAGAACTATGATTCTTGAGAAACAATTGTCTTCTGGGCAAATCAATGGTCTAATTCTAATCCATAATTTTACAATATTGTTAATATCATAGCTTTCACATTGAAGGACAGAAAAAAAGAAAGCAGCTTTTATTTTCATCACAATAAATCTAATTGAAATATTATGAATATTGAATGAACAATGAACAATCATATTTAGATGTTGATTAATTTCAAAATCTTTTTAGCAGAAAACATGTAGATTTTCTTTCAATTTAAGACCTGTTCTTTTCATTGCATTTTTTTTCTAATTCAAGATTAAATTATTTTTGATATTTCCTCTACATTCGTCTTCCAACATCTGTTTGTCTTTGGTTCTGCGATGTATAGAAGCAGTGGGGAAATGGAGTTTCTCTGTTAAGGAAGAAGGGTGAAGCTGTTCTAGAGCACCTCTAGAACCACTTAAAAATGCTGCCTGTCTGACCTTCGATGTAAATATCATCTTTAAGTTACAAATCTGCTTTTCAGTTGCCTGTTGGCAGTTGATTTATGTGATAAAACCAAATAATCATCTACCTTTCCCTTGACATTATACGTTCATATGTAAATAAGTGGAATGGAAGTTTCCATTGGATAGTCAAGGGGCCAAAACCATATTTGAATGTAGAACTAAGATGTTTGGAGTATGAATGCTGACAAATAAGAATTGGTAAAATGCAATCTCTGCAAACATGCAAGGAGTTACATATTCCATGACAATACAGAACCAAAGCAAGAGCAACACACTTGTACACAGGGGTGGAGTTGGAAAATTTAAGAGATCTTAGATTATTAAAGATTTGTCAGGTCTCTTATGAAGCATGCTCTTGGATAAAGTTTCTGGAATTCTGCTATGCTTTTAAGGTTATGTGTTTGGTTATGATACCAAGATCCTTCAGATGGCAGTGATTTCCCACTGATGCTCCAAGTGCAGTATCTACTCTATAACCTAGAAGGTAATTCTTTTAGTTTCTTCTGAGAAACCTTTATATAAGGCTAACCAAGAAATATTGTTGTTAATATTATTGTTGTTATTTAATCTTGAATGTACTCAATACAGCCTGTGCATTGCAAAAGTATACAGCAGTTACAGGTTGTTCTTCATTCCCTGCACTAGGTATGGATCTTTGAAAGTGATCTTTTGAAACCCTACAAACATTTGGAGCTCAATTTAGATCAAACAAACTTTACAAAAGTTGTGCTGAAGTCCTCGCTGCTGGTCTTGGATGTGCCCAGTCAAAGGTCAGAGACAATACATAGAACCAGACAACAGTGTCAAAGCAAGTAAGCAGATAACATCTGATACTATTGCTTTATTGAAATTTAATACACTGGGAGTGTCTTTGAGAATGGTTCTGGTTTTATTTAACAGAAATGACCACAAAGTTAATGACTTACCTTTAAAAGAAAAATAAAATGCATTGATTTGGTGATCTTGCATAGAGCCTGATGAATAAAAGAGGTTGTTTTGGGCTTTGGCAGACTCTGAGGTGGTCAAAGATTTTTAATGTCTTATCAGTTAAATGCTTCAATTACATTAGGTAGGATATTGCACATTGCTGAGTAGTAGATGAGCAATAACTAAAATTATTCCATAATTTCGGGAGGTAAATGCATCACATTTTCATGATTTTATTTCATTTCACTGTGGCAGAAAAAATGACTAAACATCACTGCCTCTGTCTTGGCAGATTCGTAATGTGTATCAGGAAAGGCACAGATACTGTCCTCAATATGTTTATTTTTAATTGTAATTGATTTCTAAAGATATACATGAGTAAAAACATTGTGAGGACAGTTCTGTTAATAAGTATACATATACACTGCAACCCTTCATATCAACAGCATTAATAAAATGTTAACAAAAATTTATGGGGAAATTATAACAATTTTAACAAACCATTTCTAACTAATGTTTCAAATTTTTATTATATTGCATATATAATAATGTGTAGTGCATTCAGATTAACTATGCTTAATATTGCAACTCTTCTCCTGCCATACCTTTCTTCCTAAGTATGTGATATGAACCATGACATTACAATCTTAAAGCTGTAACAAGAATGAGTTATGTTTGTACTATTTCCCATTCTCATTATATTCTTTGTCACACAATGAATTAATGTTGTGCCATTCTCTGTTCTCATTACAATCTTTTCCTTATGAATGGGGTATCAGAATTTTAATGTCTTTTGTAATCTCTGAGTTATAGGAGTGTCTTACACTACCATGACCTTGTTAATATTCTGCATTGTGATTGGCTGGTTGCACACTGCTGTGTACGAGGGTACACTGAGCAGCCAATCAAGTGGTTTTGACAGTGGCTAATTCAAAGTGTTCCACTAAGCTGAAGTAAAGCCCACAGACCTCAGTGTGTTATTACTGCTAAACCCAGCTAAACACAAGAAAGTGTTCATTCCCTTCCCAGGCATGAATCAAATATCAGTATTTCAGCCACTGCAAGTTATGAAGCACTCAAGAGAATGATAATATGCAAGTGCATACACTTTCTGCAAGTCCTTTTGTTCTTCCTTTGCTTTTATGGTTTCCTCAGTTTTAAAACCTGTTGTGTATTTCTCCACATTAAAGAAAAAATAAAATTTAAAAAGAGACCTCTATATTTCTATTCTTAAATCAAAAGAAATTGGCAGTTAGGTTTTGGCTGTAACTGCTTGCTGGGTCTGGTGTACTGAGTGTGTGATTTTGACAGGTTAGAAAGGTTAATATATGAGTGCACGTACAATCCTTTTTTCCACTGCTGAAACTCAGAAATAGAGTATATCTGCTTTCGATTCTCTGTGCTTACAGCTACGATTCTGCACATTTTCCAGTTATATATTTAATTGTCCTCTTGTCTTTTTAGGATCTTTTAGATCTCACTTTGTGTAGTATTTATGATTAATTTTTAAAAAAATCTTTATATTTAAATCATAATGTACCCTGATATAAGTCAGAACATATTGCAGAAACCTGGAAAAACAGCATATAAATTATAAAAAAGATTCATGTTTATCAAATATGCTTTTCATGTTAGTTGATTCTTGAAAGCATTTTCCAGTTTACCCAACGTAAATTATATATACGATAATGAATAAACGTGGATTTTCTTTTATTTTTTCAACCTATCACATAGTAAATACATGTTCATAACCCTAAGGAGGTGCTATTAAAATTTGGTATGTGAGAAAAACTCTAAATCAGTTAGGAAAATGTTAATACTGGCATGCTGAATATGATGACAAGTAAATTGGCATTTGTCAGTCAGTACCATGTTGGAATAATGCCAATAACTTAGTCTTTTTTTTGGAGAGTGTAATTTTCCATTTAACAGAAAAGTAACTATAAACAACAAACAGTGTTTTACTTAGGTGCTGCTGAAACCCATAACTACTAAATCACAACCCACCCATCATTCTGGGATAGACAAGCAGGTTGCATTGGTTAGGAAATTGATATTAAGAATTGTGCAAAACCATTTTGACCGTATGGAGACTGTGGGAATGAGAACACTTGCTTAAGAGTTTTAATGTAAAGCACAGCAAAGGGTATATAGCACATATAATTCTTTGCCTGTTGTCCAGTTGTATTTTCTGTCCGGGGGCAGTAGTGGAGTGGTGTAAGAAACACTGGTCAGCGGTGGTTTACACACTCAGCTGCTTTATTTAATTGTTTTCTCTTTGGAACTCATTGCTGTGCATTCTCAGCATCTCGCAGATTTTAAATTAATTTATCCTTATAATATTCCCAGTAAGGCAAAGAAATATGTTACAGCTGGCGAACTGAATGTAGATAAAATTATTCGCCTGACTTGGCCTAGTAGCAATGTCGTTAACTTTGTCTCTTTACACACAGTCAGGTGTGTGAAGGAAAAGAGTCTGGAACCTAACCAATGACCAGATAGGAATATAGGGACTAGCAGGGAGGGTTATTTTTGTTATTTTTAAAGGATTTGAGGAACAAAACTCCGTTGTAGACATTTACACTTTGGTCAGAAAATGTACAAAAGACCTTTAGTACTGGAAAAACAAATAGGTCAATTCAGATTGTGAACAATCTCAGTAGGCATGTATTTTGGAAAGACATTTTGCTTTCTCTCTTCTGTATTAGCCTTTAAGAATAAACTACATATAGACAAGAAGTTCCTTTCCATGGCTGCATTGCCATGTCATCTGTGGAGATAGGACAAGGGGCAATGGCTGCAAATTGGAGCACAGGAAGTTCCGCACCAACATGCGGAAAAACTTTTTCACAGTGAGGGTGACAGAGCCCTGGGACAGGCTGCCCAGGGAGGTGGTGGAGTCTCCTGCTCTGGAGGTATTCAAGTCTCGTCTGGATGCCTATCTGAGTGATATGAGATAGGGAACCTGCTTTGGCAGGGGGGTTGGACCCGGTGATCTCTCAAGGTCCCTTCCAACCCCTACAATTCTATGATTCTATGATTCTATGATCTCAGGAAGAAGTGTCCTGGAAACTAAAACTACCCCTTGCAGTTGGCTTTTTTCGGTAGAAACAAGGGGGCTTGTGATATGAGATCACAAAACATCATTAAAGGTTTATTAATTTATGCAAGAGTCAAAGGGCTATGGCCTTCACAGATTAGCTCATTTGTTACTACATTGATATATAAAAATTTATCCAAATAGTATTTTTCCCCCTTTGTTTTCCTCTTTTTGCATATTCAGTAGTTACTTACACTCTGGTCCTTTGCATTTCAATTGGATGTTCCTGTCAGCATTTAATTACTAACAAACTCAACTGTGTAACAAAGTCAAGTGAGGAATATGTGTAAAATTTTAAATTTGTCTTTGGGGACTTGACTTAATTTGATTTGGGTAATGTAGTTAAGCTAAATGAAGTTCACATAAGATAAATTCTGTCCCAGAACAGTGGTGTCCACAACTTATGTGAGGATGAAAGTTCATGTGTTTTGAACTCTGAAGCAGTCCTTTTACAGGTTAAGCTCATAATTCTGGGATTTGTTCCTATTGTGTTAAAATTACTAACGTTATCTGTTTTATAATTAGTACCTTCTAGCAGATAGAACATGACTTTAATTTCCAGAATTTTTGGTGCCCAGATCTGGACTACTTGCCTTAAATGAAAGCCTAGGTGGTGGTTTTATGCTTTTTCCCCCCCTTTTTCATTTACATGAGTTGTTGAGCTGAAAACTGTACTCTCTAGAACATTCTTGGTGCTATGTCCCACCTGTTCTTATGCTTTAAATGTTGTGCTTGATACTAAAATCAGTTCAATAGCTGGTTGTATTAAAATGGTTAAGAGCTAGGACTCTAGACAGCAATAGTTCAAAAATATGTGAAAGCAGTGGCTAAAACCAAAGTAGAGCACTGAAATGCCAAGGCAAAGGCTACTTCTGCATCCTTAAGCCCACCCTTTTCCGTAAGGATTTTCATTTACATGATTGATGGCCTTTTTTACCCTACATCTTTTTCATCTGTTAACCTCTGATCTTTCTGAACTGCAACAGGAAAACTAACTGTGAATTTGTAAGATAGGGGATAAAGCACAGAAGTATGTATAAATGGGAATTTATTGCCAGATATCAGAAGACCAGGCCGACTGAAAAAGACGTAACACGGGGTACATGATGTGACTAGAAAAAATAAGGTTGCTTACTGTCTGATTTTGTTTCTCATTTTCCTTTTTTTTTTTCCTAATGAGAGTAAAATAATTGCATTCAGAAATCAACTTTCTCATTTGCCTGAAGGATTTATGCTTACATTTACTGAAGTGATGACCACAAATGGAGCTTCTGTGAAGTATATTTTCTCTTTAAAAAACAAAGGTGAAGGAGAACAAACGTGTCTCAGTAGCCTTGGCATTCAAGTTAATAAACATAAATGTCTGCTGAGTTTAGGAAGTTCTAGATTAAGCCCAACAGTATATAAGCTTTAATTGACGTGACTGCTGATGAAGCGTAGGTCTTGCCTGTTTTGTCTGTTCAGCTCTGATTTAGCCAATTGTATAGCAGCAGAAGGCTCTGAAGGGCTTTGCAAATTATTCAAACATAAACTGTAAATATGGAGAGAGGGAGAAATCATGGACATTTCTTTCATACTTTTTACTCTGCTTCAGAAAAGAAGATTTTTTAATAAGATCAATTCTGAGTGTGTATGGAATATATGCTGATATATATTACATTAATTATGACTTAGATGTGTGTGTGCATGTAATTCTTTTTTCTTGAGTGACATCAAACCTTTTAGGCTTTCTACCTAATAGTGGCTTCCTTTAGCTACAAGTCTTCCCATTTCTGATGTTAGAAAAAAATTCTAGGACAAGTTTCTATGCAATGACAATTTGCCCAACATTCTGAAAGTGAAAATTCTTACAAAAGTAATGACCAAAATGCAGCCCTCTCTGGTTAGAAGTACAGAAACTGGGTTTCCATGAGACATGAACACTGAAACCCAAATGCTCTTTTACATTCCATGTTTTTAAGGATGTCCTTCCTAACCAGCTTTGCAGACAGAGTTCACTGCACAGCTGGGGCAGAGCTGAAGTGCTGTGGGTAAGGACTCAGGTTCCAGAGTTGGTGCAGGACTGTCTGCCGTGGGTGCCCCTTCCCCCGCTGCACCCACGTAATCTGGGAGGGTGGGCAGGGGCCACTTCACCACACGCTTGCTGTGCCAGCCGAGCCCCCTGGCCCAAAGCATCTCCCCCGCGCCCGTGCCGCCGGTTTCCCCGGTGCCGGGGCAGGAGCGAGCGGGTAGTAACTCCCCGGCGAGGTGCGGCGCTGGGTCAGCTCTGCCCGGGGCTGTCCGGGCGCTGCCGCACGGGCCTCGCTCGCGTCCCGCCGTTGCCACGGGAACGTGTGTGTCCGGTGCTTCATTGCCAGCGGCAGCAGCCCGGCTGGTGGCCGCGCTCCGGCGTGTGAGTGTCCCCGCGGGCCCCCGGGAGCGGGAGGGAGGGATAGCGGTGCCCAACGCCGTGTTTTTGGGGCGGGGGCCGCGTTCCGGAGGTGCGGCAACGAGAGGGGCGGGGGCGGGGCTAAATCCTAGCCCTAGCCCTGATACTAAACCCCAGCCCTGACACTAAACCCCAGCCCTGACACTAAACCCTAGCCCTAGCCCTGACACGAAACGCTAGCCCTAGCCCAGTCACTAAACAATAGCCCTAGCCCTGACACTAAACCCGAGCCCTGACACGAAAGCCCGGCCCTGACACTAAACCCTACTCCTAGCCCTGAAACTAAGCCCTAACCCTATCCCTGACACTAAGCCCTAGCCCTAGCACTGCCGCTAAACCCTAGCCGTGACACTTAACACAAGTCCTGACACTAAACCCTAGCCCTGACACAAACACTAGTCCTAGACCTGACAGTAAACCCTAGCCCTTAGCCTGACACTAAACCCTAGCCCTGGCACTAAACCCTAGCCCTGACACTAAACCCTAGCCCTGACACTAAACCCCAACCCTGACACTAAAACCTAGCCCTAGCCCTGACACTAAACACTAGACCTAGCCCTCAAACTAAACCCTAACCCTGACACTAAACCCTAACTATGACACTAAACCCTAATCCTAACCCTGACACTAAACCCTAACCCTAACCCCGAAACTAAACCCTAACCCTAACCCTAAACCTAACCTTAACCCTAAACCCGACGCTTAACCCTAATCCTAAACCCGACACTAAACACTAACACTGACACTAATGCCTAACCTTGACACTAAACTCTAAACCTGACACTAAACCCTAACCCTGACACTAAACCCTAACCCTGACAATAAATCATAACCCTGACAATAAACCCTAACCATAACACTGACACTAAACCCTAACCCCGACACTAAACCCTAAACCCGATACTGAACCATAAACACGACACTAAACCCTAACCCTGACACTAAAGCTAACCCTAACCCTGACACTAAACCCTAACCCAAACCCCGAAACTAAACCGTAACCCTAACCCCGACACTTAACACTAACCCTAAACCTGACAATAAACCCTAACTCTAAACTAGACACTAAACCCTAACCCTGACACTAAACCCTAACCCTAACCCTGACTCTAAACCCTAACCCTGACACTAAACCCTGACACTAAACCCTAACTCTAGCCCTGACACTAAACCCTAACACTAGCCCTGACACTAAACCCTTACACTGACACTAAACCCTAACCCTGACACTAAACCCTAACCCTGACAATAAAACCTAACCCTGACACAAAGCCTGAAACTAACCGACACTAAACCCTAACCCTAACCCTGACACTAAACCCTAGCCCTGACACTAAACCCTAAACCTGACACTAAACCCTAGGCCTAGCCCTGACACTAAACCCTAACCCTAACCCTGACTCTAAACCCTAACCCTGACACTAAACCCTAACCCTAGATCTGAAACTAAACCCTAACCCTTACCCTGACACTAAACCCTGACACTAAACCCTAACTCTAGCCCTGACACTAAACCCTAACACTAGCCCTGACACTAAACCCTTACACTGACACTAAACCCTAACCCTGACACTAAATCCTAACCCTGACACTAAACCCTAGCCCTGACACTAAACAATAACACTGACACTAAACCCTAACCCTGACACTAAATCCTAACCCTGACAATAAAACCTAACCCTGACACTAAGCCTGAAACTAACCGACACTAAACCCTAACCCTAACCCTGACACTAAACCCTAGGCCTAGCCCTGACACTAAACCCTAGCCCTAGCCCTGACACTAAACCCTAAACCTAGCCCCGACATTAAACCCTAACCCCGACACTAAACCGTAACTCCGACACTAAAACCTAACACTGACATTAAACCATTACACTAAACATTAACCCTGACACTAAACCCTAACCCTGACACTAAACCCTAACTCTGACACTAAATCCTAATACTGACAATAAACCCTAAACCTGACACTAAACCCTAACACTAACCCCGACACTAAACGCTAACCATAACGCCGACACTGAACCTTAACCCCGACAATAAACCCTAACGCTGACAATAAACACTAACACCGACATTAAACACTAATCCTAACCGTGACACTGAACCCTAATCCTAACCCTTACACTAAACCCTAACCCTGACACTAAACACTAACCCTGACAATAAACCCTAACCGTAAACCTTAACACTGACACTAATGCTAGCCCTGACACTAAATTCTATCCATAGCCCTCACACTAAACCCTAACCCTGACACTAAACCCTAACCCAAGCCGTGACTCTAAACCCTAAGACTGACACTAAACCCTAAAGATAGCCCTGACACCAAACCCTAACTCTAGACATGAAACTAAACACTAACCGTAGCCCTCACACTGAACCCTAACCCTAGCCCTGACACTAAACCCTAACCCTAACACTGACACTAAACCTTAACCCTGACACTGAACCCTAACCCTAGACCAGACACTAAACCCTTACACTATCCCTGACACTAAACCCTAACCCTAGCCCTGACACTAAACACTAACCCTAGTCATGACACTAAACACTATCCCTAGCCCTGACATTAAAGCCTAGTCCTAGCCATCACACTAAACCCTAGCCCTAGCCCTGACACTAAACCCTAGCCCTAGCCCTGACACTAAACCCTAACCCTAACACTGACACTAAACCTTAAACCTGACACTAAACCCTAACCCTAGACCTGACACTAAACCCTTACACTATCCCTGACACTAAACCCTAACCCTAGCCCTGACACTAAACAATAACCCTAGTCATGACACTTAAGCCTAACCCTAGCCCTGACACTAAACCCTAAACCCGACACTAAACCCTAACCCTAACACTGACACTAAACCCTAACCCTGACAATAAACCCTAACCCTAGCCCTGACACTAAAACCTAACACTAGCCCTGACACTAAACCTTAACCCTGACACTAAACACTAGCCCTGACACTAAACCCTAAACCTAGCCCTGACACTAAACTTAAACCCTAGTCCTGACACTAAACCATAACACTAGCCCTGACACTAAACCCTAACCCTGACACTAAACCCTAACAATAGCCCTGACACTAAACCCTAAGCCTGACAATAAACCCTAATCATTGCCCTGACACTAAACCCTAACCCTAGCCCTGACACTAATCCCTAGCCCTGACACTAATCCCTAGCCCTGACAGTAAACCCTAGCCCTAGCCCTGACACTAATCCCTAGCCCTGACACTAAACCCTAGCCCTAGCCATGACTCTAAACCCTAATCCTTACACTAGACCCTAACGCTGACACTAAACCCTAAACCTAACCCTAACCCTGACACTAAACGTTAATACTAACCATAACATTAGACCCTAATCCTAACCCTGACACCAAACCCTAACCCAAACCCTGACACTGAACCCTAACCCAGACACTAGCCCTAACCACGACACTAAACTATAACCCTAACCCCGACACTAAACGCTAACCCTAACCCCGACACTAACCCTAACCCCGAAACCAAAGCCTAACCCTGACACTAAACACTAACCCCAACAATAAACCCTAACCCTAACACTACACCCTAACCCTAGCCCTGACACTAAACCCTAACCCTAACCCTAACCCTAACTTTAAACCTAAACCCAACACTAAACCCTAACACTAGCCCCGACACGAAACCCTAACCCTGACAGTAAACCCTAACCCTGACACTAAATCCTAAACCTAACCCCGACACTAAACCCTGACCCTAACCCAGACACTAAACCCTGACCCTAATCCCGGCAATAAACCCTAACCCTAACCCTAAGCCTAACCCTAGCACCAACACTAAGCCCAAACCCTAACCCCGATACTAAACCCTAAACCAGATACTGAACCCTAAACATGACACTAAACACTAACTCTGACACTAAACCCTAACCCTAACACCGACACTAAAACCTAACCCTAACCCCGACACTAAACCCTAAACCTAACGCTAACTCAAACGGTAAACCTAACCCTTACCCTAACCCTTACCCCGACACTAAACCCTAACCATAACCACTATACAAAACCCTAAACCCGACACTAAATTCTATAAACCAACACTAACCCCTAACCCTGACACAAAACCCTAACCCTGACACTAAACATAAACCCGACACTAAACACTAACCCTAACCCTGACACTAAACCCTAACGCTGACACTAAAACCTAACCCTAGCCCTGACTCTAAACCCTAACCCTTGCCCTGACACTAAACCCGAACCCTAGCCTTGAAACTAAACCCTAACCCTGACACTAAACCCTAGCCCTGTCACTAAAACCTAACAATAGCCCTGACATTAAACCCTAAGCCTGACACTAAAACCTAATCCTTGCCCTGACACTAAACCCTAACCCCAGCCCTGACACTAAACCCTAGCACTGACAGTAAACCCTAGCCCTGACACTAAACCCTAGCCCTAGACCTGACACTAAACCGTAAGCATTGCCCTGAAAATAAACCCTAAACCTTACACTAAACCCTAGCCCTGACACTAAACCCTAACCCTAGCCCTGACACTAAACACTAACCCTAGTCCTCACACTAAACCCTAACCCTAGCCCTGACTCTAAACCCTAACCCTGACATTAGACCCTAATCCTGACACTAAACCCTAAACCTAACCCTGAAACTAAACCCTAACCCTGACTCTAAACCCTAAACATGACAATAACCCTAACCTTAAACCTAAACCCGACACTTAACCCTAATCCTAACCCCGATACTAAACCCTAACCCTGACAGTAAACCCTAACCCTGACACAAAACACTAACCCTAACACTGACACTAAACCCTAACACTAGCCCCGACACGAAACCCTAACCCTGACAGTAAACCCTAACCCTGACACTAAACCTAACCCTGACACTAAACCCTAACCCTAACCCTGACACTAAACCTAACCCCGACACTAAACCCTAACCCTAACCCTGACACTAAACCCTAACCCTGACACTAAACCTAACCCTGACACTAAACCCTAACCCTAACCCTGACACTAAACCTAACCCCGACACTAAACCCTAACCCTAACCCTGACACTAAACCCTAACCCTGACTCTAAACCCTAAACCTGACACTAAACAGTAACACTAACCCCGACACTAAACCCTGACCCTAAGCCAGACACTAAACCCTAACCCTAATCCCGGCACTAAACCCTAACCCTAACCCTAAGCCTAACCCTAGCACCAACACTAAGCCCAAACCCTAACCCCGATACTAAACCCTAAACCCAATACTGAACCCTAAACATGACACTAAACACTAACTCTGACACTAAACCCTAACCCTAACACCGACACTAAAACCTAACCCTAAGCCTGACAGTAAACCATAACCCTAACTCCGACACTAAACCCTAACCGTAACCCCGACACTAAACCCTAAACCTAACGCTAACTCAAACGGTAAACCTAACCCTTACCCTAACCCTTACCCCGACACTACACCCTAACCATAACCACTATACAAAACCCTAAACCCGACACTAAACTCTATAAACCAAAACTAAACCCTAACCCTGACACTAAACATAAACCCGACACTAAACACTAACCCTAACCCTGACACTAAACCCTAACCCTAACCCTGACACTAAACACTAATCCTGACACTAAACGCTAACC
The DNA here is from genome assembly GCF_964237585.1 of Gallinula chloropus. Lineage (NCBI taxonomy): Eukaryota > Metazoa > Chordata > Aves > Gruiformes > Rallidae > Gallinula > Gallinula chloropus. The sequence continues at coordinate 159,766 of NC_140095.1, read as the reverse complement.
ATAACCGTGACACTAAACCTAACCCTAACCCTAACACTAAAACCTAACCCTAAACCTGACGCTAAACTCTAACCCTAACCACGATATTAAACCGTAATCACGACACTAAAACCTAACCCTGAAACTAAACCCTAACCCTGGCACTAAAACCTAACCCTAGCCCTGACTCTAAACCCTTACCCTAGTCCTGACACTAATCCCTAACCCTAGCCCTGACACTAAAACCTAAACCTGACACTAAACCCTAACCCTAGCCCTGACACTAAACCCTTGCCCTGACACTAAACCCGAACCCTAGCCTTGAAACTAAACCCTAACCCTGACACTAAACCCTAGCCCTGTCACTAAAACCTAACAATAGCCCTGACATTAAACCCTAAGCCTGACACTAAACCCGAATCCTTGCCCTGACACTAAACCCTAACCCCAGCCCTGGCACTAAACCCTAGCCCTGACAGTAAACCCTAGCCCTAGACCTGACACTAAACCGTAAGCCTAGCCCTGAAAATAAACCCTAAACCTTACACTAAACCCTAGTCCTCACACTAATCCCTAACCCTAGCCCTGACTCTAAACCCTAACCCTGACACTAGACGGTAATCCTGACACTAAAACCTAATCCTAACCCTAACACTAAACCCTAACCCAAACCCTGACACTAAACCCTAACAGAGACACTAACCCTAACCCCGACACTAAACTATAATCCTAACCCCGACATTAAACCCTAACCCCGACACTAAACCCTAACCCTGACACTAAACCCTAACCATGACACTAAACCCTAACCCTAACCTTGACACTAAACACTAACCCTGACATAAAACCTAACACTATAACCAGACACTAAACCCTAGCCCTGACACTAAACACTAAACTTGACAATAAACACTAACCCTGACACTAAAAGCTAACCCTAACTCGACACTAAACCCTAACCCTAACCCTAACCTTAATCCTAACCCCGACACTAAACACTAACAATGACACTAATGCCTAACCCTGACACTAAATCCTAACCCTAATCCTGACAAGAAATCCTAACCCTGTCAATAAACCCTAACCCTGACACTAAATCCTAACCCTAACACTGACACTAAACCCTAACACTAGCCCCGACACTACACCGTAAATCTGACACTAAACCCTAACCCTGACACTACCCCTAACCCCGACACTAAACCCTAAACCTAACACTGAAACTAAACCCTAACCCTGACTCTAAACCCTAAACCTGACAATAACCCTAACCCCGACACTAACCTCTAAACCTAACCCCGACACTAAACCCTGACCCTAACCCAGACACTAAACCCTAACCCTAACCCCGACACTAAACCCTAAACCCGATACTGAACCCTAAACACGATACTAAACACTAACCCTGACACGAAACCCTAACCATAACCCTGACACTAAACCCTAACCGTAACCACGACACAAAACCCTAACCCTAACCCTGACACTAAACCTATCCCTGACACTAAACGCTAACCCTAACCCTGACACTAAACCCTAACCCTAACCCTGACACTAAACCCTACCCCTAGCCCGGACACTAAACCCTAACCCTAGCCCTGACACTAAACACTAAGCCGAGCCCTGAAACTAAAAAATAACCCTGACCCTAACTGTAACCCTAACCCGAGCCCTGACACTAAACCCTAGCCCTAGCCCTAACCCTAACCCTAACCCTAATAATTATCCTGACACTAAACCCTAACCCTCACACTAAACTTAACCCTAAATCTAACCCTAACCCTGACACTAAACAATAACACTAACCCTGATAGTAAAACCCAACCCTAACCCTCACACTAAAGCCTAACCGTAAACCTGACACTAAATCCCAAACCTATCCGTGACACTAAACCCTAACCTTAACCCTAACCCTGACACTAAACCCCAACCCTAACCCTGACAATAAACCCTAACACTAATCCTGACACTAAACCCTAACCTTAACACTGACACTAAACCCTAATCCTAATCCTTACACTAAACCCTAAACCTAAAACTGACACTAAATCCTAACACTAACCGTGACACAAAACCCTAACCCTCACCCTGTCCCTAAACCCAAACCCTAATCATGACACTAAACCCTAACCCTAACCCTGACAATAAACCCTAAACATAACACTGACACTAAACACTAACCCTAAGCATAACCCTAACCCTAAACCTAACCCTAACCCTAACCCTAATCCTAACCCTGACATTAAACACAAACCATAACCCTAACACTAAACCCTAACCCTAACCCTAACCCTGACACTAAATCCTAAAACTAACCCTGACACTAAACACTAACCCTAACCCTGACACTAAACACTAACCCTGAAACAAAACCCTAACACTAATTCTGACACTAAACCCTAACCCTAACCCTGACACTAAACCCTTACTCTTACCCTAACCCTAAAAATAACCCTGACACTAAACCCTAACCATAACCCTGACATTAAAGCCTAACCCTTAACCCTAACCCTGACACTAAACCCTTATCCTAAGCGTAACCCTGACACTAAACCCTGACACTAAACCCTAACATTAACCCTGAAAATAAACCTTAACCCTAAAACTGACACTAAACCCTGACCCTGAAAATAAACACTAACACTGACATTAAAGCTAAACCTAACCCTTACAATGAACGCAAAAACTAACCCTGACAGTAAACACTAACCCTTACTCTGACACTAAACACTAACACTAACCCTGACACTAAATCCTAACCCTAAAGCCTAACCCTGAAACTAAACCCTAACCCTAAGCATAAAACTGACACTAAACACCAACCCTAACACTAAACCCTAACCCTGACACTAAACCCTAACTCTAACCCTAAAACCTAACCCTGATAATAAACCCTAACCCTAATCCTAACCCTAATGCTAAGCATAACGCTTACACTAAAACCTAACCCTAACCCTGACACTAAACCCTAACCCTAAACCTGACGCTAGACCCTAACCCTAACCGCAACACTAAACCCTAATACTAACCCCGACAATATACACTAAACCTAACCACGACACTAAACCCTAATCCTAGACTTGACACTAAACCCCAGTCGTAGCCTTGACACTTAACCCCAATCCTACAACTGATACTAAACCATAACCCTAGCCCTGACACTAAACCCTAATTCTTACCCAGACACTAAACCCTAACCCTAGACCCGACACTAAACCCTAAACTTAACCCCAACACTAAACCCTAACCCTAACCCTAACACTAACCACAACACTAAACCCAAACCCTAACCCCGACACTAAACCCTAACCCAAACCCCGACACTAAACCCTAAAATTAACCCCGATATTAAACCCTAACCCAAACCCCGAAACTAAACCGTAACCCTAACCCCGACACTTAACACTAACCCTAAACCTGACACTAAACCCTAACCCTAAACTAGACACTAAACCCTAACCCTAACCCTGACACTAAACCCTAACCCTAACCCTGACTCTAAACCCTAACCCTGACACTAAACCCTAACCCTAGATCTGAAACTAAACCCTAACCCTTACCCTGACACTAAACCCTGACACTAAACCCTAACTCTAGCCCTGACACTAAACCCTAACACTAGCCCTGACACTAAACCCTTACACTGACACTAAACCCTAACCCTGACACTAAACCCTAACCCTGACAATAAAACCTAACCCTGACACAAAGCCTGAAACTAACCGACACTAAACCCTAACCCTAACCCTGACACTAAACCCTAGCCCTGACACTAAACCCTAAACCTGACACTAAACCCTAGGCCTAGCCCTGACACTAAACCCTAACCCTAACCCTGACTCTAAACCCTAACCCTGACACTAAACCCTAACCCTAGATCTGAAACTAAACCCTAACCCTTACCCTGACACTAAACCCTGACACTAAACCCTAACACTAGCCCTGACACTAAACCCTTACACTGACACTAAACCCTAACCCTGACACTAAACCCTAACCCTGACAATAAAACCTAACCCTGACACTAAACCCTAGCCCTGACACTAAACAATAACACTGACACTAAACCCTAACCCTGACACTAAATCCTAACCCTGACAATAAAACCTAACCCTGACACTAAGCCTGAAACTAACCGACACTAAACCCTAACCCTAACCCTGACACTAAACCCTAGGCCTAGCCCTGACACTAAACCCTAGCCCTAGCCCTGACACTAAACCCTAAACCTAGCCCCGACATTAAACCCTAACCCCGACACTAAACCGTAACTCCGACACTAAAACCTAACACTGACATTAAACCATTACACTAAACATTAACCCTGACACTAAACCCTAACCCTGACACTAAACCCTAACTCTGACACTAAATCCTAATACTGACAATAAACCCTAAACCTGACACTAAACCCTAACACTAACCCCGACACTAAACGCTAACCATAACGCCGACACTGAACCTTAACCCCGACAATAAACCCTAACGCTGACAATAAACACTAACACCGACATTAAACACTAATCCTAACCGTGACACTGAACCCTAATCCTAACCCTTACACTAAACCCTAACCCTGACACTAAACACTAACCCTGACAATAAACCCTAACCGTAAACCTTAACACTGACACTAATGCTAGCCCTGACACTAAATTCTATCCATAGCCCTCACACTAAACCCTAACCCTGACACTAAACCATAACCCTGACACTAAACCCTAACCCAAGCCGTGACTCTAAACCCTAACACTGACACTAAACCCTAAAGATAGCCCTGACACCAAACCCTAACTCTAGACCTGAAACTAAACACCAACCGTAGCCCTCACACTGAACCCTAACCCTAGCCCTGACACTAAACCCTAACCCTAACACTGACACTAAACCTTAACCCTGACACTAAACCCTAACCCTAGACCTGACACTAAACCCTTACACTATCCCTGACACTTAAGCCTAACCCTAGCCCTGACACTAAACCCTAAACCCGACACTAAACCCTAACCCTAACACTGACACTAAACCCTAACCCTGACAATAAACCCTAACCCTAGCCCTGACACTAAAACCTAACACTAGCCCTGACACTAAACCTTAACCCTGACACTAAACACTAGCCCTGACACTAAACCCTAAACCTAGCCCTCACACTAAACTTAAACCCTAGTCCTGACACTAAACCATAACACTAGCCCTGACACTAAACCCTAACCCTGACACTAAACCCTAACAATAGACCTGACACTAAACCCTAAGCCTGACACTAAACCCTAATCATTGCCCTGACACTAAACCCTAACCCTAGCCCTGACACTAATCCCTAGCCCTGACACTAAACCCTAGCCCTGACACTAAACCCTAGCCCTAGCCATGACTCTAAACCCTAATCCTTACACTAGACCCTAACGCTGACACTAAACCCTAATCCTAACCCTAACCCTGACACTAAACGTTAATACTAACCATAACATTAGACCCTAATCCTAACACTGACACCAAACCCTAACCCAAACCCTGACACTGAACCCTAACCCAGACACTAACCCTAACCACGACACTAAACTATAACCCTAACCCCGACACTAACCCTAACCCCGAAACCAAAGCCTAACCCTGACACTAAACACTAACCCCGACAATAAACCCTAACCCTAACACTACACCCTAACCCTAGCCCTGACACTAAACCCTAACCCTAACCCTAACCCTAACTTCAAACCTAAACCCAACACTTAACCCTAATCCTAACCCCGATACTAAACCCTAACCCTGACAGTAAACCCTAACACTGACACAAAACCCTAACCCTAACTCTGACACTAAACCCTAACACTAGCCCCGACACGAAACCCTAACCCTGACAGTAAACCCTAACACTGACACTAAACCTAACCCCGACACTAAATCCTAAACCTAACCCCGACACTAAACCCTGACCCTAACCCAGACACTAAACCCTGACCCTAATCCCGGCAATAAACCCTAACCCTAACCCTAAGCCTAACCCTAGCACCAACACTAAGCCCAAACCCTAACCCCGATACTAAACCCTAAACCAGATACTGAACCCTAAACATGACACTAAACACTAACTCTGACACTAAACCCTAACCCTAACACCGACACTAAAACCTAACCCTAAGCCTGACAGTAAACCATAACCCTAACTCCGACACTAAACCCTAACCGTAACCCCGACACTAAACCCTAAACCTAACGCTAACTCAAACGGTAAACCTAACCCTTACCCTAACCCTTACCCCGACACTACACCCTAACCATAACCACTATACAAAACCCTAAACCCGACACTAAACTCTATAAACCAAAACTAAACCCTAACCCTGACACTAAACATAAACCCGACACTAAACACTAACCCTAACCCTGACACTAAACCCTAACCCTAACCCTGACACTAAACACTAATCCTGACACTAAACGCTAACCATAACCGTGACACTAAACCTAACCCTAACCCTAACACTAAAACCTAACCCTAAACCTGACGCTAAACTCTAACCCTAACCACGATATTAAACCGTAATCACGACACTAAAACCTAACCCTGAAACTAAACCCTAACCCTGGCACTAAAACCTAACCCTAGCCCTGACTCTAAACCCTTACCCTAGTCCTGACACTAATCCCTAACCCTAGCCCTGACACTAAAACCTAAACCTGACACTAAACCCTAACCCTAGCCCTGACACTAAACCCTTGCCCTGACACTAAACCCGAACCCTAGCCTTGAAACTAAACCCTAACCCTGACACTAAACCCTAGCCCTGTCACTAAAACCTAACAATAGCCCTGACATTAAACCCTAAGCCTGACACTAAACCCGAATCCTTGCCCTGACACTAAACCCTAACCCCAGCCCTGGCACTAAACCCTAGCCCTGACAGTAAACCCTAGCCCTAGACCTGACACTAAACCGTAAGCCTAGCCCTGAAAATAAACCCTAAACCTTACACTAAACCCTAGTCCTCACACTAATCCCTAACCCTAGCCCTGACTCTAAACCCTAACCCTGACACTAGACGGTAATCCTGACACTAAAACCTAATCCTAACCCTAACACTAAACCCTAACCCAAACCCTGACACTAAACCCTAACAGAGACACTAACCCTAACCCCGACACTAAACTATAATCCTAACCCCGACATTAAACCCTAACCCCGACACTAAACCCTAACCCTGACACTAAACCCTAACCATGACACTAAACCCTAACCCTAACCTTGACACTAAACACTAACCCTGACATAAAACCTAACACTATAACCAGACACTAAACCCTAGCCCTGACACTAAACACTAAACTTGACAATAAACACTAACCCTGACACTAAAAGCTAACCCTAACCCCGACACTAAACCCTAACCCTAACCCTAACCTTAATCCTAACCCCGACACTAAACACTAACAATGACACTAATGCCTAACCCTGACACTAAATCCTAACCCTAATCCTGACAAGAAATCCTAACCCTGTCAATAAACCCTAACCCTGACACTAAATCCTAACCCTAACACTGACACTAAACCCTAACACTAGCCCCGACACTACACCGTAAATCTGACACTAAACCCTAACCCTGACACTACCCCTAACCCCGACACTAAACCCTAAACCTAACACTGAAACTAAACCCTAACCCTGACTCTAAACCCTAAACCTGACAATAACCCTAACCCCGACACTAACCTCTAAACCTAACCCCGACACTAAACCCTGACCCTAACCCAGACACTAAACCCTAACCCTAACCCCGACACTAAACCCTAAACCCGATACTGAACCCTAAACACGATACTAAACACTAACCCTGACACGAAACCCTAACCATAACCCTGACACTAAACCCTAACCGTAACCACGACACAAAACCCTAACCCTAACCCTGACACTAAACCTATCCCTGACACTAAACGCTAACCCTAACCCTGACACTAAACCCTAACCCTAACCCTGACACTAAACCCTACCCCTAGCCCGGACACTAAACCCTAACCCTAGCCCTGACACTAAACACTAAGCCGAGCCCTGAAACTAAAAAATAACCCTGACCCTAACTGTAACCCTAACCCGAGCCCTGACACTAAACCCTAGCCCTAGCCCTAACCCTAACCCTAACCCTAATAATTATCCTGACACTAAACCCTAACCCTCACACTAAACTTAACCCTAAATCTAACCCTAACCCTGACACTAAACAATAACACTAACCCTGATAGTAAAACCCAACCCTAACCCTCACACTAAAGCCTAACCGTAAACCTGACACTAAATCCCAAACCTATCCGTGACACTAAACCCTAACCTTAACCCTAACCCTGACACTAAACCCCAACCCTAACCCTGACAATAAACCCTAACACTAATCCTGACACTAAACCCTAACCTTAACACTGACACTAAACCCTAATCCTAATCCTTACACTAAACCCTAAACCTAAAACTGACACTAAATCCTAACACTAACCGTGACACAAAACCCTAACCCTCACCCTGTCCCTAAACCCAAACCCTAATCATGACACTAAACCCTAACCCTAACCCTGACAATAAACCCTAAACATAACACTGACACTAAACACTAACCCTAAGCATAACCCTAACCCTAAACCTAACCCTAACCCTAACCCTAATCCTAACCCTGACATTAAACACAAACCATAACCCTAACACTAAACCCTAACCCTAACCCTAACCCTGACACTAAATCCTAAAACTAACCCTGACACTAAACACTAACCCTAACCCTGACACTAAACACTAACCCTGAAACAAAACCCTAACCCTAATTCTGACACTAAACCCTAACCCTAACCCTGACACTAAACCCTTACTCTTACCCTAACCCTAAAAATAACCCTGACACTAAACCCTAACCATAACCCTGACATTAAAGCCTAACCCTTAACCCTAACCCTGACACTAAACCCTTATCCTAAGCGTAACCCTGACACTAAACCCTGACACTAAACCCTAACATTAACCCTGAAAATAAACCTTAACCCTAAAACTGACACTAAACCCTGACCCTGAAAATAAACACTAACACTGACATTAAAGCTAAACCTAACCCTTACAATGAACGCAAAAACTAACCCTGACAGTAAACACTAACCCTTACTCTGACACTAAACACTAACACTAACCCTGACACTAAATCCTAACCCTAAAGCCTAACCCTGAAACTAAACCCTAACCCTAAGCATAAAACTGACACTAAACACCAACCCTAACACTAAACCCTAACCCTGACACTAAACCCTAACTCTAACCCTAAAACCTAACCCTGATAATAAACCCTAACCCTAATCCTAACCCTAATGCTAAGCATAACGCTTACACTAAAACCTAACCCTAACCCTGACACTAAACCCTAACCCTAAACCTGACGCTAGACCCTAACCCTAACCGCAACACTAAACCCTAATACTAACCCCGACAATATACACTAAACCTAACCACGACACTAAACCCTAATCCTAGACTTGACACTAAACCCCAGTCGTAGCCTTGACACTTAACCCCAATCCTACAACTGATACTAAACCATAACCCTAGCCCTGACACTAAACCCTAATTCTTACCCAGACACTAAACCCTAACCCTAGACCCGACACTAAACCCTAAACTTAACCCCAACACTAAACCCTAACCCTAACCCTAACACTAACCACAACACTAAACCCAAACCCTAACCCCGACACTAAACCCTAACCCAAACCCCGACACTAAACCCTAAAATTAACCCCGATATTAAACCCTAACCCAAACCCCGAAACTAAACCGTAACCCTAACCCCGACACTTAACACTAACCCTAAACCTGACACTAAACCCTAACCCTAAACTAGACACTAAACCCTAACCCTAACCCTGACACTAAACCCTAACCCTAACCCTGACTCTAAACCCTAACCCTGACACTAAACCCTAACCCTAGATCTGAAACTAAACCCTAACCCTTACCCTGACACTAAACCCTGACACTAAACCCTAACTCTAGCCCTGACACTAAACCCTAACACTAGCCCTGACACTAAACCCTTACACTGACACTAAACCCTAACCCTGACACTAAACCCTAACCCTGACAATAAAACCTAACCCTGACACAAAGCCTGAAACTAACCGACACTAAACCCTAACCCTAACCCTGACACTAAACCCTAGCCCTGACACTAAACCCTAAACCTGACACTAAACCCTAGGCCTAGCCCTGACACTAAACCCTAACCCTAACCCTGACTCTAAACCCTAACCCTGACACTAAACCCTAACCCTAGATCTGAAACTAAACCCTAACCCTTACCCTGACACTAAACCCTGACACTAAACCCTAACTCTAGCCCTGACACTAAACCCTAACACTAGCCCTGACACTAAACCCTTACACTGACACTAAACCCTAACCCTGACACTAAATCCTAACCCTGACACTAAACCCTAGCCCTGACACTAAACAATAACACTGACACTAAACCCTAACCCTGACACTAAATCCTAACCCTGACAATAAAACCTAACCCTGACACTAAGCCTGAAACTAACCGACACTAAACCCTAACCCTAACCCTGACACTAAACCCTAGGCCTAGCCCTGACACTAAACCCTAGCCCTAGCCCTGACACTAAACCCTAAACCTAGCCCCGACATTAAACCCTAACCCCGACACTAAACCGTAACTCCGACACTAAAACCTAACACTGACATTAAACCATTACACTAAACATTAACCCTGACACTAAACCCTAACCCTGACACTAAACCCTAACTCTGACACTAAATCCTAATACTGACAATAAACCCTAAACCTGACACTAAACCCTAACACTAACCCCGACACTAAACGCTAACCATAACGCCGACACTGAACCTTAACCCCGACAATAAACCCTAACGCTGACAATAAACACTAACACCGACATTAAACACTAATCCTAACCGTGACACTGAACCCTAATCCTAACCCTTACACTAAACCCTAACCCTGACACTAAACACTAACCCTGACAATAAACCCTAACCGTAAACCTTAACACTGACACTAATGCTAGCCCTGACACTAAATTCTATCCATAGCCCTCACACTAAACCCTAACCCTGACACTAAACCCTAACCCTGACACTAAACCCTAACCCAAGCCGTGACTCTAAACCCTAACACTGACACTAAACCCTAAAGATAGCCCTGACACCAAACCCTAACTCTAGACCTGAAACTAAACACCAACCGTAGCCCTCACACTGAACCCTAACCCTAGCCCTGACACTAAACCCTAACCCTAACACTGACACTAAACCTTAACCCTGACACTAAACCCTAACCCTAGACCTGACACTAAACCCTTACACTATCCCTGACACTTAAGCCTAACCCTAGCCCTGACACTAAACCCTAAACCCGACACTAAACCCTAACCCTAACACTGACACTAAACCCTAACCCTGACAATAAACCCTAACCCTAGCCCTGACACTAAAACCTAACACTAGCCCTGACACTAAACCTTAACCCTGACACTAAACACTAGCCCTGACACTAAACCCTAAACCTAGCCCTCACACTAAACTTAAACCCTAGTCCTGACACTAAACCATAACACTAGCCCTGACACTAAACCCTAACCCTGACACTAAACCCTAACAATAGACCTGACACTAAACCCTAAGCCTGACACTAAACCCTAATCATTGCCCTGACACTAAACCCTAACCCTAGCCCTGACACTAATCCCTAGCCCTGACACTAAACCCTAGCCCTGACACTAAACCCTAGCCCTAGCCATGACTCTAAACCCTAATCCTTACACTAGACCCTAACGCTGACACTAAACCCTAATCCTAACCCTAACCCTGACACTAAACGTTAATACTAACCATAACATTAGACCCTAATCCTAACACTGACACCAAACCCTAACCCAAACCCTGACACTGAACCCTAACCCAGACACTAACCCTAACCACGACACTAAACTATAACCCTAACCCCGACACTAACCCTAACCCCGAAACCAAAGCCTAACCCTGACACTAAACACTAACCCCGACAATAAACCCTAACCCTAACACTACACCCTAACCCTAGCCCTGACACTAAACCCTAACCCTAACCCTAACCCTAACTTCAAACCTAAACCCAACACTTAACCCTAATCCTAACCCCGATACTAAACCCTAACCCTGACAGTAAACCCTAACACTGACACAAAACCCTAACCCTAACTCTGACACTAAACCCTAACACTAGCCCCGACACGAAACCCTAACCCTGACAGTAAACCCTAACACTGACACTAAACCTAACCCCGACACTAAATCCTAAACCTAACCCCGACACTAAACCCTGACCCTAACCCAGACACTAAACCCTGACCCTAATCCCGGCAATAAACCCTAACCCTAACCCTAAGCCTAACCCTAGCACCAACACTAAGCCCAAACCCTAACCCCGATACTAAACCCTAAACCAGATACTGAACCCTAAACATGACACTAAACACTAACTCTGACACTAAACCCTAACCCTAACACCGACACTAAAACCTAACCCTAAGCCTGACAGTAAACCATAACCCTAACTCCGACACTAAACCCTAACCGTAACCCCGACACTAAACCCTAAACCTAACGCTAACTCAAACGGTAAACCTAACCCTTACCCTAACCCTTACCCCGACACTACACCCTAACCATAACCACTATACAAAACCCTAAACCCGACACTAAACTCTATAAACCAAAACTAAACCCTAACCCTGACACTAAACATAAACCCGACACTAAACACTAACCCTAACCCTGACACTAAACCCTAACCCTAACCCTGACACTAAACACTAATCCTGACACTAAACGCTAACCATAACCGTGACACTAAACCTAACCCTAACCCTAACACTAAAACCTAACCCTAAACCTGACGCTAAACTCTAACCCTAACCACGATATTAAACCGTAATCACGACACTAAAACCTAACCCTGAAACTAAACCCTAACCCTGGCACTAAAACCTAACCCTAGCCCTGACTCTAAACCCTTACCCTAGTCCTGACACTAATCCCTAACCCTAGCCCTGACACTAAAACCTAAACCTGACACTAAACCCTAACCCTAGCCCTGACACTAAACCCTTGCCCTGACACTAAACCCGAACCCTAGCCTTGAAACTAAACCCTAACCCTGACACTAAACCCTAGCCCTGTCACTAAAACCTAACAATAGCCCTGACATTAAACCCTAAGCCTGACACTAAACCCGAATCCTTGCCCTGACACTAAACCCTAACCCCAGCCCTGGCACTAAACCCTAGCCCTGACAGTAAACCCTAGCCCTAGACCTGACACTAAACCGTAAGCCTAGCCCTGAAAATAAACCCTAAACCTTACACTAAACCCTAGTCCTCACACTAATCCCTAACCCTAGCCCTGACTCTAAACCCTAACCCTGACACTAGACGGTAATCCTGACACTAAAACCTAATCCTAACCCTAACACTAAACCCTAACCCAAACCCTGACACTAAACCCTAACAGAGACACTAACCCTAACCCCGACACTAAACTATAATCCTAACCCCGACATTAAACCCTAACCCCGACACTAAACCCTAACCCTGACACTAAACCCTAACCATGACACTAAACCCTAACCCTAACCTTGACACTAAACACTAACCCTGACATAAAACCTAACACTATAACCAGACACTAAACCCTAGCCCTGACACTAAACACTAAACTTGACAATAAACACTAACCCTGACACTAAAAGCTAACCCTAACCCCGACACTAAACCCTAACCCTAACCCTAACCTTAATCCTAACCCCGACACTAAACACTAACAATGACACTAATGCCTAACCCTGACACTAAATCCTAACCCTAATCCTGACAAGAAATCCTAACCCTGTCAATAAACCCTAACCCTGACACTAAATCCTAACCCTAACACTGACACTAAACCCTAACACTAGCCCCGACACTACACCGTAAATCTGACACTAAACCCTAACCCTGACACTACCCCTAACCCCGACACTAAACCCTAAACCTAACACTGAAACTAAACCCTAACCCTGACTCTAAACCCTAAACCTGACAATAACCCTAACCCCGACACTAACCTCTAAACCTAACCCCGACACTAAACCCTGACCCTAACCCAGACACTAAACCCTAACCCTAACCCCGACACTAAACCCTAAACCCGATACTGAACCCTAAACACGATACTAAACACTAACCCTGACACGAAACCCTAACCATAACCCTGACACTAAACCCTAACCGTAACCACGACACAAAACCCTAACCCTAACCCTGACACTAAACCTATCCCTGACACTAAACGCTAACCCTAACCCTGACACTAAACCCTAACCCTAACCCTGACACTAAACCCTACCCCTAGCCCGGACACTAAACCCTAACCCTAGCCCTGACACTAAACACTAAGCCGAGCCCTGAAACTAAAAAATAACCCTGACCCTAACTGTAACCCTAACCCGAGCCCTGACACTAAACCCTAGCCCTAGCCCTAACCCTAACCCTAACCCTAATAATTATCCTGACACTAAACCCTAACCCTCACACTAAACTTAACCCTAAATCTAACCCTAACCCTGACACTAAACAATAACACTAACCCTGATAGTAAAACCCAACCCTAACCCTCACACTAAAGCCTAACCGTAAACCTGACACTAAATCCCAAACCTATCCGTGACACTAAACCCTAACCTTAACCCTAACCCTGACACTAAACCCCAACCCTAACCCTGACAATAAACCCTAACACTAATCCTGACACTAAACCCTAACCTTAACACTGACACTAAACCCTAATCCTAATCCTTACACTAAACCCTAAACCTAAAACTGACACTAAATCCTAACACTAACCGTGACACAAAACCCTAACCCTCACCCTGTCCCTAAACCCAAACCCTAATCATGACACTAAACCCTAACCCTAACCCTGACAATAAACCCTAAACATAACACTGACACTAAACACTAACCCTAAGCATAACCCTAACCCTAAACCTAACCCTAACCCTAACCCTAATCCTAACCCTGACATTAAACACAAACCATAACCCTAACACTAAACCCTAACCCTAACCCTAACCCTGACACTAAATCCTAAAACTAACCCTGACACTAAACACTAACCCTAACCCTGACACTAAACACTAACCCTGAAACAAAACCCTAACACTAATTCTGACACTAAACCCTAACCCTAACCCTGACACTAAACCCTTACTCTTACCCTAACCCTAAAAATAACCCTGACACTAAACCCTAACCATAACCCTGACATTAAAGCCTAACCCTTAACCCTAACCCTGACACTAAACCCTTATCCTAAGCGTAACCCTGACACTAAACCCTGACACTAAACCCTAACATTAACCCTGAAAATAAACCTTAACCCTAAAACTGACACTAAACCCTGACCCTGAAAATAAACACTAACACTGACATTAAAGCTAAACCTAACCCTTACAATGAACGCAAAAACTAACCCTGACAGTAAACACTAACCCTTACTCTGACACTAAACACTAACACTAACCCTGACACTAAATCCTAACCCTAAAGCCTAACCCTGAAACTAAACCCTAACCCTAAGCATAAAACTGACACTAAACACCAACCCTAACACTAAACCCTAACCCTGACACTAAACCCTAACTCTAACCCTAAAACCTAACCCTGATAATAAACCCTAACCCTAATCCTAACCCTAATGCTAAGCATAACGCTTACACTAAAACCTAACCCTAACCCTGACACTAAACCCTAACCCTAAACCTGACGCTAGACCCTAACCCTAACCGCGACACTAAACCCTAATACTAACCCCGACAATATACACTAAACCTAACCACGACACTAAACCCTAATCCTAGACTTGACACTAAACCCCAGTCGTAGCCTTGACACTTAACCCCAATCCTACAACTGATACTAAACCATAACCCTAGCCCTGACACTAAACCCTAATTCTTACCCAGACACTAAACCCTAACCCTAGACCCGACACTAAACCCTAAACTTAACCCCAACACTAAACCCTAACCCTAACCCTAACACTAACCACAACACTAAACCCAAACCCTAACCCCGACACTAAACCCTAACCCAAACCCCGACACTAAACCCTAAAATTAACCCCGATATTAAACCCTAACCCAAACCCCGAAACTAAACCGTAACCCTAACCCCGACACTTAACACTAACCCTAAACCTGACACTAAACCCTAACCCTGACACTAAACCCTAACCCTAGATCTGAAACTAAACCCTAACCCTTACCCTGACACTAAACCCTGACACTAAACCCTAACTCTAGCCCTGACACTAAACCCTAACACTAGCCCTGACACTAAACCCTTACACTGACACTAAACCCTAACCCTGACACTAAACCCTAACCCTGACAATAAAACCTAACCCTGACACAAAGCCTGAAACTAACCGACACTAAACCCTAACCCTAACCCTGACACTAAACCCTAGCCCTGACACTAAACCCTAAACCTGACACTAAACCCTAGGCCTAGCCCTGACACTAAACCCTAACCCTAACCCTGACTCTAAACCCTAACCCTGACACTAAACCCTAACCCTAGATCTGAAACTAAACCCTAACCCTTACCCTGACACTAAACCCTGACACTAAACCCTAACTCTAGCCCTGACACTAAACCCTAACACTAGCCCTGACACTAAACCCTTACACTGACACTAAACCCTAACCCTGACACACCCTAACCCTAACCCTAACCCTGACACTAAATCCTAACCCTGACACTAAACCCTAGCCCTGACACTAAACAATAACACTGACACTAAACCCTAACCCTGACACTAAATCCTAACCCTGACAATAAAACCTAACCCTGACACTAAGCCTGAAACTAACCGACACTAAACCCTAACCCTAACCCTGACACTAAACCCTAGGCCTAGCCCTGACACTAAACCCTAGCCCTAGCCCTGACACTAAACCCTAAACCTAGCCCCGACATTAAACCCTAACCCCGACACTAAACCGTAACTCCGACACTAAAACCTAACACTGACATTAAACCATTACACTAAACATTAACCCTGACACTAAACCCTAACCCTGACACTAAACCCTAACTCTGACACTAAATCCTAATACTGACAATAAACCCTAAACCTGACACTAAACCCTAACACTAACCCCGACACTAAACGCTAACCATAACGCCGACACTGAACCTTAACCCCGACAATAAACCCTAACCCTGACAATAAACACTAACACCGACATTAAACACTAATCCTAACCGTGACACTGAACCCTAATCCTAACCCTTACACTAAACCCTAACCCTGACACTAAACACTAACCCTGAAAATAAACCCTAACCGTAAACCTTAACACTGACACTAATGCTAGCCCTGACACTAAATTCTATCCATAGCCCTGACACTAAACCCTAACCCTGACACTAAACCCTAACCCAAGCCGTGACTCTAAACCCTAACACTGACACTAAACCCTAAAGATAGCCCTGACACCAAACCCTAACTCTAGACCTGAAACTAAACACCAACCGTAGCCCTCACACTGAACCCTAACCCTAGCCCTGACACTAAACCCTAACCCTAACACTGACACTAAACCTTAACCCTGACACTAAAACCTAACCCTAGACCTGACACTAAACCCTTACACTATCCCTGACACTTAAGCCTAACCCTAGCCCTGACACTAAACCCTAAACCCGACACTAAACCCTAACACTAACACTGACACTAAACCCTAACCCTGACAATAAACCCTAACCCTAGCCCTGACACTAAAACCTAACACTAGCCCTGACACTAAACCTTAACCCTGACACTAAACACTAGCCCTGACACTAAACCCTAAACCTAGCCCTCACACTAAACTTAAACCCTAGTCCTGACACTAAACCATAACCCTGACACTAAACCCTAACAATAGCCCTGACATTAAACCCTAAGCCTGACACTAAACCCTAATCATTGCCCTGACACTAAACCCTAACCCTAGCCCTGACACTAATCCCTAGCCCTGACACTAAACCCTAGCCCTGACACTAAACCCTAGCCCTAGCCATGACTCTAAACCCTAATCCTTACACTAGACCCTAACGCTGACACTAAACCCTAATCCTAACCCTAACCCTGACACTAAACGTTAATACTAACCATAACATTAGACCCTAATCCTAACACTGACACCAAACCCTAACCCAAACCCTGACACTGAACCCTAACCCAGACACTAACCCTAACCACGACACTAAACTATAACCCTAACCCCGACACTAACCCTAACCCCGAAACCAAAGCCTAACCCTGACACTAAACACTAACCCCGACAATAAACCCTAACCCTAACACTACACCCTAACCCTAGCCCTGACACTAAACCCTAACCCTAACCCTAACCCTAACTTCAAACCTAAACCCAACACTTAACCCTAATCCTAACCCCGATACTAAACCCTAACCCTGACAGTAAACCCTAACACTGACACAAAACCCTAACCCTAACTCTGACACTAAACCCTAACACTAGCCCCGACACGAAACCCTAACCCTGACAGTAAACCCTAACACTGACACTAAACCTAACCCCGACACTAAATCCTAAACCTAACCCCGACACTAAACCCTGACCCTAACCCAGACACTAAACCCTGACCCTAATCCCGGCAATAAACCCTAACCCTAACCCTAAGCCTAACCCTAGCACCAACACTAAGCCCAAACCCTAACCCCGATACTAAACCCTAAACCAGATACTGAACCCTAAACATGACACTAAACACTAACTCTGACACTAAACCCTAACCCTAACACCGACACTCAAACCTAACCCTAAGCCTGACAGTAAACCATAACCCTAACTCCGACACTAAACCCTAACCGTAACCCCGACACTAAACCCTAAACCTAACGCTAACTCAAACGGTAAACCTAACCCTTACCCTAACCCTTACCCCGACACTACACCCTAACCATAACCACTATACAAAACCCTAAACCCGACACTAAACTCTATAAACCAACACTAAACCCTAACCCTGACACAAAACCCTAACCCTGACACTAAACATAAACCCGACACTAAACCCTAACCCTAACCCTGACACTAAACACTAATCCTGACACTAAACGCTAACCATAACCGTGACACTAAACCTAACCCTAACCCTAACACTAAAACCTAACCCTAAACCTGACGCTAAACTCTAACCCTAACCACGATATTAAACCGTAATCACGACACTAAAACCTAACCCTGAAACTAAACCCTAACCCTGACACTAAAACCTAACCCTAGCCCTGACTCTAAACCCTTACCCTAGTCCTGACACTAATCCCTAACCCTAGCCCTGACACTAAACCCTAAACCTGACACTAAACCCTAACCCTAGCCCTGACACTAAACCCTTGCCC
The DNA here is from genome assembly GCF_964237585.1 of Gallinula chloropus. Classification (NCBI taxonomy): domain Eukaryota; kingdom Metazoa; phylum Chordata; class Aves; order Gruiformes; family Rallidae; genus Gallinula; species Gallinula chloropus. The sequence goes on along the minus strand of NC_140095.1, from coordinate 140,277 downwards.
TGACACTAAACCCGAACCCTAGCCTTGAAACTAAACCCTAACCCTGACACTAAACCCTAGCCCTGTCACTAAAACCTAACAATAGCCCTGACATTAAACCCTAAGCCTGACACTAAACCCGAATCCTTGCCCTGACACTAAACCCTAACCCCAGCCCTGGCACTAAACCCTAGCCCTGACAGTAAACCCTAGCCCTAGACCTGACACTAAACCGTAAGCCTAGCCCTGAAAATAAACCCTAAACCTTACACTAAACCCTAGTCCTCACACTAATCCCTAACCCTAGCCCTGACTCTAAACCCTAACCCTGACACTAGACGGTAATCCTGACACTAAAACCTAATCCTAACCCTAACACTAAACCCTAACCCAAACCCTGACACTAAACCCTAACAGAGACACTAACCCTAACCCCGACACTAAACTATAATCCTAACCCCGACATTAAACCCTAACCCCGACACTAAACCCTAACCCTGACACTAAACCCTAACCATGACACTAAACCCTAACCCTAACCTTGACACTAAACACTAACCCTGACATAAAACCTAACACTATAACCAGACACTAAACCCTAGCCCTGACACTAAACACTAAACTTGACAATAAACACTAACCCTGACACTAAAAGCTAACCCTAACCCCGACACTAAACCCTAACCCTAACCCTAACCTTAATCCTAACCCCGACACTAAACACTAACAATGACACTAATGCCTAACCCTGACACTAAATCCTAACCCTAATCCTGACAAGAAATCCTAACCCTGTCAATAAACCCTAACCCTGACACTAAATCCTAACCCTAACACTGACACTAAACCCTAACACTAGCCCCGACACTACACCGTAAATCTGACACTAAACCCTAACCCTGACACTACCCCTAACCCCGACACTAAACCCTAAACCTAACACTGAAACTAAACCCTAACCCTGACTCTAAACCCTAAACCTGACAATAACCCTAACCCCGACACTAACCTCTAAACCTAACCCCGACACTAAACCCTGACCCTAACCCAGACACTAAACCCTAACCCTAACCCCGACACTAAACCCTAAACCCGATACTGAACCCTAAACACGATACTAAACACTAACCCTGACACGAAACCCTAACCATAACCCTGACACTAAACCCTAACCGTAACCACGACACAAAACCCTAACCCTAACCCTGACACTAAACCTATCCCTGACACTAAACGCTAACCCTAACCCTGACACTAAACCCTAACCCTAACCCTGACACTAAACCCTACCCCTAGCCCGGACACTAAACCCTAACCCTAGCCCTGACACTAAACACTAAGCCGAGCCCTGAAACTAAAAAATAACCCTGACCCTAACTGTAACCCTAACCCGAGCCCTGACACTAAACCCTAGCCCTAGCCCTAACCCTAACCCTAACCCTAATAATTATCCTGACACTAAACCCTAACCCTCACACTAAACTTAACCCTAAATCTAACCCTAACCCTGACACTAAACAATAACACTAACCCTGATAGTAAAACCCAACCCTAACCCTCACACTAAAGCCTAACCGTAAACCTGACACTAAATCCCAAACCTATCCGTGACACTAAACCCTAACCTTAACCCTAACCCTGACACTAAACCCCAACCCTAACCCTGACAATAAACCCTAACACTAATCCTGACACTAAACCCTAACCTTAACACTGACACTAAACCCTAATCCTAATCCTTACACTAAACCCTAAACCTAAAACTGACACTAAATCCTAACACTAACCGTGACACAAAACCCTAACCCTCACCCTGTCCCTAAACCCAAACCCTAATCATGACACTAAACCCTAACCCTAACCCTGACAATAAACCCTAAACATAACACTGACACTAAACACTAACCCTAAGCATAACCCTAACCCTAAACCTAACCCTAACCCTAACCCTAATCCTAACCCTGACATTAAACACAAACCATAACCCTAACACTAAACCCTAACCCTAACCCTAACCCTGACACTAAATCCTAAAACTAACCCTGACACTAAACACTAACCCTAACCCTGACACTAAACACTAACCCTGAAACAAAACCCTAACACTAATTCTGACACTAAACCCTAACCCTAACCCTGACACTAAACCCTTACTCTTACCCTAACCCTAAAAATAACCCTGACACTAAACCCTAACCATAACCCTGACATTAAAGCCTAACCCTTAACCCTAACCCTGACACTAAACCCTTATCCTAAGCGTAACCCTGACACTAAACCCTGACACTAAACCCTAACATTAACCCTGAAAATAAACCTTAACCCTAAAACTGACACTAAACCCTGACCCTGAAAATAAACACTAACACTGACATTAAAGCTAAACCTAACCCTTACAATGAACGCAAAAACTAACCCTGACAGTAAACACTAACCCTTACTCTGACACTAAACACTAACACTAACCCTGACACTAAATCCTAACCCTAAAGCCTAACCCTGAAACTAAACCCTAACCCTAAGCATAAAACTGACACTAAACACCAACCCTAACACTAAACCCTAACCCTGACACTAAACCCTAACTCTAACCCTAAAACCTAACCCTGATAATAAACCCTAACCCTAATCCTAACCCTAATGCTAAGCATAACGCTTACACTAAAACCTAACCCTAACCCTGACACTAAACCCTAACCCTAAACCTGACGCTAGACCCTAACCCTAACCGCGACACTAAACCCTAATACTAACCCCGACAATATACACTAAACCTAACCACGACACTAAACCCTAATCCTAGACTTGACACTAAACCCCAGTCGTAGCCTTGACACTTAACCCCAATCCTACAACTGATACTAAACCATAACCCTAGCCCTGACACTAAACCCTAATTCTTACCCAGACACTAAACCCTAACCCTAGACCCGACACTAAACCCTAAACTTAACCCCAACACTAAACCCTAACCCTAACCCTAACACTAACCACAACACTAAACCCAAACCCTAACCCCGACACTAAACCCTAACCCAAACCCCGACACTAAACCCTAAAATTAACCCCGATATTAAACCCTAACCCAAACCCCGAAACTAAACCGTAACCCTAACCCCGACACTTAACACTAACCCTAAACCTGACACTAAACCCTAACCCTGACACTAAACCCTAACCCTAGATCTGAAACTAAACCCTAACCCTTACCCTGACACTAAACCCTGACACTAAACCCTAACTCTAGCCCTGACACTAAACCCTAACACTAGCCCTGACACTAAACCCTTACACTGACACTAAACCCTAACCCTGACACTAAACCCTAACCCTGACAATAAAACCTAACCCTGACACAAAGCCTGAAACTAACCGACACTAAACCCTAACCCTAACCCTGACACTAAACCCTAGCCCTGACACTAAACCCTAAACCTGACACTAAACCCTAGGCCTAGCCCTGACACTAAACCCTAACCCTAACCCTGACTCTAAACCCTAACCCTGACACTAAACCCTAACCCTAGATCTGAAACTAAACCCTAACCCTTACCCTGACACTAAACCCTGACACTAAACCCTAACTCTAGCCCTGACACTAAACCCTAACACTAGCCCTGACACTAAACCCTTACACTGACACTAAACCCTAACCCTGACACACCCTAACCCTAACCCTAACCCTGACACTAAATCCTAACCCTGACACTAAACCCTAGCCCTGACACTAAACAATAACACTGACACTAAACCCTAACCCTGACACTAAATCCTAACCCTGACAATAAAACCTAACCCTGACACTAAGCCTGAAACTAACCGACACTAAACCCTAACCCTAACCCTGACACTAAACCCTAGGCCTAGCCCTGACACTAAACCCTAGCCCTAGCCCTGACACTAAACCCTAAACCTAGCCCCGACATTAAACCCTAACCCCGACACTAAACCGTAACTCCGACACTAAAACCTAACACTGACATTAAACCATTACACTAAACATTAACCCTGACACTAAACCCTAACCCTGACACTAAACCCTAACTCTGACACTAAATCCTAATACTGACAATAAACCCTAAACCTGACACTAAACCCTAACACTAACCCCGACACTAAACGCTAACCATAACGCCGACACTGAACCTTAACCCCGACAATAAACCCTAACCCTGACAATAAACACTAACACCGACATTAAACACTAATCCTAACCGTGACACTGAACCCTAATCCTAACCCTTACACTAAACCCTAACCCTGACACTAAACACTAACCCTGAAAATAAACCCTAACCGTAAACCTTAACACTGACACTAATGCTAGCCCTGACACTAAATTCTATCCATAGCCCTGACACTAAACCCTAACCCTGACACTAAACCCTAACCCAAGCCGTGACTCTAAACCCTAACACTGACACTAAACCCTAAAGATAGCCCTGACACCAAACCCTAACTCTAGACCTGAAACTAAACACCAACCGTAGCCCTCACACTGAACCCTAACCCTAGCCCTGACACTAAACCCTAACCCTAACACTGACACTAAACCTTAACCCTGACACTAAAACCTAACCCTAGACCTGACACTAAACCCTTACACTATCCCTGACACTTAAGCCTAACCCTAGCCCTGACACTAAACCCTAAACCCGACACTAAACCCTAACCCTAACACTGACACTAAACCCTAACCCTGACAATAAACCCTAACCCTAGCCCTGACACTAAAACCTAACACTAGCCCTGACACTAAACCTTAACCCTGACACTAAACACTAGCCCTGACACTAAACCCTAAACCTAGCCCTCACACTAAACTTAAACCCTAGTCCTGACACTAAACCATAACCCTGACACTAAACCCTAGCCCTAGCCATGACTCTAAACCCTAATCCTTACACTAGACCCTAACGCTGACACTAAACCCTAATCCTAACCCTAACCCTGACACTAAACGTTAATACTAACCATAACATTAGACCCTAATCCTAACACTGACACCAAACCCTAACCCAAACCCTGACACTGAACCCTAACCCAGACACTAACCCTAACCACGACACTAAACAATAACCCTAACCCCGACACTAACCCTAACCCCGAAACCAAAGCCTAACCCTGACACTAAACACTAACCCCGACAATAAACCCTAACCCTAACACTACACCCTAACCCTAGCCCTGACACTAAACCCTAACCCTAACCCTAACCCTAACTTCAAACCTAAACCCAACACTTAACCCTAATCCTAACCCCGATACTAAACCCTAACCCTGACAGTAAACCCTAACACTGACACAAAACCCTAACCCTAACTCTGACACTAAACCCTAACACTAGCCCCGACACGAAACCCTAACCCTGACAGTAAACCCTAACACTGACACTAAACCTAACCCCGACACTAAATCCTAAACCTAACCCCGACACTAAACCCTGACCCTAACCCAGACACTAAACCCTGACCCTAATCCCGGCAATAAACCCTAACCCTAACCCTAAGCCTAACCCTAGCACCAACACTAAGCCCAAACCCTAACCCCGATACTAAACCCTAAACCAGATACTGAACCCTAAACATGACACTAAACACTAACTCTGACACTAAACCCTAACCCTAACACCGACACTCAAACCTAACCCTAAGCCTGACAGTAAACCATAACCCTAACTCCGACACTAAACCCTAACCGTAACCCCGACACTAAACCCTAAACCTAACGCTAACTCAAACGGTAAACCTAACCCTTACCCTAACCCTTACCCCGACACTACACCCTAACCATAACCACTATACAAAACCCTAAACCCGACACTAAACTCTATAAACCAACACTAAACCCTAACCCTGACACAAAACCCTAACCCTGACACTAAACATAAACCCGACACTAAACCCTAACCCTAACCCTGACACTAAACACTAATCCTGACACTAAACGCTAACCATAACCGTGACACTAAACCTAACCCTAACCCTAACACTAAAACCTAACCCTAAACCTGACGCTAAACTCTAACCCTAACCACGACATTAAACCGTAATCACGACACTAAAACCTAACCCTGAAACTAAACCCTAACCCTGACACTAAAACCTAACCCTAGCCCTGACTCTAAACCCTTACCCTAGTCCTGACACTAATCCCTAACCCTAGCCCTGACACTAAACCCTAAACCTGACACTAAACCCTAACCCTAGCCTTGAAACTAAACCCTAACCCTGACACTAAACCCTAGCCCTGTCACTAAACCCTAACAATAGCCCTGACATTAAACCCTAAGCCTGACACTAAACCCTAATCCTTGCCCTGACACTAAACCCTAACCCCAGCCCTGACACTAAACCCTAGCACTGACAGTAAACCCTAGCCCTGACACTAAACCCTAGCCCTAGACCTGACACTAAACCGTAAGCATTGCCCTGAAAATAAACCCTAAACCTTACACTAAACCCTAGCCCTGACACTAAACCCTAACCCTAGCCCTGACACTAAACACTAACCCTAGTCCTCACACTAAACCCTAACCCTAGCCCTGACTCTAAACCCTAATCCTGACACTAGACCCTAATCCTGACACTAAACCCTAAACCTAACCCTGAAACTAAACCCTAACCCTGAATCTAAACCCTAAACCTGACAATAACCCTAAACCTAACCTTAAACCTAAACCCGACACTTAACCCTAATCCTAACCCCGATACTAAACCCTAACCCTGACAGTAAACCCTAACCCTGACAAAAAACCCTAACCCTAACACTGACACTAAACCCTAACACTAGCCCCGACACGAAACCCTAACCCTGACAGTAAACCCTAACCCTGACACTAACACTAACCCCGACACAAAACCCTGACCCTAAGCCAGACACTAAACCCTAACCCTAATCCCGGCACTAAACCCTAACCCTAACCCTAAGCCTAACCCTAACACCAACACTAAGCCCAAACCCTAACCCCGATAATAAACCCTAAACCCAATACTGAACCCTAAACATGACACTAAACACTAACCCTAATCCAAAGCCTAAACCTGACACAGAACCCTAAGCCTAAACCTAAGCCTAAACCTAAGCCTAAACCTAACCACTAACACTAACCCTAACCCTGATATTAAACCCTAACCCTAAGCCGAACCCTGACACTAAAACCTAACCCTAAAACTAAGCCTGACACTAAACCGGGAAACTAAACCCTAACCCTGACCCTAAACCTAAACACAAACCCTAATCCTGACACAAAACACTGACACTAAACCCTAACCCTAGCACTTACCCTGACACTAAAACCTAGCACTAACTCTCACACTAAACCCTAACCCTAACATTAACCCTGACAATACACCCTAAAACTAACCCTAACCCTGACACTAAACACTAACCCTAACACTAAACCCTAAACCTAAAACCTAAAACTAAGCATAACCCTGACACGAAATTCTAACCCTAACCCTGACAATAAAACATAACCTAACCCTGACACTAAACCCTACCCCTGACACTTAGCCTAACCCTGACATTAAACCCTGAACATAACCGAACCCTGACACTAAAAACTAACCCTAAACCTAACCCTGAGACTAAACCCTAACCCTAAAGCCTGACCCTAATGCTAAACCTGACACTAAACCCTAACCCTAACCCTGACAATAAACCCTAAATCTAACCCTGACACTAACCCCTAACCCTAAACCTGACACTAAACCCTAATCCTAACCCTGACACTAAACACTAACCCAAACCCTGATAGTAAAGCCTGACCCTAACCCTAACCCTGGCACTAAACCCTAACCCTAACCCTGACAGAAAAACCTAACCCAGTCACTAAACCCTAACCCTAACCCTGACACTGAAACTTAACCCTAACACTAACTCTGACGCTAAACCCTAACCCTAACACTAACCCTAACCCTAACCCTAACACTAACCCTAAACCTAAACATAAACCTAACCCTAACCCTAACCGCAACCCTAATTCTGACACTAAACCCTGACACTAAACCCTAACCCTAAACCTGACACTTAACCCTAACGCTAACCCTGACTCTAACCCCTAAACCTAAACCTGACACTAAACAGTAACACTAACCCTGACACTAAACCATAACCCTAACACTAAACCCTAACAGTAAAAACTAACCCTAACCCTAACCCTGACACTAAACCCTAATCCTAACCTTGACACTAAACACTAACCCAAACCCTGATATTAAACCCTAACCCTGACACTAAACCATAACCCTAACCCTGATAGTAAAGCCTGACCCTAACCCTAACCCTGGCACTAAACCCTAACCCTAACCCTGACAGAAAAACCTAACCCAGTCACTAAACCCTAACCCTAACCCTGACACTGAAACTTAACCCTAACACTAACTCTGACACTAAAACCTAACCTTAATCCTAAGCCTAACCCTGACACTGAACCCTAAGCCTAACCCTAAGCCTAACTCTAACCCTAACCCTAACCCCTAACAATAACCCTAACCCTGACACTAAACCCTAACCCTAACCCTAACACTGACACTAAAACTAACCCTAACACTAAGCCCGACACTAAACACTGAAACTAAACCCTAACCTTGACCTTAAACCTAAACCCTAACCCTAACCCTGACACTAAAACCTGACATTAAACCCTAGGCCTAGTACTAACGCTGACACTAAAGCCTAATACTAACTCTCACACTAAACCCTAACCCAAACACTAACCCTGACAATAAACCCTAACCCTAACCCTAACCCAACCCTGACACTAAACACTAAAACTAACCCTACCCCTGACACTAAACCCTAACCCTAAGCATAACCCTGACACTAAACTCTAACCCTAAATCTGACACTAAAACCTAACCGTAACCATGACACTAAACCCTAAACCTAACCCTGACACTAAACCGTACCCCTAACACTGACACTAAAACTTAACCCTAAAATTACACCCTAACCCTGACACTAAACCCTAACACTAACACTAACCCTGACAATAAAGACTAACGCTAACCCTAACACTGACACTAAAACCTAACCCTAAACCTGACACTAAACCGTAACCCTAACCCTGACACTAAACCCTAACCCTAAAACCTAAAACTAAGCATAACCCTGACACTAAACCCTAACCCAAACCCAGACACTAAACCCTAACCCTAGCCCTAAACCTGACACTAAACCCTAACCCTAACTCTGACGCTAAACCCTAACCCTAACCCTGACACTGAACACTAACACTAACTCTGACACTAAACCCTAACCCTAACACTAACCCTGACAATAAACCCTTACCTTAATCCTGACACTAAACCGTAACCCTAAGCCTAAATCTGACAATAAACCCTATCTCTAAGCCTAACCCTGACACTAAACCCGAAACCTAACCATAAGAATATCTCTGACAGTAAACCCTAAACCTAAGCCTATACCCTCACACTAAACCCTAACCTAAACCTAGAACTGACACTAAACCCTAACACTAAGCGTAACCCTCACACTAAACACTAAGCCTAACCGTGACACTAAACCCTAACCCTTACACTAACCCTAACCCTAACCCTAACCCTAACCCTAACCCTAACCCTAAAACTAACCCTAACCCTTACACTAACCCTAACCCTAACCCTAACCCTAACCCTAAAACTAACCCTAACCCTAACACTAACCCTAAACATAACCGCAACCCTAACTCTGACACTAAACCCTGACACTAAACCCTAACCCTAAACGTGACACTAAACCCTAACGCTAACCCTGACACTAACACCTAACCCTAAACCTGACACTAAACCCTAACCCTAAAACCTAAAACTAAGCATAACCCTGACACTAAACCCTAACCCTAACTCTGACGCTAAACCCTAACCCTAACACTAACCCTAACCCTAACCCTAACACTAACCCTAAACCTAAACATAAACCTAAACCTAAACCTAACCCTAACCGCAACCCTAATTCTGACACTAAACCCTGACACTAAACCCTAACCCTAAACCTGACACTTAACCCTAACGCTAACCCTGACTCTAACCCCTAAACCTAAACCTGACACTAAACAGTAACACTAACCCTGACACTAAACCATAACCCTAACGCTAAACCCTAACAGTAAAAACTAACCCTAACCCTAACCCTGACACTAAACCCTAACACTAACTCTGACACTAAACACTAACCCTAACACTAACCCTGACAATAATCCCTTACCTTACTCCTGACACTAAACAGTAACCCTAAGCCTAAATCTGACACTAAACACTAACCCTAACACTAACCCTGACAATAAAACCTAACCCTAACACTAAGCCTGACAATAAAAGCTAACCCTAACACTAAGCCTGACACTAAATCAGGAAACTAAACCCTAACCGTGACCCTAAACCTAAATCCTAACCCTAACCCTGACACTAAACCCTGACACTAAGCCCTAACCCTAGACCTAAACCTACCCCTGACAATAAACCCTAACGGTAACCCTAACCCTGACACTAAACACTAACCCTAACACTAAACCCTAAACCTAAACCCTAAAAATAAGCATATCCCTGACACTAAACCCTAACCCTAACCCTAACCCTAACCCTGACACTAAACCCTAAACCTAACCCTAACTCTGACACTAAAACCTAAACCTAACCCTACCACTCACACTAAAATCTAACCCTAATCCTAACTCTGACACTAAAACCTAACCCTAATCCTAAACCTAACCCTGACACTGATCCCTAAACAAAAGCCTAACCCTAACCCTGACACTAAACCCTGAAACTAAACCCTAACCCTGAACCTAAACCTAAACCCTAACCCTAACCCTGGCACTAAACACTAACCCTAAGCATAAACCTGACACTAAACTCTAACCCTAAATATAAACCTAACACTAAACCCTAACCCTAACCCTGACACTAAACCCTAACACTAAACATAAACCTGACAATAAACCCTAACCCTAAGCATAACCCTGACACTAAACCCTAACCCTCACCCTGACACTAAACCCTAACCCTAATACTCAACCTGACACTAAACCCTAACCCTAATCCTAACAATAAACCTAACCCTAAACCCTAACACTAAGCCTAACCCTGACACTAATCCCTTAACCATAACCCTTACCCTGACACTAAACGCTAACCCTAACACTGAAACTAAACCCTAACACTAACCCTAACTCTGACACTAAAACCCAAACCTAACCCTAAGCATAACCATGACACTAAACCCTAAGCCTAACGCTGAGACTAAACCCTAAACCGAACCCTAATACTGACACTAAACCCTAACCTTATTGTGGAGGATTCAGTGCAGACTTGGTTGTTGGAGAAGGGACACAGCTGCACAGACCTGCTCAAGATGGCATAAGTAGGGTAAAGGTTGGTTCAAAGTCAGTGTGCCCTTGGGACCAGCTGCAGGCAGTCCTGTTGTCTTAGAAAGAGGTCTTTCTCATAACAAAATGCAACAGAATGTAAGCAAATGTGTAATGGAATGTAAGCAAGGGCAGGACTGCAATCGATTAGCTGGACCATTGATGAGCTCGGCTTTGCAATATGCAATGAGCTAATTAACTACTATATTTAAGCTATGCTTGTGTGATTAAAGTTTGAGACAGCCTGACGAACCACATGGTGTCCGTGTCTTCCTTCTCCGACAAAATGGTGACCCCGACGTGATTCTCGTCAACTCCCAATCCCCCGACGGGAATACTGCGACGCGGCACCACGGTCGAAGAAGTCGAGCTGGGTCCTGTAAGCAGGCAGGACGGCGACTTAATCAAGGCTCGCCCCCAAAGGTTACAAGGGTAATTTTGGGCCATACGTGCCACAGAAGCCTGGAAGCTGCAACGGCGCGCGCTGAGGATTACACGATGGATAGGCAAGTGGCATATGATTAATTTGCAAATACTTTAAGAAAATGGGATATTAAGGGGTTAGATCTAAAAAAGGAATTACCGGGGTTATTGGCTTATGGGTATGCTAAGGGGTGTTTTCAGAACTTGCACACGGTTCACGAGTTAACTGCATAAAGCAATATCAAGCAAAAGCTGCTCAATTAGAAGATCAAAGGGGATAAGACGGAAAGTCAGTCTTGGAAAGTGATTATGTACCTACCACCCCGACTGGACTATTGGTAACAGCTGAACCCTTTAAAACATCAGGGGCTTTTGAGGCAATTCCTCTACAATCTACTGTCTAAGAGAGTGATTAAGAATTATGAAGTCTTTGAAACCCCTCCTTTTTGAGCAGCGAAGAAAGAAAACTGATAACAAGCCTTGACAGCACATTTGATTTACCTACTTGGGAAGCTATTGGAGCTCAAATCCTTGATGAACCCTCAGTTCGGGCAAAAGAAACTAAATCCTTAATAACTCTCTGGAAATCAAGTAAAAGGACTTTAACCAAAATAGAGACAGAAAACATAGCTGCTACTTCAGCCTTTGCAGCTTTAGCACCAGTTCTGGATTCTACAGAACCGATTTAAAAAGGGAAAAATCTACTATAAAGAATGTGGTTTTGTTTCTGGGTGCTCTTTCATCTATCCCAGTTACTATGCCAAGTAAGAATGCCGTGTTATCAGAACAAAGTGATAAATCTGTCAGAACTGACCGGGAAGGGGAGCGAGTAGTGCGCGTAAATCTGCCACCACGGCCTGCGCCCCCCCCACTACTATACCTTTGGAAGGAAAAATGTGGAAACAAACGTACAACTGACTGCCTTTAATATCTGTTTACCTTTGACTTTTACTGCACCTAAAGCACCACATGACGCAGTTGAAAATGTTAACTGGCATCGACAACTTCAGCCTGTTCTTGAAAAGCTGGAAAAAAGCAGAGCGGGCGATGGCATGCCCTGCTGGGAAAGGGCTTGCAGAACTGCCCACCCAGCCACCCAAAAACTACTGAGATAAGATCTACCTACATGAAGAATCACCAACTAAGGCACAGAGCAGTGTTGCCCCCATGGACAAAGAACCTAAGCACGGGGACAAGAACCCTACAGAGATGGACACATCACCCACACCTCCCGATGAACTCGTCAATCCATCACTGTCTCCTGACGCCCGAGACACTCTGCAGAGACTGCTCGTCACAGCCTGGACACGTAAGATGCCGTCAGAATGGGATAAAGGGTTACATCAGGATATTTGGATTCATACTCAGTTGCGGAACTTACTGGGGAAAAGTTTACGTGGGAATGAGCGGGTGGTGCAGAGAGTGAATAGTGGGCCGGTGGGAGGTGGACGGAAAAGGGAGACCGTGCGGCAGGTCCTGGTGTTCCGCCAGGTCCTAGTGCTCACCCAGGGCTCGGCCCCGGTGACCGTCGGGGTCGCGCTGTGGTTCACAGCACGGAGAGGAGAAGGGCGCTGCGGGCAGCAGCCCAGACCCCTGACACCAGGCTGCGCAGCCGACTGCTTTGGCAGAACTGCCGTAGAAGTGGGAGAACTGCCCCCGCCACCCCCCACCCACCCACCCATACGGACTGGATGTGACAACTTGCATCTTGCAATGTCATTTGTTTGGTGACTTGCTTTGCAGCGTTTGTTTGTATGTGCTGTGGGTTCAGAGATGCGTTTGTCCACTGAGAGCAAGGCTGCCTACTTAGCAAAGGGATTTTTGATAGCAATCATTGAAACTGGGCAGCTTACTTTATAAATTTAACCTGGAAAACAAAAAATCCCCGTTTGGGCTGATTACTAACTACTTACTTGGACAAAAAAAAAAAAAAAAAAAAAAAAAAAAAAAATTGCCCGATTGCAACGTTTAATACAGGAGTAACTGACTACGGGGTGTATAAAGCCTTCCCCAAGTTTGTGGAACATGCAAAGATTTTCAAGGATTGGGTTTTATTTTCCATTATGCGTTTACACTCCAACGATTAGGAAAAATTTGCTTTTTCAGTCCCTACTATAAGCAAACGTGTGCTCCCACAAGGCATAAAAAATTCACCAACTATGTGCCAGGCTTATGTAGCCTAGACACTTGCTCCAGTATGAAAAACACATCTTGATCTAATCTTTTATCATTATATGGATGAGAATTTGATTACAGAAAAAACTTGGACATTGAAAGTTTGATTCATGAGTTACCGGTGCAAAGGATAAGAGATTACTGTGTTTTCTGGCAGTGTGAGCTACTACACAAACAGGGGAATCCAGTCAGTGTGCTCTGCTTTAGCAGCACTTGAATACCCCGTGAAATCAAACTGGACAACAGCTCAGAATATATGGCACAAACATCGCCTATGTTACAGGGACACCACATTTGCCTTCAGGCAAAACCATGGTAAAATATATGAATGAAGCTCTCACAAAGCTCTTTATGTTTTGACCTAGTTATGTCTCTCACAGAACAGTTTGGTACCTCCAATAGTGAACCATGCAGTAGGTTTAAAAGAAGGTTTGGAAAAAAAAAAAAGGAAAAGAAAAAAAAAAGAGGGGGAAAAGGGGAGAGAAAAGTCAATGTCAAGTGTTATTAAGAATGAAGTTACAGGTACTAACTTGGGAAGGAGATCTGCCTGTGTCATTACAGATACGGGACCCAAGCGGATAAAGCCGTGGATCCAGAAGAACTCGAGCTTGCATGAACCAGGACAAGATCCTGATCCCAGTAACTGAAGTCAAGTGTTCCAACTGCAGCCACAGTGGACTATGAACTTTGCTGCGAGATATTTTGAATGATCTGACAGTCTTTGAAAAATGCATGTGTTTGTGCTAAATGAAAATTAGGGAAATTGTGATTTCAGCACAGCCTAAGGTCACAGATTGCGATCAGTACCTGCAGGAAAACATGAGGCTGATGTTATCACACTCCTGATTGGCAAAACAAACAAATGCAACAACAAAGGTATCAAGGCACTTACAATTGGTTTCATGACTGGGGAATTTCAGGATGGATATTGTCGATGGTCAAATTTGGATTATTTGATTTGATAATTATGGTACTTGTCTTGCATTTACTGCCATGTTCATTGAGCTTTCTGCAAAGGGCCCTTGCAGAGACCTCAAAAAGCAGTTTTTGTAACACAGATGCTAAAAAGGAAAAATTGGCAAGGAGGACAGTGGGCCTGCTAGCGGCCTGGCTCTCCTCACAGAAGACAATATCCTTGAATTCCCATAAGACAGGAAAATTACTCATGCTGAGAGGTATTTGGTAATTACATTCTCAAACATACTGACCTTGAAGACAGAGGTACACACTGCCTCAACCCAAGGAGGAGTTTGAAGGCACGTGTTGTATGAACCTCTCTGATCATTCGCGATCCATACATTCCCAAATTCATGAACTACAGAGGTTAACTAACAACTTACAAGTGGATTCTGGTTTAGGACTTGATGGATGGTTACGATCACTGGGACTGGAACCCTGGTTGCTATCCATAGTAAAAGCAGCTATTCTGATAGGAGTAATACTACTAACCTTTACCTTACTCTTACCATGTCTCTGTATGTGTCTGCAGAACATGATGCAAAAAATGGTATCGACAGCCTTCAATCAAAAGAAAATGGGGGAAATGTGGAGGATTCAGTGCAGACTTGGTTGTTGGAGAAGGGACACAGCTGCACAGACCTGCTCAAGATGGCATAAGTAGGGTAAAGGTTGGTTCAAAGTCAGTGTGCCCTTGGGACCAGCTGCAGGCAGTCCTGTTGTCTTAGAAAGAGGTCTTTCTCATAACAAAATGCAACAGAATGTAAGCAAATGTGTAATAGAATGTAAGCAAGGGCAGGACTGCAATTGATTAGCTGGACCAATGATGAGCTCGGCTTTGCAATATTCAATGAGCTAATTAACTACTATATTTAAGCTATGCTTGTGTGATTAAAGTTTGAGACAGCCTGACGAACCACTTGGTGTCCGCGTCTTCCTTCTCCGACACTGCACTAAGTCTACAAAGATTTCCCAGTTGGAGTAAGAACGTTAGTACTAAATGTGTTGGGTTTCTGAGGGGTGCCACACGGTGGTGCTCACATCCTCTCAAGTTCCCATTTCCCACTAAGCAGAATTCCACTAAGAATTCGGTTAGAGAAGTCATTCTGATCACTGATCCCTGCACTGACAAAACCAGCAGCAAGTTTCACAAACCACAACGACAACAGGATTCTTAAGCTGCAGGGGCATTACAGCTCCTGATAATACAACTTATTTCCAGAACAAGATTAACCCACTGCACAGCCGACAGGAGAACAGGACAATTCAGACTTCTGATCCTTTCCCATTGCTCAATACTCGCAAGAAGAAAGTCTGGGAAAATCATTTCAGTCCTCTGCAACACAAGCACTGATCTCACACCTCAGCACTCTTTGTATAAGATGGAAAATACGGCTGTTGAGGTCAGCTGCATATTTATTGTGTGTACCATTAGGCCATTTTCTCTTTTCCTCCCACTTCCTCTATCCCAAGCCAGCAGAAAAAGGAACATCCTGAAACTGCATTGAAATCTAAATAGGAGAAAGAGGTGATGTTCAAACCTCACACTGCAGTAAAGCACAAACACTGCACACACTTCCATGACAAGTGAGTTTAAGGAATTCTGCTCAAAGCCAATCTGGAGAGGACTCACAGGCTTCTTTTGTACCCAGCACGTTCTGCTCTCACAGCACCCAACTCACCTTTTTATCAGAGCTGCTCAGTTTGTGTTTCACCTCCTTGGCTTTCTGAATGGCTTTCAGCACTTCCACTGTGTCTAGTTCCTTTTCTGTGGTGATAGTGTTATCCAGACAGACCTAAAAATGTTAAAAACATCCAGAAATACAGAAAACAAGGCAGCTCTGTAACTTATTGTTACTTATGTCATAAATAAATAGTTTGATGCAGATGCTGTGCATGTCTGTAACCCTGTAAACAAGGTAATGACCACGTCAGACCTCATGACTTGAATGCAAACTCAGAAGGGCTTGGGAAGCTCCACACCCCACTGGCACAGGCACCTTCCAACAGGAACACCCTGTTACCCAGTGAAAGCAGGGCAAGCTCTCCCTTAGATCTGAGGAGCACGCCCAGCAGCGTATACATGGTTCCATTCTCTAGAGACGTACTCCAACCCCCACTAAAAACTCCCCAGGCTTGTAGAGCATTCACACAACTTTCCTCACCAGGCTTTAGAAAGAAAAAGCTGTTCTAACGTACCTCTGAAGCCCTGTCCCCAAACTGAGCCAGTACTTTGGTCCCATAGTCAGGGAAGATGCTCAGTGGGTTGCTGGATAACACCACCTTTGCTAAGCACGGGAGGGTTCCTGTATTTTTTACTTCATCAATCTGAAAGTTTTTCAGTAAAAGGATGAATACACAGATTGGCTAAATGAGAACACCACCACAGTCTAAGCATTTCTTGACTAAATTACATACAAACAGTAAGCAGGAAAAAAAATTCTCTCCAGCCACTTTATTTGCACTTTCACCCTCTAACAGAAATCACTTGTGTTCTAAAGCAATCTGACACTAAAATCAGTAGTTACCTGTTCGATTTTGTTGTTGCTCAGATCCAAGTTGACTAAAGAGTACAGTTTGTTAAGACCACACAGCCTTTCCAGCTGATTTCCTGCTAGATTCAGAGTTTTGATGTTTCCCAGTCTTGTGTGAACACCTTCCAGCGATGTCAGCTTGTTGTAGGATAAGTCCAGGTGAACAAGGTTGTAAAGATGCTACGAGAGCACAGAAAATCCAGGTCACACACCAATTTGCTAAAATTGAACCATATCAAAGGCTTGTCCATTTGCTCATGCTGGATGCTGCCCAGCTGACAAACACAACACGAACTTGCTCATTACACAGGATTAAGCCTGCAGGAAAGGGAACTTCCTCCACTCTATTTTTCCCAAGCCATTGGCACAGCCAGCAACGACTGAATTTAGTGAAGAACTACGTGTTGCATGTCGGTGTTGGCAAGTAAGAAATGCACCCTTACGAGGGCTTGATGCTAGGAAGCTATTTGGGCTTAAACTCTTCTCTGCTAGATGAGTGGCAAAATCCTTTAGCAAAAGGATTCTGTGTTGGAAGGTCCTGAGCAGACTGGCAAACATCACCTTCAAAAGCATCCCTTACCTGTAAGTTTTCTACCAGAGACACCCCATTGTGACTCAGGGCCAGGAACTCGATCTTGGGAATTAATTTCTAGAAGGGAAAAGGTGCACATGTTAAATGCGTTTTAGCTTAGAAACCTGGCTGTACTTCCTTCACCAACCAACTAACAGGCAAAGGGCAGGAACTCTCCAAGGCACAGACCCTCTTCACAGCTTTCAGAAGTAAAAAGCACCCATTCTAGTGCAGCCAGAGTGCAGACTCCTGCTGGTGAGAGAACCAGATTACTCTGATGAGCACGGTCGCGTTTGCATTTGAAACCTGGGTTCTCACTGAAGACAAGCAAGTTGCCCCCAGTTTAGCCCCACTAACTACAGATCAAACTCATTAAGAGGCCTTTCCAGCTCATCAAACAGGCCTGTCTGTATTACACAGAACCCTGGATAAAGATTACAGAACCAAAAACCAGAGTAAGTTGAGCAGTGCATTGATCTCCACAGCATTACCTTGTGGAGCTCAAGCACGGACAGTGCAAGGGGAAATCTTTCAGAAGAGAGATACATGAAGAAATTGCAAAATCCCTGCTGAGTCATGTGCCACAGAAGACCAGCCACCCTTTTTCCCCCCACAAATGAAGAAAGATTTCTTACCACTGAATCATCAATTTGAGAGATGCTGTTGTGACTCATATCCAAGGTTGTTAAAGTTCTCCAAGTTGGGATAACTGCTGTCACTGGACAGCTTGAAGTTGCATCCTCTGGCTCCCACTGATAAAACTCAGAGGCCTCTGGCACCAGGATTTCCTGTTAAAGACAAGCACCCTAAAATATGGTACCTGCATCTTCGGTGAAAGCCCATGGTTTCACAAGCAATCCAAATGACCTTATGGAAGAAAGATCCCTAAGCCTTATCATCACCCAGATTAAAGGTCTTAAAGCAGGAGCTGAGTGTGTCAGAATTATTTTAGATCCACAGGGAGGGAGTCCCAAACACTGGCAGCCAACCCAGGCTGGAGAATGGGAAGGAAGAGAGGGACTGTGAAAGGTACGCTCCTCACAGCCTTGCCAAATCACAGCCCAGAGAAGAAGCCACACGCATTCAGCTCTCGAGGAGTAACAGAAGCACATTCCAATCAAAGCATCAGAAACATCCCTGTGAAGGGACACATCTCATCACTTCAAGTCTGTTCTGAGAGGCCAGCAAACCCTTTCTGCTTCCCAGCTTTAAGAGCAGAACCTGCAACAGGCAGGACAGAAAAGTACCAGGGCTCCACATGGGGATTCCCCCACCACAGGCGCGATTCTCGCACGCGCTTCGAACGCCCATCAGAAACTCCCTCTCACCTTCATCGATGTTGCCGAAAACCGAACACTCATTGTGGCCAGAGCATGTTTGGATGAGGTCAGCCCTTTGAGAAGCTTCCCCCCACAATGACTGATCTACTGGAAAAACATGACAGTCAGAAATGGCAGAACAAACACGGGACACAGCAGAGGCAACTGAAAGCTTCAAGGACGGATTCCCTCCCGGTCCGGAAAGTAGTTACAGCACTGCCTTCAAATCTGGGACTATCAGGTCAGACAGCCCAACATTTGGTAAAGCTACAGCAAGAAATTAGGGACACAACTACAGAAAAACTAGTTCCCAAATATTTCTTTGCACAAAAGATCTTCTCTAGGCACTTTCTACCTTCCCTGGGCATTCCCCCAGGTTCAACCGCCCAGGCAGTTGAACAGGGCGCAGTGTTTGACTGTCACCAACCGCAGAGGTGGGTACCTCAAGCTGTGCAGATCGACCTGCAAACACAGTTACTGCTGTATCCCACCTTCTTTACTGCAAAGAATAAACAACAACTGTCCGGGGGAGGGGAGATGCCCAGCTCAGCAGTTCACACACACCAATGAGCTCATTACACAGACTAAGTTTGACATTATAAAAGTCTTTTCTGCAGTTCAATGTGACTCAAGCTCTGTCTAGCAAATGGGTCCTTCTCTGGGCACACTGTGCAACAACAACCAGTTCCCAGAGAACTCCTGCTGCCCCTGGAAGCATCTCTCCAGATCACCACTGTTTGGTTTTGGGCAGCAGTTACGACGAGATGAAAATGCAGGTCTGCTGCCAGTCCATCCAGAAGTTTTCAGGAACCCACAGGCACAAAAGTCTTCAAAACAAAACCCTTTTTTATTCTCCCCACACTAAGCAAAGCTACTCCTGAAATTATCCATGCTAGACACACTCCCAACACCAGCCCACTGAAGTTTCCTTCCCACGCTAAGATGTCAGGAAGCCCCTGACATGGGGACTGCACTGCAGCTCTGAACCAGCACAGCCTCTCCTATCAGTGAGACAGCAGGCATGTCCAACAAAAGGTCCTGAACCCAACAGAAGGGAACACAGGGTAAGGGCTGTGTGACACAACCAGGCATTCCCACTCTGGAAAGATCTGAAAGGGATGAAAGAGGTTTTGAACACTCCCAGTGGAAGCCCTGTGATCCACACTGAGAGCAGAGCAACGAAAAAATGCCACAAATTCTCAAGCCAGAAGCGCTGCACTCAAGTGAACCTTCTCAAGCAAATTCACATCACTTCAGAAATCCCTGCTGCTTCCCAAACAAGAAGTACTTTGTAATAAGAGCTCCCATTAGAACCCATCTGTTGGAGCTTCACAGGGACAGAAAGCCACCCTGGGGTAGCTTCTGCATACACTGGAAATGACACACATCCTTTGGGAAGACATGCACAAGCTCTTCTGAATATTTACATCTGGCATCCGTATTGCCAAGTCTTGAGAAAAACCCCACACTGTTTCCCAAATAAAACACTCCTCCTGAACACTGCATGCCCCAACCCCAGCACCAAAGCAAAGCAATTACCAAGCCTGAGAGCCATGCACCAGACCTGGCATTTACAGAGCCCCTCAAATTACAGGCAGTAGCTTAGTTGTACCTCTGTTTGATGAAGAGATTTGAAAATTGACAGGTCAAACGGCAACAGATGCTCCTGAATGATACTGGTTCCAAAAGGTCCCCCTGTTTCAGTGACCTGGTCATCAACAAGGAAGAACAGTCAGTGTACACAACCCAACCTGTGCTCACTTCAGACAGCTGTGCACGGGCAAGAGCACAAGTACAGCAGCTGGGACAGCCACAGCTCCAACCCCTTTGTCAAACACGGGATGATACAGGAAACTTGCAGATTAACTCTTCAGCAGAGAAAACCCAAACCATCAGTTACACTCCAGCTAAGTGCTCTGAACTTGAGGCACTGAACTTAAGCTGCCACCTGGTGCTTGTATTTTGTAGCACATGGGGCACTCAAATCCCACAGACAAGACTGAGCAAGGCTTCATCCACAGCTGATCAAGCCAGAGTGGCACTCACTAAAACCAGCTTCCCTGAAACACCTGGATCCTCCAGGACAGAACTGTCTTCAATTCCAGCCCAGGGGATGAAGTCCAAGGCACTGACAAGATGGGCTTGAAGAAAGCATTAGACCATCTCATAAAAAGGCATCTAGTTTTCCAACGTGCCCATAGCATTCTGGCCAGAGCACATGGCACCAGTGCAAAAGGCAGGCGGTTGCAGTTCTGGTTGCTGTGAATAAAATTTTGGGAGAAATCTCTTAAGGTTTGGGGTTTTTTTTTTGGTCTTACATATATCTTATAAACTCTGAAGGCTCCCACACACAAGCTTTCAGAAGGGCCAGAAACTCTCAAGTATTTTTCTAAATAATATGCTGTATATAATATTTTTCTAAATCATATGTTCTTCTCCAGCCAGAGAATCCTCTGAACAACAGGTTCTACACACAGAGGATGGCAAAGGCAACTGAAGATCCACAGGAATAACAGTAGAGCTGTGGTTTTGCTTTCTAAACTTTCCAAGCCCTCCAGTGCACCTTCCCCAAACCACTACTTCGTTTCATCTTTGAACATATCACACAGTTACAAGGAAATTCTTCATGTAATAAAAGGGCTGAAAAGACACTGACCTGTAGCAAGCAGTGTTAAAAAAGCTACTCAGCAAGAGTCTTTGTAATTCACTGATTTGGTAGAAGAACAAAATATCAAACTGGTTCAGACAAAAATTATCTGAGGCCATTTTACATTTGTTCTGCAATGGCATTTTTCCTGGAAATTCTGGGCCACTCATCTCTAAAACTGATGGTTTTGTTAGTTTGGTTTGGGGGTTTTTAAACTTTCCAATACAGTTAAAGGTGAGAAAGGGGACAGGACTTACACACACATGCATGTATGCATCTGTATGCACTGGCCTAGCCATAGTGTTGTCAAAGAATGCAAGGCTGAAATGAATATTTCCTGCCTCCTTCCTGCCTATCAGCACCCAGTAAGGCTCTGTCACAGAAACCCTAGAGGGCACCGCTGAAGAGATGACATCACATGGCAGAATCAACGTCTTTCTTAGAGAACTATGTTGAAGGTTGGTAGAATAAGCACCTGTTTAACACCGAGCTCTAAATGCTTACAGGTGTTTACTGCCAGTAAAGATCTTGTGCATTCAAACCTGGCTCCAGAAGCATGCCAAGAATCCCATCACTCTGGCAGAAACACCGCCAGTACTTGTGCAAACATGGCTCACCTTGAAATACTGGAGTCGACAGGTAAAATCTAGAATATGACCTAGATCAGTTTTGGCATCTCCATTAGCACACGTAGGCTCCCCCTGCAGCAACTGTAGAGTGACAGCATATAGCTGCAAGGGTCTGATGTTGAAGACTTCTCCAGCCATTCAGAGCTGCTCTCCTGAAAAACACAGGATGATGGTATCGAACACAACGCTGCCCCAGTTACCAAAGAGTAAATGGTACCTGCAAAACCTAATGTCAGCGATTTCATCTCTGTCATTTATATTCTAAGCTCATGATTAAGGCACCAAAACAATGTCCTTTTTGCTTCTAAACTAGAAGCACTGAATTCAGATAAATTTTCTTTAACACCAGAATAATCCAAGTGTTCAAACAGGCACTCTCTGCATTCAAGCCTTAAGCTCCCAACGCAACTAATGGCAAATTTCCCTCTTAACAGGGCTGGAACCAAAGTTAATTTATACAACATAGAAATTGCTAAACTTTGAGATATCCCTAAGTTCAATAGCAGCTCAGACTTATTCTAACCAGAAAAAGCAGCACCTACCATCTAACAGACAAACCTGACATCCTTTGCTAAGCTGCTGATGTGCAAAGCTGCAGCATTTTCTTGGACAGTCTGAGGACTTTCACCACACTACCACCAGAGCAAGCTCCCAGGGCAGGAAATGCATTATCTGGCAACATTTTTACAATCCCATTTCTTTCCAGGAACACTAGGAAACAGCATCCAAAAGCCTCCTCTGACAGCATCCCAAGAGCAAATGTGGATTACAGCAGTCAGAATACATGCACACGTGGAATTAACATCTTCCTCCTCTTCCTTTTAAGGACACCAGTTTGACCTGACAGACAGGAGAGCATCGGCTTTCGTGATAAGCAGAGTTCTCCAAAGACTAAAACTCCCTTTGGCTTCAGTGGGAGCAAGTCCCAGAGTCCAGCTGCACATCACCACAAGGTTCCACTCACATACAGCGGTCAGACATCAATGATTTTGGCACTAGTGAGGCTACAGGCACTACAGAGTCAGGGAACAGTTCTTCAGGACCTTCCTTAAAGTGTTTGCTGAGTGCCCCCTCTGAAGTGGCTTCACCTAAAGTTAATTTTGTGCCAGAACAATCTGAACCACGCTTCACCTATCACCTCAGCCAGCCAGAATCACAGCACAGCATTCAGCCTGTCCCTCAACATGGGTTAATCATTTCACACGCCTCCTGCTCCTGGTGAGCCACTTAGAGATGTTGCAGTAGTGCATTTCATTTTCAGCTCTCAGCCTCAGAAAAGCACATCCTTTCATTAACTGACCAGAAGGTCTCATGTTTCCTGAATTCTGGAAGAACAACATTAAGATAGGTGAAGTGATGCATTCAACACACTCTATCAAGGCTCACTGAAATGACACAAACTTCCTGACTGGTTGCACTAAAACATACCAAGGAATTCATCAATTTCTGATTTATTTCCAAAAGCAGCTGTGCTTCTGTGACAGTTCCTCCTCAAATACAGCTTGGATCAAAGCACAAATAGCAAGAAAAAGGTGAAGAGGAAGAACAAGTCTCGGTCTGATGTGAAAGGCTCAGATCTCATGGTCTGGAGATTAAATCTCACAGGTATACACACGCATGCACATGGAGGAAACCATCCCCAGTTAAATTCTTGCAGGTTCTTTACCTTTGTGGAAGAGCTCTTCAGCCAGTGCAGCAGTGATCCCATTGATCTCCTGCAAAGATTAAACCATTGCAATGAAGTGTTACACACTTACAGTTCAAAGTGTATCCTTGGACAAAATAAGTCTCCCTTTCTTGCTGTGGTACAGGACTTTTAAAAATAGAAAACAACTGTCATTACATCTTATAGATTCTCTTTGTAACTTGAAAATACTTCATCAAATTATTTAATTTCATAGGTTTTTAGTTTCCAAGATGGAAAATACTGAACTACATTTAAATAATCACATGCTGCATGTTTTCAAAAAGGGCAACAGCAACTAGAGCAATTCTTACTGACCATCATCAGCCCAATGCCAAACAAAGCCTGGTTTTAAAGAAACTATTACCAGTACAGTTTTCTTCAAATTTGAACATTAGACTAACCTAATGCATTAATGTCCTGGCCAAAACCAGGACAATTAAGCACTCAACATTTCCTTAGAGCATCACTAATACACTGATAACTTTAGATTAACAAGTCTACAGGGAAGAAGAGATCTGTAAAAATTAGTCTTCTGGACTTAACCTCCTTGCTGAAGAAGAATTCAAAGTCCCTGTTCACCATCCTCTATCTTCTCTGCCCTTCTGGACCTACACAGTGCTCAACCCTCTTTCTACACACTGACAGCTCCAGGAGGAAAAGAAATAGTCTGGAAAATTCTCCCTGTGGGAATTTGTTCTTTTTCAATCTAAAGGAGCACAAAGGTCAGTTCAGGTATTTCCCATACTTCACAAAAAGCAAATGCTCTGTAGAAGTCCAGAAATAGTTCTGAGCTCTTCCAAGAGCTCTCTCTAAGGCTCACGAGAAGAACAAAAAACTATCTGTGATAGTTTAGGCACACACATCTCATTTTAAGGTAGCTGCAAAGGACAAACAGGCATTACTGATCATCATGAAATGAGTATTTGAGGAGTTTACTTCACTGACAAACCCCTCATGATTCATGACAAGGAAATAAATCCATGGGCCATCTGCAGCACAGTTCAGCTCATCTGATGAGGTGAACATTTCAGACAAGCACATTCTTAGTATAACTGAAACCCCACTCACTGAGGATGAACAGTTTGGAGAAGCAGCTCGAAGCTGCATTCCGAACAAAATTCAACAGTTCTGTTATTGGATAAAGCCAGTTACACTCACCTGGCATGCAGAGATCTGACTGAAACCCAGGCTCTGTGTTCCCTTCATCATCTGGGGGACACAGCAGAATTTTCCTACCTTTATAATCGAAACAAGGTCATGACGTGGAGTATTGTAGCCCACAGAAAAGGAGCTCTAGTCCTCTGTCAGACCTACAAGAGGCCTCTGTCTTCGCTCTCTTATATGCGCCAATCCCACAGAAATCCATTGTTTGCAGGTGTCTCTGAACAGCAGCTTCTGGGTACTCAATTATTTTCTTTTAAAAGCTTCTATCTGGAAGTTAAGAAACCAAATCTAAGATGACAAAGTATAAGACACTGCAAGGAAGTAAGCACCCCCATATCACTGCATACCCCTGTTCAACACCAAAGCAACAATAAGGTTGTACACTGCTGTCACATCCAACTGCTGCTCTTTGCCAAGCCAGACACAGCTTTCCCCTGGAACACAAAGGCTGCAAAGCACTTGTAGTGTATTTACTGTGGTTATTTCTACACCAGTTTAGTTCCATTAACCTAGGGAATAAGATTAAATAATCCCTACTGGAAACGCTACAAATAAGAATAGACAAGAAAAAAAATAATCACAGAATCCCAGGCAGCTTTGGGCTGGAAAGGACCTTAAAGCCCATCTGGTTCTAACCCCTTGCTGTGGGCAGGGACACCCCCCACCAGCCCAGGGTGCCCAAAGCCCCATCCAACCCGGCCTTGAACCCTGCCAGGGATCCAGGGGAGCCCCAGCTTCTCTGGGCACCCTGTGCCAGGGCCTCATCACTGTCCCTGGGAAGATGATTTTTTTTCCCTAATACCCAATTTAACTCCCCCCTCCTCCAGCTTAAGAACATTCTCCCTTGTCCTGTCCCTCCCTGCCCTTGTCACCAATCCCTCTCCAGCTTCCCTGTAGCCCCTTCAGGGACTGGAAGGCCGCTATAAGGTCTCCCCAGAGCCTTCTCTTCTGCAGGCTGAACCAGCCCAACTCTCTCAGCCTGCCTCCATAGCAGAGGTGCTCCAGCCTTCTCTGGCCTTGCTCCAATGGCTCCACGCCTGTCTTGTGCTGGGGACCACTGAGCTGGATGCAGCATTGCAGGGGGCGTCACTCCAGATCAGAGGGGCAGAATCCCCTCCCTTGACCTGCTGGTCACACTTCTTGTGAAGCAGCCCAGGGGACAGTTGACTTTCTGGGCTCTAAGTGCACACTGCCAGCTCACTATGAGCTCCTCATCCCCCAACATCCCCAAGTCCTCCTCCTCAGGATTGCTCTCCATCTGTTCTCCACCCAGCCTGGAGCTGTGCTCGGCATTGCCATGACCCACGGGTAGGACCTTGCACTTGGCCTTGTTGACCTTCAGGACAGGCCCAACTCTCAAGCCTGTCAAGGTCCCTCTGGACAGCATCCCTTCCCTCCAGCGTGTCACACAGCTTGGTGCCATCACCAGCCTTCCTATATAAACTAATGAGGCAGTATCAGGCATTATGAAGCCTCAAGCATGCACATGGGCTAATATTGTAAAGATATTTTAGAAGACCAAAGTTCTGCAGGAAGATTATTCCCCAGTTGAATTCCTGTGGCAAATATTTAGCTTTTCTGCTGAATAGCTAACTACTTTTGGTAAATATTTAAAAAGTACTCTCAAGTCCCAAACAATTGCATTTCTACCTCAAGCCAGACTCCCCTAAACAAAGAAATGCAGATTAAACAACAGCTTCACTCATTTATGGATTAAAACTAAAGGAAGGAAGGTTTAGATGAGATATTAGAGGGAAGCTTTTTCCAGAGAGAGTGGTGAGGGGCTGGAACAGGCTGCCCAGAGAGGGGGTGGGTGCCCCATCCCTGGGGGTGTTCAAGGCCAGGTTGAATGGGGCTCTGGGCAACCTTGTGTAGCTCCAGGCCTGGAGGTTGGTGTCCCTGCCTGTGGCAGGGGGTTGGAGCTCTGTGATCCTTGGGGTCCCTCCCAACCCAGACCAGTCTTGGATTCTATCATTCTATTGTAATACACAAACACAATACACAAGCATGGAAGCATTCATATGCAAGTAACAGCAGTTCTTTGAAAAAGTGAAAAGGGATGAACATTACAGCAAGAAAGAAATCATCTAACTGAAAAGTGAGAATGACTGGAAGAATTTCTGCCTGCATAAAAATCTTTGTTGAAGTTACTGGACCAAAACAGTAATGAAACAGACACCATTTAAGAGAGAAACTTCCTGGTGATCCGGAAGTTTGCTCCATCTGAACAGAATTCTCCTTATGTTATCACACACATTTAATAGATTTAAAACCACCAATCAACTTACAAAAGCTCCCTCATGACAAACTAGTCCTCCTTGCTCACATCTGCAGGGCAATAGCAGCACCATGAACAGTTTATCCAAGTCAAACTCAGGCCTCAGCAGGGGAATTACATTCATGGAATACAACAAAAGCAGGTTCTTCTTTGTTGCTAAAGCTGTATCAACGCATCTAATGACCCACTACTTCTGAAGCCTTTATATGAAACCATGAAGAGCCATCTCAGCACATCCCACCCTGAAGCAATTACTGGTCCTCCTTTCCACAGAGTTCTCCAGTGCATTTTCCTCTTCATGAAGTTCAATCTCCCCCTTACAACACGATGCCATACTGTAAAAATGCCCAATTATCCACAAGAGATGAATGAACAAATCACAATCTGAACACAAAAGCAAGCCACTGCTTATTTTCCTTTACCCTAACATTCTGTCTGCTGGCTGGAGCTGTTTCTCTAGAGGCCACTCCATCAGTGAGCTTCTCATGGAGAAGCACCATTTTTCTTCATTCAGGCTACTGGAAACTGTTCCAAGAATGAACCACAGATCTAAGCAGTAACCACTAAGTAGGGGTGCATGTGGATCGCTTCTGCAATGCTCCTTCAGAGAGCCAGCACTACTGACTTCAGCCTAACAACCAATTCAGCTGCAGATTTATTCACAGCTTCCAGCTACCCTGCCAGCATTTATTTCCTCCTCTTTGAGTCCCTACCCACACTACTTGTCAGCACAGCACCTACTGCAACAAAAAGTGCTGTCAAAAATCTGAAAAATATGCTTTGTTGCATCGTGCAAAAGGCAGAAAAAGAGCAGCTCCAGCTACTTTGTGAAGATTCCACACAGGTCTCTCCAAGCAAGACCCTCAGGCCTCCGTTTTTATATGCTAAAAACATAACTTACATATCAATGAAAGTGTAGGAAGTGTGACAAAACTTTCGGAGCAGTGACAGGGAACTTGACTAGCAGAGTTTGCAGGTAGACCTCCAACTCCTTTTGCCTTTTCTCCACCAGGCTTTTGGAATTTTTCCCAATAATCTTCTTGGGAGGTAGGAGATTTTTATCTATTTTCTTTTCTGAAACAAGCTGAAAGACAAAGACCAGAGTTACGACCCAACTCACAACCTGAACTCACACATAAGATGTGACAGAACACATTAAGAGCATGTTGCTCAATCCTGGTAGAACAAAACCAATACAGTTACTTTGGTAACTTTACCTACTGACTTCGGTATTTTTCAGAAAGACCGTTTTATAAAATTGTGAGAAGCTGAATAATAGTGTTTTCTGAGATAATTGCTCACAGTTACCACAGGGCAGAATGTAATGAAGTTGATAAAGCAACAGAATTACTAGTGCATAGCTGAAAAAGCTGCCCAGTTTTGAATATGATAGATTTGCCCTCATTTTCACTACCTGTTTATTCAGCACTGGTTGGTAACTAACCCATGCTACTGCCTAAGGTCAGTTTTATCAGCCACCCTTCCTAAGAGAGAGTCTTTGCGTGAATCCAGCTTCAGATTACCAGATCAGCTCATCATAAACACCTAAACATCTCTTGGCAAAAAGTTTAATAACTCTAGGTAAAACTCCACTCTCCCTGATGGAAGCTTCTGCCCAAGGCTAAAGTTGTTCAGGCCAACTTCCCCTAGTTCAAGAGGGGAGTGTAAGAGGGGCAAGTAACACTGCTCATACAAAGGATTCAGTCTGCACTTCAGATGGCATCTGGCAGATATTCTTGCTCTTTGAGGAAAATATTTTTGTCCCATATAACCACTACAAAAACTGTACAATATTTTGTAAGAGACTGAGGCCAGAGCTTTAACCACCTTACCTTCTCATGCAGGTCATGGAAATCACTGTAACGATGCTTGACTGTCCACTGATGATTGCCAACACTGACCTGAATAATGTACACCTGAAAGGAAGAAATTAAAGTAAGGGACAATGCAACCAAAGCATGTCTTAAAGAGAAGCTGAGAAATTCTGTGGTTCTACCTTCTGGAAGTATTGTAGTTACCCGAAAGCTAATCTGAACTCTAAGGTGACTCTGCTGATGTAGGATCCCTAATCTCATTCACAAAGCACATAAAGCAATTGCTTTTATTTTTGATACCCAAAGGTTAGCATCTAAGCCACAACGTTTTCTAAAGATCTCTGCTAGGTTAAGCTGGTATGCATAGCTACTCACAACAAGCCTGGAACAGCAGCATCCTTTCTTCAGCCTCCCAATTTCCACAAGAGGTGGAGGAACTTGGCGAGCATCCTGCTGTCATGTCACAGCTACGCAGAAATGGAACCTTTCAGAAATCTGGACAAGCCCTTTGGCTGCTTGGATGTTAAGTTTTTATTCCTCAGCTTCCTGAGGGTTACAATCATGCCCAAGGAATCACTGCAGTTATCTAAAGCAATGCTGCGACGGAGAGAGACGGGACACAGCTTGATGCAGCAAGAGTCGATTTATTGCAAAGAACCATTCCTGTTTATATGCTCTGCAGACGGCTGCTTTCTGTCAAACATACCCTGTTCCTGGGCTACATCTGATTGGTCAACGTTTTGCTGTCACAGCAGCATCTCTATCTTATCATGCCAATAGAACTTCTAAACCCTCCTCAGACAGCAGCTACACCTTAACAATAGAGGACACTTTTTCCTGGAGCCTGTCCCAGCAGGGGGCCGGCAAGGATGCTGCCACCTTGTTTAGTTTCCCCGAGGTTCATGGCCTGAAGGCTCCATCCCGTTATCTCTTCACCTGGCAGTGCTTGAGCCTTTGTTTCTCAAGCTGCAGGACACATCTCCCCCTTCCTGTTAAGCAAAAAGAACCTCCTTCACTGAGAGTGATATTTTCTTTTGCAAGACTTGTCAAAAATAACACTAAGGCGAAAATATCTACAAAAAAACCCTAAGTCCTTATATAACTAAATCTAAAAAACATCCCATAAACGAAAAACCACACTGTAAAATGTAGCCAGCTAAAAACTACTAATTGGCTACACACACTGTTTGCATTGTTAATTTATCTGTTATGTCTAAAAGTTATCTGCACACCTTCTGTGTTGACCATTTATTATGGATAATAACGACATGTTCAGTTACTTCCAAATACCTTCCTACAACTCCTCCTTGGTGTAAGGCAGTCCCTACCTCTGCCTTCAAGGCCGTAGTGTTTTGAAGATGTGATCACCAAATACTTCTCAGTGTGAATAACTTTGCTGTTTCATAGGAAATTCAAGGATATTGTCAGGGACTATGTAATCCAGATTTGACCATTGACAATATCCATCCTGAAATTCCCCACTCCTGAAACCAATTGTCCAATCCAAAGAATCCATTTTCCTGTATCTTTTGTGTTTGATCTATTAATTTCTGAATGCTGGCATGGATTGACTGAGAGTGGACACATTCATGCAGCACATGCCTTTCAAAATTTTCACAACCATGTCTGTGAGCCAGCAACAAAACTCAGTTGCTGCCTGATTCTGTAAAGTCTTACAGAATCCACACCTGCAGCTGAGTGTCTTGACAGTTTCAGGAGTCAGATAACACCAGCCTCACCTTTTCGTGCAGGCACCACCCATTGCAGTCTGTGTTCTTAGGCTGTGCAGAAATCACCATTTCCCTAATTTTCATTTACCATAAATACATACATATTTCAAAGACTGTTAGTTAGTTCCATATGTCCCACAGCAAAACTCATAGTCCATTGTGGCTGCAGTTGGAACACTTGACATAAGTTACTGGGATCAGGATCTCCGCCTGGTTCACACAGGCTTGCTTTTTTCTGGATCCATGGCATCTGTAATGACACAGCCAGATCTCCTTTCCCCAAATTACTACCTGTAATTTAATTTTTTACTAACACTTGACATTGACTTTTTTTCTTTTCATCTTTTCTTTTTTTTTTTTTAAACCTCCTTTTAAACCTCCTGCATATTTCACATTGGAGGTACCAAGCTGTTCTGTGGCAGACATAAACAACTCAAAACATACAGAGCTTTGTTTAATTGATCAGCTGGAGAGATGTCCTTCTCTCCCCCTTTTTGTTTGTGAAGCAAAAACACTTGAGAGTTTGATTCATACGTTCCACCATGGCCTGACCTGCAGGCCAATGTGGTGTCCCTGTAACATAGGTAATGTCCCACAATTGGAAAGAGGTTTGTATTGTTTGTGCTGTATATCCTGGGCTATTGTCCATTTTGATTTCACGGGGTACATGGCATTGGACACGGTTACCAGATTCCCGCGTTTGTGCCGTCCAAAACCTCCCGTGTGCCTGTGCCACAGGGTTTCACGCCAGGGGCAAGGCCGCTGGGGAATTGCTGACAGTCCAGGTGACTGTGCAATCCCTTTAGCCTCAGTAAACAAAGAAGTGGTATTGTAGCTAAAGCACCTTAGCAGACTGATGAAACAATTCATGCAACTTTTGAACATCCAAATATTTTCACACTGGCTTCCTTGGAATTTTCCCTGGAACCCCTTGCTTCTCAAATGCAGTTCACTCATCAATCAAACTTTCAACGTCTAAGTCTTTTCCCGCAATCAGTATTTCAACCAAGTAATGATACTGTGGTGAATGGGTTAATATTTTGTTCATTGAAACAAGGTATGAATGACAGGAAACCACTTAGCTTCTAATATTAGTTCTAATATCAGGGAGGTTGCTGACTTATATCTCGAAACCCGCCACAACATCTGCTGACACATTTCGAAATCGGTCACCACATCTTATTTTGTAAAAATAACTGTGAGGAACTATGGACCAGAGTATTTTTTATTAAGGCTTATGCTAAGCTTAATATGAAATCACTTATGCCAGCAGCTACCAAAAATGTGCAATTGCTTATGCAAGCTACCAGACACCGCTTGTCCAGGATAAGATAACCACAATTGCTTACACAAACTAAACCAGATACCGCTTGTGCAAGATAACCGCCAGATGTCCAGGAACCACAGATAGGACAAAGGAGGAAGACTTCTTACTCCGGCCTCAAAGACCACCAAGAGGCAGAAAACGACCCCCTAACAACAACTGAAGCATGCGCAGAGTACCTCCACTACTTCATGAACACGGAAGTAAAAAATATATAAAAAGGGACTGTTTGAACTGATCAGCACGGCAGTTGGCGGAGCGCAGACTCTCCTGCCGTCCAGCGCTGTCTTTGCTCATATTCTACTTGCTATAATTAATAAAATTCTAATTGGATTATGATCCATTGTAGTCTCAATTTATAACACTTTCCTTCTAGGCAGAGGCCCCATGCTTCTCCTCGCAGGGTTGCAGATGCCGTCTGATAGAATTCTATGCACTGTTAGGAGCTGTTGCTATTTTGGTTTTGGTTTTGGTTTTGGTGGTGGCTGGTTTCTATTGTTGTTACAGCTCTGTACACCAATAAAGTTTAGTTTGGTTCAGTTAATCAAGAGTTTCTATATATAAATTCTTCTACAGAAAATACAATAACCCTTTTCAATTTGCAAAAGCAACATTTCCCAGCATTTTCCACAGTGCTACAAACTCTGACCAAAGCTGTGCCTACTTAGTTAGGTCACACGCTCTTGCAGGAATGTATAATATCATAATCAAAGTATGTGAGTCCTATAATGTTAAATATTTTCTTTTTATTGAAGTATTATGGCATACTGCAAAGGACCAGTAAGTTAAGCAAATAATATATAAATAAAGATAATTTAAACAATATTTGGATGAAATATTTATGAAATGCATTACTGTGGAACTCTTTAAAAAGTCATGTTGGCTGTGTTTGGAACAAACACATATTGTCTGACAATCTACAGAAATAAAATTAATTAATTTTCTTGAATGAACAGAAAAATTACTTTTCTACTGGAACTGAAGAAGAATTTGTTTCCCTGATACACAGAATAATATACAGTTTGGTAGATTTGGGTTAACTATTCCTTTTCCTGAATACACTAATTTGTCATGGTTGTAAATAGCACACTGGACTAGCTGGAAAAACGACTTTATATAGAATCTTAGAATGAAAAGCCAGAGGGACTGTTAAATTATTTACTCTGATCATCAGACAATGC
Source organism: Gallinula chloropus (assembly GCF_964237585.1). Lineage (NCBI taxonomy): Eukaryota > Metazoa > Chordata > Aves > Gruiformes > Rallidae > Gallinula > Gallinula chloropus. The sequence goes on along the minus strand of NC_140095.1, from coordinate 106,497 downwards.
ATTTCAAACAGTTTCACATATTAACAACAATATTTGTTTAGATTCTAAATTCCTGACAATGAACCACAGGAAGCCCACAGTTCTATTTACTTCTAAGGGGTAAACACTTTTCCTCTTTGAACTGCTGTGATAACCTGTTGCATTTCCATTTAGAATGTTAACATGAGAGCACCAGTAAATATTGTCTTCACAAACAAATACACTGGGGCACCTTCCCCTTCTACTCAGATACTAAGCATCACCTAAACTTAAGAAAATATTATGAAGTATCTTGCAATCTTTTATATACCTCCATAAATCTTAACATCATTCCTGGTCCACTAATTAAAGAGTCAAGATGTCTGTGGCCAGAATCTTGTATGCCATATTCAAACTGTCAGATATGGAAAAAGTTTTGATCTCATACAATCCTTCCTGGACAGATCCTGACCTGACATTCTCCAGCAGATGCACATTAGTGCTTTCTTCATCAGTTTTATCTCTTTCCCTCCTATATCCCACAGCTACACCTCTTTCTGTTTCCTCACATAAGTGTATGGCAAAGAACTACGACACATCCCTTCCTACCCTGAACAATCAGGGGATGGGAATCTAGAAGTTCATATCAGGAACTTAAGAATACAAGTACAGCCTGAAGTGATTCTACTTTGTCTCTGACAGAAAAATAGTGCTGTAAACAGATATAATCCCTTCTAGGGGAAATGGAAAGCATTGTCCCAAATTTCTATTTTATTATAAGACAAAGAAATAATGAAGAAGAGTGAAAGAACAGAGGAATCACCAGATAGGAAATTGGAGGAATAGTCACTCTCTCATTACAAAAATTAAGAGGGGAAAAAAAAAAGTTTCTTTTTGTGTCTGCATATGACATTTCTAGTGCCATAGGGAGTTACATTATCTTAAAAGATAATGAATCCTCTGAAACTGTTCTGAAAATTAGAACAATGACATTGGCTACAAAGACTTAGTAAAAAAAAATCCCAGCAGTACAAGAAAGACATTTAGCTTAATTTACTTTAATCTCATCATTCAATATTCAAGGAAAGATCATGAGAAGTATAAAATTGAATAATCTTATAAATGCTCTGAGTGCAGTATTTTGTCTACACAAAATATTTTTTAAATCTGATTTTGAAGCAAGATGCCAACCACATAATTTCTATGACTGTTCCTGAGCCATTGTATCAGAGCAGCTTATTTCATATAGAGGTGATGTTACAGGGTTTACAGCACAAGACAGTGATTTTCTTAAGAGTCTCTCATTCTTCTTTCTACTAAATGCACTACAGGCAATGGTGACCTCTTTAATCTTTCAGAGTAAATCTTACAGTCAGCCACACTTAGAAAAGTTCTTTATGTGAGTCCTATCCTCTGGGCCCAAACTCTGCAAGCTAGAGCATGACCTACAGTAGAGTGTTGCCTGCTTTAGTTTTGTCCCTTCCTCCAGGCACAGGTGAATGAGAGATTATTAAAATAGGTCACGTTAAACTGGAAATACTTCTTTATTGAATAAGCTGTGAGGGAACACGGGTGACTGTTGCAGACCTGTAAATTTATATGAAATAAATCTCACGCAGCCTATCCATAAAGTGAAGTCAGCTGGTTTAGATCTTTTCCACAACTCCACAGACAATTAGTTACGCAAAAAATCTATCCCAGAAAGCTGATAAGGTTGTAATTTATAATTTAGAATAGAATCATAGAATCATAGAATGGTCTGAGTTGGAAGGGACCACAAGGATCATAGAGTTCCAGTCCCCCTGCCACAGGCAGGGCCAACAACCTTTACAATGTAACAACAGAAGAAAATTTGACATTGTGGTTCTAGAAGTGGTCCCAAGCTGCTTCTAAAATTCTTTAGGTAGCTTGAGAAGATAACTGAACACCAAAACATAGGTGTACACTGACCAGTGCCTCTATTGCCTTTTTATCACTGTGTATTCTCCATTGCTAAGGTGTGGGGAATCCAGGAATTCCTCTACCTTTCTTCTCTCATCTATACATGTATTCATTTCTGAATGTTGAGGTCTATTTATTATTTTCACAGAGAATCACAGAATGTTAGGTGTTGGAAGGGACCTCAAAAGATCATCTAGTCCAACCCCCTTTTTCCTTCCTCTTCATCTGGTTCTTTAGTTGTAAAGGGTCGTTAAAGAATGATTGCTAGATTCTTGCACCCTCTCTCTTGCTTCCTCTCTTGCTTATGCTACTTTCATCTATTCTGTTCAAGAACATGATGGCACAAGATGAATTCACTGCCTCCATTAATTTGCAGCATATTAATATTCAATGTAAACTAAGCATAATCTTGTGCAAAGTTCCTTAAGAAGTACTGTTCCTCTCATAACTTTAAAGTAAGTTTATGAGTATGGGAGAACCTCGTGGCAAGCTACAGTCCAGCTTGATACATAGTGACTTCTATTAACAAAAAAAAAAAGTCTCTTTTTTAGACTCTAACTCTTTTAGACTGTGTCAAGAACCGTTTACTTCTTTTTCTGGGAATTTTTTGTTCTTTGAAATCACATTTCTACCTTCTTTCTTGAATACTGACATTGAAGTAGCATGGTTTTGTGGTTTAGTCCCAGGTGATAGATGAGCACCACACTGCTGTTTGCTCTCACCTTCTCGTCTGGTGAGATGGGGAGGACAACTAGGAGAAAAAGGTAAAACTTGTGGGTTGAGATAAGGACAGTTTACTGGGACAGCAAAGGAAGATGAAAATAACAACAATACTTATAAAATATAAAACTGTATATATACACAATGTAGTTTGTTCACTGTCCTGAAACCTGATGCCCAGCCCATGCCAAAGCAACAACTCCTCCACCCCAGACAGCTTTCTTTATATACTTGGTATGATATCCTATGGTATGAAATGCCCTTGAGCTAGTTAGGGTCACCTGTCCTATTTGTGTCACCTTCTGGCTTCTTGAGAAAACCAGAAAATAGGCAAACAGGATATTATATCATATGCAATCTACCTCCTGTAGATTGTTTTTTATTCTTTTCACATTTTTTAAAAATCTATGACATCATTTCCCATGGAATTGTATGGATTCTGGGATGGTTTTTTTACTGTTGTTGCTTTTCTTTCTGTTGACCTATCCTTGTTAATGAAATATGTGTGTCTTCAGTCTCTTCTCCACTCTGAGATAAAGAAGTTCTTGATATTTCCTTTGCCATGTCTTTCTGCAAGACCTAAAGATACCAGTAACTCTGGAAAATGCCGTACATTATAGTTCTTCTTAGCTCAAATAAAAACAAAAATAAATGTAAGAATAGCCTGTGCAACTTCAGATAACAAGAATATTTCTTACATTTAAAAGCATAATCATTTGGGGGTTATTTAAAATTAATAGGATCGATAAGCAAACACGAAATGGTCTACACAGTTATGTAATTTTTAAAATTCCATAAGGAATTGTTTCCAAAAGTTCAGCCAAGAGAAGTTGCCATTTTACTCTTCCCAAATGAGATGTCTTCCTGCTTTGAAACCAGATACAAAATCAAGTATCTTTAGGTGAAAATACATATTTTGTTCTTATTTTGACTTGGTTAAAAAATCAGCTGAATAATTTTTGTGCAAAATAGTTCTTTTTTTTTTGAGCTGGCCATATATTAGTTAAATCTCATGGTTAACATGTAAGTCTCTTTGGACAATACGATCCAGGAATACATTAGAGAAGAACCCAAATGTTTGAGAATAATTGGAAGTTTGTAACTGGGAAATAAATCTGTGTAAATTCTTTGCTTTCTACTTCTGTCTGCTCTGACAGACTTGATATAGCCACTTACCCACTTCTACTATCCTGATTATCTGAACCTGCACCCTGGGATGATAGGGCCAGAGATACTTAGGAACAGAGAAACAAATAAAAGATAAATTTTGACAGAGTATTTATGTGGAGGAGAGGAAGATTTAAAATTCTGAATTCATGACTGAAATTTTATTTGCTTATTAGTTAAGAACTTTCTTAAAGAATATACATAACTGGTTCAAAAGTTGCACACACTTAAAACTGTTGTACTATATGAAGTAGACTTTATGTGAGTTAAAGCAACATGTTTTATATGTGGAGATGAGAATTTAATGTCAGTCTAATAAAAATAAACTCTAAAAGGTCTTAATGGTCCAGTTACAATTACACTAACACTCTTATTCCAAATTATCCAATTGTTGCAACTATTTCTCATTAGTAATGCAGTTGCAATTTTATGCACTAACTTCCTAGTATCTGTCCTTCCCTGTGGTAGCATGCCCCCTCTTTCAAGTACCCTCACCCTGAGATCAACGTCTGTCTTCCTTGTATGGGTGATTATACTGAGTTATCAGTGCCCTGTACTTTTGATGGAAAAAGGACATTGATTGAGAAGTTTTCTTCCTTTCAAAGTCTTCTGCTGGCATGACTTTCTTGTTGGCCCAAGACTTTAATTATATAGCAATTACTGTTTTGTTAAAACATTACCACATACAGCTTTGGGGGTGTGTGTGTGTGTTTGTTTTGGGGTTTTTTTAGGGTAAAATCGGGCAATTGCACAAAGCTATGGTACAGCTGAAACCAAGGTAAGTATCTGTCACTTGCTCATTAGATTAATTTGTTGCCTCAAGAACAGAAAATCGAAAAAAGCTTGTCAAGTACTGCAGTCAGTGTTATTAAACAAACATAAAGCCTGTTGCTGTGACCAGTAATAGCAACGCATAGACACAGGTCAGCATAAATCTGGGCAGACTCAGATTTCTTTTTTTACTGCTTTATCTGCTGTATCTAAACAGAATAACCTGTGTAATTACAACAGGGTCAGACTTTTAAGTTTCTATATAGAATTTAGATGGGTGTAGAGAGATTCAATTGACTTGGTACAAAGTATGCTTTCTAATGCAATACAGTGCCTAGGATGTAAACATGCAAAAGCTCATGAGTATGAAACACTAATTATAATAAAATATAGTTGATTAGTCTATCTGAATTCAGTGGCCAGCAAGTCAGGGGAGGTGATTTTGCCCTTCTACTCTGTTCTTGTGAAATCCCACCTGGAGTACTGCGTCTAGCTCTGGGGGCCCCACCACAGAAAAGACATAGAGCTGAGAGACTTGGGGGTTTTCAGCCTGGAGAAGAGGATTCATGGAGACCTAATTGTGGCCTACCAGTACTTAAAAGGGTCCTACAGGAAAGTGGGAGATGAACTGCTTATCAGGGAGTGTAGTGAAAGGACAAGGGAGAATGGTTTCAAGCTTAAAGAGAGTACATTTAGATTAGCTATTAGGAAGAAATTCTTCACTGTGAGGGTGGTGAGGCAGTAGAAGATGTTGCCCAGAGAGGTTATGGATGCCCCATACTTGCAAGTGTTGGAAGACAGGTCAGATGAGGCTCTGAGCACCCTGGTATAGTGAAGGGCATCCCTGCCCATGGCAGGGGGTTGGAACTAGATGATCTTTGAGGTCACTTCTAACTGAAACCATTCTGTGATTCTATGGTTCTGTGATTTTATGATTCTATGAATATATTCACAGTACAGATGAAAAACTGTTTCTTAGTTAACACTGCAAGATCAAATCTAATCTTTCGTATGAACCTCAACTGTTCTTCATTCAAATTTTTAGGAAACTTCATATCCATGCACAGGTTCTTTACAGTCAAGCTAACTTTGCTATAATGCCTCAGGCTATAATGGTGTAGTACTTTTAAATTAGTTATAAGTTGTTTTAATAATGTTGAATCATTATTTCAGGATAGCTACTTACTATAGTTAGCTCATAAATTTCCCCTTCTACTGTCTAGTCCTTGACTGAGTCTGTAGAATTATCTCCCTCCCGTTCCCTTCCACCTTCCCCCAGAGTTACTTTCCCACCTTTTTGTCCTCTTTTTTTTTTTTTTTTTTTTTTTTCTGGAAAGGCTCCATTGTCTCTCTATATCCATCAGAAATTATCTTTTAGAGGCATCAGGAGCAGCCATTCTAATGCATGAAACCCATGACTGTCTTTATGTGTGTGAACTGAATTTTCTGTCTTCAGATATTTTAGTCTCTTTGTACTGTATCCTGTACCCTGTCACACATGATAGTGTGTGTTCATATTAGCATTTTCTGTGCATTCAGGTTATATATACTTTCTTCTATAATTTACACTAACTAGATAGTTGGTTCTAAAGTTTCCTCTAAGTAAACTTTATCTATTGACAGGTTATATTTACCTGTGCACCGATTTATGGTTTTGAAGTGTTACATTAGTATATAATGAAAGAAAGTCCTTTATTCCAGGTCCTTCTTATTTGGTCTCTAAACAGAATTCTTGTACAATCTTCTGTGTTTTGTTCAGAAATTATGTCATATCTTGTTTCTACTGCTCTTGGTTTCATCTTTTGACAAAAATGTATTGTTTTGCACTGTTAATTAAAATTTTCAAATGTTGGAGTCTAGCTAGAAATGCTTTAATATTGTGTGGGTTGTTTCCTTTTTTTTTTTTTTTTTAAGCATTTATTTGTTTCCTTGAAAGTATTTGAACATTGCTCATTTCAATCCATTTTAACACATGCTTTCTTGCAGTTTTTGGTTTCCAGCTAGTGTCATGATCCACAACTCAATAGACCAATTTGGCAGATGTCAAAACCCCTTTTGATCCAACCGACCTCAGATTGCTCTGGGTGGTTGAGGGTGGCTGAGCTTAATCCCTGAATGAAGTTCAATTAGGTGTTTTATCATGACCAAGTCTCCACAACTCTCCTGGGAACAGAATTAAGGCTCAAAACAGAGTCAAGTGTCAAGTCACTTTATATGACCCAGAACAAGCATGCAAGAGAAGTGAGGAAGAAAGATAAAAGAGTGGAAAAGGGAGAGAGAGTGAGAGAGAGAGCAATAGCTACCACCATGGATCTGCAGTGTCCCATCAGTCTGGTGTCTTCAGGTATGGTAAGAGAACATTCCTCCACATCTTCGTTGATCTTGCCTTTTTACAGTGTTGACAGGTAGGAGATTGTTCATCTCTACTCTGTCCTTGTGAGGCCCCATATGGAATACTGTGTCCAGATCTGGGGCCACCAATACAAGAAAGATGTAGAAGTGTTGGAAACGGTTCAGAGGAGGGTCACAAAGATGATTAATGAGGGCTGGAGCACCTCCACTATGAAGAGAGGCTGAGGGAGCTGGGCTTGTTCAGCCTAGAGAAGACAAGGCTGCGGGGGGACCTCATTGCAGCCTTCCAATACCTGAAGGGAGCACATAAACAGGAGGGGAATCAACTTTTTAAAAGGGTAGACAATGGCAGGATAAGGGGGAATGGATTAAAGCTAAAGGAGGGAAGGTTTAGATTAGATATTAAGGGGAAATTCTTTATAGAGAGCGTGGTAAGGTGCTGGAACAGGCTGCCCAGAGAGCTGGTGGATGGCCAGTCCCTGAAGGTGTTCAAGGCCAGGTTGGATGGGTCCCTGGGCAACCTTCTGTAGATCCACGCCCAGAGGTTGGTGGCCCTGCCTATGGCAGGGGGATGGAACTCTATGATCCCTGGGGTCCCTTCCAACCCAGACCATTCTATGATTCTATGATTCTAGGACTCACTGCATAGTCAATAAGTCATTGGCAATTCCACACCTTCCACCTTGTGGTGGGACACATGCCCATTGCTGTCTCCAGACAGTCACAAAAAGTTTCAGAGAGTCTGAGCCCCCCTCACACTTTGTCCTTCAGTTGACCCTGGGCCTGAGTGCACACACAGAAGACTTGAGCTATGTGCTTCAAGATAAGCCATTTTGAGATAAAAAGTTATAGATCAATTCCTGACATGTGGAATTCACTTTGTTGCATGGCTGTCATGGGGATGAGCTTGTATGGTGATTGAGAGAAAGGAAAAAGGGGGTTATGGTTCTGTCAGCAATTGTTTTAGCCCACTTTCTCTGGACTCTTATTTTCCTTATAGTTTTCAATATACCCTCAGCAATTTCTAAAGCTTGACATAGTTTAAGAGTTTTTGGAGTGCTAATTTATCTGGGACCTTTTCTGTGATTTTTTTTGTTTGTTTGTTTTGTTTCTTTGATTCCAATCGCTACCACATGGAATCTGTTATAATGGAATCTTCCGAACTACTCCAGCTACACATCTGTCAAATTGATTTAAGTATTTCTACACACGGATCTTTGACTTTTCTTGAGAAAGTAATGCTATTACAGCAGAAGCTTCTGTTATTACAACATTAAAGAAAGGCTGTAACATATTTCTATTCTCCTTAAAACCAGAATTTTCACATGGTTGTTAAATTCTTCCTTTAATAAATGCTAATATGATTTTGAAACGCATGTCAAAGCTGACTTTTTGCTCTGAATCTCAGGAATACTTTAAGTGCAGGAGTTGTGTCAGCAGATGTAGATCTAAAATAAGTAGTAGTTTCTCTTCCTTTGTTGTAGAAACAGTTGCACTCAGATATATGTGTAGTCTGTGGTTGTTTGGTGTACATAATCTAATTTTCTCAGCTTTAGAGAATTCTATTTTAGGTTTTGTTGGTTTTGTTTCGTGTATTTTTTTAAAAGAAGCTACATTGCCTGCAATTATTGAAATGCATATACATGTTTACATACATTTGTGTATGATTCTATATTGCTTATATGTCTTTGCTACAGTCCTTTCCCTCAAACATAGAGGTAAAGATCAGATGTTGTTTATCTTTCTTATATATTTGACCCTAGAACTTCCATTAGAGTTATCATCTAAATTCTCAGTAAGGCAGTTAGACCTCTGTCTAGCTGTCCTTTGGAGTGAATATACAATGCCTTCTCAATTATAGCTCTAGTTTTCTTGCCTCTCTGAAACATGTTCTCAATCAAATGGAAGGTTTTAGTTTCCTATAGCTATCACATATGACACTACCAAAAACCTTGGCCTTAGACTGTAGTATAAAACGTAGTATAGTTCATTAATCTAATTCATAACTTCTCATCTGAACTAAGTAGTAAGATAAAATTAATAATTAGATATATTTTATTATTCACATACATAGCAGAAGCTTACTGTTCTCTTATTCCTAATGCTACTAATACTAATAATTGATGCAACTTAGTTTTCTTCAGTAAAGTTTGCATTCTAGAACTCCATTCTTTACATAAATAATTTTGAAAAGAATAATGATCTTTACAATACAGGTTTCTAATTACTTGATTTTCAAAATTAAGGAGTCAGACAAGTAAATGGACTTGTGAAGTATTTGAAAAGAGAAATTGCTTTAAATCAAAATTTAGCTATCTCTTTTTTTTTCTGAAGAAGTTTATTGCCCTTTTAGAAAAAGTTAAACATAAATGCAGGTTGTTTTTTGTGTGGAGAAGTATAATTAACTTATCAGTAGGTGCCCAAGGTTCCCCAGGATAAGTACTTAAATAAAATAATTTCTAATGAGGGATCTAAAAGGTGATACAAGATGTAGAGAAAGTCTGTATTTGTGAGGTACTGATTCAAGCAGAAGTTTAGTTCATGACACTTGAGAGATATTAGAGAAATATTTAAGAGAATAGTCCTGGAAATTCAGATAGAAATGTAGGAACTAATTAAAAAAAAAAAACACTATGGGATTAGATTCTGGTAAAAATACCCTAAGAAAACAAGTCCCTGGCTCTCAGCCATATACTTTAATTACAAAATCATGCCTATACATTGAAAATTATTGGCAGGGGAAAAAAAATTGAGAATACAGGGGGAAAGTATTTTGCATTCTTTTCCAGGAAAACTTTGTGTCTGACTTTGATGTTAATAGGATTCAGCTCCCAGTTCAGAAAGTTTTTCCTCCAAATAAGTAATCATCTTTCCTGGATTGTTTTCAGTTAGTTGAAACAGTAACAATTAATTGATTTAATCTATTTTTCCCTATTTGAAAAAAAATTATATAGCTATCTGTCATTTTGCTTTTGACACAAAGTAGATACTCACTGTATCACACTGACTTCCATTTAAAAATAGCATTTTGACTTAAAAACCTAAATAAAGACATATCAGATTTTGACTACATTTTTCTAACGAGTTATGAACAATCTTTGCCTTCAGGGTTATTTGTCTTAGACTGCATAGCTAAAGATTTTGCTGATATGTATTGTTCGAGACAAATAATCTTATTCTCTGTTTAGAGTTTTGTACACTTAAATCATGACTGAATTTTTCTTTAAAAAGTTCTTCTTCCCTTTCAATTTAAGTTTATTTTTGCAAGGACATATTGCTGAGAAGATATTCCCACCATATTCACTAGTGGAGATAATGAAACAAAGAAAAATCTGTTTGGGTTTTTTTGTTTTTTCCCATGAACCAGAGTGGTGAGAAGGAATGCCACTGACACTGATCTTCAATGCACTCCTGAGAAGACAAAAAAACCCTGACTTTTAATGTAGAAGAACAAATAGAAAGAATTGTTTCCTTCCGACATTTTTTTTTGGCTCTTAATATCACCTTGAGATGCCCTCAGTAGTTTGGTGTGGGTTTGTTTGGGTGTATTTTTTTAAATAACTAGGTTTAAAAAAATAGTGTATAGCAGATTGAGTGTTTTAAGTAAAAAATAATCCTTGTTATATGTAATCAGATTTTTAAATACATCTTGGGTGTATTAAATTACATGATGAGATGATTCATATTTCTTCAAAGCTGGAGAAAGCTTATCTGTGCAAAGGACATCAAAATACATTTATAATGAAAGTAAATTGATAGTCCTGTAATAAAAATAGCAGAAAACATTGGAAAACATAAGAAGGATATCTGATCTATTATCTTAAGAGGGAAACAGTCAAACACTGGAAGAATTGGAGTTAATCTTTCACCTATGATAATAAAACAGCACTTTATAGATTAAATCAATGTTATTACTGTTGCAGTATAAGAAGGATTTTTAATTTATTTTTTTAGTTGAATCAAATTTTAACTTCTCGTTAAGTCAAACTTTTATATCCTAGACAGAATTGACAATTCCCCACATATCCCCATAAAAAAGAACTCTGACACTACCCCTTAAACAAACAAAACAAAAGACAACACCAAAAAAACCCAATAAAAATCCAAACATAACCAAAAATATACACACACACACAATAAAAATCCCAACACTAAATACCTGGAGTGAAATTTTTACAGATACTGCAAATTTTACAGTTACCCTTTGTGTATGAGTAATAAATATTATTTATTTTTATTTTAGGTGTACTGTGTCAGTCCACAGACAAAACATTTACTTATAAACTGGTAAATATTTTGGTGTCTAAGACTAGAAAATAATACTTTTCAGAAGTCAAAATAACTCATATTCTTTCCTAATTAGATTATATCAAAGTACTAGCAGTTCCATATGAACATTCTAGTCTAGATATTTTAAATACAGTTCAATATATTCAGTAAATAAATAAATAAATTGAAAATCTGTATTTCATAATAAATTTAATAAAATGCTAATTTAAAATTTACAATGGTCATACTAAGATCTCTTCCACATCTGGTCAAGGCCTTAACATAAAATTCCAGTCCATCACTGTCAAGTGCAGCTTGGTCCTGTTCCATTAAACAGAACGATATAATACTACTTGATGTTAAGAATACACAGTTCAAGTCAATTCTCTTCTGCTCGGCTTATTTTTTGTGTTTGTTTTTGGTTTAGTTTTGGTTTTTGGGTTGTTTTTTTTTTTCCCCACGAGTTCTAGGATGATAGATTTTCACTTGGGTTTAGCACAGGACATTTGAAAGCATTGCTCCCTAGATTAAGTTTGCCTTCTATACTCAAACACAGGGATAAAAAATAGTAAGCAGGTTCATAAAATAAGTTTTAAAAATGTCTTGTGTCAAAGAGAGAGCCTCCTTCTGCTCACACTGAAATAAGGGTCATCACTATTCAGGTTTCTTGGGAAAAAGTATTTTTCTATTTAATTGTTCTTTACTTATTTTCTGAGAAAGTTGCTCTGCTAGGAGTGAGTGTTACAATTGAATAATTATTTGAATCACCAGATATGATAGCATTGAAGATTTTGAGCTCTGTTTTTACAAAATTAAAACCAAAACAGAACATAAAACTGTCTACCCATTCAGAAAATAATAATTTGTTGCGCTTAAGAAATTTGAAAATCAAACAAAGAAAAATGGGTAGTTGTGTGAAATGACTGAGAATGCTTTTAAAGGGGCAAGAGACAATAGCAGAAAAAGGCCTGCTTAATTTATACATGATAATTCCTTTCCTGTTTCAAAATCTCCTACTTTAACATATAGTCATTGTTTAGCCTCAGCCAGCCGATAACAGCCATGAAGTTGCTCACTCAACCCTCCTACCCTGGTGAGATGGGGAGAACAATTGGAAGGATCGTTTATGAGGACAGCAAAGGAAGGTGGAAATTACAGTACTTATAACAGTTTATTGGTTTTGCATGGCAAGGGAGCAGGGGGGGGTCTATAGAGGTGCTTCTGTGAGAAGCTACTAGATATTTTCCCCATATCTGATAGAGCCAATGTGAGTGAGCTCCAAAAACATCATTGTCCATGACTCAGCCCACCAGCAAGGGTGGCAATGCCTCTGGGATAACATAGTTAAGAAGGGGGAAAAGCATGTCTACAACACCAAGAGTATTTTCACTCAAGGGGGGGAGGGATGACTCTGCAGTGACCATGGTCAGTGAAAAAGGAGGGGGAGGAGACACTCCAGGCACCCAAGCAGAGATTCCCCCACAAGACCCTGGAGAAATCCATGGTGAAGTAGGCTGTTCCCTTGCAATCCATGGAGGAAGTTATCATCAATGTCCTCCAGGAACCTCCAGGACTGCTTATGTGCTGCTTTGTTATTCTTTTAAGTCGGAGCTTATAATTTTTAATATCACTGGACGCTATGTATTTAGACATTCTTCATCTATCTGTATGGACCCCATGACAGAATGAAGGACACGTCATGCATTTCTATAACATTCCTAAAACGTAAATACATAAATAGGTGTTTCCTAGAATCTAAATTATGTTATTTTCATGTTTAATTTACCTTATATTATCTATTTATTTTTTAAAAAGTCTACCACTAAGAACAAACACCTAGCATCCAACATTTCAAATCAGACTAGGAGCATTTTATCTCTCTTCTGCTATGATACTGTGAAAATATGTGTGACAAGCTGTACTGACTGCAGGAAAATGACATCTTTTGTTTTCATAGAAAAAGCAAATAGTTGTGACAATTTGTACTCTGTGTAGTAATGAAACATTCTTGCCTAAAATTTGAAAGATGATCTGTGTCACCGCTTTACAGTCAGCTTCAACTCCACTCTTCAGAAGCCCTGGAGAGCAAATGACACATAAAACTTTCTAATTTAAAACAAACACAGCATCCCTCAGTCTGCTCTTAAAGTAGGATGCTAAAATTATATTTCTTACTAGGTGAATGAAACTTGTTTCTGGCCACTGTCAAGATATTAATGAAAACCACAGAATTGAAGAGGCATTTTTGAAATTGAATATAATCAGCTAATTATTCTGAATGTCTCACAAATGAGTGCATGCTTCCCTCTATAATAACAGTAGCAGTAGTAATATTAGTAGTAATATTAATAAAATGGTTATTATATACAATAACAAAATAGCTAATAACTACAAAAAGAAAGTAGAATACTATCAGCTTCAAAAAATATTAAAATTCTAAAATCCACTCTTGCAATTTAAGAAAAAAACCCAACATTATTTCTATCTGACTTTCAGTAAGTAATGATTTTAAAAGGGTTCAACCTAGAACAATTAAGATCATTGGTTGCCATCAGTGATAATTTTAAATAATTTATTCTTTAGACTACAGATGTTCTTTCCCCCCAACTCTACATGTATTGCTTCTTGGAACACAGTAATCAAGAAGAACATATTCATGATAAAGAAAGAGTGAAATTTCCTGAAACAGATCAAAAGTTTACTTTTAGTAAACCAGCAAAAATCTGAAATATTTACAGACAACATCATCTATTACTGAAATTGTAAGGCAAAGTTTAAAAATTGTTAAAAACATAAAAGTTTTAACCCTATGGTATATTTTGTTCCTCATTCTTCATTTAGTTTCCTGGAATTATCTTTGGAAATCACACCTGTAGTTACTGTGTGTCAGACACAGGAGTTTATATATTCCTGGGACAGGTGATTTCCAAGATAGTGGATAAAGGAATTCTAAACACATAAATTGTTTAGGGTTTTTTCTTATTTTAAGTAAAATAAAAATGGGCATGTGCATTCTACTAGAAAACCTATCAGAAGGAGGGTACTGTTTGAGAAATCCAGTAAGACTTTATCTTTCTTATCCTATCTTTGCTTTTCCTTAAGACATAAAGCATGTTCTGGGTTGCCTTGAGGCTGTGCTTAGCATTCTTTTACTGATAATACCATGACAGCATGAGAAAAACCTCTGTTTTGCATACCAATCATACTATCACAGAATCACAGAATCATAGGGGTTGGAAGGGACCTCGAGAGATCATCGGGTCCAACCCCCCTGCCAAAGCAGCTCCCCAGCTCATATTGCACAGGAAGGCGTCCAGACAGGTCTTGAATATCTCCAGAGATGGAGACTCCACCACCTCCCTGGGCAGCCTGTCCCAGTGCTCTGTTACAATCACCTTTTTACTCCCTTTCCATTTATTACTGACCACTTTTCTGGTTTGTTCTCTATTATTGTGTTTCTTCTTCACAGTATAAAAGGCTGTCCCTCACAAGATCTAATTATTTTAATGAGTTGACAATTAAGCTCTTTTAGGTAAATCATCTTTTACACTAATGTATCTCCTTAGATATCAGCACATGTAAGTAAACAGATACAAAACGGTGTATCACTGGCCAGTCAAGGAGCAGTAGTATCTTCCTTTCCCTGTACCAAATACATACTCATAAACACATGTTCTTTCAAGTGTCTAAATGGTCCATTTTTCAGATATATTCCTAAAATGTTGAAAGAAACAATGAAGTGTGTATTCTATCAAATGTCATACTGCAAGCAACAGACTGTCATGGATTTTCCATTAGCTTCCAGTACAATAATTCATTACAATAAATCAGTAGGACAGTTTACATCCTGTAGCAGGTTATTGAAGACTACTTCTTTTATCCATTAAGAAATTTTAAAATAGATGTTGTTCTTTTGGGATAGCTCCCATTGATGCAACCAAGCTTACTGCTGTAGTCAATTTGCAAAATTGACTGCTCATACTACTTTTAGGCTGAAATTCAGCTACGACCATATAAGACTAGAACAGCTGTCCAAGTTTTATAAAGAACGAATCAATGCAGTCATCAGATTTTATGGAACTATTCTGTTTGATGTGAATTACAAAGACTTCTCCTGGCAATGTGGCTCTCAAGACTTCAGTGAGTGGGATCCATTAGCAAAACATGAAAAAATAAGCTGGTGGTGTGGTTTTACGTGGCAAAATTCAGGTTGAGAAGGGGGTCTGTAGGGATGGCTTCTGCAAGAAGCAACTAGAAGCTTCCCCTAGGCTCAACAGAGTAAACACCAGGCCAGAGTTGCTGCTGACCAAGGCCAAGACCATCAGTAATGGTCATAGTGCTTCTGTGAGAAGAAAAAAATGCAAGCAGATGCTTTTTACCACCAGAGAAGGGAAAGTAAGAAACCGTGCAGACACCAAGGTCAATGCAGAACGGAGGGGATGAGGAGCTCCAGGCACTGGAGTAAAAGATTCCCCTGCAGCCTGTGGAGAAGCAGGCTGTCCCCTTGCAGCCAGTGGCTGATAACGGGGAGAAAAGTTCCTATCTACATCCTGTGGAGGACCCTACGCCTGAGTGGGTGGAGACACCTGAAGGATGCTGTGACCCTGTGGGAAGCCCACGTTAGAGGAAGGTCCTGGCAGCAAAACTTGAGGCCCATGGAGAGATTGATCCATGCCACAGTACGTTTTCTGGGCAACTTGTGACTCCACAGTGGACCCGACTGGAGCAGTCTGGGCCTGAAGGTCGGTACCCTGTGGAAGGTAACCGTGCTGAAGCATTTGGTAAGGAGCTGTAGTCCTGTGGGAAAGGACTCCTTTTGGAGGATTTCGTGGAGGACTGTCTCCCATGGGTGGGAATCCACACTGGAACAGGGAAAGTGTGTGAGGAAATCCCCCCCCTTCCCCAGCTAAGAAGGGAAACAACTCATGAGGAACTGACCAAAACCCCCATTCTCCCAGTCCCTGCCCTTCCCCGTGCCACAGTGAGGGGAAAGAAGGGAGAGAAATCATGACTAAAGTGAAGTCTGCTAAGAAGGCAGGGATGAGGGGATGTTCTTTAAGATCTGGTCATATTTTTCATTATCCATCTCTGTTTTCACTGTGTGTGTAGTGTAGTGTAATAAATTAGGTAACTCTCCTTTATTCTTTGATGGGTTTGTTTTGCCCATGACGCTAATTGCAGAATGATCTCTCCCTGTCCTTACGTCAACTCTGAAGCCTCTCAATATATATTTTCTTCCCTGTCTAGCTGGAAAGGGGAGTGATAGAATGACTTTGCTGTGAATCTGGCCTTCAGCCAGGGTCAAACCACCACAGCTGGTCAGGTCAACCTGAAATTAAATCTTTTTCAAAATAGACTTGAAATTTACAGGTTCTGTGCACTCCTACTTAGCTATGATTTGTAAGTAGATCAAAAATTGATTTATATTAATTTTCTTAATAATCTTAAGAAATCTCACATGCTGCCTGAAAAGCCAGTTAGTAGAGCACCTTACAGAAAGCTGAATAACTTTCACACAAATGTTTATTCAAATAATGGGTCTAGTTCTGCACCTATCAGATTCTAGTTTACATATTCACTCATTGCCTCAGAAAGAAAATACAAAACAGCAGCATCCTGTGGAAAACTTTTTAAAAGTCTCGGTTCACATCATATCAGAGAGCTCTTTTCAGCTCAGAGTACACAAATGGTTTGAACTTTAATGCTAGGAACCTTAATAGTTGCACCACCACCCTTTTTATTTAATTATTTATTTTTTCTGATTAAATATGCCAATATTTTACTTACTGGAACTTCGCATCTGAATCCAAAACCAACAAATATGCAAAACAATGAAATCCTAATATAAGCAGTGAAAAATACTTAATGAAAAATAAGGATTGAAAAACATTGAAAGAACCTCTTAGACCTGTTTTGGCTTTCTTAAGACAGCAAATGTATCTGTTAGATTGCATTGAGAGCAGATTTACCTACAAATTTACTGATGAAGAGCTGATAAAGCTTTAAAAAATTAGTAATAATTTTCTTTCAGGAGGAAAGAAGTGCAGATTAATTTTCTATTAATCTGAAAAGTATTTAGGATAAAGTAATTATATGATTTGATCATATTAATTCAGGAAACAATCACTTAAACTGTTTTAGGACTGAAAATAATTTACTGTAAACATCCAATCAGGGCCCCTGTTACCTCCTGTATGAATCATGTCCTTCTCCAGGATTTTGATGGATGAGTCTCCATTGGAACACTTTTCCATGCCTGTTTGAAACACACTTTGAGCACATTATAGTCTCTTTCCAGGCCATAAGTACCTAGCACTCTGTGAAAAGTGAATACATCTTTCCAACTGCTATTTGGCTCTGATAGGAAGAAATTACTGTCAAGGTTAATTATCCCATTCAAAACCAGCTCTCACCTGAAGGCTTTCCAAACTGTTTTTGAAATACCAGAGAGATTAATTTACCAGACAAATTTTCTGATATGCATACAGATGTGTTTGCATAGAAATAATCATGCACCCTGGTTCCAAAATTTTGGTTTTAATGTGAAAAAAAAAAAAAGGGTTGAGGGGTATACTTTTCAGCATTTTTGAGTTACATGTGAAAACCTAATAACAATCTGAAACTCGTGTTAAAAGGATTCAAGAAGTTATTACTAAAATCAACTCTGATGAGAAAGACTTGGCAGTGTTCATGAATGAGAATCTCAAAATGACTGAGAAATATATGCATGCAGGCCAGAAAGCCAACCATATCCTAAGTTGCATCAAAAGAAAAATGACCAGCAGGACAAGGGAGGTGATTTTTCCCCCTCTACTCTGCTTTGGTGAGACCCTACCTTGAGTACTGCATCTAGCTCTGGTGTCCCCTGTATAATAAAGACATGAGTCAAGAAGAGGGCCACAAAGATGATCAGAGAGCTGAAGCATCTCTCTTACGAGGACACATTGACAGAGTTGTGCTTGTTTAGCCTGGAGAAAAGAAGATCCTGGGGAAATCTTATAGCAGCCCTTCAGTACCTGAAAGGGGCCTACAAGATGTCTGGAAAAGTACTTTTTACACAGGAAAGTAATGATAGAACAAAGGGTAATGGCTTTAAAGTTAAAGAGGGTAAATTTAGATTACATATGAGGAAGAGATTCTTAACAATTAGAGTGGTGAGGCACTAGAACAGGTTTCTAGAGAGGCTGTGAATGGCACCTCCTTGGAAGTGTTCAAGGCCAGATTGGATGGGGCTTTGGGCAACCTGGTTTAGTGAAGGGTGTCCCTGCCCATGGCAGGGCAGTTGAAACTAGATGATTGTGAAGGTCCTTTTCATCCCAAACCATTCTGTGATTCTGTAAAAACACCCTTCTAAAAACATCCTACCAAACTCAAACAGTTCCTTTTGATGTACTTGCTGCTGATATTAGCTTTTACTTATCATCTGGATAACACATTGTTTGGTTCCATTCACTAACTTTCTCTAATTTGACAATTTCAGAATTGTTTTTAAATGCAGAGAGGAGTGCAATCAAATTCTCAAGATATACAAGGCAAAAAAGGCACCATGGTACAATTTTATCAAAAAAATGCATTTTTTTTCTTAGTATTTCCAAGCTCAGCATACTGGCCCTTTGGAATAACATTGGAATAAACCCTTGCAATATAATTAAAATATATAATTGCCTTTTATATTACTTTAAGAGCCAAAATCAAGGTTTTAAATCATTTCAATAAATTATAAAAACATTCAAAATATATGTCTTACATTGTAGTTCTAATTTGATCATGTATTTTTATCTGTCATCAATTTGGCTGTAGTGATCCTAAGCCTAAGGATTCCCTAAAAAGTGAAATGAAATGTGTTAGAGTTCAGCCGACTGCAAAGGACAATTTGAATTGAGCATATCATGAGCATTGGGATGGAAATGAGTTGCACCGAACACAATATAAATATGTGGGTGCTGACGTGTATACAGATGCCTCAATAGCTCTGAATTGCACTCACAGTTCAAACAAATAGGATGCAAAGCAGTATAAACTCAGCAGTGCAGCCAATTGTAAATTGTCAAGTTCATTGTGTGATAGCCTATAGCTATAATGAGTTGGTTTTTCTCAAATACAAAATTCTCCAAAGGAATAAGAAGAGACTGTATAATTCACCTTTGGTAACAAAAAACTTTCATAGTTTTCCAAGTCCTGCTATTGCATAGAGATTGTTATGATTTTGTGAAACTTAGTAGGCATAGCAGTTGTTGGAGTGAACACACGCAACACTTTTAATTCACGGTGATGGTATTTTTTATTTGGATAGGAGAGGACATTATGCTGCTTTGATTTCACTTTGTCATCAGTTGTCACTGAGATCAGTGGATTCCATCCGAACACCCAAATAATGGAGAATGCAATAGATTAATGAAAGTATTGTCTGGAAGATTGTGCTTCAATTTCACCGAAATTTGATCAAATTATTTCAATGCAGTCAATACAGACCACTGAACAAAAGCAAATTGTTGGGGTGAGAGAAAGGGAAGTGAAAACAAAGAAGAAAGGGGAGGAAGAGAGACCTGAGAGGACATTAGCCTTTCTGTGCTTCATTGCTCACTGATCACAAAAGCCACTGCTCTTCTTCTGTCATAATAAATTTATAATACAGAGACAAGCCAGAGGGTCCTGATGATGTCATAGGAACAGTTTCCAAGGAATGGCCTGTGGGCAGAAAGGGGTGTCTCTCTATGAACGTGACACAGCCGATGGCCCAGCTGAAGTGCCTCTACGCGATGGCACCCAGCATGGGCAACAAACAGGAGGAGCTGGAAGGCACCATGATACTAGAAAGCTATGACATAGTGACATTACTGAAATTGGTGGGATGAATCTCACGGCTGCACTGTGGCTATTGATGGCTACAAGCTGTATAGAAGGGACAGACGAAAAAGGAGGGGTGGAGGCATTGCCCTCTATGTTAAGAAATTGATAGAGTGTGAAGACATATTCCTAAAGAATAGTCATGAGCAGGTTGAAAGCTTATGGGTAAGAATTAGGGATTGCAACAAGGGAAGCCTTGTGGTTGGGCTCTACTACAGGCTGCCTGATCTAGGGGAGCCTATTGATGATGCCTTCTTGCTCCAGCTCCAGGAGGCATCAAGCTCCCTGGCTCTCATCCTGCTGGGGGATTTAAACCACCCTGACATCTGTTGGAAAAATAGCATGGCAAGCTGCAGGCAATCAAAGAGTCTCCTGGAGTGCCTAAAGGACAACATCCTGAAACAGGAAACAGACAACCCTACTCAAGCAGAAGTGATATTGAACCTGATGGTCACCAGCGTGAATGAGCTCATCAGGGATGTCAAGATCGGAGGCAGCTTGGGCTGCAGTGATCAGGCACTAGTGTGGTTCACTGTCCTAAGGCGTATGAAACAAGTTCAGGACCCTGAATTTCAGTAAAGCTGACTTCAGGGAGCTAATCAATAGGACCCCTGGAAATGGCCCTCAAAGAAAAAGGGTCAGAACGCAGTTGGCATATCTCTCAGGATGCTTTCAACAAAGTGCAAGAGCTCTCAATCCCCAGGTGTAAAAAGTCAGGCAAGGGATGCAATAGATCACATGGCTGACTTGAGACCTGCTGTTCAGAATAAAAGGCAAGATGAAACTACACAGGTGGTGGAAACAGGGACAGGTATTCTGGGAAAAGTACAGAGACGTTTCCCAGTTGTGTAAGGACAAGGACAGGATGGCCAAGGTGCACTTGGACCTAAACTTGGCAAGGGATGCCAAGAAAAGCAAGAAGGGCTTGTACAGGTACATGAACTAGAAAACAAAAGTTAAAGAAAGTGTACCTCCCTTTATGAGCAGCAGTGGAGAACTGGTGACAACAGAGGAGGAAAACTGAGGTTCTCAACAACTTTTTTGCCTCAGTCTTCACTGGCAGCCTCTCTCCTCACTGCACTCAATTTGAGGGCCTGCGAGATGGGGACTGGGGAAAAAGACTCCCTCCCACTGTAAGTGAAGATAAAGTTCGTGACCATCTGAGGAGCCTGAACATACACAAGCCCATGGGACATGATGATATACATCCCAGTGTCCTGAAGCAATTGGCTGATATAGTTGCCAAGCAAGTCTCCATGATATTCGAAAAGTCAAAGCAGTTAGGTGAAGCCCATGGTAGCTGGAAGATAAGAAACATCACAGCCATTTTTAAAAAGAGTAGGAAGGAGAAGAACTACAGTTGGGAGCTATCAACCTGTCAGCTTCACCTCTGAGCCTGGAAAGATCATGGAACAGATCCTCCTAGAAGCTATGCTGAGGCACATGGAGGAGAGAGAGGTTATTTGTGACAGCCAGCATGGCTTTACTGGATGCAAGTCCTGCTTGACCAATCTAGTGGATTCTTACAATGGAATGACTGCATCAGTAGACAAGGGAAGAGCTATGGATGTCATCTATCTGGATTTCTGCAAGGCCTTTGACACAATGCCCCACAATATCCTTCTCTCTAAAATAGAGAGATATGGATTTGATGGCTGGACTGTTCAGTGAATAAGGAATTGGTTGTATGGTCACATCCAGAAAGTGGTGGTCAATAGCTCCAAGTCCAGATGGAAGACAGTGACAGTGACCCCCAAGGGGACAGGTGCTGTCTAATATCTTTATTAACAATATTGACAATGGTCTTGAGTGCACCCTCAGCAAATTTGCTGATGACACCAAGTTGAGTGGTGAAGTTTATGTGCCAGAGGGATGGGATGCCATCCAGAGGAACCCGGACAGGCTGAAGAAGTGGGCCCATGTGAACCTCACAAATTTCAGCAAAGCCAAGAGAAGGGTCCTGCAAGTGGGTCAGGAAAATTCCCATTATCCATACAGGTTAGAAGATGATGTGCTTGAAAGCAGCCCTCAGGAAAACGACTTGGGCGTACTTGTGGATTCAAAGCTGGACATGAGCTGTATCTGGATCTGCAGCCCAGAAGGCCAACAGCTTCCTGGGCAGCATCAAAAGATGTGTGGCCAGCAGATTGAGAGATGTGATACTGCGCCTCTGCTCCAGTGAGACTTCACTTGGAGTATTGTGTCCAGCTTTGGAGCCCTCAACACTAGAAGGACACGGACCTATTGGAGCGCTTCCAGAGGAGGAACACAAAAATGATCAAAGGGCTGGAGCATGTCTCCTATGAAGACAGACTGACAGAGTTGGGATGGTTCAACTTGGAGAAGAGAAGGCTCTAGGAGGACCTTAAAGCAGCCTTCCAGTACATAAAAGGTGTCTATAAGCTGGGGAAGAATTGTTCACAAGAGCATGTAGCAATAGGGCAAGGAGTAACGGTTTTAAACTCAGTAATGATAGATTTAGAGTGGATATTAGGAAAAAGTTCTTCAATATGAGGGTGGTAATCACTGAAACAGGGTGCCCAGAAAGGTAGTGGAGGCCCCATTCCTGGAGATATTCATGGTCAGGTTTGATGGGGCTCTGACAGACCTGATCTAGTGAAGACGTTCCTGCTTACTGCAGGGGGATTGGACCAGATGACCTCTAAATGTCCCTTCTAGCCTTACACATTCTATGATTCTATGATCATAAATTTCTGTAGCTATTTTGTTCCGAAACCCACTTCCAGGTTAATCTGAAAACAGAATCACTCCAGATAGACTTTCTAAGCTTTGTCTCAAAACAACTGAGATGTCAAAAAAAGTTCATTTGATCAGACTTTTCAACTGATAAGAGGATTTTGTGTTTTATGAAATGAAGCAGTTAAAAAGAAAAGTTTTAACTGAGAGAACACATCAGAAATTTAGGCTAAATTTATGTTTATAGCTGATTTTAAACACTGAATTCCTATGTTGAAACTACATCAAATTTTCTGGCTAATTCCTATCCAGGAAAACTAAGCTAGACACCTACTTTATATTTTCTCTTGCTTTGTTTAAGTTTTGTTTCAAATGTCATCTGTTCATTGTGGCACCATTAAGATTTCTTAATGAGAATAACAACAGTAGCAGTAAAAATAATATTTATAAGTGTGGGTTAACTACATCAAAGCCCCACACAGATGCTTGTTCTCTCTATTCCAATGGCATAGGGAAGAGAGTTGCAGGTATAAAAGTAAGGAAACTTGTGGATTGAAATAAAGGCAGTTTAATAGGGAGAGAAAAAGCTGCATGTACAACCAAAGCAAAATAAGGAATTCATTCACTACTTATAATCAGTAGACAAGTGCTCTCTCATCTCCAGAAAAGTAGGGCTTCATCACATGTAATGATTGCTTGGAAGATAAATGCCATCTCTCCAAATGTCCCCTCTTCTTCCTCCTTTCCTAAGCATTTTTTGTTCTGAGAGCAGGATGTAATATGGTATGGAATATTCCTTTCACCAGCTGGGATAATTTTTATTAGCATATTGCAATTTCAGTGTGTCATGGTTTTATGCATGGCCACATGTTTTAAGGTGCTCCAACATGACCCGATGCACAGCTACTCAAGCTTTGAGATGTGTCTGCTCCAGTATGAACTTTTCCACAGCCAAAGATGATTCAGCCTTATTCAGTGTGTACTTACCCTTGGGCCACAGTCTATTTATAGTCCCATGTGGACTCATCCACAGAAATCAAGTTCACACTGGAATCACAGAATCTTGTAATCATGGAATGGTAGGGCATTGAAAGGACCTCTGGAGGTCGTCTAGTCCAAAAATATGTCTTGCAGTCAGAACACACACATCTTTTTTCTGCTTCCTAAATTTTTATTTCCTGCTGTGTTTGTTCTTTTGTTTTCTTTCTCCATCTTTTTTCAGCATGGGCTCCAGCTTCACTTAATCCCATTTCACATTTCAAGAGATTCTTATCTCATCATTCTCATCTAGCTATAAACATATAAATGGACACACCTGACATAATCATACATAGTATGTATTTTTGAATACTCAGAAGAATTAAACATAAGATCCCCAGATCAATTTCATACAAGAACCCACTTTTTTACAATGTTCATGACTATATTTATGATAAACACAGGTATGTGTTAGAACAAGTAAACATAGCAAATAAATTAGGGTTGAGACATAGAAACAGTTACAAAAGGATCTAAACTTCCATCATATATTTCCAACATGATGATTTAAAACATAGATAGGGTAAGATGCTCTCTCTTCCTACATGCTGAAGTACACTTATAAATTCCAGAATACATTATCACTTCACCAAAGTATCATTTTGCCTGAGAGGACAACTATGCATTTCAGAAGTATCAAGATATGGTCATGTGGCAACCTAAAGCAATACTGACCCTTGCATTTTTTTAATATTTTACTTGAAAGGCTATGGGCACACAGCTTCTTGCTACTTACTATTGACTGAAGTAAATTGCTAATAGAAGATAACGGAAACTCTGTCCTGTGTAATATCAGTTCTAAGATACATTCACACTAGCTGTCCCTTGAAATTGAGTGGTTTCACAAAACCATAACTTTTTTCTCTGTAGCAGAAAGCAAAGTGGTTAGATATTAATTCTTCCTAAACACTAATAAAAGTGTCTTGCTTATATTTCAAGGGCAAGGAAAAAAACCCCAAAACTAAACCTAAAAACTTGATGTCTACTTTTTTTTTTTTTCTCCCTTTAAATTACTTTATGTATTACATCCCTCAGTGAAATCTTGGTTATGAAAAGGGTAATTTTCACCATAACCTGACTGCTTTAAAAAAGGAAGATAAGAAATAAAATGTTGATATGTAGGTTATGCTAGAGCTGCTTTAGAATAAAACAACAACAACAAAAATGTAATCAAATTAATGTGTCAAATAATACACAGCATGCAAAAGCCAATTATGAAAATGAGGGCCCAAGGTTAGCTTGCTGCAATATTTTTTAATTCAACAAATATTAAAATCAACTTGTGTCTTGCATAATAGAAGCTATGACAAGAGTTAAAGAGCTCAAAATGTTTTCTGCAGTCCCCTGTCTAATTAACATTTTTATTGTGTGACCTACATTTCCCAGAACTGTAAATGCAGACCCCCAAAAGCCCATTTCATTTCTAAATTCTTTTGTAACATGTTTAAGAGATCAAAGACAGAGCAATCAGTGATCATACACTTTCTTCAGTTGGAAGTAAGTGACAAAATAAAGTCATATTACTGCAGCAATTTGCAGACAAAAAACATGCTAGCATATCTCACTTAACTAATGGAAGCTTACAGATGCTATGCTGTAATTACATGTGTTTAGGCATGAGTCACATTCCATTTATATTTTTTTACTATTTTTTCAATCTTAACTCTTTTTTTTAAAGAAAGAAATATAGAAAGAAAATAGACTGAATATTCTAACGCCGATGATGTCAGCTAAGCTTCAGATACCATCCAAATCTAATACATTCTAGGTAGATTTACTGCCAGAATGAGGTTATGGAAAATGCATTATTGCAGTCAACAAGAATTTGAATATTTATTTTAGGGTTAAATACTAAAGTCTGCTTTACTAAATCTTTTTTAGATTCCTCTGTTTTTCATCTATGTTTTGACATTAAACTTTGCAATGGATGAATTATGTCAAAATGTACCTTTTGTGCTTTTTTCTCAAAGGTATTAATGGAGGGAAGTCTGAAAATACTGTCTCCAATTACTAGGTCAGTCCAGTCTTGTCATTTTCTGCTTAATATAGTAATTCATATTGCAAAAATGGTACAAATGTACCATTTTCAAGCTAAGGGGGGAAAAAAAGAGAAGCAAATGAGTTATTTGACATTTATACTTCATATAAATGTAATGTAGTCTGACTTGATCTCAAATGAATCCTGACTTCCTCTTTCTGTTGAAAAGATGAAAAATTATATGACCACGGACTTGAAACAGTAAAGTCCCTTCCCTTTCTCCCCTTTTCTCCTCTCTCATCATGCATACTGTTATAACTGCCACGATACCAGATGGATGTATTCTTATAAACCACAAACAACCCTTCACTTTGTTTATTTAGTTAATCTCTCCCTCTCTCCCTCACATTTCTCTCACCTCCAAAAATATCTCAAATAATACAAATAAACAAAATGAACCACTCCAAGATAGTGTATATTTATTATCTCCTAGACTACTTTTCACGTGATCCACTTTTTCATTTTACCCAAGAGTCTTTAGATATCCATTTAAATTTTAAATATTTCTCATTACATTATTTTAGCAATTTATTTCTTTTGGTTTTTATGTCATAATGACCTTTTTACTCTTTCCTTGCTCAAGAGAACTTGGTTGCTTTCAACAAACTTGATTTTGCCAGGGAACAATTGTGGTGTTTTCCTGAAGTTATATATGGATCAGCACTTCTCAAAAAAAAAAAAGAACGAAACAGTCAGCAGCAATGAAAATCAAGGAATAGAATCTAATGGTGGCATCTGCGATGTCTGGTCTGTGCACTCATGTACACATCTTCTTTAGCCACTGTTTCATTAGAGCCACACATTTCATTAGAGCTATTTATGTATTTATTTATTTTTGACAAGAAGAATGCAGAATCTTTCCTATCATCACATTTTGTATTGTTGCCCACTTTGTCTAGTACAAAATTACTTTGGGTATCATGTTTTCTTTCCCTCTTCCTTTCTTTTCCTTTCTCTTTTTTTCTCTTTCTCCTTCTATTCATCTTTTTTTATCTTTTTCTTTTCTTTTTTCTTTTCTTTTTTTTTCTTTTCTTTTTTTCTTTTTCATGGCTATAAAAACCCAAAAGATTTACTCATCCTGAAATTATTTACATAGTACATCACAGGTAATTTATCAATTATTTTAAAAAAAGTCACTAGCACCATTCAATGAATGTAAAGAAGTGTTAATTTTAAGTTGCATGTCTGCAAGAGCAAGACACATGTATTTTCCAATCCAAACTACTTCAAAAATAAAGACATTACATTCAAAAATATTTGGTATAAATCTATATTACATTTTATGTATCAGTAGGGGGAAACACTATTCACTACCATGTGCAGAATGCCTATATATTCTCCTAATAGACTTTTTAGACTCTGCTTTTATTTAACCTTTTAAGTAATAGTCCACTATCACTTCTGGTTCTACAAGGCAAATAATAGAATACACTGGGAGTGATGTTGCTTTTCCTCTTCCATTAAACCAGAAAATTTATCTCATCATGTCCATTACAGAGGAAACTTTCACACTGCTAATTAACTCATATCTAAATTTCTTCTTTCACACAGCTTTCTGAACAAAATATATACTCATTCTGAATTTTTCTGTTTTCACTTAGTGTTTCTTACAAAAGAAAATACTTGAAAGGTCCATTAATCATCATGCTTCATTGAACAAGTTGAACCAAATCTAAGGTCAAAAAGATGTTTCCAGACATGGTCTGACATTAACTTCAGTTGATTTACTGTAATTTATTTATTGGTATTGCTCCAAAGCAGGTGATACAAAACTTCAGAGAAAGAAGGTAGCCATTCTAATGTGGCTGACTGATATTCTTTTTAAATTATATACTAGATTTCTGAACACAGATATTTGATGAGCCTTTTAGAAAGGTTGAGGGCAAGGGCTCTTTTTATTGTATTCTTTTAATAAGTGAAGTGTCAATTTTATTGTCTTTCATTACTTTCTAAGTTGGTATAAGCTCACATGTACTTTAATGAAGACACACACATACAAGCAGATGAAGGTCTGGTCTGATGAGTCTAGCGAAGGCCAAAAATGTAAAAAAAAAGTCTTCCCACTCTAAAGATGCTTATTTGAGATACATAGAACCTCAAAAAAAATATATCCTCTCACTCCCTTTTTAACCAAAATAAAAAATAACAATTTAAAAGGTTATTTATGGTTAAAAAGCTTTTGTTTTGGGCCCTTTTGATACTTAGTAAAGTACTGAAGTCTAGAAGTATCTTCAGATCACTACTGGTCAGGTTGTAGAATAGACTTTTCATAGAAGAGCATGTCAAAGTCCAGGAAGCAATTACCACAATTTGTAGCAAAAAGGAATCGTGGAGATTGATGAAGGTCCTTGATGATGTGAGAAAAAGCAAGTGTTGCATTCATCTTCCAAAAAGTACAAAAGAATGGTCCAGAGAACTACATGCCAGTCAGCCTCACTTCACTTTTTGGGAAAATTATCAAACAAGTCCTCTTGAAACATATTTCAATACACATGAAAGAGGCTGATCACTCTCCATTCTGTAAATATTCAAAAAAAATTTAGAAAACATTCTTATCAGCCTAGTATGACCTTATGCATGAGCCTGCTTTCAACAGGAAGTTGGACTAAATGATCTGCATCCCAATTGGAATTATTTTAGGTTCCTATAATCCTGATTTATGTGTTGGTATAAAGAAAAAGAAACAACAACATGACCAACATGACCATTGCCTAGTATTGGAGGGGCTGCCAAATCTCTGCCACCATGTGTTTATAGAAGTTTACTGGGCAGGGATGTAAACAATGTGATCTAATTGTAAAGGTAACCTCACTTTGATCAGGGTTTGGTGAGATGGATTTCCAGAGGTCCCTTCCTATATGAATTATGCTATGATCCCATCATTTAAATATAAATGAGATATGCCTAAAGCATTATAAAAACCCACTTTAATGAGAAAAATACACAAGTATTGCCAAAACAGCAACAATTTATTCCTGGAAATGTTGGAAGTCTGAATATGCTTTTCAGCACTGAAGTTCCATAAGTGCCCAGGATATGTAAGTCATAAAAAGGCAGAACAGCTCATGAACAACTCAGTTCACAATTCAGTCCAATCAAACTTAATTGTTTTTATACATCCATATCATAGGAGAAACTGACAGGAATTTTTAGAAAATAACCATTGGAAGAGGTTATAAACAGAGCTCAGAGGCAAAGCTCACTCTTGTGTAGCCCACATAATAGACTTTCTTTTATCTTCTATCTTTCTTCAACTTCTGTCATGAAGAATGGAGTAAGAGATGCAGCTTCCTTCTCTGGATTCAGCCAATCTTCCGGAGAATTATATATATGAAAGTTTAATGTCTATCCCAAGAAGAAATAGTATTTTCTGAATACCTGTTGAAGCTATACTTCTTCATATAAGTGTCCTGGTTTCTGCTGGGCTAGAGTCAATTTTCTTTCTAGAAGCCGGTATAGTGCTGTGTTCTGGCTTTAGTATGAGAAGAATGATGATAAGACACTGGTGGTTTTGGTTGTTGCTAGATAGTACTCTCTAAACTAAGTCAAAGAATTTTTAGCTTCCTATGCTCTGCCAGGTGCACACCAGGCTGGGAGAGCACAGCCAGGAGAGCTGATACAGGTTGGCTAAATGGATATTCCCTACCATACAACGTGATGCTCAGTACATAAACAGGAGAAGCTAGCTGGCAGGTGCAACTGCTGCCATAAACAGACTTTTTCCGCAGGTGGTAACCAATTGTATTTGTCCATCACTTGTTTCATAAGTATTATTATTGCTGTTGTTGTTACTCTCCTCCTTTGTTAACCTGTTAAACTGCATTTATCTCAACCGATGAGAGAGCTTCTTCATTCTCTTTCCCATCCCATTGTGGGGGGAGGAGTGAGCCAGTGGGTGCGTGCTTCTTGATTACTGTCTGGGGTTATACCATGAAAATCTTTTTTAGCATCTAATGTGGGTCATAAAGTTTAAAGAAAAGGACTGATCTGATCATAACACCTTAACCCAATTATTTTATAAGCATTTATTGCATTAATTTGTCACTTGACTGTTGATCACAGTGTTTTTTAATTTGTTGTCAGAGTTGTTCTCAGAACTGTGTTATGTAACACCTTCCTTGCTGTATATACTATTTATCAGTGTTTACATGTGTTTTGCACCTCTGGGGATTGGACTGAGGTAATCGCTCTGCTCTCCTGTGTAACAGTGTCTTACAATATGATAAAATCATTGATTGTCAGGCCACTGCTGCTGTAACTCATCACCAGTGGGCGGTGGGTAGTGCACGGAGTGGAACAACAGTGGCAATTTTAGCCCATACTTCAGGAGACATCTTTCAGACTCTATTAATAATTACATATTTTAGTTTTTCTCCTTGCAGAGATACCTTTATTTGTCTTGCCCTTCTCATCCAGGCTAATCACAATAGTTCCTTATAACATTGAATATCTTTGGGAAGTTCAGACCAGCAGGTCTTTATTGCTAGGTCTCTTGAATGTTTTTGAGGTCTGTTTTAGGATTAAACAACTATTTTAGAGCACCATGCAGTGATCAATCCCTGCAACATGCACTGTGGCTACTCAAATCCCAGCAAAGAAGCATTGCATGTGAACCAGAGAACCAACTCATACTGGTATCAGTCATCCCTATACACACAAAAAAAAATGGACAAGAAAGTCTATCAGAGAGTGGAATGAAGTTACTCTGCTGCAGACTGTTGCCATGCAAGACATGCTAGGGCCTTGATACAAACTGGAATCAAGGGCAGCAAAGTGGTATGTTGTAACTTATACTGTAAATGTTTTTCTCCAACCCTTTTGTGGCCGACTGAAGGCCACAGATTGCTTTCACTTGGAAGAGTGTCCAGTACACCAGAATCAGTTGCCCCGGAGGTGAAAATGCCATTTGCCGTGGACTAATTCAGACTGCACTGCAAAAAGGTGAAGCTCCAGAGCACCTTCAATAAATTCATGACATCACTGGGGCAACACAGAAGAAGAGTCTCTGACAAAGGCAAGAAAATAGTCTTAATCCTTCTGAGAGCTGCTTTCACAATAAAACAATGTAAGGTCAAGTGACCTGAACAAGAGATACAGTTTTTAGGATTAAAATGGCAAAATGGACACTGTCAGATCCCAGTGAATGTGATTAATAATATAGCAGCCATGTCTGCACCAAGTAGCAAAAAGGGAATGTGAGCTTTTTTTAGGCATTGTGGGATTCTGGTGAATGCATATTCCAAATGGCAATCTGATTGTTAAGCCCTCTTTATCAAATGACCCAGAAGAAGGACGTTGTCCTGAGCAACGACCAGCCCTTGAAGAAAGTCAACAGGAAAGAGCTCATGCAGCAGTTTTCAGCACAAATCCATTACATAGCACCACAACAGTTACCATGAAGAACATTAACTCTACCCCAGGACAAAACCAGCACAAAATGTATGAAAAGTATCTAGGTAACCTTCACAATACTTGTGCCAGGCGGTGTATTATCTTAAGTTTGCAGAAACACTAGCCTGTTAGGAATTACCTGTTAGGAAAGAAAAATGAAAGATTAAAAAAGAAAACAAATTATAGTTCTCATAGGTATTTCCTTCAATGGTAGATGAATTTGCGAACAAAGGATATATAGTTCCAGATTTACAAAGGTTTTGTGAGTTTCCATATCTATTTAGCTGTTCTGCAGTGTGAACAGTAATTCTGCAAATCATGCCCAACTGAGACAAGTTTTGTGAAAAGCCATTTCTTTTGAATGAATACTTTTACAGATAACCAAGCTAAGGTGGATACACAGCCAAGTTCTGCACTAGTGGTCTAGTTCTACCTCCCATTAGACCTACATAATACTGTATATTGGACTGTTTCAATGGTCACATCTATAGGCTGCTACTCTGTATTAACTGAATCATGGGAAATAACTTACTTGTTTATATTTTATCAGGTATCTGCTACCTTATCATTTTTTTACTATATTTATGTTCTTTAATGTTCACCTGTGTGGTTACCCATCTCACTCTTATTGGAGATTAAGGGCAGTCATGCAAAAAATTTTTGCTCCTCAATATTAATTTTTCTTCTCCGAGCATTTTCAGTCCTTTAGATAGGGGGAATGGCAACATGCACGTAAATACTGACTAGTGAATTGTAAGATTTTTTTTCCATTATTCTGTGTAGGAAAAATAGTTCAGGAATATTATTCAGTGAATATTTAATCCTACCGAAATCAGTTAATTTGCAAATAAAACCCCGACAAACCAGGAAAGCAAAAAGCAGGCTAAGATTCTGTGATAGTTTATTTGGAGTTAATATGTTCTATTTCTCTGTGTTTCCTGCAAGATGACATTAGTTCATGCTAAAGTCAGTTTAGAGGATCATAGCCTTAGGGTATAATTTGCAGACAGGCAATTGTAGTCCTGTCTGCAGGATCACTATTTACGGGTGATGATGTACATGAAGAACTAAAGAATGCAGATTGATTCTAAAATCCTACAGGAGAAACTATAACTTTTTTTTTCCCCAGCTAAGTATGTTGTTAATATACAGTTATCTGTAAAATAATTGAATACAGTACATTCACATATAAAACTAAAACATTTTTTCTGTGCAACTGAAAGGAGAGTTTAGGCATAATGTTCCCATTAAATTGAATTTATATTAACCACAAGTCTTGATGATACTCTAGAAACTTATAAATAGCCCAAACAATCTAAGAATTTAATAATTTCTACTTTGATATAAAATAGTCCAAATATCTGTTGCAACTTACTTAACTGTGAAAAGCCACAGACTAGAGAAAATCAAAGGAAAATAAAAAATATTTACAAATATATAGATTCTGTAAGTATTTATGATTTCACTGTGTGTTTTTTCAAAACTCTTTCTTGTAAGTGTCTTAAGCAGTAAAGAAAATACCCAACCCTGTCATAAATGTATATATTCACCTTGGCTATCTCTATACTCTCAAATAATTAAACTGTCCAAATCATTCTTGGATCTCAATTCTATGATCAGGTACATTCAGTTAATTATAATGCACTCATATTTCTGTGTGGACAATGCCAGTCTTTTCCTCCTGAAGCACGTCGTAGATTCAGTTCAATGAAGAGAATGCTCTGGGGTCAGTGCCTAACTGGCAATAAAACCAAGAGCGCATCTGTCTTCGGTGTAATGTACTCCAATGTTATCCCACTGGTATTTTCACCTGAAAATATGTCTGTATGGTTTAAGATAGTGTTGTGGAATAACCTGGCAGGAAGCTAAAACAAACACACAGCTGTTAGCTCTCTCCCTGTCCCTCAGATGGATGAGAGTTTATAGGACAGAAAAGTAAGATAATCATGGTGGTTGTTGTTATTATTATTATTATTATTATTATTATTATTATAACCAAGTGATGCACAGCACAAATGCTTATGCCCACGGCCAGCTTCCGCCAGCTACCCCCTCTTCATATACTGTGCATATGTCATGGGATACCCCTTTGGACATTTTGGGTCAGCTTTCCTGGCTGTGTCCCTAGGTTTGTGTGCACCACCAGCCTCCTCACTGGCAAAGCAGGAGGAGAAGCTAAAAAGTACTTGACTTGGAGTCAAGTATTTATTGGACTCTAAGTTGCGTTGCCTAGCAACATAGGGTAGGGTGACCCTGACCGGAAGCCAAGTCCCCACCACAGCTGCTCTGTCACTTCCCTCCTAAGCTGAACACAGGACAGAAAATAGGACAAAATGCTTTGTGGGTGGAGATGAATACAGGGAAAGATCATTCACCAATCACCACCATGGGCAAACCAGACTTGACTTTGGGAAATTAATTTAATTTCTAATCAATCAAATCACAGTAGGATAATAAATAAAACCAAATCTGAAAAACACTTCCCCCTCAACCTCCTTCTTCCTGGGCTCAACTTTACTCACAATTTCTCTACCTCCTTTCCCACAGGAGGCCCATGGGGATGGTCAATGGGGATGCAGTCACAAATTGTCTCTACTGCTTCTTCCTCCTCAGGAGGATGACTACCCATACTCATCCCCTGATCCATCATGGGGTCCCTCCCACAGAAGACAGTCCTCCATGAACTTCTCTAACATGAGTCCTTCCCACAGGCTTCAGTTCTTCATGAACTGCTTCAGCATGGGGTACAGTCCTTCAGGACCAGACTGCTTCAGTGTGGGTCCCCCACAGGTTCACAACCCTGACAGCAAACCTGCTCAGGTGTGGGCTTCTCTCTTTTTTAGGCTACAGATCCTTGCTCCAGTGCAGGCTTCCCAGTGAATCACAGCCTCCTTCAGACAGAAATCTGCTCCACTATTATCCTTCACAGGCTGACAGGGAACAGTCTCAACTATGTTATCCCAGAGGCACTGCCACTGTGGCTGACGGACCCCATCTTGGCTAGTGGTGGATCTGTCTTGGAGTTAGCTGCCATTGGCTCTATCAGACATATGGAAAGTTTCTAGAAGTTTCTTGTTGAAGTTGCCCCTGTGCCTGCAGCCCACCCCGCTGCCAAAACATCAGTCCTTAATCCACATTATTCTCATCCTATATCCAAAACATAGCACTATACCTGCTACTAGGAAGAAAATTAACTCTATCCCAGCTGAAACCAGGATAGGGAGGTTTTATAAGTTCTATAAAAGTTGCATAGAAGCAAACAAAACCAACAAAAAACTGAAAACCAGCAAACTCTCACATGAACAGATGAGTTTTTGAGAAACTTTGAATTGGAAAATAAATATGTTGAAAAAAATGTCCTAAGTGTTCTGGGCTTGCATCCACAATCAGGTGGTATTTCATACAGTATGAGCTGAAATTCATACCTTGATCTGGGAGTAGAGATTACTCCCTGAGATGAAACATTAATCACTGCCCATGTAGTGACTAAGAAAAGAATCTTTTGGTATAGAAAATGTCTGTGCATAATTGGAGAACTCTCTTTTCTGAAGAAGTATTGAAGATACAGTCACTTCCTTTATAAAAAATTTATTCACACCATATTGTCCTGCCCACAGACTACCATGTGATCATCCTCTCTTGATAGTAGGTAAAATAAAATGCACACAAGTCAGAGGAGAGGAATCATAAAATCATAGGATATCTCAAGTTGGAAAGGACCCAAAGGATCATTGAGTCCAATTCCCTTGTCCTTGCAGGATTACCTAAAACCAAACCATATGACTAAGAGTACCATCCAGATGCTCCTTGAAGAGGAGAGTTATTTTTAAATGAGAACAATGATGATGGTGACAGAACAGAAAAAACACCTCACATTTAATAATACCATAGTTTACTATAAGCAGAGAGAATATAATAGTTTACTCTCACAATATCAAAAAGATATTCACTAAGAAAAATGGTTGGCATTTTTGAAACCTCCAAATCAAGTTCTATTCTAATCAACATGTTAGGTGGGGTTCATCTTACTAAATTCAGACAGCTACCTTGTTCCTACGGACATCTGAGTCAATATGTGGTATAGTCAGGTGCATCTCATTATGAAGTGTTGGTCTTTTTCCTGTTGATTGAATGTCTACATTGTGTACACATCTAAAAGTAGGTCTGATGAGTCCTTTCTATTAGGCCTATTTTGTCTACTTACACTGACATTATTGTGAGGGTGGTGAGGCACTGGAACAGATTGTTCAGAAAAACTGTGGATGGTCCCTTCCCGGAAGCATTCAAGGCCAGGTTGGATGGGGTTTTGGACAACCTGGTTTAGTGGAGGGCATCCCTGTCGTGGCAGAGAGGTTGGAACTAGTTGATATTTGCAGTGCCTTCCAACCCAAACCATTCTATGATCCTATAATTCTAAACATTTTGGAGTGACAGGATTTGCAGCAGTGTTCTTAAAGTGTAAAAGGAAAAGGAATTAAATATTCACATTGATCTAAACATCTTTAGCCTCTGGCATATTCCTTAGCTCTGACATTCTTTCTTCATAGCAACAGATTCTTTCATGTCCATAACATTCAACAACAGCATTGGGCTTTCTTATGGCTTAAAACCCCACCTTTTTTGTTTCATTTTGGAGTGAGAAAAACAACTGACTTGTTGTTATTTTAGGAAGTTTTGGGGTTTTTTTACGTATTTATGGATTTACTTTTAATTTATTTATTCTTTATTTTTAATCTATATATCTATGTATTTATATAATTTTACTGAGTGAAAGAAATTTAGAGAATGAGATAATCTATGAAAAAAACTCAGCATCTGACATAATAACTGACATGATCATTTGATTGATGTACAGTTCCCTCAGCCAAGTAGTCCAGCTGTCTGACTGAAAGTCACATTTACCCTCCTAAACACTCCTTCTTAATAATTTAGTGTAATTCAAACATCTTATTGTTTCTGTCCCTTCAAAGTCTGTCACATAGCTGTGCATTGTACTGATTTTTTTTCGTTCAGATAAAAAAAAGCAACCTGGTCTTAATTTTTTCCTCTGGGTATTTTTTCATAAAAATGTTGTCAGCTCCAAGTGAAAGACCAGGGTTTTGATTTAATGCATAACATTAATTCTTTTAAACTACTTATCTGGTTGGGTTTTTTTGTTTAGCTAAAACCAGAGGTATATAGGCAGCAACAATTAAATGCTTCTCCATATGAGGAAAGGCTGAGTGAGCTGGGACTGTTCAGCCTAGAGAAAAGAAGACTGAGAGGGGGGACCTTATTAATGTTTATAAATATCTGAAGTATGGGATGCAGGGAGAATTAGCCAGCCCCTTTTCAGTAGTCTGTGGAGACAGGACAAGGGGCAATGGCTGCAAGTTGGAGCACAGGAAGTTCCGCACCAACATGCAGAAGAACTTTTTCACAGTGAGGGTGACAGAGCCCTGGGACAGGCTGCCCAGGGAGGTGGTGGACTCTGCTTCTCTGGAGACATTCAAGACCCATCTGGAAGCCTATCTGTGCAATATGAGCTGGGGAGCTGCTTTGGCAGTGGGGTTGGACCCGATGATCTCCTGAGGTCCCTTCCAACCCCTACAATTCTGTGATTCTGTGATTCTCTCAATAAACAAACAAACAAACAAACATCATTCTTATTTAAGAAGTGGAATACTGACAGTATAATTCAATTATACATTTTCATTTTTTCAACCTAAGACTTCCAATGGCTGAGAAAAAATTTAAGATGAGGTTTAGACTTATTGATTGTAACAGAAAAAGCATCATACATGGTTCCTATGTCACTAATAAATTCTAAACAAAAAATATTTTTGTATACATGTCAGTTCACAAACATGTTCATATTTCATACAAGGCTTTCAGCAGAGGGAGGAACATTGCTTGAGGTGAGGTTCACCTTGGAAAAATATGAAAGATATAATATTTCTTTTAGTTTTATCTTGTTCTATTTGCTCTATTCTACTATTTTTTATTAATCTATGGAATATAGGTATCTCTGAAGGATGTGAGGTTACAATTAAAACATCTTCCTAGCTAGACCTAAAAAAAGCTTGATTTGAACTAAAAGATAATAGAACGATCAAGAAAGGCAAAAAAAATTCTTAATGTGTAAAGGTGAGTAGGTAATACACATTTCAAAAGGTTAAAGGTGATATTTTCATTTACAAAACTAACAGAGAAAAGTTCAAGAAGAAACTGGCTGTCAAGACAGAATAATAGAAGTCTGCTGAAAATAATCACTAAACAGTGAGTTTAAGAAACATACTGAACTTAAGATGTACCTAACAATTGCTGCCACAATGTTGTGTGGGTGATAACATGCAACCAAAAGAAGAATAAAAAAACATTTTTTTTTTTCTTTAGAGTTGAATGCCAAACATAGAACTTTCATTTCCCTGGGCACATGAGTTTATACAATACATTTTAAAGGTTGTAGAAAGAAAGGAAAGTACTTTAACATAGGAAGATTTTTGATAGATGAAAAAAATATATCAATAATTAAAAATATATAGAAATAAAATTATAGATGTGTTGAAATAACATAAGAAATTGCAGAGAAAAATATTATTTATATATTTTACACTCAATCATACTTCAGTGTGGTTGATATAGTCTGGGTTTTTTCCCTGTTGAAAATGCTTCATTCAAAATATTTTGAATTTCACAGTATAGTATTTAAAACTAAAATTCCGTATCCTATTCTTCCCACTATGTCTTTGCTGTTCATCAGAATTTATATACATATTCTTATCGTTTCCTTTGGGTACATTCACAATACATTTTAAGGCTTGTTTAAGAAGTCATTGTGCTTTTTCTTTTTTTTCCCCCCTCATTTACCAATGAATTTATAAACTATATGGATTAGGATAAGAAGCAAAGGAAAACTTTTTCCTCTACAATTTTGCAAAATATGTAGAACAAATTTTAGAATATTTATCAGTAATGAAAAGAAAAAAAAAATCCAAGACATTCCAATTTCTATATACCCATTGAACACCAAACAGAAGGATGAAAGAAAAAGACTAGAACATAAGAATGAAAGAAAAAGACTGAAATGTAAGAAAAGTAAAATAAATGGAAGAAAATTAAGCTTACATTTCAAACAATTGGAAAAAAATCTCCAAACCACAAACCAGTATATAGAAAATCAGCTCAATACTTTCCTATCTATAAATCCTGGTGAAAAAATTTGGAAGGAAAAATGACAGCATTTTTGATCTTCTTCAAGATCAGCTCAATAGAGATTCCTTTGTATAGGTTAGTCATGATTTATCCTCAGCCATGAGCTAAGCACCATGCAGCCGCTCGCTCATTCAGAGTAGAAGTGAGAAAAGTTGTGGGCTGAGATAAAGACAGTTTAATAGGTAAAGCAAAAGCCACAACTTTAAGCAAAGCAAAACAAGGAATTAATTCACCCCTTCCCATGGGCAGGCAGATGTTCAAGAAAGCAAGTCTCCATCACAGGTATTGGTTATTTGGAAAGACAAACACCATGACTCTGAATGTCCCTCTCCCTTCCTCCTTCTCCACCTGCTTTTGTTGATGAGCATGACGTCATATGCTTTGGTCAGTTGGGGTCAGCAGTCCTGGCTATGTACTTCTGTTTCACAATCATAATTTTTTTTTAAAGGGAAAAAAACACACAAAACTTTAATTTAAACATTTAAAAAATAATTTAAAAATTACCAAGCCAAACCACCAGAACAACCCTTTACCTAAAATCAAACATACAAAATGCAATGCTGTTATGATGCTGGAGTAAAGTATTGATGCTTTTCTGCAACAGTGAAATCAGTGAGCCTCTTGAACTGTGTTATAGTCAGACTGGCCACTAGTAATTAGTCTATCCGAAAGAAATTTAATGAAGAATCTTAGTCCTAAAAATGAAAAATAATTTAATAGCCGCAAAGCTTATTTTAATAAATTCATGATGAGTCAAATATCTGTGTTAAAGTGTTAATATTATCTCTGAGCTTTCCCATGAAATGAAAATATCTTTCTCATCTTTCCAGAAGTGCTCAGATCCATTCTTACATTCTAAGAAGTTTTAGGCTTGATTTGGCTCCTGAATAATCATTCCACCTAATGCTGCACATGGTTCATAAGTGCTATCATGTAAGATTGTTGAGATATATTTATGTCCAGATCTGATTCTGGAAATAGAACTAGTTCTACAGTTCTCCATCACAGAGGGAAAAGCTTTTGAGTAGCTTTACAAGATAATGAAACATGACTTAATTTTTTGTTACTTTAGAACACCTGAAAAAAGAAATGAATGGTCATTTGTATGACAGACATATTTATCGGGTAAGGGATTATACAGAAAAGGTCAATAAATTATTACTGTCTGTTATTTTTCATATTCCAAGAAGAATATGAAATCAGAACTATGAGGCAATTTTAAAGCAAGAGAGTGAAGAAAAAAATAAATTTCTATCTCACAAAGCATAATTAAATTGTATAACTGACTCTCATAGGAGTGTTTTCTTAACTGAGAAGTACAAAATGGTTCAAGAAGTGATTAGGAAATTCATATGAGAAAACCAGAAATTGATTACAGTTAAGTACAATGGTCTAGGTGAAACACGTGGGTTGAAAAACTATATGTGACTGATGGATGCTGGAAGCAATGGCATGTTCTCGATATATGCTATTTCTGATACTCTTTTCAGTATCTTCTTCTAGGTATTAGAAGAGATTAGGTAGCATTTCAAATCAGATTTATGCTAATAAAATATCAAAATCTGTTTTTCCATAAAACATTTTAATCTATATTCAAAACTTATTTCCCACTAAAATATATCCTTTATGTTTGATTGACATGGCAGTCATAGATCAAGACTTGCTGAAGAAATCTCATTAATAATCCTTATTGTCAGAGTACCATGAGACTGAACCAAATGAAAACCAAACAAAATTTCTTATTTTTGCAAAAATGGAAAGTCTAAATAAAAAATTTGGCTTAACCACAGTGATCACAGGGGGGAAGAGAACAAAGGGGGAAAAGAGATAAAATAAAGAAAAAGAAGAAATAAATTATCAACTGTGAGATTTTTAGATGTCTACATTTCTTTCCTTACATGCTTCATAAGCTCACTGAGCTGGAATATGCTTTCAGCTACTCTTACCTAAGTCAGGAAAAAATCTGCTGAAGTCAACAGCTACATACATGAGAAAATGGTGTCAGGCCGACTGTGTTTGCAGACACAGTTCTGTATATTCAGTATCTGGCTGTTTTATAAGCAGAAGAATCCTACTGTGTTTCTGTTCCGATAAAAAAATCTGGAGGTACTTCAAAACAAAACAAAACAAAACAAAACAAGCCCACATCCATACTACTTTGAAGCTGTCTTTTGAATTTTCCCAGTCAGCTGGCAGCAACATGGTACAAGCATGCTATTGTCCTGCTTTTCTATGAAAGAGATATATATAGGTGACAACAGAAGAATTAGGTAAATGCACAGAATGGGAACAGGGAGGTTTCAAACACAGACAGAATAAAATGACAAACAGTAACAACATAATTTGGAAGTAGGATAGGAGAAAGCAAAGAAATATATTGCACTGATGATATTAAATATAGTAGATTTGGGTGTGTCGGGTTTTTATTTATGTCAATAAGATATTACTGCCAGACATTCATATCAGATTCTCACTTCCCTTGATAATATTCTTGAATTATTCATATTCTACATTGTAGAGTTTCCTAAAAAAAAAGAGGTTTACAGTTAAGCAAATTTTCATACACACCCTAAAATCTAAAACACATTCACACTGTTGTCCTGCATGTTAGTACACTCACAGTAGAATGCCTAGGTGTCAAGGTTGGTTTACCTGATTTCATGACCAGTGAGGAGCATTATTGCCTGGAAACATTCTGTTCCATAAGAGCTTTCCAACAATTTTATGGGTGGTGAAGAACATAGCATATTTTGCTTATGCCAGAGAGTGTGAAGTGTGTGAAGTTCCTATGCACCTGCCCTGTCTCTCACCTCCACAACACAGTATTCAATGCCACAGAGGCCCTGGTAAACACTTTTAGGTAAGCAAATCTAATGTTTTCTCAAATTGTTAGCACAGACAGTGTTGGGATGTTTGTTCCACGGAGTGAATAGTCACAATTTGTATGTTCACTTCTTTTCCTGGTGTATAAAAACCTGTTCCACAGCACACACAGAGACCTTTTTTCCTCACAT
This sequence comes from Gallinula chloropus, assembly GCF_964237585.1. Classification (NCBI taxonomy): domain Eukaryota; kingdom Metazoa; phylum Chordata; class Aves; order Gruiformes; family Rallidae; genus Gallinula; species Gallinula chloropus. Next base: position 65,100 of record NC_140095.1, on the reverse strand, counting down.
CATCTAATAGGAAAAACAGCATCTCTTTGCCACCGACATGATTGGATACCACAATGTCATTCAGTCACTTAAGCTTAGGCATCTATCAAAACTATAAATGCTACAGAGAAACTTCTAGATGCCACTCTGGAAAGTCTCAGCTTTCCACCAATCCTGCATCATCACTGTCAGTCATACAGAAATCTTGGCTGCTGTAGCATGTCTCAGTTAGCATCCGAGGCTCATGTCTGAAAACTAACTCAAACTCTTAGAACTCCCTTCTTCTAGTCAACTGTGAGACAGCTTGTTACACCCAAATGCCTTTTTCTAACATTAGAACATCTGCTGCAATTGAGAGAAGATGCTGAGTTCTGGCCTTATCTGTTTACAAAATGACCTGTCTTGAACAGCTGTATATCACTTTACTTTTCTCATTTCCCTCACAGTTGCAGCGATTTGCCACCTATAGACTACAGTCTGTTTTGTCTGAATTTCATTTGTGTTAATTGACTTCTTTTTTTCCCCCAGATTAATTATTTTTAAATTTGAAGGCAGGGCATGGTGAGGGATATATTACAGTGTTTTAAATGTACTCTAAAGAATAAATATGAAGACCAAAGACCAAAATTATTCTTCCTGGCATGATGTTTGCACAGCCAGTTTATATTTTGGAGGAAAGTGATGATAATTCCATAAATAGGTGCTTATGATTAAGAAGAAAGACAGTTATAGATAAAAAGGCATTTGACAGAATTTTCATAGTGTAACCATGCACTTCATATGCTGTAATCAAGGAATTCTGAACAAATAGTCATTAACGAACTAATTGGAATTTACAAAGTCTATTGTGTTCAGATTTACTATATAATGACAGCTACTTTGAGTACTTTTTGTCTGTGATTTTAAGCTTTGAAAGATACTACATAAACACCTCTAATGAATCATGAAAACTCACAGTCAGTACATAAAGGTGGCTTTGTACTTAAGTGAACCCCTAAGTTTCTTCTGGAGATCACTGATGCTACAAAGGAATTTTGTGCCAGGTGAAAAAAGTGGGGAACACAGACAGGACTTCTGTCCCCAACTGACCAAAGGGATATTCCACATCATATGACATTGTGCTCAGCATATAAAACCAAGGAAAGAAGAAGGGGGTTGGGGGAGGGCACATTCACAGCAATGCTGTTTATTTCCCCAAGTAACAGTTATGTGTGGTGGAGCTCTGCTTTCCCAGAGATTGCTGAACACCTGCTTGCCCATGGAAAATGGTGATGGAATTCCTTGGTTTGCTTTGCTCGCAGATGTGGGTTTTGCTTTACCTATTAAGCTGCCTTTATCTCAACCCATGAGTTTTTTCACCTTTACGCTTCCAATTCTCTCCCCTATCCCACTCCTATGGAGGAGTAAGCAAGCAGCTGAATGGTAGTCAGTTGCAGGCTGGGGTTAAAACACAACACTCCCTTAGTTATAGAAGACCCCACCTGTTCTGCATTTCATATTCATAATTGCACTGTCACTCAAATTTTAAAGCTTTACATACTTTAGTTGGCTTTAACATGAAAGGGTTTTAAAAACTTTATACTGTCCTTAATATGCCTCTGAATAATTTTCTAATAACTAATAACAACTGTAGTGCAAATTCAGTACCTTAAAACACAAAAAAGAATTGGTGTTGAATTGAAAGAAATGACTCCCTCAAGGGTGGTGAAACTAAACTTATTATTGGCAGAACTGCATGTTTTAAATGATCTAGAAATCTGTATAACTACAGTTCCGCACTTCAGGGCAAACTATTAAATAAACAGCATTCACAATAAGATGTATTGTGTTGGCATTTATGTATTTAAGGTTGACTTTTTTTTTTAGGTTATTTAATGCAAGGACATAATTAGTCTCGTAGTATGACTATGCAGACTTACGGAACATATGCAATATGCCTGTACAAACAGAAGGAAATGAAAAAGAAAGGTATATAAAGCACTGATTTCTTTTTTCTAAAAGAGCCTTTATAATTTTCTCTGCTCTACCTTGACAGAAAAATCTTTCTGCTTTTTTTCATACAATTGTTGTTCCTATAATGTGCTATCATTTTTGCTTTTTTATTCTAATTCAAGGCCCAAACATTGTTCAGTGAAGTCAATGAAAAGACCCTCTATGATTTCAGCACAAGGCCATTTAAATACAAAACACAAGTCATTAAAGAGAAAAAGAAACTTTTCAGTTTTCATGATTTGACCTTGCTGGCTCACGACCTAAATTTTTTACTCTAAAAGTGCAGAAAATTAGAGAAAAGTGAAAGAAATTGGTTTTATAAGTTTCAGACACCATTTTCTTTAACTTAAAAATTCTTTTTGATGGTATTAAAAAGCCAAAGACCCCTTCAGATTTTATTTTGCAACATGCCATTCTTGATGGCAATGACGTGTAAGTTGTTGGGCTTTTTCTCCTTTTCATTTTGACGACAAGGAAAGGTAATTTAAAAGCTGGGAACTCTTTCCCATGCATTCTTGCAGAGAACTATGCCTTTCTTATGTCCTTTGGAAGCCTCTGAAGGCTCTGACTTACAGTTTCATATTGGTAAAGGATTTACTAAGCCAAGAAGTCCTTTCAAGTGCATGTGTATCAAGATCATCAGGAAGAATGAATGAACAAGGAAACAATTATAGCATGTCTTGAAAAAAACTGTTTACATAATTGAGCACTTTTTCCTTTTCAATAATAACATTTCTAATACCATTAATTAAATAAACCCTAGTCCAAGAATAAAACATGCTTTAACAATGAACACTAAAAGCCTTCCCCAAGATCCTGGTCTAGTGAGAGGTGTCTCTGTCCATGCAGGGGGGTTGGAACTTGATAATCTTTAAGGTCTAAGCCCTAACCAGTCTATGATTCTTCAATTCTCAAAATGGGATTAGACATCTTTAGTTTTTCTTATCTACTACCCACTTTTCTCAAGTAATACAAAAAAGATTTTATGCAGTGGTAGTTAATGAGTGAAATGTGACCTTTTGAGGGTCTGTGCCATGTTTTATGGATCTGTAAAGTCTATAACTAAAAAAAAAATTAAAGTGGCTTAAATTTGCCCTTCCATTGGGAACTTTGTAGACTTGATAATCAAAACTGCTTAGAGAATGCTATTATAGAAAAAGTATAGATAAAATAATGTAATGCTGTGGACACCTTTGTAGATATTGTCATGCCTTCAGATAGCTTTTTTACTACTATTTTAGATATTCAGTCTGTTACTCTGTCCTCAGCATGAAGATGACTGCATACTATATGATCTCTATATGTCAGAAACAAACTTCTGTATCATATCTTATACAGCTTAAGCCTATACTTGCTTTCGAGTTCAAGTCTTTTACAACACAGTCTGCTAGCTGATAAGGTATTTGACATCATTGTTTCCTTCTTATTGTAAAGCTATGATGTATATCTTAATTAGTTGATGATAAAAAATAAATATTTTTGCCTGCTTCCGTCACAGGCATGTGCTGTGAGATCATATCACTCACTGTAACAAGAAAGAGTATCTTAGCAAAGGCATTAAACTACCTAAGTAAACTTCAGACTCACATTTTCCTGGCTAATCAACAAATACACTATGTAATGTTGATGAATCACATGTAGCTGAGGTGCATGTGGCACTACAAGGAAGATAGGCTTCAGGTACATCATATTATAGAAGAATCTTCTAAGTTTGCTTTTCAGTTTTCTTCTTACCAGAAGAACACAAACCACACCTTAATCCCACTAAATCAGAAGCACTTTTACCCTCACAGTGCTGGCTCCTGACAAAAGCTAAACATTCTTCCAATGCCTTACCAGCAATGTCTGTGGTCTGCCCTTTCTTAATGCTCAACATTTTTAACTGATACCTGTGTTGTTAGCCCTGCAGGCTCATTCTGGTCTATTTGCTGTCATTATTTTGGGCTCTTTTAATAACCATTATCACTATTTCAAGAGTCTGAATTTTCACAACTGTCCCATGCTACTAAAAATGAAAATAAAAATAAAAATCTTTACTACCCATCCTTGGGAAAGCAGGTTAAGAGATGGCCCTGATAATTTGCTAGGTAATTTCCAAAACTACTGTTATTATCAAAGGTGACTCAAAAGTTGCCACTCAACTGTATTTTACTTAAACCATAAAGGTATGATTTACGTAACCAGTTTCAGCCTGGCTTTCATCCAGTTAACAGCACTGAGACATCTTTTCTACATGTTTGGATTGATTTCATGACACCTGCTGAAAGGAATGACTACAATTTTCTCTTTGGACTTGATGCTTCTTTCAGTGGCTCCCAGGATGAAAACCCATTTCTTTGCATATGTATGTCATCAAAAGAGTTTGTCATTCATTGTCTTAGATTATTTTTAAATTTACCTGTAGTCATATTCATTCCACTACAGCTCAAGATTATTACCGGTTGTTTGATTTTCTGCGGACATGCTGACAGCTGTATTTCTAAATTATCAGAGGGTAGACTGTAAATAATTGGAACAGAACTTTTGAAGGATTATGTTTACTCATCATGACTAAACTACATAAGTGAAATTCAGATCTGGATTTTACAAACATCCACAAGACTATAAATGATTTGAAATTCCAGCAGTATCAACATATGTAGAAGGCAGAGTTACATTTTCAAATTCCACAACAGCGTAATAATAATTTAACACTGTATCCTGCTTAGGTGCACAGTATCTCAATACAGACATTCAGCATCTCCCGCTGGTATTTACAAGACCAGAAAGATCATCAACTCTGCTAGTCTTTCTGTCCTTCTCGTGAAATATATTCAACTCATTCCAACTTTAGTCAGTAGTTAATTATTCTACGAAGAATGATTGACTATATTGTTTCTATACTGAGAGAGCTCCATTAACTTTCAGCAAGACACATGATCAATTTTGAGAGCTTGCTGCTTACACACAGAGTCCTTCCTGCTGTGCCCCAATTTATTTGCAGGACAGCTTTGTTACTGTACTCACCAGGATGTGTTTTATGGCCTCATTCCTCTTTTTTTTTTTACATAGTTAATGTTAATATAGAAGTAAGAATACAATCCATACGAGTATGTGCTTATGGGATATTCTTACACATTTTAATTAAACACATTTTGTGGGGTTTTTTTCCTCATGCAGCGTTACATAGAAAATCACTGTAAAAATCTTGGAATAGAGGTTTATCAACTTCTTCATTTAGTTGTGATTACATACAACTGACTCATTGAATTCCTCACTATTTGTGGTATCCACAGTGTGCTATAAGAGTGAAGTTAGCAATTTCAGATCAGGAAATGGTGCTTAAACATCAAGTCAGGGACCTCCGGAGTTTTGAAATAGCTTTATTTTAGTCAGGAATTTAATAGGAATAGCTGAAAGTTAGAAAACCTTCCCAAATTTCAATAGATTATTTGGCTGTGAAAGAAAAACCTTAAGAAAGGAGCAGATGAAAAATATCAGTGATGACTTATGTTGTCTGCAGAGGCCAATCAGGTCCAGAAAAATCAAAGATTACATTTAAATTTAAATACATGAGTACTTCACAGGTTGCACATACAAAACATATTTATTTCCTTTTTACATGTTAAGGGTAAACTTACTTGTCTACTGTTCATCCTTGCATTGGTACTCTGGTAGGAAGGTCACTGATGTGCAGAACCATGACACAAAATATTAAGCAAAGGATTTGATTAGTTCTCATGGTCTACAGGTAGATCACAACAGAGCTGGGGACACCACCAATCAAGGATTCTTACCCTGCCATTAGAATCAGATATATAATCATAGAGTCATAGAATGTGTAAGATTGGAAGGGACCTTTAAAGGTCCTCTAGTCCAACCCCCCTACAGTAAGCAGGGACATCTTCACTAGATCAGGTCGCTCAGAGCCCCATCAAGCCTGATCTTGAATGTCTGCAGCGATGGGGCCTCCACTACCTCTCTGGGCAACCTGTTCCAGTGATCTACCACCGTCAGATTGAAGAACATTTTTCTAATATCCAACCTATCTTTTTCTAGTTCAAAAACTAGTTTATCCTATTGCTACATGCTCTCATGAACAGTTCTTCCCCAGCTTTCTTATAGGCTCCTTTCAGGTACTGGAAGGCCGCTGTAAGGTACCCCAGAGCCTTCTCTTCTCCAAGCTGAACAGCCCAACTCTCTCAGCCTGTCTTTATAGGAAAAGTGCTCCAGCCTTTTGATCATTTTTGTGGCCCACTTCTGGAGGTGCTCCAACAGGTCCATGTCCTTCTTGTGCTGAGGGCTCTAAAGCTGAACACAGTACTCCAGGTGAGGTCTCACTGGAGCAGAACAGAGGGGCAGCATCACCTCTCTCAATCTGCTGGCCACACGTATTTTGACATCACCCAGGAAGCTGTTGGCCTTCTTGGCTGCAGATCCAGATTGGTGGCCAGTGTCCAGCTCACCCACGAGTATGCCCAAATCCTTTTCCTGAGGGCTGCTTTCATGCACATCATCTTCTAACCTGTATGGATAATGGGAATTTTCCTGACCCACTTGCAGGACCCTTCTCTTGGCTTTGCTGAACCTTGTGAGGTTCACCTGGGCCCACTTCTACAGCCTGTCCAGGTCCCTCTGGATGGCATCCCATCCCTCTGGCACATTAACCTTACCACTCAGCTTGATCAATCAAGTAATTTAGCAGTACTAGTTTGTAGTAATAAACATTTGAATTGGCTTCTGAATTGGGCTCTTCATTTAACAGTTTTAGTATTTTTAGTATTAATATTATATATGAATAGACTGGACTTCAAGCAGTGTGTTTGAAATAATAGGGCCCTGCAAAACAATTTTTATTTGGGGATGGTATTCATATGAATTTCTATATTGTGAGGTGTGCCACCTGTCTTAAAAATACCTGTTTCCATTTACTAGAATAACATTGTAGGCAGCTGGTTAGAGTAGGCAAACAATTTTTAGACATTCAAGATAGGTATGCTGAAGTGAACTGGACCATGCATTCCATAAGTCCTCCAAATTGTCAGCTTGAATTAGGAGTTTTATTTGTTCTAATGCTTCAGTCCTTTCCTGTTTTAAAAATGTATATATGAAATTGATTTATTTCTTCAAGTGCAATGTTTTCAAATTTTCTTTAATACAACCTGATAGTTCCTCACTCTGTTTATATATGTATGCATTTCCACATATACATAAATATTTATGCGTGTATGTCTAGAAATACCTATCTTTCAGTCAACTTTCTGTTCAGCAATTTCAGTTTCCTTTACAAAAAGTAATATATTTTCTTAAACATCTTACCAATATCTTTTTCATTTCTAGAGAGCTTCAGCTAAAGTGACCATTTTAGCAGTACCATGCTTTTCAGTTTATACTTTCTGGTTTTTTCTCTTTGTAAATGAATTTCCTACTCTATTCTTCCCTCCTCAGGTAGCAATTTTTGAGGCATTTGAGTCACAGAAAATAATTTTATGACAGGTCTTCAGCAGAAGAGCAAGAAGTTAAAACACTAACAGGCATTAAATGGAACTTGGCAAGGATCAGGAAAGGATCTAGAGGATCATAGCAATTTAACTTGAATCTCCCCTGTAGATGCATCTAGCAAGAAAACAGCAGTTTCAAAAGGCAATTTGGGATACAAGTCTCGTTAGCCTCCAAACTGCTCTCTGGGGTGATATCCGTCTCTTTTTTCTGGTGGCTAAATGGGAATCCTAGGGAGATCAGCAAGTATACAGGTGTCTATAGTTTGGTAATAGGAATTGTTTCTTCTGTTTCCACTAAGATAATGCTGGATAACCTGCCTTATGGGGGAAGAAAAAAGTTAGGTTTTTTCATCCTGGAGAAGAGAAGATTCCGGGGGGACACCTGATCACAGAATTACAATATTTCAAAGGTCACTAAAAAGAGGATGGGTGCTCTCTCTTCACAAGGAGTCACCAAGAATACAAGGGGTAACTGGTGCCATTAAACTGGTGTCATTAAATAATTTAATTTTTTTTTACAGTGAGAATGATCATTCACTGGAACAACCTCCACATGGATGTGGTAGAGTCCCCAACACTGTAGGCTTTCAATATGTGTAAAGTGTGATAGATAATCTTAAATAACCTCTCTTTCCCACAAAAGATTGGATCAGATGATTTTTTGAAGTCCCTTACAACCTGGGCTGTTCTATGATTCTGTATTTAGCTTGTACATTAGACTGAACAAGTACATTCAGTCAGTCTTCCAAGAGGCTTTGTGGTCTCCTAAACAATTTGAACATTCAGCATCTTTGCTTAAGTTTTCTCTGTACAAGGATTAATGTCTGATAGAATCAGACAAGATCCACTGTGTTCTCCCATGTCCCCTGACTTTTGCTGTTTAATGTTGTCAATCAAGGACAAAAAATAAGACTCAGAAAGAACACAAGGCATCTCATACATGAACATGAAAGGAATCCAGGCCTACGCTTACATACTGTAGCTACATGAACATTTTTAGACGTTTTTAACTTCAAATAAGTAGGAAAAAGGGATGATAAAATGGTATAGAAATTCACAAATATTCCTGTGAATATAAAAGAGAAAAGCTTCAAAATATTGTGAAAACAGTCATATCCACATTTATTCATGCACTTTATTAACATATTCAATGCTTCAACTCAGCTTTCAGCTGAAAGGATTACATGATAATGCAACTCATATAAGCGGTGTTTTACCTACAGTATGTTAAATGCTTGCTTTTTTCCCTCAGTTTTGTGTTTTTTCTTATATAAAATAAGTTGCTAACACATATAATGTTTTCTAGACTAAATGTAATATTTTTCAAAAACCTTTTTGGTATTGCAGACTTGCTATGAGGATTAATGTAATGACTTATCTTCAAGTGATAACATTTTAGCTGGGTAGTAAAGAAAGGGAAAATGGAGTAGAGAGGAGAAGGACTAGAGTATGAAAGTATAGCTATAATTATGAATTAGGCTTGTTTCCTTGAAATGTCATTCTACAGAAAGTAAAACTCTCATGAAAATTCCTTTATAAGCACAAATCAAAAGCTGTTAACTCTGTGACCTGCGGTTGTGTCAGAGATACAAGAAAATAGGGAAGGAGTAAACAATAAAATATGACATTATGAAAATCAATGTTTTCAGCCTACTAGAAATTCAAATGTTAACAAATTTATTATAAGCATCAAAGCAAAGGAAGCCCTTTGGTAGAAATTTGAAGGAGGATAAAGAGAAAGTTCCTCCTAAGTTTAAGTAAATAACAAAAGAGAAATCTAATCAATTTTTATTTTATAGTTTGACTAGCAGTTGATGGAGACAGAGCATTACCAACCAACTGGGAGCAGGAGGTGAAATATCAATAATAGAAGGCATATGGCATAAAAATAATGTTGAAGAGCTATGAAACTGAAAACATGTTTTTGTTACACATTACTGGATAAGACTAATTCTACATGTAAATGGTAGAGACAGATATAAAATCATGTTCTTGTGCCATGAAAGCGTAAGTTTCAACTGTTTGTTCTGTCCTGGAATAATTGCAAATCTACAGCTGGTAAAAATATTTCATTAATAAGAAATATTCTGAAACACATTATTTTGAAAGAATGAAAATATTTATGATTTTGAAACAAAGGACTGAAATAAATGTTAACATGTTTCACATCAAACACTGAATATAGAAATGCTATATCCTAAGACATATTTTGCACCAAGGCAGCATTTTCCATTTAAAGTTCAATTGATACTCAAATTTAAAAAAAAATAATTAAACCAAAGAAGACAGCAAATTCAACAAATTAAAATCATTTTCATGTTTTGCTAAGTTTCTACTTAGTTTTAGGTTGCTTTTATAAATATAAGAAAATTTACTTTAAACAGCACACACATTAAGAGAAGCAATACCGTGTGTGCCCAGCCCTGCAATAAAGAATAGTCACCAAAGCTACTGAGTTTTGATTTCAGCTTTTCAAGACTTCATGAGAAAAAAAAAAAAAAAGCAAACCGAATCTTAAAGCATGATACTCCTTCAAATAGCTGTCCAGAAATTGCTGGATGATTCTTCTTATTGACCGTAAAGGAGGCAGACAGATGCTTGTCTACACTAAGGGCATCTAACACTAAATGAGGTGAAACCTAGTTGGACAAAATAGTTGTAACATAGCCTCTTCCCAAGCTGTTGTTCTAGAAAACATACTTTAATACATATAATAAAAATTAAAAAAACCCCAAACCCCAAAACAAACCTGAAAACTGAAATAATGCAGATGAAACAGTGGGTTTTAATACACAATACTGTAATTACAGTAGATAACTTCAGTCTTTGTGAGGACAGGACGTATCTTTAATAAATAGGATGAAGTCTCTGCCAAAACAGTAATAATTTATGAGAAAAACTTTAATTTCCATAATTTCAGGACAGTCTGCATATTTTTCTGCAGTTACAGAATACTTAGATTTTCTTCTAAGCCCATTTGTAAACTTCTGAAAAGGAACTAAGTGCTTGATCACTAAAGCCTTGTGTCTTATTCAATCTTATTTTACATGCAGAACCTCTAAACACTATATTCAATATTATTACTTTATTAGATGCTCTTAGGATACCTTTCTACTGACAGCTAAATGAGATTTCTGCTAACAAGTAACTGCTTACTTCTGGCCTTAAAGGAGTCGTTTACAAATGCAGCATGAAATGAGGTGTTGGCAGGCTTTTGTTATGTACTTAAAGAAAATTCAGATGCCTTGAAAAAGGCAGAAAAACATGAGCTAAATGGATAAAGCTGTGCTTTTTAACTGTTTTAGCCTGCTCCTTACTTCAATCAATTAAGAATTCTCTGTGCCTTGCCACAGTATGTGGCTCCTACTGCATGAATACTTCATGCTTCACTTGTTCTTCTGTAATACCTCCCAGGAAGAAAAATGCAGGTTTCTTTACTTATTCTTCCTCTAGTCCCTTACCATAATCAGCATAAGTATACATACCTTAAAGTGTTTAACATTTCACGGACAATAATTGGACTACCTGTCCCTATTAATTTCTTATTTTATTTGCGATTTTACTTAATTTGTTACTCCTGCTTTTGAGAAAACTGTCTCTGTGGCTGCCTAAATTGCACAGTGGCTTGGACCAGTACGCTTACAGATTTGTTCAAGTGTTTATGGCACCCACTGAAAGACACTTTCTATTAGCACACATTGAGCCTGCAGGAAGAGAATCTTTCAGAAAACAAGACCACAGTTGTACTTCTATATCTAGCATGGCCTATGTACATTAATTATTTAATTAGAAACATCTAACAATTATTATAGTTGTCAAAATATATAGACTCCTGCTCAAGAGAAAAATAAAATCAAAACCCCAAAAGGAACCCCTCTAAAAGCCCCTAGATTTTCCTTGGCAAAACAAAGAAGCAGTATGCAAGACGATTCAGAAGTCCTGACTGCGCAAAGTGAATTTTGACTTTGGGATCTAAGTGGTGGTAAGATGAAAATACCCGCCTGGTAGATCTGCTGTTAAATGGAGTAAAGTAAATAAGAATAACCTGTATGTCATCTAATAAGGTTTTCGTTCTCTCCTCTTCAAGTTGGTAGTCATTGACAGCAACAGTGTTTTTCTCCTGCCAAAGCCAACATTATGAAACACGTTTACCTCATACAATTTCTACAGCATAGATCCAAAATAAAGTATGCTCTTATTTTGCTGAGTGTTTTTTGCACTTTCAGTCCATTAATCTTTGGTGAGTTCTTAGTAATGGTAAAAGGATGTTAATGTTGTTTAAATATTTATAGTGACAATTTAAATATAACTGCTTTCCTAAGCTCTCGAGCTGCCAGAGCTCTTTGTCAGATCTGCTTTCCATGCCCTCACTTGCTTTTTTAAAAGATAGAAGACAAAAACATTTAGGTTTCTGGAGGGGGGTTTAGCAAGAAGAATTTTCTCTTCATTGAACAAAATCCAATAAAGAACGAAAACACTTTTAATTGTAATAAACAGTGAATGTACACTATTTTCTCTTGGTGATTCATAATCACACATTAGTGATCTGTCTACAGTCAAGTAGAAAAAAAGAAAATCAGTACCAACAGGTTTATTATTGAGTGGGTTAAGTAAACTTTAAACTGAAATAAAACCATTTTTCATAGATTATTTTTATTTAAGATAGTTAAGAATAGTGCTGAAGAATATAAGAAGATTTTGTTGTAATTAATGTTTTTGTAACGAGAATTACTAGGAAAAAAACCAAAGCAAAAAAAAATTACATATAGTAAGAAACTAATAAAGAAATGCTATGGAAAAATGATCAAATGGTCTCCTCATAATAGGTCCATTAGATACAAACTACTACAATGCAGCAAACATCTAAGCCATTCAAAGATGTTAGTAGACCTTTGAGTTAATTCACTAATCCAAAATACACAGACTGCTTCTATACTTAAAAATTAAGTGAATGCTTGCATGCTTTTCTAGCTTTCGATGTACTTTTATTACAATGTATATTTATTACAACAATATTACATCAATGTAATATTATATTACAACATAGAAAAACATTTCTAGGATAACAAAAATACTCAATGCAAGATGATACTGTGAGAAAGATTAAGGTGGGATTTTTTCTTTTCTCAAACTCCACGTAAACTATTGAACACAGAATTAGACAGGAAATTCCTGATGTAGTTTTTCATAATCAGATATATTTCATCCAATGATGTTACTTACATAACTAGGTGTAACATGTAACAGCTACTGCAAAGCTGGGCTGCACTAGTCCATCTTTTTTTTTTTTTTTTTCTTCTTCAGGAATAAGAAATCAGTTGTGTACCTTTCAATTTAAATATTCTTCTGAAAACAAGTGTGGCTTTATCTTACTAAAATTTTGGAATATTTTACATTTTGTCTCAAATGTATATACTATATCTTTCTAAGCTGCAACCATAAAAAACTGAACCCATGTTACTGTTGGGGCAAACAAGGAATACATTAACAGAAAACAAGGTAAGAATTGACGTTTCTTCTTCAGAGACAGTGGTAAACAGAAAACATCGTGATGAAAAAAATAAGTTAACATAAAATTTTAGAATAGTACATCTCAGAGAAGAAATTCATAGGCCAGAACTATAGAAGTATGACACACAAACTGTTAAGAATACCTTGAGTATAAATGCCTTTTAGTTTCTTCATGTAAAATGCAGTTAAAATACTGAGGCTGGATTTTGCAAATATTTTAAGAAAATTTAAGTTTAAGAGACAGTGAAGGTATTTCTAAAAGATTAAGTAAGGAATTTTTCAGGAGGAGCCTTATTCTCGATGATATTCATGTTATCTTACATTTAGTGGTGTGTATTCCTACGAGCGATTTCCTACAACACAGCAGGTTTATGTTTACGTATTTGTGACTAGTCTCCAGAAAATCAGCTTTACATAAATAAAGCACTACTACAAATCATAAATTTGTTTGCCTTCTGATTTTCTAGTAACCTGTCTAAACTTTGCAGTTTTTTAATCAAATCAGTATAGAAATTAAGCCAGTGAATCTTCCTTACCGTAGAACAAAAGAACACATCCAATAAAAACAAGTCTAAACAACACCCCCTTCTAAAACAGGCATCAGCATTTAGTGATGCTAGAAGCACCCCTAAAGGCTGCATGCAATCAGAGCCCTTCTGCAGCAGATTCAGGAGTACCAAGTATCTCCTTAAATCAATAGTAGCTCATGCACAGTATTTTTAATGACTCTTATGTTTGCAGATGTATACATACCTATATATATATTTAGGTTACTAGATATAAACACAGAAGCAATCTCCTACATATTTAGAACAAAATCAATGTATGTTACAGTCTAAAGGTGTAGAACACTATATATCAATAAATATATTAAGCTCTTATATATCAATGCATAAACATGCAGATATATGCATGTATGCATGCATATGCATATACGTATAAATTCATACATATGTATGTGTAGGTGTAAATATAAATATAGATAGATATGGATGGTGATAGATATAGACAAATATAGACTCATAGAATGCTTTGGGTTGGAAGGGACTCAAAGATCATCTAGTTACAACCCTCCCATCCATGGGCAGGGAGCCCATGATATAGATATAGATTATATAGATATAGATATAATCAGATTTTTGTGGGGAAAATGCAAGTAACCTAATGGATAATGGAATTTTCTGCAGTAATATAATAGTCAGCATGACTCAGTCTGCACAGCTATTATGGATCAAAGTGTTAAATGAATCTTGCTGCCTGAATTTCTGTTGCTTCCAGCTATCTTTAAGTGGTGATTCATTTTGTCAGCTTTGGCATGACTTTGGAATAACATGAGACTTGGAAATAGGATCCAGATATCACATCACACACAATGCCTCAAAGTAAAGTGTTCTGGAGATCTTCAGCTATTTAGACATAAAAACAAAGAATGAGATGTTTTTCTAGAAATTGTTTGGTTTAGAAATTGTTTTTACAAATGTGTCACTCCACAGCATCTTGAGCTGTCTGTCAGCACTTCTTGGGAGTCTGCAGTGGCTGGGAGATCCCTGGGGCCAGGAGCAATGGGCGCGCCCCTGGTCTGTCAGGGCAGGGACTGGAAGCCAGGGCCTATCTCACCTCACAGGCAGGAGTAGGGCATCCAGGGGCCACTAGGGCAACCCCAGCCCTGGACTGTGGGGAGCTGGAGAACATCCCTGCTGTGGAATCACTGGGCCCCAGAGGGATGATGACTTGAGGTCCTGGGACATGTCATGTTGAGGAGAGCGCTGAGGAGGCTGGACAGGTTAGGGCTGATGGTGCTCTCAAGGACTACCCGCTTGTTCTTTCAGATGTTCCATTTCACATGTTTCCATATCACATTGTCCATTTGAAATCTTGTCATAGAAAGGACAAAATTTGTTGTTTAAAAGTGACTTGCCATGCTTAACTCCTTTACCATCTCAACATAAACGTTGCCCTCTCAAGTTCTGATTCAATCACGGAAAGAGCGACTCCCCCGAAATTAAGAGACTTCTGCCTCTAGCAGTCTTATTACTTGATGACAATAAATCAACCAAGAAGTTTGGAAAAGAAATATATAACATACATGTGTACATTATAATTAAACATTCTCCCATCTGCTTCAAACAACTATATTTTCAGTATGAGCATAAGATTCACCATGCACTGTGAAATTCTGCAGCATATTCACTCTGACAAGAATAAAGTCTGCAGTAACCAGTCTCATGTCAACTCTTTAATTGATTACCTTATCAGCCTGCTAGAGTTCATTCACACCTCAGGATCCTCCAAAGTTTGCAACTCAGGCCATGAACCATATGTGAACAAAACAAGAAACAAAATCTAGTTGCCATCTATGAATATAAAACACGGCCCTGGAAGTTACCCCATCAAATATACTGATCACTGAACAGCTGATCACTGAACAGGTGAGAAGGCAAAGTCCTATGAGGTTTCTTGAGAGAACAGGGCATTCTTTTCTTTGAATAATCAGCAATGATGGAATTTTTTAAAAAAGCAAATAAGCTTTTTGTTTACTGACAGACAATGGTTCACAGGCACGTAAGTAGCCCTTCACAGGTCATTCATTTTCAATGCAATACAGAAGAGTACACAAAATTCAGTATAGATACTTTTCCAGATTTTGTCAAACACCTGTAGAGATTAACAGCCTGGATACAATCTGTTTATCTATAAAAAGCCATAATGTATATAACAGCAAGAACTGATATTGACTATTAAGAGAACCTATCTAACAATGGAAATAATTCTCTTGATCAAGACATTAAAGGTATTGTTATGGATGTACATAAGTTTCACTTTGTCTTTCAACTTAGGAATCCATGACCTCTTCATAATGTGGCAGTGAATGCTGAACCTAACTATGGGTACATTTTAACATGATCACTTTACCTCATTTTACTGATTATTGTACATATTAATACGGCAATGAGAGAAAAGCTGACAAATAGCTTTTTACAGGGGCCACAAATCTATGAGTTAAATCAGCCCTTTGAAGACAGTGCTTTCGTTAAGGTTATTGCAATATGCCATTGAATTACGTAATTTCTGGGGTTTGGTGTTTTGTTTTGTTTTTTGCATTTTTATCTGACATGTCCATGGGAAAATATCTTTCACTTATACCAAAACCTTACCTTACTTCATATTTTGGACATCAGAGAACATTTGATAAGAAACTTCACATTCTGCTTTAATTACTTTTGTTTCATAGTGTTATTTATCACAGTTCATTAAGACCAACTAACCTGCATTAAAATACTTTTTTTTTTCCTTGCATCTAGACCAAAAGTGCTAGTATTGCCACAGATCAGGTGTTCTGCCCTTATGTAGATATCTTTTTTTGCCTTGCATTAATATTTTCTGTAGTCACTATTTTTATGTACCTGCAGTTATTTAAAACCAACTGTCTCTCAAGTAGGGGGAGGAGGGGAGAATGGGGAAAGGAATTTTTCTTCAGGTGTATCCATATGCTAAAAAAAACCCTACACAGCAAAACAACATGTAATTTTCCAAGACCTAACAGCTTGTATAGCGAGTTAAACAGAAGACTACTTGAATGACTCACTTCAGTAAATCTTGACAGCACACACTGCTAAAAACAATTTTTAGACTAAATTCTGAGCTGTATCTTGAAGATTCAGCTGCTGTAAAAGAGTAAAGTACATATATTTCAAATATTATCTTTCTATTGAAAGCTGACTAATAGATGTAAACATTTACCATACAGATTCTAAACTCTACATTGGAAGGGATACTTTACATATATCACCACTGAAAGAAATAGTAATTGAATTAAAATCTGCCCTTGAGTGCAAGTACATCAAATATAAATATGTTATTTCTGGTAGAGTAGAAACAAATTACTTGCTATGACAGGAATGTGTAATACTCAAGTTAGACATTTATGAAGAAATGTAGAAACTGCTAGTACCACCTTCTGGCAGAACTGCAAAACTGAAAAATATTTTCTGTCTATAATATTCTATAACATGATAACAAACAATTTATTGCAACCCTAAACTCATCTTGATTTCAAATAATATGCAGTTAAGCACAGGAGATGAATTTGAATACTTAAAGTATATTTTTTGATGAATTGAGCTACCACAACGTTAGTTATAAATTAAAGAAGGAAAAGAAAAAAAAAGAAAAAACTCATAATTGGAGTTTACATAAATTACATAATGGTATAATTTAGAAAGCAGTACAGAAACTCATCTGACATTTCTAATTACATAGAAGTGCTTTCTTGGGATGTGAGAACTCTCTACTGGTCTTACTCAAGTTCTATTGATGTTTTGTTTTCACCATCCATTTGAAAAATCCCTCCTTCCTGTCCTGGTTCTGGTCAGGCCAGAGTTAACCTCCCCAAGCAGTCATCCCAGGTGAGCTGAATTAGCCCAGGCTGTTTGCCACACTACCTAAAATGATGGAAAGGCTGGAGTAGTGGTAGAGCATGGAATTGTCAATCCAAGGGTCATGGGTTTCAGCCCCAAGGTGGGCACTGAAAACAGAACTGGTTTTTATCCCAGAGCATTCTCTGGCAAGTCCTTTTTATGTGGAAGTGATGTTAGGTGGTGTGGAAAACTGTGTAGGCTAACTCAGCTCACCTGGGATGGCTGCTTGGGGAGGCTGACTCTGGCCTGACCAGAGCCAGGACACTTCCTGCTTTCCTTTCTCCTTCCCTTTTTCCTCTTTTTCTTTCTTCTGCTAAATATCTGAAACTTTAGTTAAATTATCCCCAGCCTTTTCTAGGAGAATTTGCAAGTACAATTTTGTTAGAATTTGTTGCTAGCAGTACTGCTCTCTACTGTTTTAAATGGCTATGCAAAGTAGAAAGTAGTTGGTTGTTAACTCATCAGGTAGCATGTTTCATTGAGGCCTTCAAAGCTTTCTGAAGCGAACATAAACCTCCATTTGCTATTTAAGCCAGACAATGAGAAGAATCTATAATTATTCTTAGATGACAAATGCAACTGGGAAGAATTTTTTTTCATTTTCATTGTTACATCTGGGGCCAGCAAACAGAATTTGAATAAATAAGTATTTACCTTTTCCACAGCTAACTGTAACTGCCAGGCTAGAAGCACCCAAAACTTAATTGTTTGAAGTATGTAATCCCTTTTCAAATCTGGTTTAACTGTCTCTCACTTTTCCTTACGTATTTCTTCTTCCTCCATCAAAGGATCATCCCCATACTTGGACTTTGCTCCCAAATGCACCAAACACACCACTTGGTGTGTTTGCTCTTAACACACAAACAGAAAGTCTGAACAGACTGGAAAAGGACCTATTGGGCTGCCCCAATATAAGCCACTTCCAAGCTGAAAAACAGTTTGTATCAAGGATAACATTTACATTACTCTTCCATTTGCTCTTCCATTTAATGAAACTTTTGCCTGAGCCATTAATTTCTGATGTGAAACCTTGATAAGTGTTTCCAAAAAATCTAAATATACTACCATCTACTGAATTTTCTTTACCTATTGTGGCAGTAATATCTTCAAAGAACTCTAGCAGGTTAGTTAAACAGGACCTGTCCTGCCTGAATCTGTCTTGGCTATTCTTAATCAAACTCTGTGGGTTTACTTTACTTCGGACATTTCATATGAGAGTTCCTGACTTTACCCCCAGGAAATTATAAACTCACTGTTTTCCCTCATGACCATTTAAAGGAATATAATGAAGTTATCTTTGATGCTTTTCAATCCTTAGGAGTCTCTCCTGAGTGTTGTGAACTTTAAAAATGTCAGTGAAGAATTAAGTGATTTCCTTACTTGGTTCCCTTAACACTTTTTTTGCTGATCAGAAAAGAGGGAAACATTTTAAGACCTTTAATAAACATATAAAATAAAAATATGTCTGGTTTTGTGTAAAATAAAAAAAAAGCCCAACCAAAAATCAGAAACAAAAAAATGCCCAAAAACCCCAGCAAGTCAACTTCATACAACTGGCATTTCATTCTAATTTGAGAGAATAAGATTACATAGGTAAATAAAATTTAAAAAAACCCAACAAACCACAAAACAAAAAACCATAAACCAAATACAAACAAGAAAAAAGTCCCAGAACAAAACAACATTCAAACATGAAATGTCATGATTAACACATAAAAAGGGACTTACCAACCATTCATTTATCTTTCAGTGTTAGAAAAAATCCCTACAAACTAGGTATGAAAGCACTTAACACTCTATGAAAAGGGGAAATTGTGTTATTTGCTGTTAGAACTGTATATATGTTGAAGACCAACATTTATTTTATTCCTACACATTCCTTTAAGTAGGTATTTTTAGTTGATTTAATATATAATTTTGATAAAATTTAAAAAATATCTCCAGGAAGACCAAGTCAATAAGTGATTTCCATGTTAAATATTACCATAATAAAATTCTAAAAATGTGTATTTTAATGGACTAGGACTCAACAGGGTAATATTTGTTTTATTTTTGAACTTAAAATGTTGGAAATGTGCAAGTGCCACTTTACCATATGAAAAAATTGTTAAAGTTGCTTTTGTATACCTAAAAAATATCCTGCTTTTTTGCTACGAGTATTTATCATAGGCTTGCTATTAATATTTTGCAGTTTTAATGAAAATATATGAAAATATATTGACTACAAATATTAAGGGTCCAGCTGTGGTTTGACATGATCTCGGTGCTAAAAAGGGTATGAAGTAGACACAAGGACAAAGATACGTGGATCAGGCAGAATCATAGTTTTTGCACACTTCTTAAAAAAAAAAAAAAAAAAACACAGAAAAACCAGGTAGTTAAGTTGGTAGCAAACACTAAAGGCTATTCTGGCCTTACTTCATGTTATTTCCACAGGGTTCTATTTCACAGAGGTCTAACAGCCCAAAAGCTTCCCAATTTTACCTCTATGTTTTCCCTGTGCCTTTTGTGACCTCGTTGCTGCTGTCAAACATTCACAATGTTGACCACTGTGTACTGAGTTCACTTTCTCATGAGTATAAAAAGTGGTAAAATATTCTTTGTGTCCTAAAGGGACAGAAAGGAACTTTTATTCAGTTTTCTCTTTAAAAGATAGAGTGTAACAACTTCTTCATGATTGTTCAGGGCTTAGGGGATAAGCAGCCAGGGCAAAGTCCCAACTTTTGGCTCTCTCTATTCTGTACAGTCTGCACAGAGCATCTAGGGTTATTCCCCAAGGGGATCAGGCTGCAAGACCACAAGTCACAGGAAAAAAAGGTTGTGGAACATGCTTTTTTCTGTAGATATATTAGTTAAAATAAAAATCTGTGCTAACTCTTTAAATTAAAGTATAGTTAACCTATACACTATTTAATATTCCTCAAAGATGGGATTAGAGAACAGGTACAAAGTTCTTTAAAAGCTTAAAGTTCTGTTTAATGAAAACATGCTGTCAATATATAAGGTATCTTGCATACCCCTGTGTTATCAACTCTATTCATTCTTAACAATGGAAAAACACAGACTGCACTCATCAGGAAAAGTAATTACTCAAATAATTTTCTTTTAAATCTTGATCTTCATAAAAAAGAGCATTTTAATTACTTGCAGGAATCTATTAGTATGTGAAATCACCAGCTCCCACTAACCTTGGAAAAGGACAGAATGACTGAAATGCTGATTTTCTGTTGTAATGAATTCACGTCAGTAAATAAATTACCATTTTTATGAAGTTTAAAAATTTAAATGATAATGGGCCAAATTCAGAACATACATATGAAAACTGAATCTTGTTCAGTGATGGTCTAATTTTTGCTACCTCTATTGGTAGTAGACCATCCAGCATGAAATATGGTATCAAAATAAATTGCAACTTAATTAAAATTTCCTATTGTTTACTGAATGTTGTTTTAAATTGAGGTCAGTAAAGAATATAGTACTCTGGGAAAAATAGAGCATTCAGATAGTTTTCAGAAGCGCTGACTGATGCTAGGTAATGGGTTGTAATTGGAGGCTCCTTCAATATCTATTGGGCACTAGAACTGTAAGGAGGGAGAATTCAGGGGCATGTTTTTTGTTTTTTTTTCTTTTCACCTGTTTTTACAGAATCACAGAATGATAGGGCTTGGAAGGGACCACTGGAGATCATATAGTCCAAGCCCCCTGCCTGAGCAGGATTACATAGAGCAGGTTGCACAGGACAGCATCCAGGCAGGTTTTGACTGGCTCCAAAGATGAAGGCTCAACAACTTCTCTGGGCAGCCTGTTCCAGTGCTCTGCCACTCTCACAGTAAAGAAGTTGCTCTTCACTGTTAGGTGGAAGTTTCTGTGTTCCAGCTTGTGCTCACTGCGTATTATCCTGTCTTTGGTCATCACTGAAGACTGACCTCATCCTCCTGACACCCACCCCTCAACTACTTGTAAGCACAACGATATGAATATCTACTTCATAATTATCACCTGATAACAAGAAGCTATGTGACTGGAGAATTCTTATTATCTCTGAAAATCTGTGGGATAACTTCCCAAACCAGACCATGGCTGTGCTGGTCCTTGGCCTTTGAGTCAGGTAACGCATAGAATCTATAGTTAGGTATTTACATCTTCCCACACCCAAAGTTATAGACTGCCTCTTACCAACAGTGGAAACAAAGACACAACCTAGTCATCGGTGTCCTTCACTCCCACTGTGAGAAATGAGAAGAAACACCTGCAAAATGTTGAAGGGGTTTTGCTATTTTATTTACAGTCCAATAGCTTTAGACAGTATTGTTATTTAAAGTACTGTACAATGAACGAGAGGACTCCAGCATTTCTTTTTTTACCTCCAGAGACAGGAAAGGCAGAAAGGTGTTCCTGCATGTTCCTGGACAAAGAGGGTGTATGCCCTACTTTGGTAACTCTAAATATGTAAGTGAGTTCAGAAAGAAAATTGTCAAAGAGCAATATGACTGAGTTTATGTAATAAATGAACACAAGAAGGAAGACACAGGTTTGTTATAAGAACCTGATGGCAACTGGAAAGTTAATTAGTCTATTCAGCTCTAATTGAAATGGGAATAGATCTTTCCCTCTGATTTACAGTTTTAAGTGACACTTTAGATCTTCTTCAATATGATAGACTATTGAAAACCAAAGAACTACCTGTGCAATGAAATTACGCTCCATAGAGGAAGGAGGTCAGTGTACTGCTGTTTGTTTGGGGACTTTTTTGGTTTGCTTTGTTTTTTTCTAGTGACTCCATTTCTCACCAGTCTCTGACAGTGAACAGCTTCATGCCATGCCCTAAGAAACTCCTCCATGTGGCTATGGTTTTATTTGAAGTGTCTCAGACTATTACCACAAGGACTCTTACAGTAATACATTGGACTTCAATATTTTTGCAAAGACGTTCACTAGTATTTCATTGGGGGAGAGAAAAGGGGAAGTAGAAAAGTAGCTTGTTAAAAGTGTTGGGTTTTTTTTTTTTTTTTTTTTATTATTTAGGATCTTCTACCTGTCTACAAACATGATTAATATTATGGTTAAGAATATCAATGATAAGACTTTTCACAACAAGGTTTATTTTTACTTCATTGTACCTCTTTGGGCTTTCCAAAGAACTCTTTAAAGAGCAAGGATGTTAGATGATACTATTTGTTATATTGTTCTTGGTTTGTTGGGTGGTTTCTTTTAAAAAAAATAAAATTGAGCATTCTGAAGGATGAGCTTAGGAGCTCAGATCACCAGTCTCATGCTGCACTCCGATCTCCCATATCCAACTGGGTTCACAACACAGAAAGAAATGGAAACCACTGGCTTGCATAAACATGATACCTCCAGTGAACTTGTGTGCAAGACAACCTGCTGCTGTATTGCAAGGGTTAGAAAATATAGAAGAGAGATGTCCAGATCTTCATCTCCATGCATTGTGTTTCTGTACTAGGTTTGGGCTAGATAGAGTTAATTTTCTTTACAGGTGCTCCTGTGATACTATGTTTTGGCTCTGTGACAAAAACAGTATTGTAACATACCTATGCTTTTGCACAGTGTCAAGGCCTTTTCTGTTTCTCACCCTGGTTTGCTGGCAAGTAGTACACAAGAGGCTGGGAGAGAACATAAACAGGCCAGCTGACCTCAGCTGGCCAAAGGGATATTCTGTGCCATATGACATCGTGCTCAGCATATAAAGCTGAGAGAAGGAAAGGAGGAAAGTCAGACATTCAGAGTGATGATGTTTCTTTTCCTAAGTAACTGTTACATGTGATGGAGCCCTGCTTTCCTGGAGATGGCTGAACACCTGCGTGCAGAAAGGGAAGTGATGAATAAATTCCTTGTTTAGCTTTGCTTGTGTGCACGCTTTTGCTTTACCTACTAAGCTCTCTTTATCTCAACCCATAAATTTTCTTGGCTTTGCCCTTGCAATTTTCACCTCCATCCTACTGAAGGGGATTGAGCAAGTGTTATGTGGTGCTTAACTGCCTCTTGGGATTAAACCACAACAACTGGCATTTAATTTACTGGTGGTCTATTTCTCTATCTTTCACTATTTTATGGGAATTCCCTATTTTTTGGGGGTATATTTTGGTATATTCCCTTTTCTTTTTGTATGGAAATCAAATCCATTAGCATTTTCAAAGCTTTCCAGAAAATCAGGTAAGGAGGAACACTGGTGTATAGATCAGCTTAAACTTTTGGTGAGAAAGGTAAAAGGCCACTCTATCAATATAAGGTTGCTCCTGGATATATGCAGAAACAGAATACAATGTCTCATGGGAAGTTAGGGTTAAAAAGGGAAGTTAGGAAGTTTAATACCTCTAGGATTAGATAGCTGTGAGAAGTAGATTTTTATGATATATTATATAGTTATCATAGAGTAATTTGGGCTGGAAGGAACCTTTACAGATCATCTAGTTGCAATGCTCTTGCCATGGTCAGGAACATTTTCCAGCAGAACATGTTACTCAAAGTCCCTACACCAACTCACATGGAAAACTTTCAATGATAGAGCATAAACAACTTCTTTGAAAGGTCAACCCTGTCCAGTGTCTCATCACTTTCACTGTAAAAACTTCTTCCTTACATTCAATCTAAACCTACTTTGTTTTAGTTTAAAACTGTTGCCCCTCATCCTATTACTACAGACCTTGGTAAAAACTCTTTCTCCATCTCGCTTCTAGTCCCCCTTTATATATTGAAAGGACACAACATTGAAAGTCCTTTACATATTGGAAGGCTCAGTCTGGAGCCTTCTTTTCTCCAGGCTGAACAACCTCAACTCTTTCAGCCTTTCTTCACAGCAGAGGAGTTCCAGCCCACTGACTATTTTTGTGGCCCTCCTCTAGACCTGCTCTAACAGCTTCATGCCTTTCTTATGTTGGGGCCCCCAGATCTGGATGCAGGTGGGGTCTCAGAGAGAATAGAGGATAGGGGGAGAATCACCCCACTCAGTTTGCTGGTCACAATTGGCAATCCAGCCAATTCCTTATCCATCTAACAGTCCATCCATCAAATCTATTAATCTCCAATGTAGAGGGGAGAATGTTGTGGGGGGGTCATATGTAAGGCCTAACAGATGCCAATCCACAGATCATCCTTGTCCACTGATGCTGTTATTCCACCAAAGGCGGCCACTAGATTAGCCAGGCACGATTTGCCCTTAGTATAACCATGATTGATGTCTCACCTCCCTATCATCCATATATTATACATTCTTCCAGGACAATCTGTTCCATGATCTTACTAGGCTGACTGTCAGTATTTCCTAGGGTTGACCTATTTACCCTTTATAAAAATGGGCATTAGGATTCATTTTTTCCAGTCAGCTCTAATATTCCAATCCAGCAATAATATTTTAATATATATGCACACATATAAAAATATTATATATTATATAATGTTTATTATATATAATCTACTTGTATGAGAATGTATATACTATTATAGTATCTTAAATATTAAACCTTATATTTATATTTTAATATATTGAATGTATTAAAATATTATCTGTCTATATAAACATATAGACATATTTTGCATCTCCAAGTGTCAGGTTTTTCCACACACATTAAGAACATTTTTTTACTGTACTAAGATAAAAGTACATTAAAGACTGTAAAATCTTTAAAGAATGCATAGATTATGAGAAATTTTGATAACAGGTCTTTTTCAGTGGTGAAGATAAAGTACTATAAAAAAAATTCAGTACTATAAAAACTCAAGTCTCTTCCAGCATTGCCTAGTATTTTCAATTTAAGTCAAGAATCTGCTTTTCCTACTTATGCTGAGAAAAATTATACCCTACCAAACTACTCAGTATAATGAGACTGCTCAAGGAATATGATATTGTTTAACATAAGTATGGCCTGCAGAATGTCATCATGAACGGTACTTCAAGGTATTCATCTGAAACGAAACAACAAACTTTGACAGAGACACAAAAATGAAAAAGTTGAAGAGAAAATTGCCAGCCTATAAGCAAGATGGTTCAGTATAATGTGCAATTTCATTAAATAGCTGAGAAAAAAAATAGTTATAAGAAAATATAACTGTAAAAGAATCACATACAGAAAGCATTTCTGAGATGCTTGAGAAATCAGCAGCTGAATAAGAAATGGACCTGAAAAAAGTGGTAAATTCTTGAGAATTAAAATACATTTATCTAACTATTTAAAATACATTCACATTATTGGTATGCCCAAAGCAGATAACACATTGTTATTCTAGCAGACTGACAAATAATCATTTAGCTAGTGCCACTCTTTGTTTCCCCCTCAGGAAAATGGTGCCATACTGGTTACATGAACTATTAGCAGATTTATGGGATTTAGGAGTTAGGAGCTGCAGTTTATTGAGCATCATAGCAAGTACAACTGAAGTGCTGGAGAAAAAAACCTCAAAACTGCATATTTTTCTTTTGGGGAAAAAAAAGCAAACTTTTTTTATAATAGTGTTGCCATTCTTCATTCCTTTGGTAAAACTTTTCACGCTGTTATGGTTTCTCTTATGCCAAGTTTAGAACCAGGGTTACCATGTCAGAAATAAAGGCAATGATACCTCCCATTTTATATTTTACAGAAACTCATCTCTATTGATAGGCACTGAATGAAAATAAGAAACTGTACACATAGGTGTTACATTAATTATTTAATCTGTAGGCTTGATCTTTATATTTTAGCAGGAATATCCCAGTAGGTAACATTTTCACCAACAAACTAGAATAAGTTGCTTAAAATATACTGTTATCTGTGAGGGTTTGTCTTTGTTGCAGTCATTTTGTTCATACAATTTTACTAAAAAGCTGACACAACAATAATACTATTGTACCACCACTTCTACCATTCTTTTTTTATCAACATTGAGAATGCCTTGCTTGGCAAAACATCATCTACCTGCATCCTTCAGGTCTTCTTATATTCAAACCTAGAAAGTCATCTTATTTTAACATTTCTTCCTAACCCTGCTCTTCTAATTCTGTCTACTCAACTAATTACCCCTTCAGGTCATAAAGATTTTTTTTTACTCTAAATTCTCTGGGCTGTCCATTGCTGTTCTCACAAAACAACACCTTACAAAAGTCCTTACACTCATTTCAAGCCATGCCTGTGCTGTCAATCTTTTCTTTCCCAATAATTTTCTTCCCAACTCTACTTTGTGTCAACATCTAATTTTTTTCTCCCCACATTCATCTGCTATCACATTCTATGGTCTCTTAGGAGTGTTGCTTGTCTGCTGTCACCCTACATCTACTCTTCCACTGAAGTGTCAGTCTGAAAGTTTCTGTCACAACTACTATCTCTTCACAGACCTAGTGATATTAAATGGTGAAGGTGGTGTTTATTGTTCAGTGCAGCTTTGAACAAAGAATTCAGATAGTGCATAAGTAAGCAAAAGCCTATGGCTGTGGATAACTTCAGTACTAAAATCAGGTTTTGGGAGGATAATTAATGTAAACACAAGGAGGTTTGAAAAGATAGAATACATTAGTAGGTGTCTTAGGAAGAATCAGACATGATGGTTGATGATTTACGTGAACTAATAGAAAAGACAGCATGACGGTCCATTTGTGTTTATAAAAATATTCCTTATTTTGACCAGGTTAACAGTTAATGGCTATTCCTTATTCATTTTGTTGAGTTTGTTAAATAAATTCAGTGTGTGTGCTTTCAAAATAATAAAAAAGTAGATATCAATAATGAATTGCGCATCAGAAATGAAAATAAACTGATCAAATCAAATCCTGGACTAAAATTCTTCAAAATTGAACACTATTGGGACAGCTAAGTTTAGAAAAATATTGAGCATCTTCTGGCTAGCATTTATCAAGTGGAATATAAATGTGAGTTGTAACTTTAAAAATCTAGAAAGATAAATCATCTTTATTTTAAATTTTATAAGAGTTTTAATGTGCTCCAAGCACACTGTAGGTTTTGTTTAAAATAGAAATAAATAAATCAAACCTAACAAACTGCTTGCTTCAGCTATTTTACTTCTAAAGATGTTTAGTTCATTTCTATTTGGGAAATGAAAATCAGATGAAGTAAATTAGTATTTTTTATAATGCTGGAGGACTCTTCATTTTTTCCCTGATTTAAAACAGTCAAAAAAGAAGCATATATTAAGAAGTTTGTTTTTACCTTGCAATAATTGTATTTTAATATTAAATTATCTAAAACTAAAATTATTTAAATTATTATTAGGATAGATGTTTACATTATTATAAGTTATTGCCAAATTCTAAATTATCTAAATATATATTCATATGTACATGCAAACATATATCCACATATCCATATCCATACATGTGTGTTTATGCAAACACAAAAAATATCTTGACATTAAAAATACAGTGTATAGCTTCTGACATCAGGCCTTTTTACCTTGTATTTTATTTCCTTAAGTGTTGGATACCCACAATCTCTCAGATGAAAAATACCTATCACTAACCCGTAAGAAATGCAGCTCTCTTATCCTGACAATGTTGGCATTGCTGTGCAGACTATCACTGAAATATCAAAGCAAATAGTCTATTATGTTTTTTTAATATGTTGTTTAATTCAGTTGAAAATTTTGCATTATAGGACAAGTTATTAGTTAGTTATAATTTTCCACAAATTCTTTTGCTTTTGCCTCTCCTTTGTAACAAACTAGACTATTCAAAGGCAAAGCAAGCCCTGAGTTTTGTGTATTAAATCAGAGTAGTTGGCTATAGGCAGGCTTGTAACATCTGGAAAGGAAATATACAATTCTTACTGTTAAAAAATATTACTAACCTAAGTACATTCTCTATGTGGCTAATGTATAATTTCACTGTAGACTATGATTTCATTCAAAATGTTGTATAAAGCATAAAGGCAATTAAGGTTCATGTCTGCTAGGATGTTGTTACAACTGAGATATAAATCCCAACTGTAGAGATATAAAAACTGATTGTTTATGAAGAGAAAAAAAAATCCAATCAATACAATCAAATATCTCATTAGTTGCATTGACTAAAATAATATAGTAATCTATAGCATTTGAAGCAGTGTCTGCTGAAATAAGGAAGAAGCATTTACATAAAGATATATATAGCTGGTATTTTGACTGATGATGTTACTGTTTTAATACTCTGACCTTTTACTATTCTGGAATTTGAAAATATTTTCATTAGGGTTTTGTATATATATTTTGAAAAAAAAAATTAGCATTATTTATTTATTTATTAAAAAATCAAATAGGATAAATAAAAGCAATTTCATGAAGTTATTACCAAGTCAGGGAAAAAAGAGGGAAAAATACATAGTTACAAAATGCATAGTATCAAAAATACATAGTATCAAAAATACATTTTCTTTCAGCATAATTTAAAAACACATTTCCTAGAACTTTAATTCTTTTAAGTTATAAATATTATTTTTTTTAAAAATCTTTGCATATTTTAGCTACGTTTTCTGTAATATATAGTCAGCATCCCTAGAGGTTTTAAAAGAAACATGCAGACATGGTAGTCCAGGACATGATTTAGTTGACATGGTGGTAGTGTTTCCTCAAAAGTGTAGTTGTTACCCAGTATGCAGTACACCACTGCTGGATATCAGTACTGGACAGAAGGTTGGACTTGATGGTCATAGTGGTCTCTTCCAACCTTAAAAATTCTATTATTCTATCATTCTATGAATATAATACCATATTGGGTCAGGTGCCCAGGTGCTGGTGGCAGTGGGGACTGTAATGTTCTCTCTGAGGAGAGACCGGGGCTGCCCCAAGCCAGACTAGCCAGTTCCTGCCAGCTCCAGTCCACACCATGCCCTGCGGTGGGTAGATAACAATGCAGAGCAACAAGGGGACTGAGGGAAAAATATGAAAGAAAAAGCTATGCAGACACCAGAGAAGAGGGAGGTGATCCAGGCATGAGAGCAGAGGTACCGAAGAAGACCATGGTAAGGCAGGCAGTCACACTCCAACCCATGAAGGGGACCATGGTAGAGCAATGAAAAGGTGCGAGGAGGAAGGAGAGGCAGAGACAAATTTATGTACTGACCATAATCCTAACATCTACAAGTACAAAAGTCACCATTTTACATCAGAGGATATAAATTCTTCTACTTGTTTCTTTCATCATTCACAGCAAAAGGTAACGATGTGACACTACCCAATAGGCATTTATATTTGCTTAATCATAGTAGTAGCGTTGTCTGTATTTACCCCTCTCGTATCCTGAGAAGCATGACTGCAAATATGGTTTCCCAAAAGTGATGCTAGGTAGGATAGTGAAATTAAAGGAGGAAACCTGTTCCTCTCTCTCCCTCTGGGACAGAAGTTTTGCTAGTCACTCAGAAACATGAACATGAGGCTTCTGACTGAGCAAAAGACCTGACCTCATGCCTTATTGAAAGTTAGAGATAAAGCTACAAGAGCAAATCCGGTTTCTACAACTGGAAAGAAGATGCTACCTGTACTTTCTAATTTAACAAAAATATATTATGAGAGGTCAATGAAGAAAACAAGGTCCACAGTGACATAAATATGAAGAACTAATTACATAATAAATGCCAGTGTATGAACCATTTGAAATACTACAACTATCACAATAGTGCAAGTGACAACTCTAGCACGGGTAAGTACAGCCTACTTTACTTCAGTCTCTAACTTCGCCAGAACACAATGATATTAAAGCAAAAAAACTCCAAGTAGTATTTAGTGTAGTGTGGTGGTTTGGTACTGGCTGGAGGCAGCAAAGTCGCTCTATCACTCCCCTTCTCAGCTGGGGTGTGTGGGGGGGTGGGGGTGCGGAATATATATTGAGAGGCTTAGGAGTCGAGATAAGGACAAGAAGAGATCATTCTGCAATTAGTGTCATGGGCAAAACAGACTCAACACAGAAGAAAGGTAAGAAAACTACGTAATTACACTACATTGCACTGCACACCCAGTGAAACCAGAGTCAGAAAATGAGAAGTGTGACCAGATCTCAAAGCACCTACCCTCCACCCCTCCCTTCTCAGCAGACAACTTTATTCCTGATTTTGCTCCTTTCTACCCCCCACACTATGGCATGGAGAGGGGCAGGGAATGGGGGTTTTGGTCAGTTCCTCATAAGTTGTTTTCCTTCTTACCCAGGTTGTAGGGGGCTTTTCTTACACCCTTCCCCTGCTCCAGTATGAGGTCCCACCCACTGGAGAAAGCCCTCCATGAACTTCTCCAATACAAGTCCTTTCCCACAGGGCTTCAGCTCTTCACCAGCTGCATGGGATGCAGTCATAAATCATAGAAAGTCTCTCAGTCTCTCAGGCCCAGACTGCTCCAGCCTGGTCCTCCATGGGTTTACTGGCCACACACCCCCACTCCAACCCTCGAAAACCTGCTCCAGCATGAATCTCTTTCATCTTGCTCTCTCTCATCTCTGTATGTGTGTCTTTCCACGGACTGCAAGTGCTGGCAGAGGCTCACTCCAATGTGGGTCACAGTGTTTTCTGTATGTCTCCACCTGCTCCAGCATGGGGCCTCTCCACAGGCTGCAGGTGGGGTCTTGGCCTTTTCCATGGGCTATGGCGTACACTTGCTCCAACATGGGTTTCTCCATGGGCTGCAGGGGCATCTTTCTCTCCAGCATCTGGGGCACATCCTCCCATCCTGCCTTCCCTGGTCTTGGTGCCTGCACAGTTTCTTTCGTCTTCTCACTGCCTTCTCTGGTGGCAAAAAAGTGGCTGTTTGTGTTTTTTTTCTTAAATGTGGTTCACAGAGGCACTGTGACCATTGCTGATGGGCTCAGCCTTGGTCAACAATGACTCTGGCCTTGAGCCAGCTGGTGGTTGCTCTCTTGGGCCTGCAGAGACCTTCTAGCTGCTTCTTGCAGAAGCAACCCCTGCAGTCTCCCTTCTGCACCAAAACCCAGCCAAACAAAACTAAACATGTAGACAGGGCAATAATTATATTTTGGTCTAGGTGTTACCTGCACAACTATAAGACACTGTGTTTGTTTTCTTTGCAGTTCTTTATTTTTAGTGTTATTTTTATAGACAGTAAAGTATGGTACTTTCTATGAAAATAGCATGTCCTCTTGATATATGATAAAATGTATATGATTCTATATACTTTTACATAATGTAAATATCAGGAGTTTGGCTGAAATTTAATATATGAAATCCAAACATCATAAATCATCTAAGGGTTTGTTTTGGGGTTTTTTTCTGTGATAGTATAACCTGGAAAAGTTTGCGTAATGTGATTGTTGGAATTTAAATGTGTGTCAATATTAATATATATATCTTAAAATAATTATGTACACACAAATTTAATAAACTGGATGCTGAAAAAAATTAGAATCACATATAGCAGATAACAATCACATAATAGGACAAACCTCGCTGACTAATCTTTCTCAAATGTAATATTTGCTATCTGGCTTTGGTCTCATGCTGTTCTTCACAAGCCTAGGAAATATTTAGGATTGTAACTGCAATAATTTGGTAGCTAAGTGAACAGACAAAAAGCTTTCCTTTGTCTCACTGAAGTTGGATAGAGTTTAATATTGAACTATAATTCCAGCCAAGAGCTTGACTCATTATATTGAAAACACGTGGTGTGATATATGCTTTCTCAGTCACCATACAAAAACAAATTAACATTCTAAACTTCAGTAACTCTACAGACAAAAATCATATTATAGTATAAAAACTAAAATTCAGGCCAAACTGAGGGAAGACAAAATGGCAAAAATAGTGTACAGAACTAGCCAACTGCTTCTGAGCACAGAATCATAAACAACAAATGCAGCCCTAAAATTACAGACAATTCAGAATCAGAAATAGACAAGAGTTGAATACATGCCTTAACAGCAATGAATATCATAAATTGTGTGACAAGGTGACAGCTCATTTTGTCTTTCTGCAAAACCTGTTGATTTTGGGATATTGTTTGGCTTATATATTATTTGAAATCTCATCCATTAAGATGAGATTAAGATTTGCAGAAAAAAATTATTCCATTTAATCATTACTAAATACCTTGAATCATGTAAAATTAAACAAAATAACACTACAACTGCAGATACCCATATTACTCTCCTAAGCATCAAACATAGTTTTCAATTCCTGAAAGTAATTCAAAGCAGTGTGATATATTTGGCTGCCCTCTATAAACTGTGTGACAAAACATTTTGCACTTGATATTGAGATGCAAATAAAAATATTCTTTCTGGGCAGCTGTAAACGCAACATAGTAAAGGATTTATTGGAGGAGGATAAATTTAAAAGCCTAACTATTTTATAAAATTAATTTCCCTTTTTCCCCCTTTTTTTCTTTTTCCAGAACAAAGAAAGCAATGAAAAATTTAGTGGGAAACCAGTCTAACAAAACAATTTTCTGTCTCTAAAGCAGTCCTTTAGATCTAGGCTCAACTGTACTTTGCAATGACTTATGTCAAGGCCATTGAGATTTCTATTGTTAGAACAGTAATTTGGTTTTGCACCGAATTACTACCAACTGTTGTGTAATTTGCAAGCTATGGAGTCAATAATAGAAAAACATTCACATGGCACATTTACTAGATGAGGTTGTATAAAGTCCATCTGATTACGTATAAGTAGTTATTAGGAAAGGATCTCAAGCAAGAGTTACAAGAGAGCTACAAATCCTCTAGCTGTCTATTACATTTTATAGGAGCTGTGGTTTCATGAGTATTGGATATTTTGTTGACAATGACTTCTGGACAGCAATAAATGACGTTTTCACAGACCATCTTCAAACTGTGCAGTTGAAGTGCCAAATAAGTCTTACTTTTAAGTCAGAAATATTAAATGCTAAAGGGAGAAATAGTTATTAATAACAAAAGACTCCTTTATGGCTTCTGAGAAAAGAAATGTTAAGCCTCAGCAGATTTCATGAGACATTATGAAGTTCTGAAGATGGATAAGTTTTCTTAAGAGAACTGAATGCAGTAATTTATCAGCATAAAACTGTAAGTTTGAGTAGATACTTGGGTTGTAGCACAGGAAAATGACAGAAAAGTTATTCATGTTGGGGGCAATTTTGGAACAAGTAGTTTGTGTCATATTAAGACACAAAGGCCTGAATACTTTAAAGTTTACTTGTTCATTAATTCATTCCGTTTCAAGATCTTTCATCCCTACTGTGATCCAAAGGCTATCCAAGATCAGAGAGATGTCCCAGTAGGGCAGAAAGAAATCCTATGGTGCTAAAAAAGCTTTGAGGTAGATCCTATTACTGATAGTTGACATCAAAGGGTGAAAAAAGACATAGAAGATCACACTTAGAACTTTGCACCTGTAAAATATTGTTTAGACCTTTCTGAATAATGGTGTCACAACTTGTACTGTGCTTTCAAACCTTTTCTTTTATGGTGCCTGTGCAGTGAAAATTGCAGACACATGCTTGTGACTTTAATTTTCCTATTTTAATTTGCAATGGTTGTCCAGTTTGTGTGGAATTTTTAAGCAGTTTTGCTACTAGAATCATTCTTTACTAGCATAAAATCAAGTATATATTACACTTCTGTGCACCTGTTTCTGCTTTTTAGTATCTCTTATGAAAAATAAGCCTTGACTTCTCTTTCCCTGATAAAGACAGAACTTCAGATTGACACCTGAGATTTGGTATGCTATGAGCAAAATCAGCCACTTTTGGGATTGAGACAACAGAACCTAAAATAAATTTGAATTTTATTTTATTTTAAATGAGGCATGATGCTTCAGGACATGAAAAAAGAAAAAAGCCTTTGTTTTTGCTTGGTATTGTTTTCCTGAATTACGTTTGAGATTTAGAATACTACACAAAGCAATTTCTTTGTCTGTTGATGTCTATGATATTTGGAGGGTTTTGCAACTGTTCAGTCTTTAAATCTCCTCTGAACTTCAGTAGTTATATTCATGATGATTCTGAATTGGACTGGAATGTGTAAATAATTTCAGTTTGCATTAAAAAAATCTCAAAACACTACTTAAGATCCTTGAAGATAAACAATTAAATTACTCTTTCTTCAAGAAAGTTGCAAATATCTCTTGAATGGGAAAAAATAATATTCAACTTATCACAAGTATTATGAAGGTCGTTGAAGAAAATACATCTTTAAAATATTTTCAGCGAGTATCTCCCAATCTATTAAAGCATTTTATGATCAAGCTTCATTATGTGAAGAAGAATGCCATACTTTGCTATTAGAGTACTGTATCCTTGAAAAAGTATATGTCTGGGGAAAATTATAATATTCCTTTTAAGTTCAGACTGCTAGTGGATCACCCTGCCTCCTGGCACCCTGCCTTTTGAACAATATCAGTAGCACAGACTAGATGCTACACATATTATTCTTGAAAATAAGATTCCATAAGGTCACACTTCTATTGTGGAGCCAATGGCAGTCACAACTCTTACCATTATAGAAAAGGCTTAAGCATGATTAGCTCTTCCTGCAAGATGACTGCATACTGCCAGTGACACTAGAGCCATGGCATCAATGAGCAACCTGAGCTTTCTGTCAGTGATTGGGTGAGTCATTGTATTTGGTTTGCATGGCAAGGTTTGTGTACCAGGGGAGCTACAGGGGTGGCTTCTGCGAGAAATTGCTTGAAGTTTCTCCTCTGACTGATAGACTCAATGCCAACTGGCTCCAAGACAGATCTGCCACTGTCCAAGACTGAGCCAATCATCAACAGTAGTAGTGCCTCAGGGATAACACAGTTAAAAAGGAGTGGCATTTTTGCAGCCAGAAAGAGGAGTGAGAAGATGTGAGAGAAAGAACTTTGCAGACACCTAGGCCAGTGAAGAAGGAAGGGGAAGCAGTACACCAGAGCAGATTCCACTGCAGCCCCAGATGAAGACCATGGTAAGAGAGGTTGTCCTCCTGAAGAAGATACCAAGCTGCAGCCTGTGGAGTACCCTAAACTGGAGTGGGTATAGGCACCTGAAGGAGCCTGTGACCCACACTGGAACAAGATCCTGGCAGAACTTGTGATCCCATGGGGGACCCAGTCTGGAGAAGCCTGGTCATGAAAGGCTGCAGGGCATAGAAGAGATCCACACTGGAGCAGTTCATGAAAAGCTGCAGTTTATGGGAAGTACTCACACTGGAA
The DNA here is from genome assembly GCF_964237585.1 of Gallinula chloropus. Lineage (NCBI taxonomy): Eukaryota > Metazoa > Chordata > Aves > Gruiformes > Rallidae > Gallinula > Gallinula chloropus. The sequence continues at coordinate 29,634 of NC_140095.1, read as the reverse complement.
AAGTTCATGAAAGTCTGTCACCTACAGGAATGTCCTGGTTTTGGTCAGGATGGAGTTAATTTCATTTGTAACAGCGGATGAATGCTGTGTTTGAGAGTAAAATGGGAGTAGTGCTGATAACACCCTGATGTTTCTAGTTGCTGTCAGACAGTCAAGGACTTTCTCAGCTCTTCATGAAAAAGGAGGGGCGAAGCCAGGACAGGTGACCGAACTGACCAAAGAGAGTATTCCACGCCAGTTACGTCCTGCCCAGGATATCGGGGGCTGACGGGAGGAAGGCCTGGGGCGGCTCCGGGATGCGCGGTTCTTGGGGGACGGTCGGGTTCTGGGACGGCTCTGGGTGTCACAGCCCGAGTTGTGTGGTTTGGTGAGAAACTGCATTGTGTATCAACAGCTTCATATATTTTTGCTTTGAAGTCCTGTTAGCATTGTTACATTGTATTTTTCTGCTATTTTAGTAAACTATCCTTATCCCAACCCACGGGCCTCTTAATTTCTTGATTTTGGGGTTATTTGCCCCTTCCTTTTCCCTTCCCTTACTTCTCACACACACACACACACACACACCCTTCCCTTTAACCTGCTCTTTTCCTTTAAGGAGCAGGCAGCTGCGTGGATCTTGGCCCTCAGCCGGATGAAACCACGACAAGGAGGAACACCATGCTGGAGCAGGGGAGGAATGGGAGGAGTCTTCCCACCAAGGAGAAAGGAGTGGCAGAGACAACAAGTGATGAACTGACTGCAACTCCATTTCTTTTTCCCCTTGTAATTCTTGGGGGGAGAGGGCAGAGAAAACTGGGAAAAAAAGTTAGCCCAGAAGAGGGGAGGGGTGGGGGTAAGTGTTATTTCTCATTACTCTACTCTGATTTGATGGGTTACATATTAATTAATTTTCCCAAGTTGAATACGTTTTGCCATGAACATAATTGGAGAGTGATCTCTCTCTGACCTTATCTTGCCTCTGAGCATTATGTCATATTTTCTCTCCCCTGTCCAGGTGAGGGGGGGAATGATAGCATGGTTTTGGTGGGCACCTAGCATCTAGCCAACCACAGTCACCTTAAGGGTCCATTGCTGCTCAGCTTTCTTATGTATCGATACAGCTTTGCATTATGGATTGTTGTCAGACTCCATTACTATTCAGACCTCAGTGTGGGAACTGAACCAAGGGGTATTGGTCCACAACAGAGAGCTGTGACTATGCTACCAGTCTATTTGTAGGCCAGCTGCCCTATTGGTACAGCAGCTGGGGAGCAGTTCAGAAAGTAATAAGATCAAATAGATGGAATTTGAAAGCAGAAAAATCCAACTGGAAACAATTTTGAAAATAAGAAAAGTAACTATTTGCAATCATTTGGGAATTTCCAAGGAGAAATCACTGTGGGAATTGTTGGAGTGAAGATAATGTTTTGTGTTTATGCAGTGTGCTTGTTAAAAAAAAAGTTGCTCACATTTAAGCAGGAACTAACTCGGGACGTCAAAGCAGATAGTCACAGTAGGTTCTTCTTGCCTTATAATCTAATGGAACTGTTACTACAGCTGAATGCTGTTTCACTTTGTACTGAAAGAGAATGAACAGGAAGGGCAGAGAATAGCACGGATGAGAACAGCAGTAGCACAATAATGGAGCCTGTCCAGAATGAAATAATGAGGGGGAACCCTGCTGTTTGGGATCCTAATTGGGCCACAAAGGTTAGCTTTATCTATTTAGGTGTATTGTACTTACATTGCTGAGGAGGTCTGTATTTAATTCCTGTAAGTGGTCTCCTCCTAGAATGAGCTCCAGTACTAAGATATGACTATAGCACTGCTGTTCCTTCTCAGGGTTAACTCTTGTCTCTCCAGGACTGATTGATCTTCACCAAAGACAGAGATTTGTACAACACTACAGATTTTGGGAACCATTTTACCTTTTTCTTGCTGCACTGAAGTTGTTCTCAATTTCAATCAAGGAAAATCACAACTGATTATTGTTACTTGCCTGCTCACAGCTCTGCTGTACCTCCTCTCAGAGCTTCTATCAGGCCATGAATATATTACTTGACTGGCTTTTTCTCATCCTCCTCAGTCAGATCTAGAAGTCTTTACCTGGGAAAACCCAAGATAGTACCTAATCTAGAGAATAAGCTCTACTATAATTCATTAATTATATTTGAAATTTCAAATTTCTAGCTTCTACTACCTGTTTGCCAAAGTGTTCAAAAGGAGGTACAAATTATGGAGCCTTTTTTAACAAATTACTTCACCCATGTGTCCGGTCAGCCACTCACACATCAACAGTCAACTTCCACAAATGGTAGCAAACTATCAGGAAAAAAATCCCATATCCCTGTCTTTGATTACAAAGGTCTTAGAACAGAAAAGAACTTCTGCAGAAACGGACATCTGGGGTAAACCCTGTTTTTTTCATTTTTATATCTAAGAATTTTGAGTTATAGCCTTCAAGCTTAATTTTTGCTTCAAGCCCAAGTCTCTATATTCTAGAAGATTTCAACCCCCAAAAGTTATCTAAGTTTTTAAGTACAGGCACTAATACATCTTTTCAGATCTTTTAAAATTAAGAGAAGAGACATGTCTTGATTGTCTTTAATCTTTTGTTTCTGTAATAATGATAAATTGGCTTCTTATTTTGTTAGGACCCATTGTGATAATGTGTGTAAAACCAAAACAAACTTGTATCCTATTAAAATTCCTGATCAATTTCTGGCTTTGAAGTACCTATTATTATAAGATGTGCTCTTGCTTTACTTTAGGATTGATGATCTAAGTTCTTATTAATCTCTGTAATATATTAAGCATGTAGATATAGATAGGTACCTAGAAGGGAGCTATATATGTTTCCCTTTAGTTAAAAGAGGTCAACTTGAGTCACTTACATAAAGAGAGATCTGTTTTACCATTTGAAATTAGGTATTCCTTTGGTTTTTAGGTGTCAGTCTACAGCAGTGTAATCTTTCAACGTCATATCTGTCATATTTCTCTGACAATTTATGTTATCTCAGATTATACTAAACATTTACTTTTGGGATCCTGAATTAAGCTAATGCAATATTAGTCTATATAATGAATTGAGTCTAGAGAGATACTCAGATAATAATTCCTAATTTAGAATGAGCTAAACACCTCTCTAGGTCTATAATGAGAGGACATGAACTGACTGGCATGGGTGCTTAGAGACCTCATTCACAAAAAATGCTTTCCTTACAGATCCCTTAATGTCCCAATTTGGGAAATCAAGGTAACAAAATCTGAGATCTCATGAAAGAGGAAAGTAAAATATTTTATGAAAACTATAAGTTTTTCTACTGGTGTTTATCCTCATAAATTTCCTGCACTCAGTCTCTTGTAACCATATACTAACACATACAAAGACGTATGTGTCTAATGACAGATTCACAGAATTTTAGGGGTTGGAAGGGACCTCCAGAGATCATTGAATTCAACCCCCTGACCAAAGCAGGCCCCCGAGGAAATCCAGCACCATTTCTAGCCATGAAAGAGAATGGTGTCCACCAGCCATTGAATTATCATTGTCTTTTTGGAATTATTCTTGATGGCAATAAACTAGGTTTTCGACAAATCTTTTGTATCCTACAGGAGTCATCAGTCCCACTATGTGTAACTCCTTTGCATCAGAACCTTGCTGTTTCATCCACAAATCTAAGGACAAATCTTGCTATTAATGTGAGCTAATGGAAAAATGAATATGCCGCAGCCTTGTGACCACCTCCTGCTGAGACATACCAATTACAGTATAAGTAAAATCTCTCTGGTCTGTTGAAGGAGGAAGATAAAGTTCTCAATAGTGCAAGGAAATAATTCACACACCAAGATAATCTGGTCAATTACTGCAGTAATCACCTAAAGAACAGAAAGATTCAGGCTACTCTAAACATAAGAAAAAACCTTTGCAGGCAAGTACGCTAGTGCTGCCACTTGCTGGTGCATCAGATAGGGCAACAGGTTACAGCAGCTGCCAAAGAAGTGTTCGGAGACTGGAAGGAATCTAATGGCTGGAAGAAAGTAAGATTTTTGGTGAGGGAGGGCCGTGGATGTTAATCATTCTCAAAAGTGGATTAAAACTCACAGTGTTTCTAATTAGAAATGCAATAGAAACTAGGAGTGAACTCAGCCCTCATTTCTTCTACAACACCAGATGACTACCCGTCTTACACTGTGTCTAAGACCACAATGAGCTCCATAAAATAAATACTAACACTAACTGAACTTTCTTCAAGATCTCAGACAACATTACTTGGATTTTTAAATCGATATATATATATTTTAGAGCAAAGAATTAAATGGTGCACCACTATCTGTACAAAGATGAACTACTGCCCCTGTGTCTTAAAAACAAATCAGTATGAAGTAATTATTTGAGTTCATTTTTTGTGAAAAAAAGATCTACATGCTGTAGCTAGGACCCTATAATACACATTTTACATAGGAAGAGTAGTTGGTAGGCAATCATAATAAATAAGTTATATTAATGTGCCCAGATGCACTGAAGTTTTGCTCATTTAGGACAATAAAACTATATTCTTAAAAATTATTGTCCCTTTTTTCAACAAGGATAGGGTTAATTTTCATGAGAAATTGGGGTAGGACACAACCAGGACAGGTGACCCAAACTAGTCAAAGGGGTATTACATACCATATGATGTCATGTCAAGCATATAAAAGGGGCTAGGAAGGGAAGAGCAGGGCTTCCGCATGGTCTGGTGTATAGTCACTCAGGGTATAGTAATTTTCAGGTGAGAAATTGCATTGTGTATCACCCATTTTGTTTATTCCAAGTACTGTTGTTATTTTCTTCTCCATTTGCTGTCCCAATAACTCATGTCCCAATCCACGATTTTTACCTTTGTCTTCCCATTCTCTTTCCCATCCCACTGGGGGGAGAGGTGAGTGAGCAGCCATGTGGTGCTTACCTGCCAGCTGGAGCTAAATGACAATTGTAAAAATGGCTGAAAAGAAATTTAATGTGGGAAGGAATATTAATTTCATAATGCAAAGTGATAACTCATATTGTTGTTGGTCTGCCACTATAAATTGAGTGAAACATCTAATTCTATGATATACAAGAATGAAGCTGCAGAGTAAGCTGATTTTGGCCAAGATTTTCAAGAGGGGCTAGTCTCCTTCAGTGACAGGTACTGTTAGAATAAGACACAAAGATAACATTTAAATATCCGTCAAGGTAGAGAAGAAAAAGCTATGATAGACAGTATGACTGACATGAAGTAGTAGACTGTGGCACCACCTTTTACCAAGCCTACGAAATCCATCAAAAACACCTGGTGAAAATGACACTTAGTCCCCTTACTTCTTGTCACACACAGCAAACATCATATTTCAACAGCAACACTATCTGCAGTTATTTTTACCTTTTATGGGATTGTAGATTTTTTTTATTTCTAACTCCTGTCCTATCTGCAGCTCGGGGGTTCAGATGGCTGTGACCAAGAGTCAGAAAAAGAAATGCCAGACTGCTAAATCTGCTCAGGAAGATATCTGGCACTCTGATCAGACGTCAACAGAGACATCTTGCATTGCAGAAGGATGCTATCGGAAGATCAGCCTCACAGAAAGAATGTCATGAATCCAGTTACCGTGGATTCTAACTTTAGTGCTTTATTTCAAACAAAATAGACTCTATCCTCACACCATAGCTGGGCCTGGTACAAGCATGACTTGTTTCAAATGGAAATTCATCATTAACTCCACATACATTTCTAAATTCATATAATCGCTCTTTGTTAAAGAGCGTGTAGATTGTGAGTGGCAACATGAACTGTAAAGGAATTAACTAATTTTTTGTTAATGTATTATGCTATATAATCCATGCAACTATAGCTCTCCACTGTCATGGGGGAATGCCTAATATCTTGTGTCTCCGGCCAAGACATAAGAGCATCTCTAAATAAAGAATTTTTGGGAATTTGTCTGTTTTCTTCTCCTATGAGAAATTCACAGTCCATTGTATCTAATCGCTGATCTTGCAGCATTTGAAAAAATTACCCCTGATAATTTTTTGACTCACAAAGCCTATGTGGTGTCAGTATGATACTGATACTTCTTCAAATTGCTATGACAATAGCAATTCATCTTAATATGTTTTGGGTTTGCATGGCAAGGTTCTGGTGGGGCAGGATGGGGTGGGGGGGAGCGCGCTGCAGGCATGGCTTCTGCAAAAAGTTGCTAGAAGTTTCACAACCTGCTCCACCACGGTCTTCTGCACATGCTGCGGGGGAATCTTTCTTGCAGTGCCTGGAGCACTTTCTCTTCCTCTTTCTTCACAGAGCTTGGTGTCTGCAAAGTTTCCTATATCTTCTCACTCCCCTCTCCATTGGCAAAAAGGCACTACTTGCGGTTTTTTTCCTCTTCTTAAATATGTTATCACAGAGGTGCTACCATCATCGCCTTGGGCAGCGACAAGTCTGTCTTGCAGCCAGATGGCACTGACTCTATTGGACTTAGGGGACACTTCTAGCAGCTTCTTGCAGAAGCCACTCTTGTAGTCCCCCCACTACCAAAACTTTGCCATGCAAACCCAAAACAGAAAGAGCTCTGGCTTTTTCCAAGAGCGCTACTGATGCTCTTAAGAGCATCTCGTTTCTCCGCTATTTTTAAACAAAAATTCTTAAAACCTCAGCTTAATGAAGAATACATGGACAAAAACATATGCCATAAATTTTGTTCTACTAGACAAATTAAAAACTTTGTAGTACATCATTTCTACATGTCCATATGAAATAGGCATTCCATCTAAATTCACCTAAATATCCCCATATATCCTCTGCTTTGGGTTGTCGTTAGCCACCAAGCTGTCTTTTCTTGTGACTGTGATTACGAATATTATAATGATAATCTGAAGGTACTATTATTGCACGTGAAGTTTCACTGCAAATCAGAAAAGACTGACACCAAAACATTTATACTTCATTGGCCCTCTTGCTGTAATCATGTAGATTGTTGTTCCTGTAATGTACATTGTTCTGCCATTATAGAGCCTATACCTAGAACAGTAGACATACGGTGTTCTTTTCCAAGATACAAACCTTGGATCATGAAATCCTTTACAATTTTTTTTTTGTTTTTATTGAATGGACCTTGTAAATCTGTACACAGCTATACTTTCGACAATACTGGGTTCAAAGTTCAGAAGTAATTCCCAGCTACTCATGCGAACTTTAATGCCTGCTTGGTTTTATATGTGAGTTTTACCATCACTAAGAGTCTCAGGTTTTCTGTTAAATTCAGGTCTATATTCAGAACACCACCAGGTAGTTAAGCATATTAAAATACGGATAAAATTAGCCTTAACTCTTGGTGACCAAATTTAAGGTGATTTGTTGCATGAGATATTCAAATATTATTGTTCTAATGTTGTTTAAAGAATTACAGACCCATGGTATATCTTGCACTTACTCTTCTTGTACAATGTATATTAGAACCTGTCTCAAATTAATTCTGGGTCTAGAAGAAAATTATGAAACACTCCCCTTTGTAAAAAAAAAAAAAAAAAAAGTTGTATTTGCCTACTGCTTAGAAGAACTCAGAATTCAGTGTTTGAATGAGAGAACTGAAAGCAAAGACTCTTCATTTTCATGTAACTGCCATACTGTGAAACAGTATGATTGTTCCAATTCAGCAATTTATTTTTTTTTAAAAAAAAGATATCTTGGATTCTGAAGAAAAATCAAAAACTTTCCCTCATTAAGTAAAGGTTCTTCAACATCTGCACAGTTAATCTTACAGGTTATCAAGTAACAATAATAAAATAGTTTTAAAAAAAGATGTCAGAGAAATACCCAGAATTTAACAATGCCCTTCTTATTTTATGCCTAACAGGCTCTAATACTAGAATAAGTTAATATCAATTAATTCCTGTTATGAGTTCATTTCAACAGACAAATAAGCTGTTATCGCTCTGTAGTATATGAAATACCTAGAAGCATTATTCAGGCCCCAAAGCAGTGGCATGAATCACATGGTTCGTTTCTAAATCTATTTGCCTGACCTGGCTTTTTAAAACAGGAGGCAACCCATAACTCAGTTTGATGGGGCTTTGATTCTCACTAGGAGAGGATGGACTCAGCAGGGTAGCAGCACTTGTAGAAAGAGCTGTCAGGAGATAAGCAAGACCCAAGGAAGTGTCAATCAGGACACTGTTCTCTACTGCTGTGTGCAAGCAAAAAACCTTCCTTAAGTTATATATTGTAAGTAAAATCTGTAACTCAAAGTTCTTCCTGAATGAGAAGGCAGGAGGCAGAAAGAGAAAGAGAAAGTTTCGACTTCTAAATTTTCTGCTCTAATTGTTCTATCCCACTGAAAAACCTTTATCCCTCTGGGATAAATTTGTTTGTGAGATATTTTTCCATTTGATATTTTTATAAAGATATATTCTTCCTATATTTCCTGCTTGCAACTGCACTGGATCTATTACTTAATGACACTTTATTACTTTTAATTTTGGAGTAGCAAAGTACTCTTCATAATATTCTATGATTTATTAATATGATTTTTTTTATTCCTGCTTATTGTTCTTTTTTAAAAAATTACATGGGAAATTTCTCTTAATTTGTGCATGAAAAACCCACAAAAATATCTGAAAAAAACCTAGAAAATACAATAATACAGAATCCACCAGTTAACCTACTCATCTGACACAGATTGTGGAATTATGTATCACTGCACATTACAGAAAGCTGTTTGCAAATGGCTGTATAAATATATTTTCATTATTGAATGAGCACTACATCAGTAGACAGGTGAAACCACAATGTTCTGGGACAGAAGGGGGTCTGTCCCACTGGATGAAAATGTCTAAGAAGCACCAGAAGTGCTGTCTTGAAAGGCTTGATGTTGAGGCAATACACAGGACAATTGGAGAGTAAAACAGATTGAATATGATCAATCAAACCACAGGTAGAATTGGGGATTTATACTGAAGAATTATATATGGTTGTATCTTACTTTTTAACCTGCTGACTGAGCACATAATGTAGTGGAAGTACAGATATTTACATGGAAGGGAGGAAGGAAGTAAAGACAGAGCCTGTATGTCAAGCTGCTTGGCATTTACTGTGTTAATTACAACTGATACCTTAGTAACAATTCACATAAAAATTGCAGGCTAGTCATATTTTTATGACCTTTACCAAGTAATCCATTTTCAACAACATTTTATTCCAAATGATGGATTCATTATTGGATGTAAGCCCTCAAATGCTTGACTACTAATTTAAAATAAAGCTAAAATCCATTACATAAAGTGAATATCAAACTCATCAGAAGTTGTTGGCCACAGTGTTTATAGAGCAGGACAAATTCACTGTTTTGTGATCTATTAGAACTACAGCATAACATTAAAAATATAAAGTCTTACAAGAGCAAGTAGGGGACAATTACTTTTACACCATCATAATATAACATAGAGATATTTATATTCATTAGACCACAAAATTGATTTTTATGAAATAATACACAATGGCAAATTAGACCCTACTACTATTCCATGTGTTTTATTTAATTACTTTGAATTTTATGCCATGTTAAAGGTTAATGTCACTATTACTGCTTTCACCATCTGAGTTTATTGAAAGCCTTAGGACACATAATTTAGTACAAATTCTTGCAAAAGAAGAGAAGATAGAACGTTTTTAGTGTAAGAAATGAAAAAAAGCTGAAGAAAGGGAGTTTTCAATAACTTTTTTTCAATATCACAAACACAGCAGCAAGAGATTGCCAATACTCATGCAATCCTATTTTTCACAAGTAGTCAATAGACTTAATACATAAAATCATAATTTTGTGAAGTTTCATGATGACCATTACTAAAGCCCTGCTGTTTAAGAATAATGGTTGATGAAAATCTCAAGTTTCACTTTAAAAAAACAAAAAAGCAGGCTGCTAGCCCTCACTGCCACAGACAGTTGCATGAAAATTTAACTAGAAGAATAAAAAGACAGAAGGTAAATGTAAAGAAACTAAAACTTTCTTTTCCATAACAATCTTACAGGTTTTGGGGACCTGACATATGCATTTTTAGCATTTTGGGGTTGATAATATATTTGATAATCTGAAAGTGGAAGGCAATTAGGGTGAAAGTAGAAATTAAATTATAAGAGTCCATGATTCTGAAGTAAGAAAGGACTGACAGCAGCAGTGATGTGGCAAGAAAACCTTCAGGAAACTCTAGAAACCGTTGTTCCAAGGTAAAAATGCAAAAAATTAAAAATGGATTTTCAGGGCAACTGAGATGTCCAGGATGCACAATAGCAGGAATGGGTGTGGAAGAAAGGTAACTATATATGCACAAATACATACCTTCATGGCTGCGTGAAAAGTCTTCAGTAACCCAACGCTAAAAAGAAATCAAAAATGAAGATAAGAATGTATAAATCAGGATAAGATTAAAATCATTATTATTAATTTAAGGGGTGGGGGTAAGACAGAGACTTAAAGCTAGTACCAGGTACAACAGTAAAAATAATTTCTTAATTGTTGTCAACAAAGGATAACATAACTATTTAATGGGAAAAGTAAACAAGTAGCAGATAAAGGAGGAATGACTGAAAAGGTCAATTTCTTTTTATCATTCTTGAAAGAGTAGTTTCACTGATGAAAGTTAACAAGTGCTATTTCTTAAAAACATGGGCCTGAATGAAGAAAGATTAAAAGGCTATGTAGATAAAGGTATTTGTGATAGCAGGTTCTGATGAAATTTGCTGTATTTAAAGAAGGCAATCAAAACCATTCCTGAGCCATTGACAGGTATTAGGGAAAATTCACAAAGGAAGAATGAAATCTCAAGAGATGGGGAAAAAAGAAAATACAGTATCTGTGTTTTAAAAAGATAAAATGTATGTGGTGAATTTACTGCTGGGAATTACAGCCATTTTTGGTACCTGAAAAGATACTAGGACAGATTATTAAACTCTTCATTTGTAAACACCAAGAAGATAATAAGATTGTACAAAACATCTAAGAGATTTATCAACATCAAATAATGCCAAACAAATCTAATTTCCTATTTTCTCTAGATAACTGACCAAGGAAGGAGAAGAGGGTCTGAAGGATAATTTTATTTTTACCTTAGTAAGGCTTGAAATCTCATAAGCAAATTACAGAGAAATGGTGTAGAGTAAATGAACATGTTTGTAGCATTTACAGGCATGAAAATCTTTACTCAAAGAGTATGTATCGCTTTCTAATTTATGAGCTTGCTGAGCTCCTCAGATGTGATCCATGAAATCAGCATTAAAAAAAAGTTATAATTGTGTTCATAATTCTGTTCTGAATACATACTGGTAACTCAAATAGATGTTTAGTAAGATAATTCAGCAGAAATTTAAACATTTCCATACATTCTAAGAAAATAATCTAAAGTTCATTAAAACCATTTTGAAATAGACTGATGAATTGTTCAGGATGTTGAATAAGGATGATGCAGTTTAATTTGTAGCCACGAAAAACAAAATATAATCATTAGGAAAAAAATCAGATATAATGACAACTAAACAATGGAAGGGGTACATATAAAGAAAGACTGTTAAAGAAAAAATCAGGAACATATACTCTAGACTTTTAGTACTTTCAGTAATGTGTCAGAGCATAGGGTCGGATAGATTACTTTGAGTTGTAGAGGACATTATAGCAAAGAAGTGAACCAGTTTTGCATTTTATTTAGGAGTCTCTTCCTCTAAAAGAAAAAATTAATTGGTAGTATATAAGGAACTTTAAGTGGAGACAAATTCTCACTGAATTTGATCACTCCGTTTTCCTTGATAGCATTTTTTGTTATTATTCTCTGTGATTAGGTACTTGATCTAAAACAAATAAAGCTTATCCAATATTAGTAGACATTCAGGAATAAGATACATTTTTATAAGACTAAGTATGAGGTAATAAGTGGGGCCGTTTGCCAAGTGATGTGGCAGAAAGTTGGAAGGCTTTAAGTCAAAGTTTAATGTCTTATGCTGACAGTTAACCACAGGAATATAGCTTTGCTCTGCCATAAGTTAAACAAAACATAAAAATAAATTAAGTGTAATGTGTAAGAGTCACCTGCCTCATAAATGGATGGTCATCTCATTCCAAAGTTTTAATATTCCTACCAGTATTATAAGTAATAGATATTTGTAGAAAGTCAGGCAAATGTGTGAAAAATTAGAAGCTATAAATAGAATTAGCTTTCAGGACAGAAAACAATTATATCCTAAAAAAATACATATCTATTTATACTATTTTCTATCACTGTATACCTCACATGGGGTTAATACCAATCTAGAAAGGTAAACTGGGTCTGCTGGTTGTTAAGTCTTAACTACATGTAAAAAAGGCAATATAGACAGAGTTTGGAATTACTAAAATATCAACCATCTATTGATTTGCTTGCATGATCCTTAACAGAGTAAATCACAGAGGCAGGATTTCTTTCTGTTGCTTCTCTTTCTTTCTTTCTTTTTTTTTTTTTTTTTTTTGCTAGATCTTATAAGTATTGTAGTTATAACTTAATTTGTATAAACCCCCCCCAGTAAAATATATTAACAGTAGTTCTGTCTTACTGTCATGACTTAGATCCGATTCAATAATAACGTACCTGCTGTAGAATCTAGTCTGAAGGCCAAACTGTAGCATAAGATAGAACATTGTGTTTTTAATAGCCTGGGTAATTTATCAGTTGACACAACAGATTGAAGTACACTTTCTAAAGGATATGCTCTTTCTCATTAAAAAGGAAAAAAGCTTATACAAGAAAAAGGAAATACATTTTAAGAGGCTTGTTTGTACAGTCGGTCCTTTCTAATGACCATTATTTTTTTCCTGCTTCTTTTAAAAACAGGAAGCAGTAGAAGAAGGTTATAATTTTGAAACCATGATCAAGTCTAAGTTATAGACCCACCTTAGGCTTGAAAGGATGAAAAGGGGAAAGCAATTTCTATGGAGATTTTGTGATGGGTTTGGGGGAGTTTTATTGAAGACATAACCTTAGTGAAGCTTACCAAGTTTGGCAAACTATTGGTCAGGAGGACCTGTTGCAGCAATGAATCTCATGATATTGAGGATTCAGGGATTTCTGCAGAGGGTGTAACCTTGGAAGGACTCCCAGCTCAAGGGGAGATCCAGTTGTGCAGTCCACTGCCATGCGGGAGGGCTCAAAGGGCTCTTGGGCTGCTCACTGTATGATGTAAGATGACTGACCAGCCATATTTACAACTATGATTTACAACTATAGATGTTAATTTCTCCCAGATTTGGCTTGCATCAGACATTGATCAGTATTATGGTTAGGTGGACATATTGCTCAAATTAGTCCTTGGTTAATTGTGGGAATTGCACCCAAGAGGTTAAAAACACAGGTGTCCACCCTCAGCCATACATCAGGGTCTTACCATTTATGTGACACTACTGTGTTGTCTGACTCCCCGAAATACACTTTGAGCTGAATGCAGCCATCATGACTGAACACATCCATTACCACCAACACTAGTAGTTATATGAGAGCAGAGTTATGGGAAATAAAGTTTGAAGGGGGAGGACGGCGGACAGGAAGAAGCACTCATCATAACAGTACAACAGATGTGTGTAGATGACACACAGTAGCATCTACCAGAATCCTATTGGGTTAAATATGGAGATTTCAGAATTGACATTTTCACTATGTTAGAAAATTTGGTTGTTAGGGTGAAAGAAGGGAAAGCAGATTATCAAAAATGCTAGCATACAACTTGTGTAATGTGTATATATGTGTAAAGGGATATAAAAAATTAGTAATATATGCATAATAAATTGCAAATTTCTATATAATAATAAATATATAAATGACTATAATTGCCATCTCCTAATCAGTTAAGAAGCCATATTTGGCCTTGCTGTCACTAGCTATATTAACATCTATAGTCTGCTAGTAGACATATACTACTTCAACATCCATTCACTATGATATCAAAACTATTTCCTAAAAAAAAGTGCACACAAGGAAAAAGTAACTGTTAGGAAACATAGTATAGAACTGGAACAAGTAATCTAAAAAGACAGGTGATAAGGAGAGGTGTATATATGACATTAACACATTAATAAAGAGAAAAAAATAACTAAAATATTTAATTACAATGGCAGATTTTTAACTCAGAGTAAAACATCTTGTGCAGTGCTTGGAAAACTCCAAGTGATGAAAACTTGGAAATCTAGGTTTCTAGACTACAGACTAATTTTTGTTCAGTTTTGCTGGGTGTGTTGGCAATCTCAAAGCATGTGTTTTTCAGTTTCTCTGCATCATAACTGCTGTATTGTTACACTTTGTTTCACCATACTCCTGAATACTGTACTTGCACTGCACTTTCTCTTAATCATGATTAAATACCCAGAATTCATTCATATGCATTTTTGGCCAGCCCCCATATCGAAAAGATCTCTTCACTCTCTTGACAAAAGCTATACAAAACAGAATTGGCATGAAACATACATGATATTAAGGTACATGGGTACCTTCATCTGTCACCTCACACATGTAAATAAATAGTTCGTTCTTTTCTAAAGGCACATCTGCTGTCATCTTAATCATTTTGCCACTGTCTCAACTCCGGCAAACTGCTCCAGTGGATCCATCCACTATTCAATACGCTGCAACCATGTTTTGTTAGGTAGTGGGTTATGGTGATTTGACCCTGGCTGGATGCCAGGTAACCACCGAAGCCACTCCGTAACTCCCCTCTTCAGTTGGACAGGGAAAAGAAAATATAGCTTAATGCTCAGGGGTCGAGACAAAGTCAGGGAGAGATCACTCACCAATTACCATAATGGTCAAAACAGATTCGTCTTAGAAAAAAGTAATCTAATTTATTGCCAAGCAAAAGAGAGCAATGAGAAATAAAACCAAACCTTAAAACACCTCTCTCCTCCACCTCTTCCTTCTACACTCACAATTTCCTCCTCCCAGGAACAGAAATGAGAGTTGCAGTCACTTCATCGCTTCATCACAATCTGCCTCTGCTACTCCTTCTTCCTCACAGGAAGGACTCACACTCTCCCCCTGCTCCAGCATGGGGTCCCACCCATGGGAGACAGTCCTCCATGACTTTCTTCAACGTGAGTCCTTCCCACAGACTGCAGTTATTCATGAACAGCTCCAGCATGGGTATCTTCTATGGGGGGCAGTTCTTCAGGACCAGACTGTTTCATCAGAGTCCCATATAGGGTCACAAGTTCTATCAGCAAACCTGGTCCAACTTGGGCCCTCTCTTCATGGGGCCACAGACCATGCCATGATCCAACTCCAGTGTGGACATCCCACAAGGTCACACCTCTTTGGGGTGCGTCCACCTGCTCTGGCATGAGGTCCTCTACACGCCTCAATGTGGATATCTGCTTCACTGTTAACCTCCACGGGCTGCAGAGGGACAGCCTGCCTCACCATGGTCTTCTCCAGGGGCTGCAGGGGAATCTCTGCTCTAGTGCCTGGAATCCCTCCTCCCCCATCCTTCTTCACTGACCTTGGTGACTGCAAAGTTTCTCATATTTTCTCACTCCTCTCTCTGGCTGCAACAACTGCTGCTCCTTTTTTTTTTCCTCCTCCTTATGTATGTTATTTCACAGGCACTGCCACCATAGACTTGGTCGGCAGCAGGTCCGTCTTGGAGACAGCTGGCATTGGATCTAAGAGGAAGCATCTAGCAGTGTCTTGAAGAAGCCACCTGTGTAGCCCCTGCTGCCAAAACCATGCCACGCAAAACCAAGACGTGTGTATCTGCAAATAAGTTCCACTGTCCATTGCCAGAAAAGGAGATGTTAGAGTCACAAAATCACAAGGTTGGAAAAGACCTTTAAGATCGAGTCCAACCATTCCTTCCCTATGCTAAACCATATCCCTAAGTACCTCATCTACCTTTTTTTTTTAAACACATAAAAACAGAGGTGAGGAAAAAATGCTTATCTCTATCTTAATATGATATTTAAGTCTGTATTTTTTTCAAAAAAAAGAGTTCTGTGAACTCATCTTTCCTGAAGCAGCAGATATAAATGTTTGACAGAGATTTTGGTTTTGCATGGTTAATTATTTCTTTTTGCTTTTTGAACCATGCATTTGATAATTTCAGTTTACTGAAGTATACTGACAGAGTACAGTTGTCTCTATTCTTGGTCCACTTACCACACATGAATTGTATGTGTTCCCAATTGTATCAGTTGGCAGTTAAATAATAATCTGAATTGGCTAAAATCATATAACCATTCTGCCTGAGGCGTATAAATGATCATGCAGTAGTGTGCATACATTATGATAAAAGTAATTTTTACTGTGAGGAAGAATCAAATAGATAATGGGAGTGGTGAACATATTAATCAATTTCAAGCAATAATTCACCGCTCAACTATTGAAGAGGAAGACAATTGTTTTATAGGTGCAAACACTAAGAAATGGAATCCTCATTAACATTGTCTAATCTTTTTAGTCTGAACTACATCATTTATCTGAACTGCATAATTTAAAGGTCAGACAAATCTTCCATTTTGCAAACAAGAATACAGACCTGCACTTTCAGAACTTTTAACATCCAAAAATACATCTTGGACAGTAGCTAAAAATCTTGCCAGATTTTTTGATTTGCAGATGCTGAAAACCTTTCTCAGGCTGAAAGACCAGATTTTATTGTCTTTATAAACAGGGATCTCTTAGAATATACATTTCCTCAGCCAAGAAATAATGTTCTCATTTTTAGAGTTTCATCTGATAATTCCAGTTGCAGACATCTCAGGGCAGTTTGCAGTGTACTCAGCAAGATGTCATGTTTATCAGAGCTGTAGAAGACATTTATTGCTACATACATTGTGATCTCTTTTGAGATTCTTACTGAAATGTATGCCGCTAAATCACAATTCATTCATCCAGTTGTTGCATTCACAGCTGTGATGTAGCTACCAAAAAGCAGATGCATAAAGTAAATTTAATTTCAAAGTATTCGATTTGACAGATTGCTTCCAACCAACTCATTAGACAGAAAATAAACCACAGATAATAAATTTTAAGGTTTAAATTGCCAAGTCAGGTTCTCAATACAATAAATTGTGATTTAGATAAGCAGACAATGTTTGTTTCTAAAATTTTGCATGTTTGGTTTACGTGTAATATTTATAGGTTTTATAAGCTGACAGGCAAAAATTCTGCCTATAAATACACTTTCTTACTATAACTTAAGCATGATGTTAGAATAAATCAATAAATTAACATTTTGAGGCATTAAAGACATAGATCACGGTACTGATACGTGCTATAGCAATATACGTGCTACTTATTTGGAAACACTGAAGAACTGGAACATGAGATTCTTATGCCTACTTCTCCAAATCATAGAATATCCTGAGTTGGAAGGGACCCAAAAGGATCATCAAATCCAACTCACGGCTCTACACAGGACCAGCCAAGTCAGAGCATGTGACTAAGTGCATCGTCCAGACACTTCTTGAACTCAGTCAAGCTCGGTGCTGTGACCACTTCCCCGGGGTGCATGTTTCGGTACTTGACCAGCCTCTCAGTGAAGAAGCTCTTCCTAACATCCAACTTAAACCTCCCCTGTCACAGCTTCATGCAGTTCCCTCAGGTTCTATCACTGGTCACCAAAGAGAAGAGATCGGTGCCTGCCCCTTCAGCCCCCCACATCAGGAAGCCATAGACTGTGATGAAGTCTCCCCTCAATCTCCTCTTCTCTAGGCTGTACAAAATGAGGGACTGCACCCTCTCCTTGTAAGACTTCTCCTCCAGACCCTTCACCATCCTTATTGCCCTTCTCTGGATACTCTCCAATAGTTTTGTGTCCCTCTTGTACTGTGGTGCCCAAAACGTCTCACAGTACTCAAGATGAGGCTGCACTAGTGCAATGTAGAGCAAATCAATCACTAAGGATGAGTTGAGTAATACTTTTTATGACAGGCTAGATCAACAGATCAAAAAGATTACCTTCTCTTTTCCCTTCTTGTGACGCCTGGGTAGGGAGAGCAAAATACCTCTTGAATTTTGTTTTGGTTTTTTTCTGATTTGATTTCAGAAAAAAAGATTCTCCACTGCACTCATACATCTCTGTATCTAGATCTATGAAGCAGGTAGCCTCCAGAGGTCCCTTCTGAACTGAATTATTTCTGTGATTCTTAGCTGAGGAACCAAAGTGCAAAAATAGGCAATTAGTTTGAAAGGAAACTTAATTATTGAATTCAGTAAAGTGATCACTGGAAAGATTACTTAGTTTTATAACTTGAACATCAAAATAAAATGGCATGAGTTTAAAATGGCTTATAGAGAAAATAAAGAATTAACAGAGCATAGGAAAAACACATGCAATGTTTGAAATGGTACAAAGGATAATTCTATTTAGAAAGTGTCACCAATTTAGGCATATTGAATTCATTCAGCCTGAGATTAGCCAGCTAAATGTCGATCCAAACTGCAAGGATGGAGTCAGCAAAACCCCTACTATCTGTCATTCAGCCTATCATCTGTCCCATGGAAGAGTCTTTCTATCATGGATGTACAGAATCTAGACAGCTAGCTTAATCTAGATCCTTAATTTACAGATCAACAGTTAAATGACACATTGATCATGCTACCCAATTTAGTCAATGTAAAAAAAAGTCCCTTTGCTTTTTCTATGTCCTTTTGTTTTCCCTAAGTTTCAAGAGATACACTTGTTGTAACAGAAGGGAACACAAACACTATTAAACCAGCACCAGATAATACACCTTTGATAAACTGAGACTAAAAAAAAATAATCAATACTTCTTTCCGATGTGAAGGAGAGTAGCTGAAGCTTGGAAGACTGCCATAAAACAATGGGAACACTCCAATGGTGTATTAGTCAGATTAACCAAAGTGTAAAATATCTTGAAGGTTAAATCCTTATTTTTGTTTTACTAGTTTGGGAGACACATTTTACGACAAAATTATTTCACTCTTATTATTCTATAGTTATATTTAAGATATATATGGATTTCTTCTACAAGTGGTTGGAAGACCACTTGCTGTTTATATGGTAAATTTCAAAACTATTTCCAATTACTATAGTAAATAGAATATTAAATTAATACACTATATAGCATGTTAGTAAAGCAGTAAAACCTATTTTCTTATGGCACGTCTGCATATGACACAACGAAAGCATTTTTTACAGGCCCCAGAATAGTGTACTCTGTAGGCAAACTATTTTGGGGAAGATTACCTTTTAACTCTTTTACTATTAACTTAGATTTACTAAAGAATCTCTGACAGAATTCATTCACAGGACCTGTTAACCGTAAGCAGTTTCGGGAAACATGCAGGTAAAGGATAATCTAATGTCATAAAATGAAATTAGAAATCTTAAATGAAAATCTTAAATTTCCTCTCATGGTGTCTGGCATTAATTCAGAGCAAAAAGTAGCTTATTGCTAGATCTCTACACTGAATTAAGTTTAAATGCGTTTTTTTCTTTAGTCTGTTTACAAAGACTTTGTTCCTGTGCCCTATGGGCTGAACTATGACAGTGCAGGTTGATACCTTACTAAAAAATCCATGACACCTACCTCTGCCAGTTGTTCTTAGCTGAATGTGCATGACTATGAACTTCGGTAAAACATCATAATTCTGAAACCTTTTATGTTTATAGCCTTAGCTGTGGAAAAAGTTTGACAATTTTCAGCTAACTCTGAAATAGATTATATTCCAGCTTCCAAACTCTTTCTAGTTTTCTGTCTTCACAATTTAAATGCTCATAAATTTACTGATCATTCAGATTCTTGTGAGAAAGACTTTCTTCAGCGTCCTTAAATTATGTCTGAAAACCATGACTGAGAATTAAGATGGTATCACAGTTCAGTTTGCTTCACTAACATGATTTCTGCCCTCCTGTTTGTCCCATGTCCTTTGATTTCTCTAATCCAGTTATTTGTCAATCTTTTAAATTTAATATATCTTTCTGCTCTTTGAATAGTAACTGCCTTTTACTTTGTTTTTTTGCAATAGAGTTAAAGCCAGTTAAATGATTAAGGGATTGGGGTATTTAATATGTAAGCATATGCTGAGAGAGCTGGGACATTTTAACCTCAAAAAGAAAAGACTCGGGTGCATTTTATCAATGTGTATAAATACAGATGGGAGAGGGATCCAGGAAAACAGAGTGGTGCCCAGTGAAATACAGATTGAAATAGAAGAAACTCCACTTAAGCATAAGAAAAAGTTGTTTTTTTTTTTTACTGTGAGGGAGGTCGAACACTAGATCATGTTGCCTGGAGAGGTTGTGGAATCTCCATCCTTGGACATACTAAAATAACTGTACACAGCCCTGACCAACCTGCTTTAGCTGACCCTGATTTAAGCAACCTCAGCCATTCTGTGATAGTTTCCACGAGAGATCTTTGGTCCTTAATGAGGGGTCTTAGTCATTTTTGCAATATGTATGTGTTTGTGTATGTACACACTTAGAATTAAAGAAGATGGCTAATTTACACACGTTCTATTATTTAAATGTAAAATCTTCCTGGGAATTTAAGATTTGGTAATTTATTGATTAAATTGGATGAGTTTCATCTTGTACACCCTTTATAAAATGATATTACTTCCTTCTGCAGATACCTATTTACCTCCAGTACTGCAGATTGTACATCATGTATTTGTCTGGACAAAACATATGACTAAAATTAGGACATCTGAATTATTCCTATCTTAATCAAATTATTGTATAACTTAAAAGGCAGATACATTGGATTAATTTGGAAATATAAAAAATGCTTTTGGATGCACATTCTGACATAATGTATTTCTCTTACAAAATTTGAAAACAACCTTATATGTAATATTTAACATAACATGGCATAAGAGGTGCATTTCCTGGTAAAATAGGAAATATCTCTTGAGACATTTCTCTTGTCAAAAAACAAATCCCTTCTGGAGGTATGGGAAAAAATAATTTTAATTAACATTAAGCTGTGTGACTGCACTTGAAGGCTTGACTTTTAATTTCAGTGGTTACTCACGGAACGCATTGCATTTGCTCAGCCATATGACATCTTATTTCTACTACAAAGATAAAGTTACATTTTCTTTTACAAGGTCAAATTTCTGAGGAGCAGTACTGATAAAATTGGCTTGGCATTAAGCACAAGAAACTATCATGCTGTGTTAACCAGCATTACTAGAATTCGTGTATTTGTAACATAGCTGATAAACTATATACTGCAGCTACATACTTTATCATTTAGTACTTTTAAAGAAAGGCAAGTATAAAAGAAAATTCCTTCAAAGAATCTTCTCCTTCAAATAGGAGAGATGTAAAATATATTTTATTTCATTTCTTAGTAATAAACTAGATTCTTCTAGTTTGTATGTGATTTAACCCAAATCTGTTCAGATGATATTCTTGGGATTTCACAGGCTTCTCACCTTTAGAAGCCTTCATATGTATTTTGGAATCTTCCCTCTATTAAAAAAAGGTAATTTTGAATCTTCTTTGCCTGAATTTTGCACAAATAGCTTTTTCCATATTAAATGTAAATATTATTGTTGTTTACAATCATATGTGAGCACTGTTGGCACAGCACATGTTGAGTCTAGATGCATAGTCCAGGCAACTAGATGTCAAGTTGGCATCTTGATCTTTTTTATTTTCCTTTTGAATCATGGCCAACTTTTAGCCCAGCAAGACTTCGAGGCTGTTTTCTGTCAAGCTACTTTCCAGACAGCTGGCCTCATAGCCTGTCCTAGTGCCTTGGGCTATTCTTGCCTCAGTGTAGAACTTAGCATTTTCCTTTGTTGAGCTTCATGAGATTCCTGCCAGCCTGTTTCTCCAGCTTGTCAAGGTCACTTTGAATGGCAGCACATTCCTCCCAGTTTTGCATTATCTGCAAAGTTCCAGAGTGTACTCTCTGTCCCATCATCTGGGTTATTAATAACGATGTTAAAAAGTGCTAGACACAGCATCAGCCCCTGGAGAACATTGCTAGTATCTGGGATCTAGACGGATTTTGAGATGCAGATCACGAGCCTCTGAGCCAAGCACTTCAATTTTAAATCCACCTTCAAGTTCAAAGCACTTTAAGTCCAAATGACTATGCTATGCCAACACAGCTTTTACTATCCCATCATTGAAAACCTATTAAATCATTATATACAAAATCTGCTTCAGTGCTTAAAATTAAGAGCATGACTATTTCAGTTGAACTTCTTTCATGAAAAGATTATTTTTTTGTTTCCCCAAAAACACTAGGCTAAGCTATATGATACTGTGGTTACAGGATAGGGTAGTTAAATAGAATCCATAGGCAGAACTCATAGTAAACAGATGTGAAAACAGTTTAAAAAAATGTTAAAAATCATGCCTTTTTCATTTACTGCTGAAATTTACCACCTGTATTTGAGTAGTAAAAAGGATACTGCATAAAAAAGAGCTCAGGAAAATTTCGGTCCAGTCATTCAGGTTATATTGTAAACAACTAGGAGCATTTGGTAATTTTACAAGGGCATGTAGTGATAGGACAAGGGGTAGGTGGTTTACACTAAAAGAGTGCAGATTTGGATTAGATATTACAAAGAAATTCCTCATTGTGAGGGTGGTGAGGCACTTGAAAAAGTTGCCCAGAGAAGTTGTGGACAGCCCCTTCCTGGCAGTGTTAAGACCAGGTTGGATGGGGCTTTGAGAAGACTGACAAAGTTGCAAATGTCCCTGCTGATGGCAGGGGAGGGAGAACTAGGTCCCTTTGAATTCGACTATGATTCTGTGATATGCCATAGGATATGCTACCTGGATACCAACTGTTCATTTTGAGGTCTTGGGTCTTCTACATTGATCTTTTGTAATATCTGTCACATCCCCACCGTGCCTCACATAAAATCTTCAAAACTAAACAGTTAATTCTAATACAGACATGAGTATTTTGTGAGTTCATAGCTCTACATTCTCTTATGACAGGATTTACTAGATGTCAGTTGACCATCATGAAAACTTTCCCACATTATTAGTATACACCAGCAATGCAGATCCTGACATTTACAAGTCTACAATCTGGAGAGAAGACCTAACTTAGAAGAGGCATTCAATTCCCTAAATGTGGGCATCTTTAGCTATTATATGTGACCTGGGGTGCCCTGCCTGTCCTCCAGTGACTGTTCCAGAAAATGGCACAGGTTTCTTCTAAGTCTTACAATGTATCCACCAGCCCATTGTAGTTATTTGCTTGGGATACCTTAGAGAATTCACTCTTACAATAGTTGTCCACCATTCACTCTTACAATAGTTGTTCACCATTTTTAAACTAAGTTTGGGATGGTTAAAATAAGGTAAGGTTAAACTCAGCCAAGGTGATTTAATTCAGATTAAATTTAGCTATCATGAGTAATACAATAATCTCAAATGCTTGCTAATTATATACACTGGGAGTAAATAAATCTGCATGCTTGGTTGGTTTGGGACATTAAGACTGAATTCAGATGCCATTTAGACTCCTGGATATATTTTAAATGCATTAAGGTATCATTACTGACCCTGAGATAATAATCCTAAAGAGTACCTGTCCCTCTTTGTATAGAATCACAGAATTGTTGGGTTTGGAAGGGACCTCTAGAGATCTAGTCCAAGCCCCTGCCAAGCAGGTTCACCTAAGGCATGTCACACAGGAACGCATCCAGGCAGGTTTTAAAAGTCTCCAGAGAAGGAGACTCCACAACCTCCCTGTGCAGCTGATTCCAGCCCTGTCACCCTCACAGTAAAGAAATTTTTCCTTGTGTTGAGGCAGAACCATTATACCTCATTCTATCACTTGGCACCAGTGAAAAGAATCAGGCCCCATCTTCTTGACACCCACCCTGCAGGTATTTATACACAATGATCAGATCCTCCCCTCAGCCTTCTCTTATCCAAACTGAACAGACTCAGGTCGCTCAGCCTTTCCTCATGAGATGCTCAATTCCCTTAATCATGCTTGTTGCCCTTCATTGTACTCTTTCCAGTATTCCTCTCTCTCTCTTGAACTGGAGAGTCCAGAACTGGACTCACTTCTCTAGATGAGGCCTCACCAGGGCAGAGTACAGGGGCAGGACAATCTCCCTTGACCATACTCTTCTTAATAAACCCCAGGATATCATTGGCTTTCTTGCTCGCTCATGGTCAACTTACTGTCCATCAGGATTCCAAAGCCTTTCTCATAGTTCATATGTTGTATGCTGTATAGAACTTCTATCTTGATGCTAATGTCCTTACGTTCTCAGGCTGAATTATTGAAAGTTATTCACAAGAAACTGTATTGCAGACTAATTGTAAACATCTAACGCTAGCAAGTACAATGTCTGTTCAGTTAATTTTGACACACGAATTTCACAGAACATGCTGACTTTCTGTTAACTGATAATGCTTTTCTACAAATATCTACATCAAGTCATATTTTGAGTTCAAAAACCAGTTAAAGTTTTCACAATTTTTTTCGGTTTGAAGACCAAAAGAGATTAGAACATCTCATCATTTCTACCAATCTCAAACCCACAGAACAATATTGTTAAATTTTATTTTAGAATTTGCCTAAGGCATATCTCTCTAGAAATTTATCCAATTTTCTTTTTTTTTAAATAAGAAATAAAGAATCTTTTACTTCCCTTGGCACTTTATGGCCCTTTTCTATCTTGATACTCTCATAAAAGTGAAATTTTTAATATTTGTTTAATTATAGTCAATTTACTCTTTAAATTCCTCGATAAAATAAAAAGCATTTTAGACTTCACTTGCTGTGAACTCTGTGCATACACTAATCAATATCTTTTTTTTGCCACTAGTTCAAGTCTGTCAATCTATAGATTGATTCTATGATAGATTCCATGGCAGAATATCTCAGGGTCTGAGAGTGTGCATGTTCATAAAAAGGAATTCTTTTTTTTTTTCTTCTTTTTAATTCAGTGTAGGAAAGTAACTACTGTGGTGGTTCACCCCCAAACAGTGGCTGAGCACCACACACTGCTCACTCACTCCCAAAGGAGAAAAGGACAGAGCCTTCGTGGGTTGGGAGAAAACAGTTTGATGATAAAATCACCATGAAGGGGGAACAATAGCAGCCCACAGCAAACTTCACTCACACTCGGTAATACACACTGAGTACCTTATTGACCCAACAATAACACAGAATACTGCAAGACACAAGGACCAACCTGAGGCCCCACTTGGATCTGGACTTCCCTGAAGGCACCAATGAGCACCCCTCCCTGGCCAGCCCCTTTTATGGGAGAGTGGTGCCAGGTGTGGAAAACAGCCCGGGCTAACTGAAAGCAATTTTTATGATTCTGGGAAACTATGCTTTAGCCATCTACCTACCTGCTTTCCAGACTGCTCCTTCCTTGCTGAAGAATGCAATTTGTGGCACGTTTTGTTATTTCAGAATGGCATTTGAACACTCATTAAGTACTGAATATGCTATGGCTACACTTAAAATACAAAATATGAAACACAAACATGCTTTAAAATTTATTAATATCTATATCATGCAGATTTCCATGCAAGTTTTATAAAATTAAAGATCTTTCTGGAGGAAAGAAGAAATATTTCTTTTCTCCCGCACCTATCCTTTTACCAGAATAGCAGAAAACCCAACTGTTTCCAAGCCTGGCAGCTGAAAGCTACTTTATCATAAACAGTCATTTCATTTCAGATCCCTCTTATAGGACAAGTGCTAGAAGGGGTTTCAATAATATTTTATGATCTGAAAATCACTGGTACAAAACTGCAGCAGCAAAGTCCATTTCCATGAGCAGGAATTAGAACAAAACAAAGGTACTGCTATTTTGTCTAGTGACCTGATTGGGAAAAACAAAATTGTGGGACAAAAAGATTCAATGGTATGAGGATGCAAGCCACTTATCGCTGAAATATGGCTTGATAACTCATAATTCAGCTGCAAGAGTAGAAGGGAGTCTGGCATTAAACTTCTACTAAACCAGCTATGAGAAGACTGTTCATTTTACATAGCTTACAGGATTACTATCATACAGTCAAAAGGCAGACAACAGATAGAAGTTCAGAACAGATAAAAGTGTTAATTCAAAACTAGAAATGTTTTTGTTGATGACCCTTTACTTACCCTGCTTTCATTTTCTACTTGCAGGCTCAAAGAAATCAAGCACTTATGGTAGTAGTGCTCACTGCTATCTGGTGGGGGATAGCTCAGCTTTCTGGCGAAGAAAAAAAGAAATACTAAATTATTTTGCCCATCACTATTTCAAATGTCTATAAAAGCATTTAAATTGTTAATTATGCTAAAAGACTACTTTGGGATTTATAACCTAAACTGAATTTATATTCCTCTACTTGATGATAAAGACTTCTTGTATAACCGGATGATCTACACCCACTCCCTTTGGGAAAGCAGATAAGATTTTTCATGTCAAAACATTTAATTATAAAGTTGATCATGTTGCTTAAGTAAATCTTTTAAAGAGTAAAAAAAAAAAAAAGACTCAATTTTATCTTGAAAAAGAAACTCTTACACATAAAGTAGGAAACAGACATGTAATTTAGGAAGAAAGTAACTTGGCAGTTCAAGGTAATTAATGAACTTCTTATACTCTCTAATGATGAAAATGACTACAGTATATCCAGAAAAAAATAATCTTTATTATGCTGTATAATTATGACAGATAATGAAAAGCTGCTTCTGAAACATATGCAATTAGTAATTTTGGTTTCACTGCTCTTCATGGATTTGCACATTCCAACAGTTAACTAATAATGTAAAATACATGGCAGTCCTGGATAAAAAATAATATTCTTTTTGCCCATCTTTTTAATTTTCTGCATTTTCATTTGCATTTAGATACATGAATACAAAACCAAATGGAATAAAGATGGAATTTTCCCTAAAACTTTGTTTATTCTGTTGGTAAGGAAGATGAGTTTTCCTCCTTAAGACAGTTGAGCTGGATAATTGGGGGTCATCTTAAATTTGGGTTTGCATTATTTCACGTGGCATGGAAGGTTTTCCAGGGAAGATGGAGGACAATATACCACAAGTCAATTATTTTTGCCTTTCCTGCACTCTTGCAAAGTTGTGAGGTGGCCTGAATTTCAGAAAGAACTGCTCTGATTTTTTCAGTTCTGTGAACTCCCTGAAACTTATACATGAATTGTGATATGACAGATCATTTGGAGTTGAGAGGTAGGAATGTAAAAGTAAATTCAAGTGAATTAGGAATTACCACAATTATAAAAAGTCACAACCCGTATTATATATACTGGTGCTCTATACAGAGTGTTGGGAAAAACTGTGGGGAGGAAGGCAAAAAGCAGACAGGTGTGACCTGGGGGGAATCAAATCATGATGGAGGGAAAAGTCTGATGTCAAAAACAAGCAGAATGGAAGGTTTTACATATTCATTCGACATATAAACAATTCAATGCACCCAAAAGGGAATATTCAAAAGAGCTAGAGGAAGTAATAGATTCTATGTATGGTGAAAGAAGAGTTGGAAGGAAGAGCTACTAGGGAAAATTTCTGTACTGAAAGTCCAAGAAGCAATATGAGTGCAAAATGTTCTCCAGAAAGAATTCAAAGTCTGTATTGGTTAACTCATACATATATCATGCATCATAATGTTTTCTGTCCTCAGTGAAGTACTTGCTCTGCTGGCATCTACCTTCTGAATCTATTTTCATACTCCCTGCATTCCAGTAGTATGTGATTGGACTACATAAAGATCACCATTATCTGCTAAGAGAAATGGGTGATGCAAATGAGACACCAGTTTAGGTTGATGTGCTAGCTGGTTACACTGTTGAAGAAGGAGCTGAAAACTCATCACTATAAAAACTTCTGAGAATGAAAAACTGCATACTACAGTAATGCTGGCAGTGATTACACTTCCTATAAAACTGCAGCCATATGAGATCTTGTAGTGCAAAATAAAGTTAAAGGAAAAGCTGTCCACTGTGATAACTGTTAGATATCAAAACCAGAAATGAATGTCTGGCTGCTTAGCAAAGAACTGGCTGAAATTTGCTGTGGATAGGATATCAGTTGTTTTGCTAAGAGGAAAAAAAACCAAAACCACAAGATGAATACTCGCCCTACATGCAGACAAAGGATATTTAACATGGGCAAAGAAAAATGGTAAAAATCAAATACTGGCTTTGAATTCTTACCTAGGGGAAAGCTGTCACAACTGTAAGCATTTGAAATAGGAGTAAGCAAGCTTTTTTTCCAATAGTGCTGGAAAATTTAGAATAGCTTTTGGTAGAACCCTGAGGCCCTGACCCACACAAGGAAAAGAAACAAGCCTTGTGTAACACTGGTTTATTGTGGGATTAAGAAAATACAGTACTGGATAAATCCAGAAAGTGTGGCTACAAGGCAAAGGAACTCTTGTAATTGTGTCTTGTTGATAGAACTGAAGTCTTGTTTGAGCAGAGAAGCCAAAAACAGAGAGTATTTTAGAAATGCGGAAGAATTTGAAGATGGTGAAGAAAAAACAGCAATAGTGAAAATTATGAAGTATAAAAATTCAAATAAAATAGCAACAGAGGTAAAGAGAGGAAAACAGATTCACTTCAGAGAAATTGATTATATATTTATTAAATGTAAGTAATATAAAGAGCTTTTTGTATAGCATTATTTTAGGGAGTATTTTTATCTTGTATGTACAGTAGTCTTCTCCTTGATATGCTATGATAGAATAGTAACTTCTTAAACCACTGTAACATTTTGTCATGGTGAAACCCCACCTGGAGTACTGCATCCAGCTCTCAAGCCCTCAACACAAGGACATGGAGTGGGTCCAGAGAAGGGCCACAGGCATGATCAAGAGGGCTGAAGCACCTCTACTACAAATACAGGCTGAGACAGTCTGGCTTGTTTAGCCTAGAGAAGAAAAGATTCATGGGAAGTCTTATAGCAGCCTTCCAATACCTGAAGGTACCTACAGGAAAGTGGAGGAAGGACTGTTTGTAAGGGCATGTAGTGACAGGATGAGGGGAAATGGTTTAAAACTAGACCTGGGAAGGTTTAGATTAGGCATTAGAAGTTCATGACTATGAGTGTAGTGAGACACTGGAACAGGTTTCCCATACAGGTGGTAGAGGCCCCATCCCTGGAGACATTCAAGGTCAGACTTGATGGAGCTCTGAGAAATCTGAGCTAGTTACTGCAGAGGAGTAACTAGCAGGTCCCTT
The DNA here is from genome assembly GCF_964237585.1 of Gallinula chloropus. Lineage (NCBI taxonomy): Eukaryota > Metazoa > Chordata > Aves > Gruiformes > Rallidae > Gallinula > Gallinula chloropus. The sequence continues at coordinate 469 of NC_140095.1, read as the reverse complement.
CCAACTTAATGCATTCTTAGATTCAGTGATTCAGTGATTCTCTGTTCTGGGTCCATGGTCTCCATTGTAACTATATGAGAACACTACCACCTTTTGTTGGTTTTGACCCAGCCATCTACCAGCTACCATATTTTCACTAAGAAAGCAGAGAACAAGCATTCTTTATTCGCATTCTCTTACTTATAGATCCCTTTCCTTGTATGCCATAGGATGAATTGGAAGTGAATTATCCTTTAGGCACTGGTCATCTTTGTCTGTTATCTGTTTTTCTTTTCTATTTCTGCTATTTTTTGATATACAATTAAGGACACAATTCTCAAAACAGGTGTACACTAACATTTACAGCAGTATATTTTGGTTTACATTTTGGAACTAAAAAAATAGTTTATTTGAATATGTGTTAGAAAACAGTCAACTGTTAATATGCTGATATTTAACTTAGGTAAGTTGGAATTGCTGTTATATACTG